>NC_141904.1:55965000-56590000 GCF_057802395.1 Ceratotherium simum simum
TGATGCAACCGTGAACTGAGTGAAATAAGGTGTGCAAAGCCCAGAACCTAACTCACAGTAAAAGCTAGATGTTAGGTAACTCATCATCACCATTTCCTATGACATTTGCTCTTCCTTCCTTCTTTCTTGTCTTCCTTTCTTTCTTTCTTTTTGCCTTCAACCAACCACCATCTACTCTTGCTCATGAGTCGTCTGGTTGCCTGGACAGTTCTGCTGAACTAGGCTTGGCTCAGCTCAGCTTGCTCATGTGTCAGCTCTTGAGTTGGCTGGGGGCTGGCCGGTCTAAGATATCCTCAGTCACATGTCTACAGCTTGGTTGGGTTTCAACTGGGGTGACAACCATCAAGCTAGCCTGGGCTTCTTCATACAGTGGCAGTAGTGTTACAAGAGAGTGAATGTAAGCAAGGTATCTTGAGGCTTAGGCTCAGAATCAGCGCTCTATCGCTTCTATTCCAACACAAGTCTTAAGGCCAGTCCAGATTCAAGGAGCAGGGAAACAGACTCCTACCTCTTAGCGGGTGGGGCTGAAACATCACATTTCCAAGAATGCTTCACATTTCCTCTTCCTCTCAGTTCTCCTAGTAGACCAACAGGCCCTCACAGGCAAAGATTATCCTGCCTCCAAACAGGCTCCCATACTCAAGTTCAATCTGATTACCTGTTAACGTCAATAATTCTTGATTCTCTTCTAATTTAGGGTGGTAATGTTTTTCTTTCCCTTAAAATGGGGGACTAGCCACAATATCTTCTCCTACTGGAGTTTCCATTTGTTACCCTTTTATTCATTAAGTACTCATATTAAATTATTTTAGGTCTAATAGCTGTGAATAAGTAAGGCATCCAGAGTTCTACTAAACAACAACTCAAAAGCCCCCACTAAAAGAACTCTGCAGGTCACACATCACTCAGAGCCCCTGGCTTTGGAACCACCATGAACCTGGCCGAAATATATCTTTTGTTACCTTATCTCCTCCTACTAGCCCACAGGCACCCTCCTTCTGAGCCCAGACTTCCAATGTCTTCCTCAACCCACCCCAAAATTGTATGTGCTTCTTACTTTTGGACATGCTGTTCCTGCTGCCTGGAATACACGTCCTACCCTCTCTTCTCCACCTAGTGAACCCCCATTGATCCTTTACAACCCAGATTACGTCTCATTTTCTCGCATGCCATCATTCAACAAATATGTGCTGGCCTGCCAGACCCAGGATGCGTGGGGATTGAAAACAGACTCAGCCCCTTCTCCTCACACAGCTTACTGTCACACTTCTGTGAAATCATCCAACTTCTAAGTCCCTGCCTTTGCTCTGTTCCCACAGACGTGTGTGTGTATGTTTGTATGTACGTGTATGTGTGTAGGTATGTATATGTAAGATTGTGTATGTATATGTATGTATGTATGTGTACACACGCACATATATGCATGCACACACACGCCTTTTACAGCACAGAGTATATTGGACTCATGATTTATTGGTAAATTTTTCTCTTCCATCAGACTGTGAGCTCTTTACACTCCGGGATCACACCTCATTATTCCATTATTGTGATTAGATCACCCAGTACTTTCCTTATAGTAGAAATTCAAATAAACATCTGTTGAATAGACAGATGACTGAATGTCAGAAAGAGGAGGTGCTCTTGGAGGCTGTTTAATGAAGGAAGGCTCCATTCTTTCATTTTGCAAATGAGAAAACTAAAACCCAGGTGGGTTAAACTACTTATTGTGACTATATTACCTTTACAAAGGGAGCAATGTGGTCCCCCAACTTCAGGGTCAAAAGGGAGACTTTTTCACATTTTAAACAGTTTCTGGTTTAAAGTAACTTATTTCGCATTTTATAAAAATTTTAAGTGGGTAAAATACAGTCTATTGGAAGTGATTAAGAAATTGGGCTTTTAAATCAGACAGGTTTGGAATAAAATTCTGGCACAGTTTGACCTTGGGCAAGTTATTTTCACCTCTGAGTCTCACTTTCCTCACCTATAAAATGGAGCTGCCCCGACATGCAGGGAAGATTTTAAAAGCATAGGGCTTAATCCTCAGAAAATGTGTAATATGTGTAAGCTATTATTTTTATCATTATTATTTTGCTATTAATTTAAATGATACCTGAAAAACAGCATTAGCTAAGTGTTTAGTTTCAAGTCTAACGTAATTATCTTCAAAAGTCTTCACAATTGTTGCTATCTTAAATCAGTCACAGCAAACCTCTCGAGTTATAGAAAAACTTGGATGTCTTTTTGTCAGAAATTTCGGATACAGTATTACTGCGGCTATAGGAATTAAAGAATTAGCAGGGTCCTGAGCACAAGGAAAGGAATGCGTTCCAACGGATGATGGCAAGCCCAGTATCGCAAAGAGAGCGATTCAGATGCTGTTACTGAACTAGTAGAACCTGCTTTTAATGGCCAGAAGATGTTCATTTCCTGAGGCTTGGTTAGTATACTGAATAGGCCTTTTTTCCATGCATAAAAATGGAAATGTAAAGATTAGACCACTATGGTTAAGAATGGTTTTAAACAATATTTTATGGCATCTGAAAGCAGCCCTTTTATCTTTTACATCTTCACTTTTTATTGTCTGGGCTTTTATGAGCTGTGTGCTTGAACTAGACCCAAATCCTGGGTGCCACACTCAAAATCATATGGCACATCTGTTTCTCTGACTGAGGACGTGGTGGGATTCTGCATATCAAAATCTTCCTCCCACCCCGCAATCAGCACACTCACATTCCGTGGAAGAAAAGGAAAATATTGCATTCATGTCCTCTCTGAACAAGAACGGTCTTGTTCACATTCCATGGGGGCATAGGCCAGAGTATAGCCAGAGTCACCGGGAGGACACTTGACATCATATTTACCGTCTAGAGCTTCCTGTGTGGGCGTTCATCTCCCCAAGGAATCTGCAATGCTGGTGGGCACCAGAACCTTGGCATTACCATAGATGTTGCCATAGCACCTTGTATGGGCCTTGAACTTGGCTAGCTCTCTCTGGGCAAAAGGAAATACTCTACCCTCGTTTCAAAAATCAGGCAAATGCCTTTTAGCCTTTTTCCAAATATGGGATGGACTTTTGAATAAAAACATTATTAATTATTTTAAATTAGTAGAAAGTCAGGGGAGACTCATGTGTTGAAGCAAGAACTACAGTGATGGGAGTCCTGCCGTTATTTGTGGAACTAAGTAAACTTCATCTGGCAGATGCAATATTCTCTTCCAAAAGGAATTTGTATTTATAAAAGTTTTGTGCCAAAAGTTGACTGAGAGCCATCAACTGTGTCTTGAGTCTGCATGTTTCAGTGATATGATCCAGAATTCACCCAAATCATACCATAATGGCTGGGTGAAATGCGAGAAACAAGAAGTTGGGGAATGCAAATGGAACCATTGAGAACAGTGTAGTTGGCATATAGGACAAATTGAAAGATGTGGTTGGAAATTATACTGGAAAGGCATGTGGGCGAAACTATGAAAGGTTTTGAATATCAAGCTAAAAAGAGTCTAGAATTAACACTCGAAACAATAGGGGGCCATTGAAGTGTTTGACTGGATCAGTTTCTAGGGTTCACAGGGGCTGGACTGCTCCTGCCACTTCTAACCTTACTGAGGGCCCTCACTCTCACCTGCAGTTAGTGAAAGAAAGCCCTGCCCGCCAGGTTCAACTACTGTTGGCCAAGTATGTTGCCCAGAGAACACCTGCCAGATATTTTCGTGTTCTCCTGTTCTCAAGTCCACCAGGTGCCCCATTGCTACCCTCTGCTTTATGCTACATAGACCCTAATACCATGTGGGTCTTGCAGCTCTTGATGGTTTACCCTCAGTGCTTCCATTTGGGAGGTCATAGGAATACCTCACTTAAGGGAAAGGGGTTGGGATTTTTCTTTGTTTAGTAAATGTTGGCCACTTATTTATGGCTTTGCTATCCAGCTGTCCTTTGTGAATGTAGGAATTTGGAGAAATTTAAAAAGATGCATCCACTGCTATTTTCATAGAACCTAGAATTGGGTTTTGTTTTGATTTTTGGTGGAAATCAAGAAATGGATGAACTCCACACCTGGTTTGACCTAGAACAGAACACAGCAATGAGAAAATACAGGTTGAAGAAATAATACACTTTAAAAAATAAATTCAAAAGAAGAAGGAGCTCAGGCCTAGAGGTGACCAAGAGCAGGGAAGCTCCTGAGAAAGAATGGAGGTGTCTATGAGGGCTTCAGGCTCTCTCAGAGGGTGCACTGGGGAGCTGTCGTCTGGTTTAATCCAATCAGGAGCTCTTGAGTCACAATGACTGTCCCCTTGGTGATGAGTGGCAGGGTGGTCTCTTCTCTCCATAATGTCTCCTTGAGATGTCCCAAAATCTCCAGATAAGAGCTCAGACTCAACTTTTAGGATCACTTCATAGAGAGGAGGCCATGGCATGAAGACCAATGATATGTGAATGGACGTGAAAAAATGGGAGTTGAAAAGGATCAGCCTTACTACTTGTGAAACGAATTCCACAAGATGAAAAAGGCTCTGTTGGTAGGACTGCCTTGGGATGGAGTCCTAGTATGGGAATGCAGAGAGGTGGTTACTTACCTGTCATGGGAGGAAGTGTGTTCCCCCTTCAGGGAGAAGTCTATCCTAATATGAGATATATGCTAAGGACCCTCGTTCCTCCTCTGGAGTCCCAGGCCCTGAAGTGGAGCATGGATGCCTCAAACTCTCCTTGGTAGTCTGTGACCAAAGCCTTTCCAGGACATGAAACAAGTCCCCGCTCTTTCCCCTGTTCATGAAGCAATGTCCAGGGAAATTTTCAAAACCTGACAAGGTGAGAGAAACCTTAAACTACCATGTGAGCCGGGTGAGAGACTCTCTCCCGTTCATAACCTTGACCTGTGAGACAGAAAGGCAACTGCGTGGAGGTAAAATAACACAAACCAAGCCAGAACCCTGGTCTCCCGGCAGGCCAACACACAGCACAAGGGTGGGACGCACTGCCTAAAGATGTGGCCTGACACCTGGTGATGAGGCACATTTGAGGCAAAGCAGCAGTGGGTCAGTGGACTTTTTCAGCCATGAGCCTTACCCCAGATACCTTCCAGGCTGTAGCCAGAGTTGGTCCTGGGAAAACCATTGAGTTAACAAAGTACCATTGGGCTGTTCCTCGTCCTACCCATTCAAGTCCTCCCCCAATCTCCCCTCAGCGACGTCCCTTTCCTGTTGACTTTAGAAGCCACTGACTTTATGCCTTGAAGGGACATCAGAGCACAGACTTTGAAACCAGAGACTCGGGGAACATTTCCTAATTTCTCTGAGCCTAAGTTTCCTCATCTATAAAATGGAGAGGATGCTTAGCTTTTCATTGCTACAAACATAAACAAGATATATCCGTTCATAGGGAGACCATGCATCCCTGTTGATGCAAGACACTCCCAGTTTCTGCCTTGTTGCCCTGGCACCGCTTCCAATTAGCACCTCCTCTCACTCTCAAAAGCATCCCAGTTTGGAGGATCAATTCCATGGTCAACCCAAACGTAAAGCTGCTAACACAAATCCTGGCAAAGAATAGGCGACAGGCCTTCCTCAACCCTTTCCCACCCAAACGTCCTTTCAGAACCTTCCGTCTCATTGAAGTGTAAATGTTAGACAATATTTAAATATCAGCCCTGCCACAAATCTTAACCTAAAAAGATATCTCTCTTGTGACAGAATGTCAGTTACGAGTCTGTTTGCAGGGAAGATACCAGGAGAGGGGGGTGGCTGGGGGCCATCACATCTCCCATGCATAAGAACCCCAGTGGCCACTGTGAGCTTTGTGACTATTTTCAAGCCTTAACTGTCACCCCCAAACCCATGAGCCAATACTCCAGCACAGATGGCTAGACACCATCAGAAGGTAGGGGGTCTGAGCCTAAAGGTGGTGTCTCCATGCAGTTCCTTCTCCTCCAGGTGGTTCAAAGGCTTCTCTCTGAACAGGGATTCCTGATTCTCCCTGCACCCCGGGAATATCAGGACATAGTGCACAACAACCTGAAATCTACCAGGAAGTGGATGTCTGACTCCGGAGATAGGGATTATTAGGAGTGAGTGACACTGTAAGAAAACGGAAACTTACAAAGCAAACATAAAACATTTTTAAATACTAAATTAACAATTTACTCCACAGCTGTTTAATTCAGTCATTAAACAAACATACGGAAGTCCACTATGTGCCAGGCCCTGGAGGCATGGTGGTCCCCAACTGGTCAGCAGGATGGCCAGGATCGTAAGGAGGAGGTGGGACATGTGGAGACCAGAGTGAAACTCCCTGATCAGTGGCAGACGCTACAGCCGATTTTAAAACTCCCCGCCTCCAGACTCTACTTTTTCTGTTAAAACAATAAATGTTATATTGTTTGAATAATATATGTTCATTATTAAAAAATTAAAAAACATATAAATTAAAAGAAGTGAAATGCTAATCTCAATCCCACTAGGTAAATACAACCACCGTTAACTTTTTGTATTTTTATTTTTTGCTGAGGAAGTTTTGCCCTGAGCTAACATCTATTGCCAATCTTCCTCTGTTTTTTGCTCAAGGAAGATTAGCCCTGAGCTAACATCTGTGCCAATCTTCCTCTATTTTGTATGTGGGACGCCACCACAGCATGGCTGCAAAGTGGTGTAGGTCCACGCCTGGGATCCAAACCTGCAAACCCAGGCCGCCGAAACAGAACACGCTGAACTTAACCACTATGCCATGGGGCCGGCCACCACTGTTAACTTTTTGGTGTTTTTCCTATCCACATTTTTTTCTATCCCTAGTTATCTTTGTTCTTTCCTTTTGTAAATACTTATGAACCCATGGAAGGCAAAATTTTAAATACTTATTTCTTCTGATTACAAAAATACATATATTCATGTAGAAAAGGTGAGAAACATTCCAAATCCAAAGGATAGCATAAAAATCGTCCACAACTTGCCAACCACACATAACTCCTAGTGAGGTTTTGAAATGAATTCCACCAGATTGTTAAAAACTATAAACACACCATTTTGCTGATAGAGCTCTTTGTTGTTGTACTGTAGGAACCAAGAAAATAATGTCCCTAATCTTTTGGTGCTTGATTTATTCACTTAATACATTATTTAAAAGCTACTATTGGGGCCGCCCGGTGGTGTAGCGGTTAAGTGTGTGCGCTCCGCTGCAGCGGCCCTGGGTTCGCAGGTTCTGATCCCGGGCGCACACTGACACATCACTTGTCAAGCCATGCTGTGGCGTCATCCCATATAAAGTAGAGGAAGATGGGCATGGATGTTAGCCCAGGGCCAATCTTCCTCTGCAAAAAGAGGAGGATTGGCAATGCATGTTAGCTAATCTTCCTCACACACACACACACAAAAAAAGCTACTATTAATGAGATTTCTTCTATAAACATGATTTGTAATGTCTGTATGGCATACCATCCATGGATATAAAATTATTTCATCCTCTGAGTGGATATTGAGGTTCTATGTGTATCTTTGTTTTTTTGCTTGTTTGTAATTTGCAGTTTGTTCATTTAACAATGCTTTGCTGAATGTCCACTATGTGCCAGAAACTGTCCTAGGTTCTAATGATGTGAGAAACAAGATAGAAAAAGGTCTCTGTTCATTTTAAACGGGTTTATCTATATACATCTTAGATTATTTCCTTCAAATGCATTGCTAGAAGTAGAGACATTGGACTGAAGGGTCCTATAGATTTAATTTATACTCCCACATGGGCAATATAAAAGTGCCTTTTCCTCTCACAAATAATGACTCTCTAACAGCCTTTGAGTTTGGGAAAAGGGCAATAATTGGTAGAAAGCCTGAAGGTGAAGTTTTAGGAGGCATACACTGCTTAAAATCTACCAGGAATGAAGAAAAAATTTTCTATTAATCACAAAGTAATTAAACAGAAGACATGACTAAGCACTCAACTCTACAGCCAGAGTGACTGAGTCTTAATCCTGGCTCTGCCCCCCATAGGGAGCAGCTTTGGGAAAGTTAGCCAGCCTTTCTGTGCCTCAGTTTCCTCATCTGTAAAAGCGGAATAATAATAATACCCACCTCAAAGGGCTGTTGTGGTGATTAGATGAGTTAAAAACATAAAGAATTTAGAACAATGCCTACCATGTATTAAGTACTCTTTGTGTGATTTTTTAATAAAGTCTAATCTATATAACTTTCTATAGCACAAGTATCAGGCAAAGCAAAGTAAATCTAGTTCTCCACGAAGATTTTAACTTGTTGATCCAGAAAAATTATAAAGGAATATCAAAAATTAGATTTGAATGCTAATGAAACTTGAGTTTTTATCTCCTTTCCATCACTTTCTACATAGCCCAGTTCTTCATGTAGGTACTGAGGTAGCACCAAGCCCTCCTTGGTCCTACAACCACAGAACATTCTCTATCTTCTCAGCCTGAATACAACCATCTTTCCACTGACACAAAGAACCACAGAGCTTGGGGAGAAATCTCCTGTCTGGGGCTCTTATTCTGCAGAAATGCTCTCAATTCAATTGTCTAAAGCTATCAGTGTCATTGGCTCTCGGGAAAGTGCCAAAATCTGGAGAGGTTTGGCATTTTGAGTTATGCGACAAACTACCCACAGAAGGCAGATTTCCATGGGAGCGGTAGCTGACCCTGAACTCCGACGTTCGTTCTTTGGTGATTAATGACATCAGGGAAAACAAGCCAGTGGGCGCTGACGTTAAGAGAGAAAGCTATTTTAAATCTCTCCCATTCTAATTAAATACTTCTTCTTATAAGAAATTGCAACCTAAAAATAGGCTGGATCTGTCCATTGTGGGCCACTTCAAGTTGACAGGAGCAGTTTAATTAGATTGCCTCAAACAGGAATGTTATTCTCCAAGGTTTTCGATCCTGGCATTCACTCCAGGACTGAAGTCTAACTTACATGTGTATGCAGTGCCTGCTAAAGTGGAAGATGGTATTGCTATAAAATTCTAACACCAGAGGAGGCTGGACGAAAGGCACATTTACACTAGGCCCCTTATAAATCCAGCAATTGGTGATCACAAATATATTTAACCCTTTAACAGAGAAAGCGTTTCATATGCTTAGACCCCAGTTCAACACAGATAGGGTACCTGGCATGGATACTTAATGGAATAGAAACACTGGATATGCCACTCCCTCAAGACATCATTTTGACTGCATTAATGTCAATTTAGTCAACCAACTGGCAAATAATTCATTAAACTATTGGTCATTTGGCTACCTAGACTGCTGATATATTTAAGCAGTACATCACTGATGGATGTGGAGAATGTCTGCAGTCTAACATTCTTGCTTTATATCTCTTTGTATTCATTCAGTCATCCATTCATTCGACCAGTCCTTATCAAGCACCTATTAGGAGCACACAAATTCTAAGTCAGACTTAGTCCCCATCCTAATGGCAATAAAAATCTAGAAAACTCTCCAAATACTGCGTGAATCTCAATTTCTAGAATTGAACTGTTGAGTTGGGGCTTTGGATGCACAGAGCCATATTGCCTAACCAACAGTCCACCACACACTTACCATCATCTATTTTATCTTTGCCAATTTCACAGGCAGAACTTGGCATCTCAGGGTTGTTTTGTGGGATTTTTTTTATTACTAATAAGATTAGACATTTTTTCAAATATTTTTTGGCTAGTTGAACTTATTTTGTGAGTCATCTGCTTAGGTCCTTTAATCATTTTTCCATTAACATCCTTATACATACAACTCTACAAATTCTCTATGCATTTTTCAATTGGGTTTTTTCCTCAACCATTAGATTATTTTAAAGAAATTAGCCCTGCTTAACATCACTAATGGTCAGAGAAATGCAAACCAAAACTACAATGAGATATCACCTCACACCTGTTAGAATGGCTATTATCAAAAAGACAAGAAATAACAAGTGTTGGAGAGGATGTGGAGAAAAGGGAACTCTTGTGCACTGTTGCTGGGAATGTAAACTGGTGCAGCCACTATGGAAAAGAGTATGGAGGTTCCTCAAAAAATTAAAATAGAACTACCATATGATCCAGCAATCCCACTTCTGAGTATTTATCCAACGGAAATTAAATCACTATCTTGAAGAGATAGCTATACTCCCATGTTCATTGAAGCATTATTCGCAATAACTAAGGTATGGAAACAACCTCAGTGTTCATCGATGAAAGAATGGATAAAGAAAATGTGGTATGTATATATACAATGGAGTATTATTCAGCCTTAAAAAAGAAGGAAATCCTATTATTTGTGACAACATGTATGAACCTGAAGGGCATTATGCTAACTGAAATAAGCCAGACAAAGTCAAATACTGTATGGTATCACTTACGTGAGGAACCTAAAAAAACAAGTCGAACTCATAGAAACAGGGTGTAGAAAAGTGGTTGCAAGGGGTTGGAGGGGTGGGAGAAATAAGGAAAGGTTGGTAAAAGGGTACAAACTTTCATTTACAAGATGAATAAGGTCTGAGGATCTAATGTATAACATGGTGACTATAGTCGATAACACCATACTGAGTAATCGAAATATGCTAAGAGAGTAGAATTTAAATGCTCTCACCCAAAAAAAAAGGGTAAATAAAAAAAATTTTTTAATAAATTAACCCTTTTGTCAGCAAATATTTCTATAAGGTTATAGTTTCTCATGATTTTCTCTAAGAGATTTTTTCTTTTTTGGCTGTGCTGAAGATTTTTTAACTCTTATGTAATTGTCTTTATGTTTCTGCCCTCAGTAACACATTTAGAGACATTCACATCCCCCAAATTATGTGTTTTAAATGTTCATCCATCTTTTCTCCTTGTTTAAATCTTGAACTCATCCAGGAGTTTGATATGAGGTAAGAGGTAGAATCTAGTTATATTTTTTCCCAAATTCAACTAGTTGCCTGAGTTTTCTTTAAACTTTCCAAATGTTTTCATTGGTGTCCAGAGACAGCCCAAATGGGGCCTCATTCAGCAGTCCAGAGCATCAAATGACCGCCAATGAAATGACCGCAAGGCAATAAACAGGTCCCATCAAAAATTATGGAGGAGAGAGCCAAATATTTTCCCTCTGAGAGTATTATTAAGGCAAGTATTTTGTCTCAAAGCTATAGCAGGGGGACAAACATTGTTAGACAAATTCAGAGAAATATTTATTCTGAGCCAGTGGTCAAGAAAGATGAAGACTAAAAGGGATACGAATGATACAAATGCTAGGTGGGATTGAAGGGTTGATTTTCGTTTTTAAAAATCAAGAATAACTTTCCCCATAAATATGTATAAATGTTAATTTATTCAGATGTTAACTCCCTGCTCCAGGACAAAATGTCCATGACCTTCCCATGGGTTAGCGCTCTGACAGCTTGGCCGAGTTGCCAGTTTGGAGGACTGTGCACAGGGAGCTATGGCTTCGGCTTGACTGGGAAGCATCTCTGGGTCCAGAAAATACAGATCATGGATAGTCGATTGTTGTCCTGGCTAGTGGCAGAGGATGGACCTAACGTCCAGAGATCCTTGACGACAGGTCTTCAAATGCCCAGCCCTAAGACTGTCCCTTCTTTGTTCCTTTATTCCTTGTTTTCAGAAACATGGTGGTCCCAAGTTTGAGATATGTCCGATTAGCTTCAGAGATAGTCTCCTCTGCCTTCTTTGACTCCTCAAATATTTAGTGAGAATTTTCTACATGCCAAGAACTGTTACACAGTTGGGGTACTGTGACGGACAAGACAGACAGGTCCCTGGCCTCACAGGGCTTACATTCTAGAACAGGGGTTGGCAAACTCTAGCCTTCAGGCCAAATCTGTCCTACTGTATATTTCTGTAAGGTCCAAGAGCTAAGAATGGTTTTTAGATTTTTAAAGTCTTTTTTTAAATCAAAAGGAGAATATTTCATGACGTGTGAAACTTATACAGATTTCAAATTTCAGTGTCTACAAATAAAGTATTGGAACACAGCCACATCCATTCATTCACATATCGTCTAATTGTGCTCTTTCGCACTTAAAAAGCAGAGTTGAATCGTTGTGACAGAGACTGTACGGCCACAGAGCTTAAAATATTTTCTATCTGGCCCTTACTGAAAAGGTTTACTGTTTAGAAGGGAGACTAAACAGGAAAATAAGATAATTACAGACTTAGGAAGACACTGTGGAGGACATCACTGGGGTGAGATGCAGGGAAGCATTGATGGCGGGGATCAGGGAAGGTGTCACTGGAGAGATGTAATTTGAACTGAAACCCCAAGGAGGACAAAAAATTAGCTTGTGAAGGGCCATGGGGGAAAAAATTCCAGGCGTTAGAAGTAACCAGTACAAAGACCCTGAATCAGGAGCAGTCAGAAAAGCAGCATGTGCTGGGCAAGTGGGAATGAGAGGAGGGCGAGGCTAACGAGATGAGATGAGTTAGGCAGGACCTGATCAATCCAATCATGGGAGCAGAGGGTAACTGACTGCTCCAGTAGCCCAGGAGAGAAGTGAGGGGGCCCAGACCAGAGTGGTGGCATGGAAAAGTAGATACTGGGTAAAGTCAAGACATACTTGGGAGGTGGAGCCCACAAGACTTAGTGCTGGATTGGATGTGGGGCAAGGGAAAGTTGAGGTGGGGGACTGGATGTCCGGCTTAAACTAGGCAGTTGGTGGTACCATTGCTGCAATGGGGAGGACTGGGGATTTTGTTTGCAAAGAAGTCGGGGGAGAAATCAAGAACTTATCTTTAAGATGCCCGAGGAAAGATGTCACATGGGGTTGGATCTAAGAGTCTGCAACTCAGGATGGGGATGGAGATAGGATATCTAAAAAGCCTACCCTCTGAGGCTGTGTGTTTAATGAGAATCACCCTGAAGAGGCTACTTATGAACAGCCACTTCTCTTCTCACAGGCCACGGGGCTCCTGTGGCTAGCAGCAACCAGATGCTCTAAGTATGCCCCACCACTTCCAACCAGAGGAATGCTCCACGTACATCCATTTGGCCTTCTGACAAACATTTACGAGCATCTTTTTAGTTCCATTATCTCCTCAAGTCACATATGTCAATCACTGCCTACTGGCCCGCAGCATGAAGCAAGGTTCCTGGAGGGAGGATGAGTTTTCATTACAAGAGGTCACCACACCTCATTATACAGGGCTCGCGAAAAATGTTTCCTATTCAACCTGAAGCGGCTCTGGGCCTGTGAAAACCTACCTCCTGCTTTCAGCAGAGCTCAGCTTGGAAATGCCAAGGCGGTTAGGTAGACAAGAGGGCTCTACGGACTTCTGGGAGCATTTTGACTCATTTGGGTCACTGAAAAACTACGAGCAAGGTCACCTCTCAGGCAACACTGGCACCGGCTCCCCACCTCATTGGCAAGCCCCATCTTGTAAGTATGCAAGCATAAAATTACCCAATTTGTACCCCAGAGGTATCCTGTGCATTCCTTCGGGCTGTGAGGACCTCCCCAAATCAGTTTTATTAGAAGTGTTTACCAAGGTCCAGTGAAACCCAAAGGTGTTAAATCCCCACCCCCGCTCCATGCATCAAGTGAAGTACCAGTAAAACCTTCAAGTGACTGTCTTGATAAAATTCAAGGTTTCACGTGCTGCCATGGGAACACCACTGGCTCAAATCTAGAAGCTTCGGTTCCTATACCACTTCTTCCACCAGCTGGCTGTTTGGGCCCAGAGAGGGTCTCAGGCTCCTCATCTGTAACAAAAAGGAGCCTATTCTCTATTTCAGAGGCATCTGATGAGCACGGGCAGGTGCTGTGCTAGGCCCTGGGGATACAGATATTAGTAGACAGGTGCCTGCCCTCAAGGAGACTAGAATCTAAGTTGGGTCTTTGCTCAAGGTGGCACAGGCACAAAGATTGTGGCCACGGTCAACAGTTTACGTGCTACACTAGGGACGCTCAGTGCTAAGCACATTACATGAATGTCTTCATTTCACTCAGCAACTCTATGATGGAGGCACTTTTACTACCCCATTTTAACAGATGGGGAAACTGAGGTTTAGAGAGAGTAAGCAACTTGTCCAACAAGGTCATATACACAACAAGTAAGAGGCAAAGCCAGGACTCCATCCCAGGCAGGATGAATTCCTGGTGCTCTCGCTCTTCAACACTCTGAGGGCCTCTTGGTCAGGTATGGCTGCCCAGAGAGGGTTCCTCCTGCAATTCCAGCAAACCCATGACTGGAGGCCCCCGGCTGCTGTGTCAGGACTGATACCAGTGTGATCTGCCACCTTCTCATTGTCTCTGGACCTCAGCTTCCCCAGAAGCAGCTCAGAATGTCCAATATAGGAGGGGGATCAAGGCAAATCCTCTCATTCTAACAGATTGGGGAAACTGAGGCAGGGAGCAGTGGAATGACTTGGTCAAAGTCTCTCCGAGAAAGAGCAGGAGAGCATGCCAGGATCTCAGTGGAAGTCCAACCTCATGGTCGCATTCTTCTCCACTATATCTCTCAGGCTTTGTACCGTCTTTTAACAGAGGAGAAAACTGGGGCTCAGAGGAAGGAACCAGCCTAACCAAGGTCCCCTAGCCAGAAAGTAGCAACATGAAGACTGCAAACCATTTATTGCTGGAGGCAACATGGAGACCAGTTGAGAGGGTGGGCTTTTGAATTGATTGGAGTTGGGTTCAGATCTTCCTAGCTATGTGACCTTAGGCAACTGACCTGACACCTGCAAATGGTAACAATTATAGTGGCACCCTCATCAGGCCATTGTGAGGATAAGGGTTGAGCACACTGCCTGACAAACAGCAACCCCGGCAAATATTTATTGAGCACCTACTGTGTGCCAAGAACAATTCCAAATGCTTTTATCCTTCTTAACAACCTACTGAGTAGGTCTTATTACCCCACTTTTCAGACGGGCAAATGGTAGTAAGTCAGTCATCCCAATTGCTCAGCTGTTAACAGGTGAAGTCAAGATTCAAACCCGCACAGCCCGGCTCCAGACACCTGAACTCATTCTTGCCAAGCTATGCTCCTGTCTGCACCTGCTTTCAGTGTTGTAGTAAAACAGGCCTAGCAAAGGCACAATCGGCATTTTTTCCACCATATAGCAAGGTTGTCCTTTGAAGTAAAGCTGTGGGGAAAGCAGGGACAGAAGCCGTGGGTGGGTGGGTCATTCTGTGCAGGGAGGCAGGAAACAGCATTCCCAGGGCTGATGGAAGGCTAAATGCCCAGGAGGTCTCAACAGCCCAGAAGGCCAGTGAGTATCCCATTCTCACAACCCTTCTTCAGATGAACCCACTGCAGAAAAAATGAGTTGGGTGGGCTTTGTGGTATGGCCAACATGTGGGGAGAGCCCTGCTTTTGCAGATTCCACAGAAGCAAGTTTTACTGTAGTTCTGAAGCTACAGGACCAGCATCATTTAAAGCAACCGAGCTCGTCTACCACATCTTGTATTATTTGCCTTCTTTCTAGTGATTTTTCCCTTCTTCAGAGCTGGATTATATTATAGCTGTTCTTCTAGTTCATTCTGCTCTCATTGCTGATTTGCTCAGGCTCTTGGCTCATCAATATGCTTTAGAGAACAAATAAAAAACTGCAGAAGGGTCTTCTCTTTTTCATGGAAACACACTTGCATCACATTTTCCTGAAGTGGAAGAAAGGGGTACAGACATTAGATTTGCACTTTTTGAGCTTTATTTTTCCCTTCTGGTTTCCTTACCAAGAGTGAAGGATAATCCATTTGGGTATCTCTTCTCTCAACTGCAATTTCACCCCCACAGTGCATGCATGAGCACAGCCTGCACAGCCACTTGTCCAGGACACACAGACGGACACAGACAGTAGACACCACTTGAATCACATGGGACGTTGAACCAGATAAACCCCTAGGGCTCATACCATTGCTAAGTACTTCCCATGGCATCATCTGAAGTGGGTAGGATGGGATGAGTATCCCTCTGTGGGTGAGGAATTTGTCAATAATAATAATCAAGCCTTATAACCGCACATATAACTCTTTGAATCATCTACCACAATCTTATGTGGTAGGTCCTAGTGTTATTCCTATTATAGGGATAAGGGAACTAAGTCACAGAGACGTTGAGTAAGTGATCCGTGGCCACACAGGTGATTCATAGCAGAGCTGGTATCTGAGCCCAGGCAGATAGACTCCAGAATATGTGTTCTTAAACTCTAAGCAGTGTAGCCTCTCTAAGGTTG
Source organism: Ceratotherium simum simum (assembly GCF_057802395.1). NCBI lineage: Eukaryota > Metazoa > Chordata > Mammalia > Perissodactyla > Rhinocerotidae > Ceratotherium > Ceratotherium simum. The sequence goes on from NC_141904.1 coordinate 55,981,134, forward strand.
TCCACAAAGATGAAGTGACCTGCCCACAAGATACAGAGTCATGGCTTAGAATCCAGCCTGTGATCTTAACAACAAACCACACTGCGTTTGCAGCTCAGAGTCAACTGGTGTGATCCACACACTGCATGGATGGCCAATGCCCTTCCCAGTCTCTTTCTTTCCATAGTGCCCTCTTCCCATTCCCACCAAAGCCCATGTTGTCTCTTGCTTCCAGACTTTTAAGCCTCATGTCCTTCAGCCTAGTACATACACACCTCCCTCTGTGCCTAGATCACCCCTACTCATCCTTCAAGACTCAATTTAAACCTCCCTGCCACCTTGACTTTCCAAATCTGACTTTTGTGCCCCTTCTGCATGCACCCATATCACTCAACCCCGCCCCCACCCCCTCGCGCACGTATCACAGTAATGCTGGATGGGAATAGGCATATGCTGTCCCCCTTCCAGACTGTCAGCTCCAAGAGGGAAGAGATAAGCTCTGTACTTGGCATGTGACAACATGATAAGTTCAGGAATTTAAGGGGGGTGTGGAGCTTGTAGCTGCCCCAGTAGACCTCAGGCAGAGGATTCCCGAGGTCTTCTTTCAGCTCCTCTAGGGTATCATGCTCTCTCTCACCACCGGGCCTTTGCACATGCTCTGCCCATGTTGTAAACACTCTAAAGTCCTCCTTTTTAAATTTATTTTCCTGTCTGCAGCCTGGACTGGGTTGCCTTGTTTTAAGCTCTCATATCTCCAAGTACTTTTTCTTCAAAGCAATAGCTCCCAAAGTAATCCCTGGACCCCTGGGAGGTCCCCAAGACCCTTTCAGGGAGTCCAAGAGATCAAAACTGCTTTTATAAATCACTAATTGTTAATAAAATACAATATGCCTGAAGCCAATATAACGTTATATTTCAATTATATCTCAATTAAAAAAAAAGAAAAGAGGGCAAATCATACTAGGTGCTCAAGAAATATTCAGAAAATGAGTGAACCAAATCCCTATAGATGGGTCTGAGGGTCAATACACGTGCCCAAGACAAACCCCACCTCACCAAGGGCAGCCCTAAGTGCCATACTTGGGAAGGGGCTGGAGAAGCCTTCCCCTTGGGGAGGAGAAGGAGTAGAGGCAGCTCCGTGCCTGGAACAGGGCATCCCTGGGCAAAACCTTCAGGCCCAACAGGGTACTATAAACACGCAATTTCCCACTTGGCTCTGCATTTTTCCAATTTCTTGCAAATGCATCTGGAACACATTAGAAAGGGGTCAGACTGGTTTGGAAAATGTTTGGGTAACTCTGGACATGGGAGGTGGAGCTGGAAACCTGTGAGGAAGAGCATGACCCCCCGACAGAGTTCATGGTTACGGCCAGAGAGCCAGAGAGTGCTGGCCTGCCAGCCCAGGACAAGCTCCCCAGGCCTCCCCCCGGGCCTCCCCCCACTACCCCTTCATCCCTCAGAGACCCCCTTTCAGACTTACTTTGGTAAGGAGCCCCCCTCCTCCCCATTATCCTTCTCTCATTGCCTCTCCTGACCCAAACCGCAAACTCAGCCCAGGCCCTGCTCCGTGAACAATAGTGGTAATGACAGTAATAGTAACCCATAAATTACTTCCCATCTACTGAGCCCTCACGTCCCAGGTAAAGAGCTTCACACACATTCTCTCATTTTATCCTTTGAATAAACCCTCAGATCATATGTACTCCTTTTCCTACTTCACAGATAAGGAAACTGAGGGGCAGAAAGGCACCTAACTCCCCCGTGGTCATAAAGCTGAAAGCCAGAATTATGCGGCACCAGAGTTTGTTTCTAACCCCACAGCTCACACATATCCCAGGAACATAAAATAATCAATGTAGAAGCCATTTCCTTTTCTCCTGAATCAAGGACATGCAGAAGCAACTAAGAAAAGAGGCTTGAACGCTGAGAGAAAGTTCCCATCCACGGCACCCGGTCCCCCGCGAGAACCGGCATCCACGGCACCCGGTCCCCTGCGAGAACCGGTTCCTGTTTTAAATTCAGCCTCCCCTACCCTCAGCTGTAGCTCCCAAATCAAATCGAGTCTTCAAATTAAACGTCCAACACTATCCCCGCGAGTTAACAGGACATGAGCAGCTACAACGGACTCAAAAACCCACTTCCTCAGCCCACCCCACCCCCCAGGAGGCCGGAGTACTTCAGAATAGAGAGAATTTTCTAAAAACAACTTCTTTCGCTTGGACTATCCCTGAGAAATCTGGGGTTAATGTATAACTCTGGGCGTGCAGTGGAGACCAGCCCAGCCCACGGGCTCAGTGGAGCAGAGAGAAGGGAGGCCGGCTAGGGGCGCTTCCCTGCTCATGGCCCGTGGTCAGAGGACAGCACAGCTCTCCAGCCTCCAGTGGCCATCAAAAAGGGGCCCAGATGGGAACCTGGGGAAAGGACACAACTGCAATCAACCTCACACGAACCTTTTCTAAGTCTAGACATGCGCTTCCCACACAGCAGCCACGAGCCGCCTGTAACTGCTGGGATGCAGCTGGTCAGAATTGAGACGTCCTGTGTGAGATCTCCAGATCTCAAAGACTGAGCACTAGAAAAATGTGAATTTTCCCAATAATAATGTTCATATTAATTTCATGTTGAAATGATAAATATTTTTGATATACTGGGTTAAATAAATTATCAGAATTAATTCACCTCTTTTTGCTGTTTTAATGGGCTGTTAGACAATTTTAAATTACATAGGTGCTTGGCACTATCTTTCTATTTGACAGCACCACTCTGGACAGAGGGCACAGTCACCCCCAGAGTCCACTCCCTGGACACAGCCATCCCTGGTGTTTCTTCCTCCTCCCGAAGCTCCAAGTCACCAGCTATACCTTCCTTCCTTTGTTTTCTTTTTGTGAGGAAGATCAGCCCTGAGCTAACATCCATGCCAATCCTCCTCTTTTTGCTGAGGAAGACCGGCCCTGAACTAACATCTATTGCCAATCCTCCTCCTTGTTTTTTTTCCCTTTTTCTCCCCAAAGCCCCAGTAGATAGTTGTGTGTCATAGTTGCACATCCTTCTAGTTGCTGTATGTGGGACACGGCCTCAGCACCACCGGAGAAGCTGTGCGTCGGTGCGCGCCCAGGATCCGAGCCCGGGCCGCCAGTAGCGGAGCTCGCGCGCTTAACCGCTAAGCCACAGGGCCGGCCCCCCTCCCTCCCTTTTGAAGCCTGCCCTCCCTTGCTCCAGAGCTCACCAGGGCTCCCCATTACAGGTCACATCAACTCTAAGCCGCTCTCCTCAGCCTTCCAGGCTGTCCTGGTTGATTCACTGGCCCTGTCCTGACCTTAGTTAGTGACCCTGGAAGCATCTCCATCCTCCTTTCATCCCTTCTGCCTTCCCGGCATGCTGCTGGTGCCCCAGGTAGAGAACAAGCCCCCCCCCCCACCGCCCCCAGTCCTTGTGGTCTTCTACCTTCAGAAGTTTGCACGTAATTGCTCCTCCCCCTCCTCTTTAATGAGCTCCTGGCTCCCAGTGTGCAGGCAACATGGGCCCAGACTTGCCCTCCGTCTGGAGCTGGCTGCTGCCTGGCCACACTCACCTCACCCTGTGCTCACACCAACAGGTGTGGGCCCACTGAGCCCAGCTTCTGACCCTGAGCTGCACACCTGTCAGGCACTGACACCGGGCAGAGCGACAGGGACTGGATGCTCCCTGCTCCCGTGGCTTCTCCCCAGGAGCTCCTTTGTTAGCGACCATCTCCCTGCCTGCACTTCCTCCAAGAATTCAGCTTCTGCCTCCTGTGGAAGCCCCCTCCCACCACCCCAGGTTTTCCTTCCATCAGCTCAACCAAGTCCACACTTCTGCTCTGAGCAACTTCGAAAGCATTTACCACAGGGCAGCAGGAGGCCCCTATCGTCTGCAGTCATTCGATACTCACCAAGCACTTTCACCTGTAGCATTTAATCCTTGCAGCAATTCCACAAGTTCACAATCATGCCTGTTTTACAGATAAAGAAACCAAGGCTCAGAGTGATAGGGGAACTTGCTCAGGATCACACGGAGCCAGGCTCTGATGCCAAGCGGTTGGTCTCTAAACTTCCAGGATATTTAGTGTTGTAAGAAGAGCACAGATGGGCCAAGGTTTCAATCCCAGATTTACCATTTTCAAGGTCTGTGACTTTGTGCAAGCTTCTTAATCCCTCTGTGCCTCAGTGTCCTCATTTGTAAAATGGCAGTAATTATCTCCGAGTTGCAGTGAGAGTTAAGTGGTGCAGAGATTGCATTAAAACCATGCCTACAAAAGGGTTAGAGTCAGAGAAGATGTGACAATGGAAGCAAGGTCAAACTGATGCCATTGCTACAAGGGAGATGTGAGTCAAGGAATGCAGACAGCCTCTAGAACTGGAAAGAGAAGGAACAGATTCTCCCCTAGAGCCTCCAGAGGGAATGCAACCCTGCCAACACTTTGATTTTAGCCCATGAGACCCACTTTTGGACTTCTGACCTCCAGAACTTTTAAGAGAACAAATTTGAGTTGTTTTAGGTCACTTAAAAAAAATACCCAGTTCCTACAGGTGCCATGTAATAAGTGCTCAATAAAGAGTAGCTGTTGATATTCATAAGTACCCAGTCTTGTTCTCCACTAGGCTATGAGCTCCTGGAGGATAAGAGATGTGCATGGGTCCTGGGCCTTTCTTGGCCCCCCTGCCCAAGTCTCCAGTAGTGGTCTTGAGGGTGCTATGGTGATGAGAGTGAGATGGAGGGATCCAGGTGAAGGTAGATGTGTGGACTGAATGTTTTTACCCCCCCCCCATTTATATATTGAAGCCCTAATCCCCAGTGTGATGGTATTTGGAGATGGGACCTATGGGAGGTAATTAGGGTTAGATGGGGTCATGAGGGTGGGGGCCTCTTGACGGTCCTCTCATAAGAAGAGACACTAGAGACCCCTACCCCTACCCCCTCCCTTGCTGTCCCTGTCATGTGAGGACATAGCAGGAAGATGGCCATCTACAAGCCGGGAAGAAGGCTCTCACCAGAACCTGCCCATGCTGACACCCTGATTTCAGACTTCTAGCCTCCAGAGGATGTGAGAAACTCCAGAACTGTGAGGAAATAAATTTCTGTTGTTTAAGTCACCCAGTCTACGTTATTTTGTTATGGCAGCCCGAGCAGACTGAAACAGCAGGTCAGTCTGCTTTCGCTCCTTGTTTAGAAAAGCTCTTGGAAGGTGAGGAATGGTGCTGCCTAACCTCACAGGAATCTCCAAACCTCAGACTCCGGGGGCCCTAATAGCTAGCACAGGAAGACAGTCTTCTCTCCACCTCTCTTGGACCCCTTCACCAAGAAAAAACTGGGTTGGAACAGTCTGTGTATGAGAAACAAACCCAGGAGCCCATCATCTGGATGCTGACCATGATGTGTTCTGAAGACTTCACACATCATGGAGTCCAGACCACACTTTAAAAAACAACCACCACAACGCAATTCCTTCTCCTGATTCCAAAAGGAATAGTGCACGTTGTAGAAAATATTTTTAAGTATAAAGATGAAAATACGTATTAAACCTCCCATCCAGAAACAACGTGCCATTAATATTTAGTGCATTTCCCCTCATCTTTTTAAGACCTATACGAAGACAGAGACCTTCTTTAAGATTCTTCCATAGCTGAGCTCAGGCTGCAGATCCTCTTCTGTGGGCTGCCTTTCCCCTCAATATTCTATCAGAACTATTTTCCCTTGTCATTAAAATTTCTTTGTAAACCGCATTTTAAGGGTAGAATAACAGTTTACCATCTGATTGTACCGTAATTTATTTAACCGTTTCCCTATTGTTAGACATTTAGGCCGTTTCTAATAGCACACTACTGTAAATAACACTGTGATGAACATGCTGCTGCGTAAATTTTTATTCACTGACCTGTCCCTGACTATTTTCTTATGATGGATTCCTGGAGGCAGCATTTCTGAGATTGACTGCCTGAGCCATTTAATGACTCCTCACCCGCACTGTGTGGCATATGTATGAGAATACCTCTCTCACCACACGCTCACCAGCATTGAGCATCATCTCTTCAACACAGATCTTCCTCTACTTAACGACCAGGTTACGTCCCCATAAACCCATCGTAAGTTGAAAATATCGTTAAGTGGAAAATGCATCTAATACACCTAACCTACTGAACATCATAGCTTAGCCTAGCCTACCTTAAACATGCTCAGAACACTTACACTAGCCGACAGTTAGGCAAAATCATCTAACACAAAGTTTATTTTATGATAAAATGTTGAATATTTCATGTAATTTACCGAATACCATACTGGAAGTGAAAAACAGAATAAGTGTATGGGTAGAGAATGGTTGTAAGTGTATTGGTTGTTTACCCTTGTGATCACATGGCTGAATGGGAGCTGTAGCTCGCTGCCGCTGCCCAGCATCACGAGAGAATATCATATGGCATATCACTAGCCCAGGAAGAAGCCGAAATTGAAAATTCAAAGTACGGTTTCTACTGAATGCCTATCACTTTTGCACCAACGCAAAGTCGAAAAATAAAGTTGAACCATGATAAATCGGAGACCATCTGTATTTTGATAATGTGTTATGATACTTCTTTGTGCATTACTTTAAATACTAGTGAGAAATAATCAGCACAGGTGTTGATACTCTGGCTCTGGAAAAAAGCAAGTAGGAGAAATGTACTACTGAATTTGACACCAGCTGGAATTAGACATTTGTTTTCAAGATATGCAGTACTATTATGTTTAACTGCAGTTTGTGATTCTAACTTGTGGCTAGCAAAATAAATAACACGGAGGTTTGAACAGCCCAGCTTTAGGGAAGAGATAAGCAAAAGGGGAGGCAAATACCAATATTTATTGGATGGTTCCAAGTAATCTGTTCTGAACATGCAATGCCATATGAAACCCCATGAAATCATGTTGTTCCTAATTCTGTAGACAGGGAGGCTGTAAGCGCCTCGGACAACTCCACAGTAGCTATGTAGCTGGGACTCACACCCAAGCCCCTTTACCCCAGAGTGTGCATTCTTTCCACTCCCCAGGCCACGGTGCAACTAAGGGGTGGAAATACAGGCAGCGTGGCCTAAAGTCAGCTCTCTTCTACAGGACAAAATAGCCCCATATAATCTTCTTATTTTACTAGATTCTTCAGCAAACTCTTCCCCATAGAATAGGAGGGAAAACCTCATCTAGCAGTCACCTAAATTATCATCTACTGAAAACAGCAATGAATCACAAGCAACCTTATACATATGTATGTCCCATATTCCTAAAAATGTATACGGAAGTTAAATGTAAAAAAAAGAAAAAGTCCAACAAAGGAGGAATATGTGTTATTGAGGAATTCCATTCACAGAGAGCTAAAAACAAAAAATTCGTATTTTAGGGTGGTAAGTAGTTTGTGAAACCTCTAGTTGCTATGGGACATGGACGTGATTATTTCAGACATATAAAACACTGCTCATAGAAAATAAAAAGTAATTTCTCTGAAATAATGGTACCACACTGAGTTCACTTGTGTAATTTGAAGTTACATTCAGAAGACAGAAAACACTGACCTGAGTGAAGAACAGAACAGGAGACTGCCGACACTGACTTTAATGCTTTTTACCAACTATTTTGAAAAAGTGGTCAAGAAAAAAGTTGATTATCCATCTTTCTCCTTTTCTGGTAATGCGAGCTTTGGAAAGCTCTATCCCTTTCAAGAATGCCCCAGACAGGGAGCTTAGATATCTTCCTGGATGTGGACTGTTAGCAGAAGGGCTTTGATAGCAAGTGCCCTGTACATCAGCATGGGTCTTGTCTTTTCCTTGTGAATCAAGCCTGTTTGTCTGCCTGCCTTTCCTCCTTCCTTCTCTCCTTCCTTCAACTTCTCTACTACGAATTACAAATAAAAATATATCATTTTGGTATAAAGCCCCAAATCTTCAACACAATGTACAAGCTCTTCATGACCCCCAGCCGACCTTCCCAACCCATTTGGCCACCACTCTCCTCATTCTTGGTCATCTAGTCACATTGGCCATTTTTCAAGTTGTCAAAGATGCCATTCCACCACAGGGCCTTGCATGTGCTGTTTCTTATTCCTGGAATGCTCTCTTCTGACTCCAGTCCTCTTAGTCCTGTCTTTGCCAAGGTACCTCCTACTGATTCACCAAGCCTCAGTTTAATCCTCAGTTCAATTTCTGTTTCTTTGAATGTAACCATCCCTGGTTCCCCAGATTGGGTCAAGCTCCCTACTATAAACTCTCAAAGCACTATGAGTCCTTCATGTCAGTTACCAATTGCATTTTTCACATTTACTTGTGGTGATGGTTTGATTGTCTGTTTTTCCAACTATCTGGTTAATAAGAACAGAGGCAGAGTCTACACTGGCCCATCCCTGATTCCTCAGTGTCCAGCATAGAGCTTGGCTATCATAATATTTGTGAGTCAAAGGAATGGAAGAATAATTGTCATTTCATACCCAGGAAAACTTCCATTCAAGATTTATGGTCCAATGAAGACATTTTCAATAAAACAACAACTGAGACAATTTCCATTAACTCACTAAAGTAACTTCTAAAGGCTGCACTTCAGGCACTAAGGAAAATGAAATCAAATCCCAGAAGAAGGTCTGAGAGACAAGATCTTGGCAAATATGTTGGAAAATCTAGATGAACATTGACTACACAAAATAATACTTATAATGTCTATTTTAGAGTTTTAAACAACAGATATAATGATCAAACAAGAGCATATACACTAGGAGGAAGGCAATTGGAATTAAAACGATCTAGAAACCTCACATTGTTTGCAAAGAGGATCAAGGCGCTGATTAATATTACACTTTATTAAATATAAATGTTTAAGCATCTAGGGTATCCACATTAAAAAAATAGGCAGAAAATGTAGCTTCCAAAACAAAAAGGAGGAAAATGGAATGAGAAAAAAGAAACAAAAATCATCCAAAAGAACAGGAAAGGAAGATAAACAAAAGAAATAAAAAGTAGGACAAATGGAAAGTTTAAAATATCAAGGATCATAATACAATGAACTAAACTTTTCAGTAAAAGACAAAGATTGTCGGACTAAAAAAATATCACACTCTGGATGTTTAAGAGAAACACGCAAAACCTATACACGCAGAGCAGTTGAACAAGAGGATTGAAAGAGACGAATACCAACCAAAAGGAGACAACAGTGGCCTTATTAATGCCAAATCTAATGGACTTCGAGGTGCAAAATATTATTAGGTTTAAATAGAAACACCATATAATAATAAAAGTTTCCATTCACCAGAGAGATATCGAATAAAGAAATGAGTAAGATGCGATCAATTCCTTTGCATCTTCAAGTCATTGGGAAAACGCATCCATAGAAAGAGGACAGTTCCATCAAAACCAAGGGGAACTCACCTGTCGGCTGAGTGTGTATGCATCACCATGCTAGGAGCACGCGACCACCCTTTACCACCTGCCTCAAGCAGAAAGACCTCCCAAAGCTCACCACGGCTTCATTTCCCTTCAAATGTTTGGCACAGCTCCTCAAGGGCCTCCACTTAATGCCACAACGGCTTCCCCACATGTCAGTGGTCCTTTGCTTTTCCAGCCCCGGGTCAGAAACCTAAAGCAACCCAAATGCTCTGTGTCAAATAAACATCTTCTGATTCTCCCACTTCCCCAAGCTTCACAATGTGAATCTTGCTTAAATTCTTTCTTCAGTCATTCATTCAGCACTTTTGCATATTTACCAGGTGCTGAGCACTGTCCGAGGTACACAGGAAGAGCTCCTTGTGAGTCCCCAGCCTGACTCTCAGGAGCTTCCCTAGAAGATCCTGCTCCTATCACCTCCCAGGGCGGGAGGTGTGATACCAACCGCCAGGATTGCTGAGCAATCCTCCACCCTCGGAAACCAACACTTGTCCCAGCTTCAGCATGATGGTAGCCTCCGGTAGAGAGCCTTTCCCATGAGTTTTCACCAGAGGTAATTATACACATGTCAACCGTTATTTCATGTGTCTATTTTTATATTTAAAAATGACCTTTAATCATGGCAAAAAAAATTCATATTCAGCACAGAAAAATTAGAACATAAAGATTAATAACATTAAAAACTGACTCTGCCACTTAGAGAGAATTCTGTGAACACTTTGGTGTACTGCTGTTTAGACTTTTTATTCATACATGCACACACGTACACGAATAGTTTCAGCCATGCATTTCCATCATGAAGTGGATCGTTTAGTCTGAGGAAAAAAAGGGGATGAAGACCCTTGGATATCACCAGTCAGGCACGTGAAGCACCCACTCCTTAAAAATCACGTGTTCCCAGGATTAACTATAAGTTTTCACTGAAAAATTGTGAAATCAACAGCACACTAAATAGTATGAGACATACTTTCAAATGGTTCCTCCCCAAAAAAGAAAATATAGCTCTTTGTATTAGTGATCTATTATGACATGACAAATTGCCCCACCACCCCTAGACGTCACGAAATAACACCCTGAAAATGGCGTCGTCTCATAGGAGGTGTATGTAACACCGCGTCAAAATTCTCTCCTCTTCTCCTTTTTAAAATTGTGGTAAAAACACTTAACATGAGATCTACCCTCCCAACAAATTTTCAAGTGTACAATATAGTATTGTTAACTACAGGCACAATGTTGTACAGCAAATCTTTACTTGTCTTGCATGACTGAAACTTTATACCCATTGAACAGCAACTCCCTGTTCCCCGCTCCTCCATCCCCTGGCAACCACCATTCTACTCTCTGTTTCTCTGAGTTTGGCTATTTTAGATACCTCAAGTAAGTGGAATCATGCAATATTTGTCCTTCTGTGACGGGCTTATTTCACTTAGCATAATGTCCTCCAGTTTCATCCATGTTGTCGCATATGGCAGGATTTCCTTTTTTTTAAGGCTGAATAATATTCCATTGTATGTATATGCCACATTTACTTTATCCATTCATCTGCTGGTGAACATTTAGGTTGTTTCCATATCTTGGCCATTGTGAATAATGCTGCAATGAACATGGGAGTGCAGAAACTCTTCGAGATCCTGGTTTCTATTCCTCTGGCTATATACCCAGAAGTGGGATTGCTGGATCCTAGGGTAATTCTAGGAATTTAGAGCCCAGGAGTCAGGCTTGAGCTGGGAAACTTTGCTCCCTTTCCTCCTCTCCCCCTGACTGTGCTGACTGGACAATGGGCAGACAAGTGAGCCAGACGGATCCTCTCGCTCTGGAACATGACATTCAATCTGGCACCAGGATTACTAGGAACACAGATCAGAAGAGCTGGGAGCACAGATCTGGAGCACAGGTTTCCATATGGCTGCTTCAGTCTCGCCTGAGGAGCCTAGAAAAACACAGATTCCCAGGACTCACTCCAAACATAATGAATCTGAATACCCAAGCGAGAGCCCTAGAATCTGCCTTTTACGAATATTCCAGCTGATTCTGGAGCTCCATCAAATTTGGAAAGCACAGCAGAGAGCAAATTCATGAATTTCTGACCTGAGGTCCCCAGAGCCATGCTGATGGCTCGAGTTGTCCTTGGATTTCAGATGACATCTCAACATCTTCCAATGAGTTTGCATTGTGTTGTTGTCTACTCCAGCCGGAGCTAGATTCTGTGACTGCAGTTAAGAGATCCTTGACTAATACGGTCTAGAGCCTTTGGCACACTGAACACCTGCCACAGACACCCTCCATTTTGGGTTTTGCAATCTTTGCTGTTCTTGTGTTGCATCTGCCTCTCTGTGGCATATTTTCCTATGTTTCGACATTATCTATACAAGCAAAGGGCTCCCCAGAACAAGACAGCTGACCTGTGAGTTTCAAATTCCAAATTCTGGGGGAAAGTGCTCTCTGTGAGATGTATTTCTGACTTAATTCAACCCATGTGGACTGCAGGTGCTTGTGCTGGTGAAAGGTCGCGGAGGCCACAATTCCTCCTTTAGGTGCATATTGAGCAACTAATGGGTACAGGCGTGGTTCTAGGCCAGTGCTTCCTGTAGAACTTTCCTCGATGATGGAATGCCCTATAGCTACACTGCCATTTCAAATATGTGGCTATTGAGCACTTGAAATGTGGCTAGTGCAACTGAGGAACCAGATATTTTGTTTTATTTCAATTAACTTGAATTTAAATAGCCATATGTGGCTAATGGCTCCTGTATTGGACAGTGCATTTCTAGCTACATCACCTAATTCATTATGCAAGGCAGGGCACACCAGCTTAGTTTTACAGATGAGGAAATTGATACCCAGAGAGGCAAAATGACATGCCTGAGGTCACCGCATGAGGCAGTGCAAGGATTCAAACCCAGATTCAATCCATGATATGATAACTGCTTTACACACACACACACACACACACACACACACAAAGTGTGTAGAACAGTGATGGGGATAAAATAAAACTGAACTTCCCATCTCTGAGGCATCAGCTCTGTTTTAGTTACAAAGCCAAAACAAAAAGGAAAGCCACAAAGCAGGACACACTCTATCAATTCCGCCTAACCATGTAGACGGTCCAGCCAGCGGGCTTGGCTTTCTCCTGCAGCCATCCTGGCTCGACAAGGGCCTTGTGGTCGCGTGTGTTTTATTGCATGCCGAAAACTCCAAGATAGCCCAGCTTCCAAGAACAAAAGTGATTGTGGGGGGAAAGGGGAAGGGGGCCAAGAGGCTGCCCCTCCCATCTCCTGGGGTGGACACCACGTCTGACAAGCCTCATTCAGGCCTTTAAAACATGGCACTGACACAGAGAGGGCCCCACTGTGCTGGGAAGCGTCCCCAGCTGCCTCCTCTGCTCCCCGCTCCCAGGGTAAACTCCATTTCTAACAGTTACGGTCAGCCATTTAAATCACATTATACTGTAAGTGGATATACAAATTGTCAGCCCTAATGAAATTTAGGAGGAAACAGTGGGAGAGGTGAAAACACTTAGAACTGGTTTCTTGGTTTTCTAGACCCGAATTCAAGTGGTTTAGACTGCTCATTGAAAACGTGCTTGGAGTGTGGTTTTCCTGCCAACATACAGAGGCTCCCTGGGAATTCACGGGCGAGTCTTCTTCTCTGCTTCACCCTGGAATTGTACCACGAAGCAGATCTGGATGTAGACAGGGCGCTCCTCCCAGCAGGAGAAGGTCTTCCTCATTTCTGCACCTCGCAAAAGGCCTGGCACTCAGAGGCATTTGGGAAATATGGAATGAAAGAAGAAAAGCAGACAGCCCCCAGGCACAGCCTGAATCATGAAAGTCAGAGAGTCCCTAGGAAAGGAAACCCACCTCGACGATGCCAGAAGTCCCTCTGTAAAGACCACTGGGGGCGGGGAGGGCGGTAAGCATTGCCCCCTTCATTCTGTTCTCCCAGAAAACACATACCCGTGAGACAAGGTGCTGAGCAGCATGTTGGATTAACTAATGAATTATCTGCACTACATAATTGATCAGGCTTCTTTCTCCAGGCAGAGGGGTCTCGGCAGCCGTGAGGACTTGCGGATTAAGAGAATACTATAACTGCTTCCGTTTATTGAGTGGTTACCACGCTCCTGTCACTGCACGCTTTCCTGTGTAATCCTCACAAAACCTCCGCACGTCGGATAGGGTTTGCCCCTTCTACAGACGAGGAAATGAAAGCTCAGAAAGATCAAGAAACCTGCCCAAGATTGTGCAGGTGTTTCTGATTCCAAAGCTAACAGTTCCCCTGTCTCCTCCCCCCATGCTGGATGGGGCACCTGGTTGGGATGTGGTGAGTGTGTGGTGAGTACAGGAGGACACGCCAGAGAGAAGCTTTCCCCACATCACGGTATTGCTGGGTCAAAGCAGCATACACCAGATTTTGTTTGCATTCCTTTTATTCCTAAATATCAGGGCTTGAGGTCCTATTCTCCACTTCAATATAGCATGGATTTCCTGGGACACAATATTGCTGAACAGGAAATCAAACTCACTCATGTAACCCCGTCCAAACCATTGGGCATGTGTCAGGGAGTGAGGCTCAGAGTAGGGAAGGAATTTGCCCAAAGTCACACAGCAAAGTGGTGGCCAGAATTGAGACAATGTCCTATTGGGCTGCTCTTAAAGCCTGGGTCCAGGAGTCTCCCAGCCCTGGTTCGTGTGCAGAGTGAGACCTTACCTGACACCCACCCAGGCCCTCTGATGACACTAGCTCAAGAACTTAGAGGAGGAACTCTGAGGTGGCCTCAACTCGAAAACCAGGACAAGTGACTCCAGGTCAGCAATGAAATGTTAGGTTTCTAGCCTTTCTAGCCTTCCCTTTTTCTCTTCTCAGCAACCCTGGGCACTATCATCTCGTGGATGCAAACAAGGGCTCTATAATCAGAGACCTGGCTTTGCTTCTCACAGCTCTGCACTTTGGGGAAACATACTTAATTTTCTAGGGCTTCTCTTTCTTCTGTAAAATGGAAAGAGTAACTCTTCTTTTTGTCAGATGCCATGAGATAAAGCAAAATATTACAATTAAAAATATCTAAAAAATCGGACTGGCTTAGCGGTTAAGTGTGCGCACTCCGCTGCTGGTGACCTGGGTTCGGATCGCGGGCGCGCACCGACACACTGCTTCTCCAGCCATGCTGAGGCCACGTCCCACATACAGCAACTAGAAGGATGTGCAGCTATGACGTACAACTATCTACTGGGGCTTTGGGGGGAAAAGTAAATAAATAAATAAAATTATTTAAAAAAATAAATCTAAAAAAAAACCCAGTACGTATAAGTGCTGAGTAAATGGCAGCAGTTGCTAATAAATCTGTGTTGCGAGTTACACAAGTCTTATTATTTCCACTTTATAGACAAGGGAACCAAGTCCCAAAGGAAGCTAGTGGCTTGCCCAAGGGGGCACAGCTTACTACTCAGAGGAAGTGAAGTGGGGCAAAGGGTGCGCCTAGGATTCAGGAGCCCAGGGCTGCTCCTCTCAGCTTCAGAATCTTGTTCTGTATAGAGGAGGTAAGTCCCCACCCTGCTCGCGCCACAGGTCTCTCCTGAGACATGGGAAAACATTCCGCAGAGTTTCCCAGGGATGGGGGAGGACTTGGCATGTCTGAGCTGAGGCTAAGCTCATCCTCTGACTCTCCACCCTCTGCTTCCCCAGCCTGAACCTGATCAAGAACCTTCAGGAACCCCCTCCCAATGCCTCGAAGGGAGCGCCCAGCAATTTGCTGAATCAGGGAGGCTCATGAGTCATTGAAAACCAGTGATGGGAATCTGGCTGCTTTCTCCCCCTGCCAGTGATCACCACCACCACAGCCACCACCATCCCTACTACTGCTTGAGTGGCTACATGATTAGCAGAGCTCACCATCACCCTGTAACATTATCATACCCTCACGTTACACGTGAGAATACTGAATGAAGCTCAGGGAGGTGAGTAACTGGCCAAAGGACACAGAGCTACAACAGCAAAGCTTGGAGCCAGGTTTTCTTGACTCCAAATTCTTCATCCTACCCTCTGTACCGTGCGTATGGTGGGTTTCTGGGGGTGGGAGATGGGTACCCTACTGTAGGTGCCGTCACAGGAGAGAGGAAAGGCAGAGCACCACTCACACACTGTGGGAGAGACTGTGTGCAAAAATGCTGCAGCAACTCCCCCCCGTACAGATCTCCTTTGCATTGCGACTTTGCCACTCCTCTCACTGAGAGCTGGAGTCAAGCTCTCCACTTCTTAGAATCTGGGCTGTCCTTGGCTTGCTTTGACCAATAGAAGGCAGTGGAAGTAATGCAGTGTAATTTTTGACTTCAGGCCTCAAGAAGGCCTTGAAGCGTCCAGTCTCACCTTCATGGAATGTGGTATCACGACGTGAAGGAGCCCAGACTAGCCTCCCTAAAGATAGGAGACCGCATCGAGAGAAAAGCCCAGCCAGCAGCCAGCATCAACCATTGACTTGTGAGTGAGGCCATGTAGAATCCTCCAGCCCCAGCCTCTCTGCCAGGCCCCAAGCATCAGCAGCAGTAGAACCTCCCAGCTAACCCAGCCAAGACTGTTGACCCGCAGGATCATGAGCAAATACATTGGTTATTGTTTTAAACCACTAAGTGTTGGTACGAGTATGGTGCATTATTTAGCAGTAGACAACTGATAAAGTAAGTAACCTAACTTCTCTGGGCCTCAGTTTCCTCATCTGTAAAATGGGGATAACATTCATATCCATATTTTATAAGCTTGTTATGAAGAGTGAACGAGGTGAAGTCTATGAATTGAGAAGCACTGAGTCTGGCAGAGATAGCAGCATCAGCGTCAAGTGGTCACTGTGGCTGCAAGAGCTCTGGTCAGGGCCTCTGAGGCGAGTGACATGAGGTGAGCCCTTTGGTGGGTGGGAGGAAAGTGTATATAGAGGACAGCCCTGGGACAAGAGGGTGAGGTAGAGCTTATAGCAAGTCACACTGGTAGAGCAGGGGTGGGCAAGCATCTGGCTAGAATTGTCACAGTTACAGGGACATTAGGCCGTCCTGAGTTGGGCTGGAGGCCCAGGATTGCAGGAATTTGAGCCAAGGCAATGCAATACCAAAGTGCCCCCAAGATCATGGAGGCCTTCAGGGTCCAGGGACTAAGTAATTGAGGAGGCAAGTGTCTCCACAGTGTCATTAAAGGCCAGTTCTGAACATGTCCCCCCCCTGCTGAATACCTTCCCATGGTCCCCATCCCACTAAGGAGGATGCCTAGGCCCTGCTTGCCTGCAGCCTGGGCTGCAATGTGCCCCAGCCTCATCCCGACCATTCCTCTTCCCCTTCACATTCCAGCACCTCTCGACTCATGGTTCTTGGGAGGGACCACAACCTCTCCTACCTCCGGGCCTCTGCATAAGCTGTGCTCTCTTTCTTGAATGTTCTCACCCACCCTTCCCCCATTTAACCTAAATAACCCCTACTTATCATTAAAAGTTCAGCTAAAATGTCGCTTGCTCTGGGGAGTATCCTTGAGTCCCTAAGTCTGAGTTTGGCTCTCCTCTCTTGGTGGGGGGGGTCCCCATGGCCCCGTATCCTTCCTGGATCCCCTGTCATTGTAACGGCCAGTTACTCTGGATGGGCAGGGACCAAGTTTGCTTTGCTCACCTCTGTAACCCCATCACCTAAATAGGTGTCCAGCACACAGGAGGTATTCATTAAATACCCCTTCCTACTGTGTAAATGATAAATCGATAAATGAGTTGAATGGATCCTTAGAGAAAACAACAACAACAATGAAAAAGAAATCAGAGGCTCAGAGAGGGACAGGAACTTGCAAGGGACCTTCCCAATCAGTGAATCTTCTGCCCAGGGGACACCACTGTGTCTAGTGACTCAATGTCAGCCCTGGGACTGACTACAGGAGTGTGAGAGGTAGACTGAAGTCCAGGAGGGGCAGTGTGTGGGTAGAATAACTAAGTGCTGTATCAAACTCCAAAATGTCAGTGGCTTAACACAATAGCCGTTCATAACTTAGTCACAAGACAGTTGAAGGAGGGAGTTTCTTGTCAGCTCATGGCTTTCTTCCATGTGGTGGTTCAAGAACTCATGTTTCTTCTACATCGTGGCTCCATCAACCCTTAGCACTTCAGAGGGCCTCTGCTCCCAACTGGTGGAAGGCAGAGATGCAGTGGAGAACTCACACCAGCTTCTCAAAAACCCGAGCTCCAAAAATGACATACGTCACTTCTGTTCACCTCCCATTGATAGAAACTAGTCCTTTGGCCATACCTGGCTGCAAGGGAGCCTGGGAAATGTAGTCTGGTTAGGCAGCCATTTTCCAGTATCAACTCCCACATTGATAACCAGAAAGCATGAATTTCTGGTGGTGAAGTGGGCTCTTGGGTTAGACTTAGGCTCTCCAAAACTTTCATTTCTTCATCTATAAAATGAAGGTAACATTATTACCTCAGAAGATTCTTGAAAATATTACTTAAATAGGTGAAAGATAAAACTCTTAGCAGATACAGAATAAATGTTTGTCAAATATGCCTTTCCTCCTCCACTTTTGTTTTAATGAGTAGCAATGAGGTTTGAAGGTGATGGTCAGAGGTCATCTGGATCTTCTCTTGCCTTCGTTTGCCTCCTCTGCTTTTCACACCTCCCTTTTCCCTCTTTCTACACTTTTCTGTTTCCCTCCTTTTCTTCCTCTTTCCCACCTTTGTGGTTTCTTTATGTCTCCAGACGCCCCTCCTTCTCTCCTTGAGCACATTCTTCCCCATCCCAATCCCCTAGGCTGCGAAGAGGATGAACTGCTACTCAGAGGCAGCCCTCCATTAGCAAGAGGCACAGATGCCCGCTCTCTAGACACGTCACCAGGCATCAATCCGTCCCCTCTGCAGCCACAAACAGCAAACCAGACAGCTCTTGACCTCAAAAGAACACATCTTCACATCACCTGCCAGAGAGAGGGGCGCTCAAAGCCAGCACTTCCCAACTTGCCCGGAGGATAGTAACCGGTGTTAAATGAACAAGAGGCGGAAACATTCGACAAACTCTGGGTTCAGCAGGTTTCCTTCCTGCCGCTCTTTGATTTCAATGCTGCCAATATGCTAACGAACATCTTGCATCTCTCAGCGGGGCAGTCATCCATCATTCGTCATTTCCCAAACTTGTTTGGCCATGAAATAGTTTCTGCTGAGCATCTCCTGGGTCTATGAGTGATGGAATGCTCTTTAGAAATTGCAGCTCAATGAGGAAAATCAAAGAACAGAGCATATATTTATTTAGCTACATGGGGGCAGGCTGGCTAGGAAAATTTAGCCAATAATTTATTGTCTTTGTTTGTAATACTAATTCCCCCTCTTAAGTTGCTACTATTGTTAGGCTCTGGAGGTGGCCTTCTGCAGGTTACATCATGCAATTTAAATATCAAACTTAATTGCTTTTGTCCCTATGTTTCAGCTGAGGACGCTAAGATCAGAGAGATTCAAGAACCGTGGTGGGGCTGAAACCTGCGGATGTATATGTTTTTCATTCCCTCATTAAATATTTATCAAGTTCCTGTGATGCACCAGAATTTCTTTACAGCAAGAGACTAATCTTTTTTGTTTGTTTTAACCTCATTGGCTAGCTTA
Source organism: Ceratotherium simum simum (assembly GCF_057802395.1). Classification (NCBI taxonomy): domain Eukaryota; kingdom Metazoa; phylum Chordata; class Mammalia; order Perissodactyla; family Rhinocerotidae; genus Ceratotherium; species Ceratotherium simum. The sequence continues at coordinate 56,000,136 of NC_141904.1, forward strand.
CAAATACAGATCTTTTGGGTTTAGACCAATAGTTTTCAACCAGGGTGATTTTGCCCCCCAGGGGACATTCAGCAATGTCTGGACACATATTTGATTGTCACAAAGAGGAGGGTGCTCTTGGCATCTAGTGGATAGACGCCTGGGATGCCGCTAAACATCCTACAGTGCATTTGACAGCCACTCACGACAAAGAATTATCTGGCCCAAAATGTCAATAAAGGTGAGGTCGGGAAACTCTGACTTAGAGGGAAAACACTTGTAAAAACCATCACAAGCGCATGAGCTTGCAGGAGTCAGCTAGGTGACATAAATGACTGGCTGACTGGACATGCCCAGCCCTGACTCAAAGAGGCAGGGGCCACTTGGAGCCAGCTGATTGTTGCTACAGGGAACCTGTGATACCATGTACCAGGTGGCCAGCTCTTCCCATCTTTCAAGCCAGAAATCCAAATTTGAACGTGAAAATACTCATCTTGTAAATGCTGGCAACTAATTTGAGTATTTTTTTTAATGCTTTGCCAGTCAAACAAAACACATCTGGAAACATGATGTAGACAGTGGGCCGCAAGTTTGCAACCTCCCCCAACAGCTAAGAGCACCTTCCTAGCAATGAGTGAGGCGCTGCTGCGTATGTTAAACAATGCTGGCCCCCACTTTCTGGGTTTAGTCTTCAGACTTATTCTAGCCTTCCTAGCTAACATTTAGTGAGCTCTTACTATGTACTAGAACTTGCTCTAAGCACTCCAAACATGTCAACTCATTTTATCTTTATAAGAACCGTAAGAGGTAGGTGTAATAATGCTCAGAGAGGTTTTACAAGGTGACTCAGCAAATGGCAGTACCACGATTTGAACCCAAGCAGTCTGGTTCCAGAGCCTATGTTCTTAACTTCTAAGCTGGGCTGCCCTGTGGAACATGCCGAATCTCCATACTCTACACGGGGAAACTTGCAAGGGATTTCTCAGGTTTATTAGTCAAGCTAGGTCAGTAAGAGTCCCCTACTGTGGCTAGTCTGTATTCTCCATGTGCTCAGAACCTCAGTCCTCCCATCTAAAGCTGTGGTTCTCAACTGGGAGTGATTCTGCTCCCTGGGGCACATTCTGCAATATCTAGAGACATTTTTGGTTGTCACGAATGGGGGGTACTACTGGCATCTAGTGGGTAGAAGCTAGAGATGCTGCTAAACATCACACAGGTCAAATCTCCCACAACAAAGAATAATCCAGCCCCAAATGCCAATAGTGGTGAGGTTGAGAAACCCTGATCTAAACACTCTGCTGGCAACCATGGCAACATGCAAAAATCAACCAGCAGGATATTCCAGGTGATTCAGTCTGTTTATCGAGAACATTATTTTATTTCTCTCCTCTCCTTTCTTCTCTTGCCCTGGAATTTCATCGTAATCCCACGTCACCGTGCTAAATGCCTACACTGAATAATAATCTCCTAATACAACTCTTATATGTTAGCAGCAGCAGAACAAATAAGAAATGGAAAGATTGGCAATAGGCAAAAGAAAAATAAGCATTAAAATACAAAATAAACTCTTGAGATTCGACCATAATATCTACATGCCTGAAACGTGACTTTTTTTTCTGGATGCCCTAAGCCATAATCATGTTCTGTGCCCGCATCAAACTGCAATTGCCGTCAACACCATCTCTGCTAAGCACACACGTGACTGCGCTGATTTTGTAAAATGATTTTAATAGAAAAGTACAAGATATGAACAAAAATAAATAATCTTTTTCTCATTTCTAGCCCAGCAAATTGTACACTGCATATAAAACTGGTCTAAGATGCAGTTTTCCTTGCTCATTTTTTTGCTTTTAAAATACTGAGACAGCATTTTAATTAAACCTTCTGGATTCAAATTGATACATTTTTGTTTTAAAAAAATCATACCAGCCTTTAATCATTCTACATCCATTTTCTAAAGTTGGCTAACAAGATGATGTTCCACTAAAATACCATCCAATCATCAGATTTAAGTGTGAAGTTTGTGCAAACGGGTAAATTAGAAGATTCCTTTACTGCGTTTTAATTCCTACATTGCTGTATCTTGTATTAAAAACACATTTCATCATCTTACTTTCAAAACATGGCGTGTGGTTTTCACCATTCCATAGAGAGAGGGGAGACTAAAAAATCCTTTTAAAAAGATATTTTAAAAGTATAGTTTACAGTGACGATGCAGTATTTTAGACCTATGCCTTAGTGTGTGTTTGCGTATATGCTTTTCTATTTCTGTCTCTCCATTTATATTATGGACCACTCAGTCTCTGGGGACTGTTTTTGCTAATGATCTCTTGGGGTCAGTCGGTACTGGTCTCTTATTTGGAGTACTTATCGTGCTAGAGTGTGATAGCTGGTAATTCCAGTGGCTTGAAAACTGTTTTGCAAAATCAAACTGAAAATTGGTATTGGCAAAGTCGTATGAGAAAAGGGTTTGGGTAGGCTGCTAAAACACACACAGTGCCAGGCTCAGGAGGTCAGCAACTCGAAGAACGGAGCAGATCAACTGGACTAAAACTCAGACCAGTCTTCCTTTTACTTGAGCCCATAATTACTATTTTGAACATGGCTCTGTTCATCACTGCCTACATATATAAATTTTTTGTTAATTTTCCTGTATTGGGAAGATCTTGAACGCACTCCAGGATGAGAAGAAAAAGAAATGCTGACACTCCTAAATCGAGTATATGTTTTTGCAATAAAGAACACTGGTCAATATACAACTGAGGAAAAACTGAAACAGATGTGAGTCCTAGAACCACAAGCGTTTTAATTTGCCCAGAAATACTATTTTAAACACTCTATATGTTGGTCTACTGTATTTTTGTGGAATAATGCATTCTTGGCATCCTTAAAAGGTTTCAATATGTTACAAGGTTATCCCGACAGAAAAAAAGCAAAGGGCTAACCTATCAATCTGTGTAGCGCCAGCCAGATTTCGGTGTACATTTTCGAAAAGCACAAGAACTCGTATTAATTGCACTTAACAACGAACTTTTAGTTTCCAATGAGTTTTCATTCTCTGCAAACTGAGGCTTGCTTTTCATAAAACTACTTTCAAAGGGGCATGGAGACACTCAGTCCATAGGAACTTCAAATCGAGAGGTGCTTTAGTTGTGGTGTAAACAAAAATACACTTTTTTGAAGTAAAATTCTGGTCATGAATAAAAGCATGTGCCTCTTCCCTTCTTCTCTGAGATGTTACAACAGCAACGCGCTCTAAGACAATTAAGTTACATGCATAATGCTAAAAGAATGTGAGCGATCCTATAGCCAGCTTTAAGCCATCTGCTTGATTTCTTTTTTAAGGAACATATATAGGAAAAGAGAATTTCCCTTTTGTTCCTTTTGTTACATACAGAAATCTTTTGAAGTTTCCAAATAGTTTGGTTTTGGTAAAATTCTCCACTCTTCTATTATTCTGACATGTAGTCACCCTAAACTATCCCTCATGGTTTTTCAAAAAATCTCCACATGAAGTATCTGAAGGACAATTGAAACCACTTACCAATATACAAGTAACATTTTATTTTATATTCTATCTTCCATTTGGCGTAAGCCTTTCAATGTTTGTTTTTTTAAACCAGTGAAATATACAAATCACGCAAGACAGAAATATGTACATTAAAAGTACAGAATAAAGGCCATAGAAGATATACATAATATCTGAATGACAAGTAGAATATTTTACATTAAATAGTTTCTTTTAAAAACTAGGATTGTTAAACTCAACTCTCTTCATAAACATGAACCACTAAAAAGGAACAAAATCTGGTTTAGCAAATAAAAAATTACTTCATGGTTTTTGTATAATAAAAACCAAAAAAGTGACATTTAAACTAATTAGTGCTTTTTAATTTCAAGATCTTTTGCTTGCAATTCACTGCAACTGAGGGGAAGTGAATATCCTTGTGCAATAAATTAAGAGCCACAGATGGCTGAGGTGATACGAAGGCCACCAAGCCTATGAGGGTTGCAGGAGATGTGAATCTTTCCAAACTTTTAAAATAATCTAAATCTGAGACAAGAACACATTTGATGGTACTTTTTGGAAAGAGGTGTCCTTGTTTAAAAAAATTTAAAAACTAGCTAGCTATGTCATGAGCTGGATTTTCCTTAGGGACTCAAATAGGTACTACCAGATCTAACAGGCACCGGTTTCCACTCTGCAAAATGAACTAAGGAAAGAGAAAATGTTGACAATGATCCCGAGTTTTGAATCTCTCTTCATTTCCACGTCTATGATGAACAAATAATGCCCTCTCCGGAAAGTGTACAGAAATGGAGGTTGAAGAAAAGAGGGTGGGGCAGGGAAGATAAAAGAAATCTTCAAACCAACATGTGTATCAGTGAGTAAGACCTTCTAGATTCCTCAGAAACAAGGCTGCTTCGTGATGCTCAAGGTGTGGTCGCATCAGGGCCAGAGCCGAAGCTCAACTCAGAAACCTTCTGGAAAAATCCCAGTTGGATTGCAATGAAGGATAACAATGCTCTAGACTGAGAAATAACCCCAGAGTAAACTGTAAATCAAATCACTGGCTGCACTGAGATATAATTATATTTATATTTATATATATATGTATATATATATATGTTATGTACAAAAGACTTTGAGATATCAGGCACCATTAAACCACATTTCCCCCCTTATAAATGCAACTGTTCAGGTACACTAGAACAGTTTTAGGGTACACCTGCAGTATAAAAGGAAAAGCTTGGGTCGATAGTCTAAACACAGGATCATAACAGTGAAATGCTGCAACACCTCCGTGAACCAAGTAACGTCATTAAAACATAAAACTACTGCTCCTCAAAATAAAACTTTTAGAAAAAAAAATCCCTAAGTAGCGAACTGTTTTCCAAGTGGAGCTCCTAATGTTTCCTTTCCTGCCCTACAATCAGAGGGGACCCAGTGGAGCTGCTGTTCGGCAACATGGCCAGCAGCACGGCGCGGCATGGAGGAATCAGAGAGGCCTGGGGTCAAGCGGGAGGGCAGATTTCACGTTTTTCTCTCGAATAGGTTATCTGCTCTGGTGCGGTGCTGAACGGCACACAATTACCTTGTTGTTTGAGCTGAGGATCTGTGAATGGAAGTCATTTATTATTTTCCATTATTCATTATTATTATTCATTAACCATAAGTATCCCTAAAAAAAATGACAGTATATTTTCCTTTATATTCAAGCCAAACTCCCCCACCCCTCTTCAAACAAAAAGTCTAGTACCCAGAATCATTCAAGGATTCTCTTCCCATCTCATAACCTAATTCCTATAACAGCTTCAAATCATTGTCTTAACATAGGAGTTTTTAAGTTTTTGTAATTTCTGGGGCTTTCCTCCTTGCTCCCCAAGTTTCAGTAGCTAGTAGAATATGACCATCTGCAGATGGAATGTTAGAGAAGAATGAGACACCTTTTTCTTTGAGGGATATGAGATTCTCACTCACATTTTAAATTACCATTTTGAAAATGCTTCAGGCTGGCAGCCCCTGGGGAAGGTGGGGGGGCGCGGTTTGTCTCATTTTTTTGTTTGTTTCTCAAGACCTTTCAACTTTCACCACAGCATTTACAAATCATTTTGGTCACAGAAGCTGAATCGTGCATAGAATTGTACCACCCTCCTCCAGCCGGATGCTGCCTGTCCCATATGACCCCATAGTTGAGAAAAAGCATATTTCCTTTACCTTCTAGATGTGCACACAACTAAGTCAGGGTATGTGTTATTCCTCCTCATCCTATACCATCAAAAGAAGTCTTGTCTTACCTTTTCAAAGATCCACAAAATAAATATTTTTCTTGGTTCCCGCCCCCCATTATTGCCAAATAATAATTATAATATTAATAATAAACCACAGAGTTCTTAGATGGGAACAGAAACAAAAATGGTTCCGGTTGCAATTCTTGGGGGAAAAAATAAAACAATATTAAAAAAAAAAAAACAGAATCACTGTACTTTCTATAAATAAGTGGGTCCTGGGAGTGGGGCTGGGTGACGGGCGGACGGCGAGGCGCCCACTATTTGCACACAAACTGGTCCACGATCTCCGTGCACTTCTTGCACTTGACGTAGCAGCACCAGTGGAACTTGCAGTGGCAGCGCTCCGTCTGCACGGTCTTGAACTGGTCGTAGCCGCGGCCGCAGCACATGAGCTCGCAGCCGTCCATGCCCTCGGACGTCTTGTTGCACAGGCGGCCCTGCGTGCCCAGCGAGCCCGTGCTCTCGTTGCGCACGCAGTAGTCGGGGCTGGGGTCGATGTAGACCAGGTCCTGCGTGGTGGGCGAGTTGAAGCGGCTGTTGACCTGCACCAGCTTGCCCCGGCTGTTAAGCCGCATGGCCGCCGCGCTGTCGTATTTCTCCTTCAGGGCGTCGCCCACCTTGCGGAAGTCGGCCAGCTGCAGCCAGCACGTCTTGAGGCTACACGAGCCGGACACCCCGTGGCACTTGCAGGCCACATCGGCCAGGTTGTACACTGTCTGTGGGGAGACGGGGACAGTCAGTGCACCAGCTCACGGAGGAGCGCAGACGCAGGGGGTGGGGCAGTGTTAACAAAGCCCCCCTCCCCCTTCCAGAGGGAGCCATGTTCACCAGCTAAACACGGGGCTGGGCTACTTCCTCCTCATTCTCCACTACCAGAAAGCTTGTGTTGCCTTCTTTAAAAAGTTACAAAATTAATATGTTCTTAGCCCCTCATCATTACACATCATCATCATAAACAACCAGTTTTTGAATGGGAACAGGAAAAAAAAATTGTTCCAGTTGCTTCTTTTTTGCAGAGAAGCAACATTAGCAGCAGCTAATACATCTTGAACACTCACCCCAAAGATGGTTCACAATTCCCCACCTGTGTCGCCCGGATTAATCCCCACAACCAGCCTATGAGGGAAGGGCTGCTATCATCCCCACTTCACAGAGAAGGAAAGGGAGGCCCAGAGGTGAGTTACTTACCCATCCACTGGGAAGTTGGGGTGCCAGGATTTGAACCCAGGCAGTTGTGTTCCTAGCTCATGCTCAGAGACTTGTCCGTGGGCACCCAGCTGGTAATGGTAGGGCTGAGAGGGGGTCAGCCCAAGTGTGATCAAGGTTCAAATCTTTACTTACTATTATTACTGCTGTGTGCAAGCACTGTCATAAGAGCCTTTACACTCTATCTCATTTAACCCTCCCAGCAGCGTTATAGCACAGACTGGATTAGATCACGGCACAGGGACGCAGAGAGGGTAAGTGGCCTGCACAGATCACACAGCGAGATTGTGGGGGAACTGGGCCTGGATCTCAGGTATTCTCACTCTTGCTTCCAGCAGCATCCCTTCCCCCTGTCCCCCATGCCTAGGCTAAGAGCACCCACCCTGGCCCCAGGCAGACATGGGTCTTGTCTTGACTCTGCCCCTGAATTCAGGCAACCGGCTTCACCTCTCTGAGCCTCCGTTTTCCATCTGTGAAGGGGACTGTGATGCTACCAACCTCACAGCATTGTTATAAAGCATAAAATGAGAAGATGCAAGGAAAGTACTTAGCATGCAGGATGCACTCAGTAAATCTGGTCTTTCTCCAGGGTGACGAGGGCACTGGTCCTGGGCCCCTGCCCAGTCACCTTGGCCTCCCAGTAGCAGCACCCACAGGTCTGGCCCCACCGCACTGTGCCCAACAGTCTGGGAGGTGGCGGCTGCCTATTTATAGTCCTGACTGCCCACAGTTCCCGTGCCAGTGACCCTCCAGAGTTGGCGTGGTGTTGGCATGCCGCAGGGGGCCTGTCTGGAACCTGGAGGCCAGAGTGAGTTAGAAGGCTGCTTCCACCCAGAACAGCTACCTTCTTCCTCCAGGGATTCATAAGAGGCTTTCTTAAAAAGAGAACTAAAGTGTACTCCCTTGGCATAAAGAGTTTCAGGCACTCCGCTAGTCTGAGGAAGAGTTTTGCAAACGTATTTAACCTTTGCTCCCCTTTGAGGAAAAATAAAAAGCTAATGCCTCGAGGCAACTCTTATATGATTTCCTGGCACAGAGTCCAACTTCGCTCCCCCACCCCCACTATCCCGGAGAAAAACTGACTTCTGTGTTAATCCCATCCACCAGGATCCAAGCTCAGCTCACTGCTCGAATTATAAAATTTACCAAAAAACCCACTCACTATTCAAAAATGCAGATGTTAAGTGAAATTATAATATTAAAGGTGCTTGTCCAACTCTCCAAAATCCCCTCTCTCCACTTGGAAATCCCTTGACCCTCTTTTCTTGGTTGCTAAGTCCCTGATGATTTCTCTACACCAGAGAAGTCTAAGAAATCCCCAAAGATGGATGCAAGCACCAAATATGGGCACCATGTGGCCCAGAAGAGTCAACCCCATCTCTGTCCTGGAGGCACTTCTGGTCTGAGGCACCGGGCACGCTGCCTGCAGAGAGAGACATGATGTGTCCCTATGAGGACAGCAGCAAGGTCTTATGGGCTCCCAGAGAGAGGGCGCTGACATGCTCATGGAGAGAGAGTCCACCCACGCCGCAGGCACCACAGCAACGGGAGGCCTGAGAAAGGAGAGGCCACACTCCCTCTGGAGCAATTATCTGACCCCTCTGGCACCACCTGGCAAAATGCTGCAGAATTTGGTCCTTCCCTGACACCCCAAATGTTTAACATCAAATTTGAGAAGAAGATAGGTTAGCTGGAATTATCTAGATAATCTTTGACTTCTCTCTGTCCTTTGCTTCCTAATGTCCAGTAATTACCATTTATCAAGCACTTACTACTGGCTGACACTAAAGTCAGACCTTCCATTGAACCATATAAAATTCTTATTTTGTAGGTCAGAAATAGTCAAGTATTGGTAATCTCATATGGTTCCACCCACTCTATGATCCCACACAATAACCCCAAGTGATAGTTAATGCAATGGCCATTTACCAGAGGTGGAAATGTGGAAACTGAGGCTCAGAAACAGAAAGGAACAGACAGACTGGATTTCAACCTAGAGTTCTTTAATTCCAAAACCTATAGCCCTTTCCCCCTGAGCTGCCACGCATGATTTTAATAAAAAAGCGCCTGGGCTTATATCTCAATCCATTCATTTTCTTGCATGGCGATGAAGTGTTCTCTAGGCCTCAGTTTCCCAATCTTCAAAATGAGGGTGTGCAACCAGAGGGTTCTAAGACTCCTTCCAGTCCTCCATATTTTACTCTGTGATTATCTTCCTTTTTCCTCACCCCAAAATATTGAAGAGTGAAATCTCTGACCAGAAAGTTCCTGGCACCTACCTTGGGTTCTGTGAAAAAATAATGGCCCTGGTTTTCAAGGCTGCCAAAGTTAAGAAAAGTTTTCACCCCTTCATTTTAAAGCAGCCATAAAGTGCCATGTGTCTAACCGCAGGAAAAAAGGGTCTTTTTAACTATTGTGGGGAAACTTTTCGTATCCCCACCAGGGAAAGGAAAGAGCAGGACCAGGAGGCTCATGAGGGCTTGCAAGGACGTTCGCTCTCATCACTTTGGAGGGGCTCACTTCTCTCCAGAGCCACCCTCCAGTAGCCTGATGGTCAGACCTCTTAAATTCCACACTGCTAAAAACGCTGTCGTTTTGCTAGAAAAGCTCTTTTTTTGCTATCTAATGACATAAGGAGGGGCAAGGACAAAGAAAGGCGGGGAAAGGTAAGTCCTGGAAGCTGGAGTGAGGGCTTTCTCAGCTGGGCACCTACTGGGATGAATAACTCCCTCTCCCAAATTTAAGCCTCACCACAAACATTTGCAGGGAGGAGGGCGAACGTTATTAACATTTTATTTCTGAGCTGGGCTGGCCAGTTGCACTGGGGACTAATTAAAGAGGCAGAGAAAGAGTTTTCTCAGGCAACTGCAGGAGCACCTTGGCTGGAGGGGGCAAAGGCGGGATGATTCACTCCCAGGAGGCCTTTCTGGGGTGCACGCCCTCCTGCACGGAGGCCTCTGTGTAGGGGGGCGGGGAGGGATGGAGGGTAGAGAGACACAGAGAGAGAGAGAGAGAGAGAAACAGCGAGAAAGGAAGAGAGACCTGAAAAGATAGAAAGGGAGGTGGAGACAGAAAGAGAGGGAGACAGAGACAGGAACGTACAGAGAGAGGGAGTGGCAGAGGGAGGGACAGAGAGACAGGGAGAGGCCTGGCGTGGGTGAGGCGACGAAGAGAAGGGGGCCCAGACCCGGGGTCGGGGGCAGCCACCGCTGGGCACTCACCCTGCGGCCGGCCTCGTTGTTGTGTAGGTTCATGAGGATGCGTGCGCTCTCGTACGAGCCCTTGGCGTGGATGCGCTCCCGCTCGCGCGCATCCACGAACTCCTTGGCGAAGCGGTAGCCGTAGTCGATGTTGTCGCCGCAGCCGCCCCACAGCCAGTCCCGCGGCAGGTCCTTGGGGCGCGCGGCGCGGCTGCAGCCGCAGGTGGACAGCTCGCCCTCGCGGCACGCGCGGCTCATGGCGTTCACCACCCCCGCGGCGCTCACCGCGTACGTGAAGGCCGTCTCGCGGCTGCCTGCGGGCGAGGACTCGGGTCACCGGGCGCCTGCCCCGCACGCCAGCCCCGGGCCCACCAGGGAGGGGGCAGGGAGAGCCCCAGACAGACCAGCCCGGGCCCTGCTGGGGAGGGCAGAGAGAGGCCCCAAGAGCCAGCAGCCCTGGCTCAGGGAGGGGTGCAGGTGGAGGGAGGGCGCACAGGAAAACCAGCTAGGGCACGTGCCGCCCCCAGGCAGGGCCCTCCTGGATGGGGAACCAGGAGGGGAGGACCCCATCCCTAACAGACACCCAGGCCCTGGGCCCACCTTGAGGGGAAGCCAAGCGAGATCCCCCAAAACACACAGAAGCAACAAATGACAAAGAAGGAGCAGATCCCTGACATCTTTGCTCTGACATTTCAGAGCCTAAGGCAGGATTCTAAGCAGTGCTGGATTGATCTTCTCTAGTCTTTTCAAAATATTCCAAACTTACTATTTCCAAAAAAGCACACGAAAGAAGTCATTGAGGGAAAACTCCGAATTTGAGTAGACTTCCTTACGCTTAGTTTGGTATTATTTTCATTTTGAATTACATATAGGACAGGGGCATAGAATTTGCCAGGCTTAGAGCCTATGAAGGTCTTAGGACCCGAATGGAACCCAGACACTGCAGCAGCCACACCCCTTGTGGCCACACTAGTTCTGGCCTGGCTTCCCCCTCCTCCCTTATGCAGCATGAAGTCTGTCTCAGGACAAGGCTCTTTGACTTCCCCAGGGGCCATTTCTAAACCGGTTCCTAGAGAGTCAGAAACCAAACTCTCCTTTCCTTAAATCCCAAGCTGACTGGCCTGATACCTCTCATTCAAGATGAGCATCTACTTTTAAAACAGCCTGCTGTTTTTTAATGCCACTTCTGCCACTCCCCAACAGCCTCTGCCTCAGAGTGTCAGAACAACAGCAAGAAGGAAAAAGGCACAATATCTAAGGGGGAAAGGAAAAAAAGCTTTCTCCTTCCCAAAACTTGTAAAAAATACACAAACCCAGAGGAGAAAAGTTTTCTCCTTCCCTAAAACGTATAAAGAATATCTCTCTGTGAAACAGTTATAGAGAAGCCCTATTTGTAGGGAGAAAAATGGAGGGATCCTCCACTACCTTCATTTCCACTCGTACATGGAGACATTTCTACATGTAACAAGAAGCCACTTAATAAAAATGTTGTACTATGAGGGAGAAAGGGTTAACACCCAGCCAGCTGAAGCAGGGCCTGGGGGGCGGGATGAGAGGGGCCTCGCTTTCCTCAACTATAAAATAAGGGTATTGAACTAGATGCCTAGGAAAAAAAGGCCCCTTCTGGCACTGAAATCTCTGTACCAGAATCGGTTTCTCCTACACTTAAAGAGCTTGCTAACAATCTTTTTTGGGGGGGAGGGGGGGGAGGGGGAGGTGGCATAAGAACAGCTGACAACAGGACTCAGCCCACACCAGAAGGGCCAGTCCGACTGGGCAGGAGGATGGCTATGCTAGTTCAAGTATCCAGCAGGCCGCCCTTTTCTTGGACTTCTGCTCCACACTTCAATCCACAGCCATTTGTGATTCCCCCTCCCAGGAATGGCGATGGTTCCGATTTACCACAGACCTTCCCTCCCACATTTTAAAAAATGAGTAACTTGAGGAGTGTGCTGGTGGTTGGCAGGAGGATCCAGAGAGTTCCTGTGGGGTGTTACATCTATCTAGCTCGAATTAGAGAGGCAGAGAACATCAGGGGAGTGAAGAGAAATGAGAGCAGACAGATTCTAGGGAGTTATTTGAGGATTAACACTGATAATACAGAAAATGCTGCGGCCCCGGAGGGGAGACTTGTAGAATAAGGAGGTAGCTAGAGGAAGAGAGATAAACAATCCTCTGGAGATAGAAGAAAATAAGACACTGTCCTGTGAGTACACAGAGCATAAAAGGGCTTTTATACAAAACATAATAATGCTGCTTTTTTCTTAAGTCTATCTTGAGCATTTCCTTTTTTGACCCAGAATACAAACCTGGTAGAAATCTCTAAGCTAATTGGTCACTGCAGGGAAAATGTCAGTTTGAAAAGTGCTCTTTGGCTAATAGCCTGTGGATACAGTCATCATGGACAGAATACTGCTGGTTCAGTTAGGGTTCCCTCCCTGTGAAATCGACATCTACTCGGACCCTCACACTCCTTAAAAATGGTGCCTTTCTCATGTATCTTTTCACAGCGCGGAAACAAAGAAGAGATGGAGACAAAAGCTGGAAGAAAAGGGTAGCATGATGAAAAACGAGAAAGTTTCCAAAATGACGAGTGGGCCCTCCACAAGGCGACGGTGTACAGTGCCTCCAAGGGAAGTGGCATCCTAGAAAAGTGAATGGAGGAGGAGTTGAAGGTGGCAGCCTGAGTTTCTCAGACACTGGCCGGGTCTCAGGGTCAGATTCTCACAGACAAGAATGGCTCTCCCTGTCCCTGGGGTACTAAGGGCTTTGCAGTGGGCACACACACACACACGTTTCAGCATCAAAGGTGTTGGAAATTTTCCCTTAGCTCGTTCTCTTCAGGCATACCCTTCAATAGCAAAGCGAAAGCTAAGTAACTTCCCCACGCTTCGGGTTCCGTCCATGTCCCTCTTCTATAAAAATCTATTCTGGTTTTTCTCCTCTCCATCTCTTCTTCTTAAATAAATAAAAAAGAGAAGGCCCTGTAGTTTTCTACCACAAGCTGCCCAGCAGCAGCCTTCTGCTCTGAGACCCCAGGCAGGAGGGAACACTTGGCAAGGGAGATGCCTTCTGTGCTCTCATCTTCCCAGGACATCAGCTGACGTGGTGATAGTATCTCGGAGGGCTCCCTTGGAGGCTGTCAGGAGGTTCCACTCCCACCCACTTCCCATCAGCCCAGATGGTAGCGCCACACAGCTGAGGACCAGAGAGAGTACTTGCAAGGGACGATTAAATACAGGCTTTTGTACTAAGGGCTCTGCTCGTTCCTGAGGAAGCAGGCTCTTTGAATCTTGGACCACATTTTAAATAAATCTCCAGCAGAACTCAAATCCACTTAGCAAATGATAGCTTCTGAACATTTTGGCCCCAAACAGGCTATGTATGAAGATGAGAAGAGGACTTTAAATCAAAGCTGTGTTCCAGTGACTACACAGAAAAAGTTCCAACTGCTGGTTTTCTTCCTGGTTACCATCAGAGGTGCATTATTTTTGCTAACTCATCTACATGTGAAAAAGTGGTCCCAGGGTTTGAGAGGAAGGCAGTTTAGGGGGAACATACAAGGCACAGGTGAGGGGGGAAGCTGACAACTTACCATTCCAATATAGCTAAAAAAAGAAAGTTTTTAGCTCACGAACAATATCAAAATGCAGGAGAATTCAATCTCCGCCACCCCCAGTTAACTAGGAAGGCAGCCCACGTTCAGGGCAAACTCCTGTGTTCCTGAAGCTTAACTCCTAGATTCAGATCCCAGTATATACATTAGCACATTGTAATCATTAACAGGAAGGACAAAGCCCCTATGAAACTGAGGCTGCAGACCATTCTCCTATTCAGTTAGAGGACCCGCTTCCAGTCCTGTATTATTTTAGTTTATGAAGCCGCTTGGCTCAAACATCCACTGACAACTCTTTTTTGTTCTCAATGAATGCACTTTTCAGGGTTTTTTAAAAAGCATTTTATCCATCTGTGACGGATATTAAGCCAACTTTTTATCTTCAGTCAGTATAAACAGTTAATTGCTTTGATAAATTGCTTCTTATTTTAGGAGTCACTGCAGTCATATTAATTATAAGGGCTTGTCTGCATAAAAGTAAAGAGACCTAAAATATTCACACTAGACAACATGCACAGGACACATCTGTCACACAGTATCCTATGCTATTCAACCAAACCAGAAGCAAACTGATTTTCCAAATTCTTTGCCTTTAGCCCAGTTTTAATGCCACCTCCTCCCTGAATGGAATAACAAGTTCAACAATGCGTTTAAAATAAAGAATCAGACTGTGGGCGACACATTTAGTTTTTTCTTAAAGTTTCTAGGTTGAGATCTGAAGCATGTGCTTTTATCTCAATTGCCAAAATCGCAAATGTAAATTGGATCACTTCTAATTAAAATTCTTTCTGGGACTAAAAATAAAGCTTTTAACATATATATCTCTATAGCCTCAGGAAACATCCTTATTAGGAAAATTAAAACCTTATTCTCTTCCAACATATCCAGCATTCTGAAAGATGACAATTTTTAGTTTGATGCTTGGGCCATTTGAATTGTGACTTGTTAGGAAACTCCTAACAGTTAAGAGAGTTTTGAAGTTTAAAATGATATAAATGAGTCAGCTTTCCTCATCTAATTTTGAAAAACCAAAATAAAAGTTCTGCTTCTATTTTAAGCAAAATGCTTTTTAGAAAAATTAAGTGTTCAGAAAAATGAAGGTGTCTTTGATGCTCCCCTTCTGATTTGGTTAAAGAAGTCCAAAACGTATAATCAGGTGTGGGGACAGGAAGTAATACCAGTAACAATAATGACAAAAATCCCCGAGCTGTCACCCTGCTGGAAGAAGAATCCCTCCTTAGCACGTTTGTAAGTAAACACTAAAGCCTTTTTCTAGGAGAAAAGCTTATATATATTTAAAAATGTTAAATGGTTTCCTACCTATCTGCATAACCCTGCCAAAAACAGAGGTGTTATCCACGGTGCTGCAGTTCCATCTCCGATGGCGGAATTGATACTGGCATTCTTTGATGCCTGTCTTCGCACCTTCTCCGATGTACTGCATGTGGTCCTGATACAAGTGGCATAGTTTCTTCTGTCCTTGAGAAAGTCCTGCCAGTTGGCTGCAGAGAGGCTGCGCTCCTATGATATATACTTCTGACATCTGAACAGGGTTATTCATACCTAGCGACCTAAAAAGGGGGGGAGATGTGCATTCAAGATTTACGTGAACTCTCGAGGTGGGCCCCCTGAAAGCATGTCAGCGATACATAGTTTTAAGCACACAGATGCTTTTTCTCTCCTGCTTGTCCTCATGACAAAGTATGAGAAGGGCTTCATAAAACTCCTCTGTTTAAACTCCACTCAGAAAACGGAGGTATTGTGTAGTCCCCATCCCGCCATCTGGCTCCTCAGTTAGAGTTTTCACTCCCTCCCTGGCCCTGTTGCCATATTTGAACCAGTATTTCCGAAATCCCCTTGAAAAGGGGGAAACGGCGGTTTCAAGCCTCTGACATTAGAGAAAGTGACTCACTTTGCCCCACAAATTGGACTGATCTGTTTTTAAAATGTATGAACGCCAAAAACAGACACAATTAGACACAGGCAGGAGATAGCAGTTCCTTTTGACTGATGGAAGAACAGTGGGACAAGTATACAGACTGAAGAAAATTCACCATGTTCTGGATATTTTAAAAGGGCTCCTTATGTGATTGTGAAGGACCCAAGACGGGGTATCCAGTGAACAGAAGTCATGTTTGACAGTCAGAAAAACGCTGTTCATTTACAGGGAAAAAATATCCAGAAGGCCGTCAAAAATAATCCTCTGGATATACTGCAGTCTATCTACAAGGCCCCTACCAGAAAGAAACCCTCGTTGAGGGACATTTGACTACTTCAAGTTAACCTCCTTTTGATCAAATTTCAAGCCCAAATACTTCCCCACTTGGAGCTGAGCTGACTTCCTAGAACTCTGCCTACTTCAGACCCTGAAGGTTAATAACCTCAAGTGACAGAAAATAAAAGTTGGAAATCACTTTTACTACCCAGAGGTGGCAAAAAGTAAATTTTATAGATAGGCTTACAATTATTAGAGAAGTGAATTTTGGTTCCCTTTTATTACATGATGTACTACAAGCATACATCTGAACAAGGGCCTCATAGAAAAAGGTCTAGATTTATAGGTTCCAATTCCCTATGGAGCTAAAGATAAGCTTTACAATATCAGCAAATTAAAAGAAAATTCTAATTTAAAAATATATACAAATAAAATATATATAGATATGTAATAAATAAATGAACCCAAATTCACGATTCAGCTTTAAATACTGCAGCATTATACAAATTAATCCTAAAAAAATAAAATAAAATAAGGAATATGCACACAGAATGAACTTACCACCAAGAATTGGCTTCTATTACAACCTGGGCGAAGGAGAAAAATATGGCCAAAGCCATTAGGAAGAACTTGGAAGACATCGCACTTCCAGCCGTCCCCAAAGCAACTCCTCGGCTTAATATTCCAATCGACTTCTGGAGAGGGAAGAAAGGAGCAGATGTTTATTGCCTCTCAGATAATTTTCAAGCATACAAGTTTAAACAACGGAAGCATCCGGGGTCTCTTAAGTTTACTGTTGATTGACTGCGCTTCTCTTCCTTGAGTTTTTTGATGGCAAGATATAGGCAGTTTCTTTTTCCAAATTAATCCACCCACGCAACCTCACCAGGAAATCTGATTTCGCTGGGATCCTGCGCGCGGGGCGCGCCAGCGATTACAAACATGTCTCAATGCTGTTGAGTCAAAGCCCCGGTGCCAGGCGCTGCCTCCTTCCTGCTTGCTCGCGTCCCGCACCCCCTCGCTCCCCTCTAGTTCGCGCTGTGCTCGGTCCCTCCTTGGGAATTCACTCGGGAACCCGCCGCCACCCTCGTCCTCTCCCCGACCTGGGCCGAGCAACAAGTGGAGCCGGAATTAATTCCATGGGCGAGAGGAGCGCGAAGGCGAGTGGAGCGCGCTGCCGGCGGCTGCGGAGGAGGCGGGGTGGCCGGCACGGGGGTGGGGGCTGGGGGCAGGACGCGGGAGGGAAGGGCAGGGGGTGGGGGGCGAGGCCCCGGGGAGCAGCGCGCGCGAGTGCCCAGCTGGGAAATGCAGCTCCGAATTAACATCGTATGTTTCATAATCAGTTTACGGGCCGCTTTGGAGGAAGCCACTTCCAGAGGGGGAAGGGCAGCCCGGGTTTCCTTTGGACGCTCTTAAACCAGATTGGAGTGGGGAAAAGGAGATGGGGGACACAGGGGATAATGGGGAGAGAGATCTGCTCTCCCAACCAAGAAACCGGAAAACAGTGCCCCTTCCCCTGCCTGCGGCTCCTCCTCGGACTCAGTGGACCCTAGAGACGGGATGGCACCCCGTGAAAGAAGGGGGTCCCGCTGTATTGGGAGAGGATTCCTTCCCTGCCCCCCCACCCCCATATTCTGATTTTTCACTCTCCCTCCCGCCTTCCCTCCTGTCTCCACTCCGGGCAGCTGCCACGGAGAAAGGGGAAAGGGAGCAAGGAGGACTCCAGTTTCCTTTGGTCCTGGTCTGGAGTTGTCGGCCACTTCGCCATTGCGGCGCTGTGAGCCTGGCCTTGGAACACCGCCTCTGCACCCTCCGGCACAATTCAGACTCGGTTCGGTCAGTCCCGAACGGTGAGGGTGCAGGGCAAGGCCAGAACCGGTGCAAGTGAGCCCCCGGCGGGGCCAGAGATGCGCTGGCTCCTGCGCCGCGGCCGAGCCCCTGGATTCCAGGGCGCAGAGGACCCCGGCGGCGAAGGTTCCCGTCGTGAAGAATTTCGGGGACAGTGGGCGGCTTTGGAAGCTTCCGCTGCCGTTCCTCCCCACCGGTGACTTCACCTGTAGGCGGCGGAGCGAGGCAGTGGCGGGTGCGGGTGGGAGGAGCGGGTTTCCAAAATCCCCTTTTACATCTCTGATAAGCGTAACCTGGCCGCGCTGCGCCGCCCGCAGACCCAGAGGGAGCCCCTTCCTCGGGAAAGGAAAGATGAGCATCCTCCAGGCGGCGGAAGGGCCTGGCCTGGAACCTGCGCCGTAAAAGAGACTGAGGGGACCTAGGCAGCGGTGGAAACGTGAAGAGGCTCAGGAGCGTGCCACCGCTTTTCCCTGCCAGCCGCCCTTTTGGCCCGGACACCTCGGGGCTTCTTTGAAAGGAAACGCTTATGTGGTCCCCAGTGCCCGCTAACCAGGACTCCGCTCCCCTGGCCTACTGCTCCCCAAAACGCAGCAAAGCTGGGGGTGCATCCTGGAGAATAGAAACGTGGGGTTTCCCCAGCCTAGGAGAGAGAAGGCTCGGTCTCCCTCCCCACCCCCGCCCTAAGTGTCAAGTTTCTTCCAGGGGAGGGGGTGGGCTGCGAGGTCTGCCATCACGCGCGGCCCAGGCTGCAAAGTCGACTCTCCCCATCGGCGGCCAAGGCCGCGCGCACACACACTCATACACACACTCATGCACATTCACACACTCACACGCGTGCACAGACACACACGCTCCGACGTGCTTCCGAGACCGCGGCGGAGATCCCTGCTGGCCGCGCGCACTTTCCAAGCTTCCCGACAGGCGGGGCGCGCGGGGCGGGGCGCGGGCAGCGGAGAAATTGATAACAGATTCGGCGGATTACAGCGGATCTCTTTGTTAGAGGCGAAGCCACACAAACTGAACCCACTCTCGGCCCGACGACCCCGGGGAGAGTCCACTCGTTCCCAGAGCTGGGGCCAACCGGGGTTGGGCCACTGGGTCTCTGCGACTCGGGTATCCCCAGCTCCACGTTGGGGCTGGGCCGGAGGTGTCCCAAAGGGAATCCGGCAGGAGAGCCCCGCGAGTAGCGTCTCCACTTAACCCCGTGCGCTTGCCCGGAAACACCTTGGCTCGCTTCCCGCTCCAATCCCCGCGCAACCCAGAAAAGGCCCCACAAGTTTGAGGGATTGAGGGAACCCACGGCGAACTCACTAATAAATAAATCGATTCTGTAGGGTAAACATTCCTACCTATTTACCAAGAGATCTGACCCGAAAAAACAGTACGAAATGAGACCTCTCCGAAGACTGTTACACCGGAGGTAAAACAAAAGTTCTAGGCAAAAGCTGAGTTTACCAAAAAACGGGCTAAATGTTTTCGAATACTTTCAGGGCCCTAGAAAGCCGACTTTGTAAGGATCCTCGGAATCTGTTCCTAATGTGCGACGGGGAAGAGGGTTGCGGGCATTTGAGAGGTTCAAGCGCAGGGGAGGGATGAGGTGGGGGTAGGGCGTTCGTGCGCGCTTGTTTCCAACCCAGAGCAGCTCAAGTAGTGGCTGCTTAATAAGTCTCTCCTCCAAAGCCTTGGACTAGAGGTGTTCCTAACCCTTCTTTATCAACTGGGGTGGGGACCGGGGGTGATGACGGGTCAGAGAGAGGAAACCGTCACGCTGGTTAGAGGACGTCCCGCGGCCGCAGAAGGCATCGGAACGCGCGCGCAAATCCGCGCAGCACCCAAGTCTTTGGCCCGCGGCCCCTAAAGAAAAATTTCGCAAAGGCAGGGCGAAGATCCTTGACCGTCGGCCACAAGCGCTACCTCACTCGGTCTGAGCATCCCCTTCCTTTAGGCTCTTTGCATCCAGGGCCCCCCAAGTCTCTGAGAGTGGAAATGATGAGGGAGACCAACCAGGAGGAAGAAGTGAGTTTGACCTGGGCTCGCAGTGGCGAAAAGGATAGAAAACTCCAAGAATCCCAGCTCTTTATAGGAAATAAACTTCGTTTCTCCCACTGTGATCTCTCCCTAAAGCAAGAAGAGAGATGGAGAAAATTGCGGGAGAAAAACTCAGTTGCAGTCACAAAGTTGGGCCATCCTGCCCCGGGGAATGCCAGGAGAAGCCGGAGCGGATGATGAAAGACGAGCCGGCCAAGGCCGATAGGAGGTCCACCTCCGGGGAGCAGACGAGGAGTTAGCGCTCCCCCACGCCTCTAGCCGGGGCGCAGGGGAGCCGCGGCCGCCCCACATAGCCCGGATGTATCCACAGCGCCGTGCGTGTTGGGGTCGGGGGAGAGAAAGTGGAGCGACCTTCTTGAGCCCAAATCAATGCAAGGAACGTCAGCAGCCTCTGCCCCGACTCAGAACCGAGAGCAGGTCCGGTAACAGGGAGTCTCTAAGAGAAGAATGGTGGCCAAGTCTACTTCTGTTCCCTGCCTCCTCTCGTCCGTCCCCAGGACAAGGCTCTCCAGACCGTAAGACACTTTCTCTCTCTCTCTCTCTCTCTCACACACACACCACTTACACCTTCTCATACAGGATGTCTAACTCTCTCAGCACAGGCTCTCAATTCTGTCCAGAGGAAGAGCAGAATGTCCGGTGGAAGAAGAAAGAAAATTAAAGATCAGTTCAACTCCTACTCTTCAGAGGCAGTTTCAACTCCACTTTTTAATAGATGGAGAAACTGAGGCAGAGAGAGAGAGAAAGAAACACTTCCTCAACCACAGAGAGAACTAGTTAAGAGTGTCAAGGCCGGACCCAAGGCCTCCTAGGGCGACGCTCCTGTTCCAGCGGCCAGGAAAAGAGGTAGCAACCCATCCTCCACTCGCCCGATCCCAATTTGCTGCGTGGGATCCATGGCCCCTTCCGTATTGCAGCGGCCACGCAGTGCCTTTGGGGGCCTGGGAGGGTCTCTCCCGGGAGGGTGGAACCTGGTGGTCTCTAGGGATGAGCGGAGCGCCAGAGGTGGGAGGGAGAGGCGAGCAGCTGCCCGTCTGCTCCAAGGAACAGACTCCTAGGCGTCCTACCTCAAGCCAGCCAACAGGGGGCAGCCGGCACCGCATGGCGGGGATGAACAGGCAGCAGGGAGAGCTGAGCTCTGCGCGCACAGTGCTAACTAACCCCTTCTGCACCGGAGCGCTCCCATGAAGGGAGGGAAAGACAAGGGACACTCGGGCCGGGCCTCCTGGGGAGGGTCCTCCTTTGTGGGTCCAGGTGGGACTAAGGCTAATATGTCCAAGACCCAAGAACTGACCCTTTACCACCCTCCCACACACACAGAGGCAGGGATCCACACACCCGGACACACAACAATTTCCACTGCCTCTCCATCGCCTGCGCGCTCTCAGCATTGCCTCCTCGGAACTCCCCTGGCAGAGGCTAGAAACTAAGTCTCCGCATCTGGCTGGAGCAGCAGTGAATGTTGGCGGGAGGGCAGGGCCTGAGGAGGTGCGACCCCACCGCTGACTCCAAGTTACCTCCAAACAGCGAGTTGTCCATTGAAAGAAAGACGAGAGAAAAGAACGGGCTTCGATGCCAGACTGGGATTGCAAAGTAAAAGAAGGCCGCGGGGTCTCCAGGTTTGGTTTTTTGAAACCTGTTTTGGGGGAAAGGTGGGATTTGTCTGCTTCTAGGAAACTCAATTCCATTTCCAACCTTGTTTGCTAGAAAACTGAAAATGAGAGAGATCAAGAAAAATGGAAATAAGGATCGAAGCTTGGAAGACAGCGAGAGGAAAAGTTGTTTGGAAAATAGCAAGTTATATTGCAGGAAGAAATGTTAACTTTTCGTAAAAGTGAACTCTCGGTGACCCTCGGAGTGTGTGACTCGGCTTTAACATACAACTGACAATTAAAACAAACAAGAGTTCACAAACTGCCTCCCTCCCGCTCTCCCAAAGCGGAGGCCCAAATGTTTCCAAAGGAGAAGGCAGATTCCGCGCAGGGGGCCAGGGCGCGCTCTCCCAGCGGACAGGATTAGAGCCACCACTGCCAACACTCCCCGCCCCCATCACCGCTGCAAAGTGCCGGAGCTCACCCAGTGGCGGCTAGTAATGCTAATAACGCGACCCTGCTCCCCGCACCGGGGTGCGCGCTGGCCCCCCGCCAGACACTCTTAAAGGCAAAGGGCGTGCAGCGTTGGGTTCCCTGGCCTCGACGAGCCTGCAACCTGGCCTCTGGTTGCAGAGGGCGGGGGGTGCGCTGCTCCGGGGTAGTCGGCCCCTAGTCCGGCTGCCTGATCTTCCAACCAAGGATTCCCCTACCCCTTTCGGAGGCCCGGCCACACACCCTCTTGGTGCCCGCGCAGTGGGCGCTTGGTAAATATTTGTTGAATTGAATCATTATCCCGTTACTGAAACATACATAATAAATTACACTCGAGTTTCTCAGAGCAAAAGAAAAGTTGTCCGTGAACCGCATTCAGTTTTTCTGCCCTGGCTCTTCCCCATCTTTTCGCCCAAATCGAAAAGATTTGCAGAACGTTTGGTGGGACAAGAAGAGGTCTCCTGGGAGACAGAGGCAGTGCGCGGTCGAGGGGGGGACTAAGGGGTAGGGGTCCTTGCCAGCTACGCGGGAGTTCCAGTCTCTCGAGGCGGTAGGAGAAATGGAGGGATAGGAAGGGGGGGGTGCTGGTGGGATTCAGTTAACTTCCAAAAGAAAAAAAATGTAAGGAAAAAAAAAAAGCAGCGAGCGTCGGCGGCGCACAGAACACCTACCTTCATGGCGAGGGGGAGGGGGCGCGGGGAGGAAGTCGCCACCAGAGTGAGGGCAGCCGAAGAATCCGAGTGGAGCGACCGGGTTAAGCCTGGGGGGACGATCCGGCGCAGAGCTGCGGGCTCCTCCTGGGCGCGTCAGGCAGGCGCAGGGAATCGGAGCCGAAGCGGTCAGTGGCGCCCGAGTCTGGGGGCCCGAGCTGCAACAACGCTGGGATGCGCCCAGAGACCGAGGGGGCGCCGAAGCCCGCCTGCCGGCAGCAGGGACAAGACCAGGCCGGGGCACAACAGGGGAGCCGCGGGTCCGGCGAGGGCGCGCAGGCGACTGTTCCGCGGCGAGGCGCTCCCTCTCCAACGTCCATCAGCGACGGCGGTAATTAGGGCTTTCCAACCCCAAATGTGGGCGTGATTGTGCAAAAGACTTTACAACAAATAATAAAAAAAATTCTTCACAAGAGGGTGAAAAAATATGCCCCACTACTCAACTCTGGCCCGGGGCGGGGGGTGGGGGGGCTCTGTGCGCCCAGGTGCCCCCAGTTCATTCACACCACGGATTCTGCAAACTCCCAGCGGCTCACGCCTCCTGATCTCCAGCTCCTCCTCTCCAAGTCTGTGGCCGAAACGTCTGCTTCCAGGCGCTGATCCTGCGGCCGCGAGTGTGTGGACGTCTGTGTACACACACAGACACACACCCAAACACACACACACACACCCCCACTGCAGCTTTGGGGCCACAGAACAATCAGGCGCGCATGGCTTTTTCTCCGGGAGATGCCGCTGAAAACGCACAAGTCGCCATCCGAGCTGCAAAAGTCAGCGCCAACTTTTGTCCTTTCATTTTAGGGTTTGGCAAAAAGGGGGGCGCATAATGGGTAAAAGTCGTCCCCGAACGTTCTGCCGCACGGTGGGTTCGGGCGGCGATAGGCGATTGCCCCAGGGGAGACACTGGCTCCCCCCTCCCCACCCCCTTCTTCCTCTCTTCGGGTTAATCTCCCTCTTTTCCCCGCCTTTCCAGGACGAAGGGCGAAGAGGAGCAAGGGCACCGCGGGCGTGGGGCTGGGGAGGGGCGAGGGCGAGGGTCTCCGCGGCGGCTGTTCAGCTCCGGCGGTCCATGGCCGGCGCGGCTGCCCACCTCCTCGTTTGGCGCCGGGGCCGGAGGGGCGGGAGAGAGAGCAGGCGGGCGGCGGGCGGTCGGGGCACGGCGGCGGCGGCGGCGGCGGCGGCGGGAGGAGCTCGCTCGGCAGCGGCCGCACCGAACCGGACTCTGGGCGGCGGAGGCGGCGCCTTGGAGCTCGCAGCAGCCTTCCACGCGATCCTGTGCCCCGCAGACAGACTGACCGACCGCAGGGACCGCGTCCCCCCCACCCACCCCCCGGCCCTCCTGGCCAACTGCCTCACTCTCTCCCTCCCTCTCTCCGGACTCCTCTTTCCCCTGGTGTTCTCAGAGAAAAAAAAAAAATTTTTTTTTAAGTCGCAGAACCAAAGGCGGCTGGAAAGAGAGAGGGAAGGGGGGGAAAAGAAAGAAAAACTCAACTTTCCTTTGCGCATGCGTGGTGAGGCCGGCCTATGACAAACTCCGCAGGATTTTAAAGCCGTACCACGGGCTGGGGTGCGGGGGGGGTGGGATACACTCCCTGATCGAGCCCCCTTCTCTCGGCTCCCCATCCCCCAGGCATCTGCTGAGAGAGAGAGGTCCACTCCGCAGCCGCTGCCTGACCGCCGCCTGGCTGTCTGCGCTCCTTCCAAAGCCGCCGACACGCGGGAGGCTGAACCCCAACTTCTCTGTACCCCTTAGCTCGCCTGTCCCAAGCCGCTCCCACTGGGGCTGCACTGGGGGCTGCTGCCCTGCCACCGAACCACTTGGCGGACCTCCTCCCCATTCTTACCCTTGGAGGAGGGTCCCTAAGCGACGGGGCTAGAGAAGAGGGTAGGCGCACACATCCTGCAACACCTCCAGTTTAGTAGATTTGGGGACTGGGGTGCGCGATTGAGCATCTGGCTGCGATCCGTACGCGATGCGCCCAAACTGCTGGGTGGATCTTGGCGGGTGCCCTCTGGTGAGAAGCTTGCACGTTCAGCAAAACCGGATTCCCGGCACTGGAACTTCTAAACACCTCCAGACACCTGTGGTTGTTGGGACCCCGACGGGGCGGGGTTGGTGGATGTGTGTCCCCCACCTCCAGCACCCGAGGGGCGCCACCCCCGAACAGTGCCTCACACCGGAGCGCAATTCTTGTTCTCAGTCCTCTCCATCCTCCAGACATCCAAGGTGGAAGACACACACACACACACACACACACACACAGGATTCAATTTCCGCCATCCATCTGGCATGCACTTGACCTTAAGGCGCAAAATCCGTAGCCTGGGTACTTCGGGTTGATGGCTGTTTTGTTTTGTTCTTTCCACCCCCCACTCCCACTCCTGGGCGCGCAGGGAGAGGCTCGGGCCACGCTGTCTCATCCTTCGCAGTCCCCTCCTGTCCCTTACTTGTCCCGGCTGACTGGACCCCTCCCCAGCCCTGGCGTCCTTTGCCAGGCGCACCAAAATGGCCGCGTGGGCTGCCCACAAACTGCAAGGGATGCCCTTGCTCCCTCTGGCTCGCTTTCTTCGCCAGGGGCGCACGCAGTCTTAAGGAGGGGGAGCTCAAGGTTATCAAAGATCCCCTTGGGACATCTTCCCTTCACTTCCTGAGTCCCCTTTCCTCTCACCCTCTCTAGGCTTTGACCTCTTAACGACTCGGGGGCTTTTTCCAATTTTTCATTCTAGCTTGAGATCTGCCCACGGGTGGCGAGGATCTAAACTAGAAGGGTCTTTGCCAGGCGAATCGCCCCTGGGCAGCGTCCCTCCGCAGTTCTCTCTCTCACACTCTGTTTTGCCCTGAGGCTGCAGCCTGGGATTCTCCTGGCCGAGAGAGCACACGTGCCTCCTGGGCAGGCACCCAGAGATGATGCCCCGCTAGTTCACGCGCCGGGCACTGAGAAGTAGCAGGAAGTGAGGCGGCTAAGAATGGAGCTCCCAGAAGAGTGCCGAATCCACAGGGCACCCGAGTGCCCGGAGGCTGCAAGCTGAGATGATTCTATTCCTACGGAGGGAAGGGCCATTAACTTGAGAATTTGCTCCACCCATACAGCCAGTCCAGAAACGCTGGCTACCCAACCACAAAAACCTTTTTTTTCTGAATTATCTAGATAATTGCCTGCTTTTCTCCAGTTGCCTTTGCTTGTGTGTGTAGACACAGCCCAACAGTTTTACTTCCTGCTTTGCTGTCTTGCCTCTAGTGGAAGGTGGGGGTAAGGAGCGGTTGAGCCGGAACTCTGAAGTCTGGAGTTCCAGTCCCTGCTCTGCTGCTTTCCAGCTGTGAAAGCTTGGACTTGTCATTTGTCCTCTCTGTGCCTCAGCATCCTCCTAAACACACACATACAACAACAATAACAAAACAAAAACACACAAAAAACAGAGAACTATCACGACCTACCACACAACAAAGAAAAACAGAAATATAATGACCTACCTGGTAGGGGTGCAGTGAAAATGAAACGGATGACCTTGAACATCAGGGATGTGGTGAGAATGAACAGTGATGATCGTGGAACACTTAGCACGGGTCACGCTTTGATTGGACACTCAGTAACCGCTCTTCAACAAAAAGCAGCTCTGAAAACAGAGGTTTTCAAACTCCTTTGGTGGCAAAACCGGACCTCCCATGACAAGACCATTTATAGTCTTCATTTATCCCAGTTGGAGGGAATGGTCATACTTTTCACAGAAGAAATATGAACTGGGTTGGGTTACTGGGTGCTCCCCTAGATCTCACTGGGGCTGTTTGCAAACTAAATCATCGTATGCCCCATTTTGTCTTTCAAAAAAATTCCAAAATTTCCGACAAGCCTATCTGGCCCCAAGGCCTTCAGATGAAGCATTGTGAGTTTTATATGATGATGTTAACCATGGATGTGCTGAGGTTACACTCCATGAGGATGCACTAAGCTCCAGGACAGTGTTCTGCATGGCTGTGACCCCAGTGCTCAGACTAAGCCTGGCACTTAGTAGGTACTCGATAGTATTTGTTGAATGACCAAATGAATGCATGAATGGATAAAGGGATTATTTCCAGAGGAAAATGTCAAGGGGAACTAACTGGAAATCCACTTTGAGCCTTCAGTCAGGGGGTACTGCTCTGGAAAGCCAGGCTCAGTTGGAAGAGCCAGTCCCACTACGGGTATTGGCAGATTTGGCTGGGACATGAGCAGACAGACATCAGGCCTCCCCATCTCCATCTCTGAAGGTTCTTATTCGACAGACCTCCGATGTGTGGAACTCCGTGTTTCGCCTTACAAACCTGTGTGCATTTGGGTGTGTGCACTCAGATTGAGTCATCTGCAGACACACTGGCAAGGCATCGCCATGCTCCGCTCATTAAAAATGCTTTTGAGTCTGTGGAATAAATAAATCAATATTTTTGGCTGCTCTCCCAACATGGTTATTTCACAAAACAGAGTGCAAGATAAGGAATTTATGAACGATCACATCCCTCTGCCGCCTTTCCCAGTGAGAGGAAAGCAAGGCCTGGGATGTCATTCTGGGAAAATCTAGCCCCCTTTTATGCCCGGCAAATAATATTTTATGGCCCTGGGTTTATGGTGGTGTTTTAATGATCCGCTGTAGAAAGCGGTTTTCTCTCCAGTCGCTAGAATTTGTCAAGAAGGGCTGGAGGCCATAAAAGAGGGACGGGCCCCAGGGACAAACAGGCTCCATCTCTGAAATAAACTAATAAAGAGCCCCGAGATGTTTACTCCTCTGCCTCAGAGTCAAGACCAGCCGGGCTGCCTGCGAGGGGCCGCAGATGGAGCACTAAACAGGACAAAGGGGCCGGAAGGGGCTTGGGGCTTCCTCACCACCACATGGCCACAGTCAAAGTAATACCATCATATTGTGTTGCCACTGGCCACTGGCCTGTTGGGGACAGAGGCTCCTTTGAGGTTAGAGGACATTTTTGGACACTGGGCTGACTCAGGGAGGCTCCTTGAGAATCTCAAGCTCTCCCTGCACTGGGCCTACTCTCTGTGCTCTCTTAACTTACTCTCCTCTATTTTTATAGTCAGTGGTGCTTGGGGGGGTGGGGGAGTGGCATGGATGCTTGTTTTTTTTTAATTTTAAGGAACATCAGGGTCAAACAGACCTGAGTCTAAATCCCAGCTCTGCCTCTTGCTGAGTGAGTGACCCTACAGGAGTCACTTCTCTTCTGAGCTTCAATTTCTTCATCTGTCAGGTGGAGTATATTAGGGATATACTCCTGACAATTGAGATCATGTACAAAAGGCCTTGGTTCAGCCTCTGCTGTGATTATTTCAACACTAGGAATGTTTTTCCCCGGGTCCCTGGGTAAACTCCTGAGACAAATGAGTTGCCTCAGGAGGGTAGGCGCAGGAGTCCAGGAAGAGAAGAGAAATGTGGGAAGCAACCATACAAGAGAATTCAATAAGGACGAGGCCGACAGCCCTGAGATAATAATGAGTAATGAAGAATAATAATAACTGCTGGTGACGTTTCTTGAACTCTTACCATGTGCCAGATGCCGGCCCTGGTCTGAGCTCTTTATATTCACTGCTGTGTTTCATCCCTTCTACCTCATGAGGTAGATCCTATTATTATCCGTACCATATAGAGAAAAGGAAAGGTGCAAAGAAGTCACAATTTCTATAAACCAAGCTGCTTTAGTGTTCAAACCTAAGAGTTTGAATCTGACTCTAAATAACAGAGGCTTAATCACCACACTTGACCTATAAATAAAGACAAAACTCCTTTTTTAAAGGTGTCTCCCTGGTTCCCCCATGTACCCACGCTTTTCCCCTTGGCCTCTCCCTCACAAGACTTACCTTAAGAGGAAAGAGTCTTTCCTGATTCACCCGACTAAGCACCAAACACAAATACCACCAGAACCGGCCACACCAGAAAGCCTGAAATAAGTCCAATTCGACGGAGCTGTCAAAGATTTTTTATTTCATTAACTGGTTTACTACGAAGCAATAACTTCCCCGCCCTCATTCCTCCACCACCATCAGGAACCACGGCATCTGTGCTCAGCAAGCCGCCTTGCATTCTGACCTTGCATCGGGCAGTGTCCTGTGAATTCCCTGCTCCCTGCAAAGAGCTTGGTCTGGTGCTCCTCCTGTGTCATCCTTGAAGCGATGCATGAGGACATGAGTGTTCTCTCCCTCGTGCAGCTCAGATCGTATCACTCCTGGTTTAAAGTCCTTCAAGGACCCCTCGTTTACCAGATAAAGTCTGAAAAAGTTAACCTGCCTGCAAGGCTCATCAGAGTGACTCTGTCGCATTTGCTGTTCCCTCTGCCTGAAAAGTTGCTCCTCTGATCTGGGCACCCTTAGTCCATTCTGGTCACCAGGTCCACGTACGTGTTAACTTAATGTTGCCCCTGCTGCCCCTGCCAGTGATTCTCTGTATGATTTTCTTCTTTCATCCAGATCTAAAAGCATCTGCTTTCATTGTCATGCATGCTTATTTGTTTATTTTCTGTTTCCCCTCACTAGAATGTAAGCTCCAGCAGGGCAGGGATCTCCTCTGTCTTGCTCAGAGCTGTAACCTCCAGTGACAGGCGCAGAGAAAGTGCTCAAAATAAGTGAATGACTGAATGATCATACCCACAGCCACATAACTGCTAAGCGAGAGTTTGTACCCTGGCAATCTGACTCTAAATATCAGGGGCTTAACCACTACGCTTTATCATAAATAAAGAAAAACTATCCTTCTAAAGGTATCTCTCTGGCTCCCCAAATGTACCCACACTTTTTCTCTGGCTTCTCCTATACAAGGCTTACCTTAAGTGGAAAGAGTCTGATGAGAGAAATAGTTTTTCTCTGAAGAAAGATAGTATTCCATTATTGTCCCCTTTTGTCATACTATTTTTTCTGAAAAGTTGTTTTCTCTTAACTGGCATTTTTTAAATAAAATATAGCTGGCATGGTCAGTCTTGATCCATTCCATACTCGATGTGGGCCACTGGGCATCTAGATGTGGGGTTTGAAACACAAATTAACCATTTCCAGAGGGACACACAAGTTCCTTTACTAACATGAAAGAAGCTGCCTTCTTATCATCTGAAAGACAGGAGAAAATGCTGGAATTTTTATTTTGTCTTATTTTATTTATTTATTGTTAACAACTTTAAATATTGTGTGCCTAAATCTGGGTATTAGGATGTGGAAATCTGATTTAGCTATTCTCAATAATTACTTTTGTTCACAAACAACCACTTACACAGCCATACTCCTGGGTATGTAACAGCAGGTTTTTAAACTCTTCAGCTAAGTTCTTTTCTCTGGAAGGGGAATCTAGAAAAGTGTAATATTGTTCAAAATTTTTGGATTTAGACGTGCTGTGAAACTGGCTGGCAGAAGAATGAGATCTCATTAGAATGCAGCTGAATAATGTGTAGGTCTGGTTCTAACTAGATTCTAATATAGATCAAATCTATCCCTTTCAGATAAGAAACAATGAAGAGTCCTTCTTTCATGCACACCTGGAAGCCCACCAGAGGACACATGGGGATTAGTGTTAAAATGGACTTCGTCTAAAAAAGAAAAGTGCATCCTGGCACCTCAAGACTACTTAAGAATATGAACATCTCTCCTTGTCAGTTTCAGCTACGTGACACTTAATTTTTAATATCAAACCAGTGATGGAGAAAAATTTTAAGTAAGAAAGATATATAATTGCAAAATATCTAAATGAAAAGGACAGTTTAGCCATTTAGTCAGTCACTAGGTCTTCTTGACACCAAACTGTGCACAAAACATCTTGGAAGCTGCTGGCATTTTTTAACTCTTCAAGAATGTTCTGAGTTATCATAGCAACTTCTCATCTTACTGAATTTTAACTGGACTGACTCTAATATGATTTTTTTCTTCTATGCAAATATTCTCAACCACCTTAAAAGGAACCACAAATAATTCTAAATAGCAGAATTAAATCCCAAGTCTTTTTTCGCTTTGTATACTTTGCCACTATACTCCTCAATGCTCAGTAAAGTGACACTGTTATGACTTCCCAAATCTGTCTCAATAAATCAGTGAATTTTGGATAAAAGCTTCTTTTCTCCACTCAGCTTAATCCTTGATTCAGTGATCTATAAGCATCCATTAAGGTCAAGTGACAATTCATTGACTGAAAACATGAGAAACACTCCCAGGGCAAAGGATCCCAATGTCACTGAATGTATTTAAAGTAAGTGGTTTTGACTTAAGCAAAGATTTCTACTTAACCCAGAAGAAAAGCAGTCACTCCTTGGAAATACTACAGAATTCAGGAAAGTGAAATGAATAATGGCAAAGGATTAAATTTACCTATTCCAGCCTGTACATATATCTACCGAGTATATACAGGAACACCATGGCTCCAGTCACGTGCCATTTGTGGACAACCCTCTTCTCCTCAACCCAGGAGCATGATCCTCTCAGTCATGCAGATATGTCATAACAGAGATTAGCGGGTACATAAGCGCCATCCCTCCCACGTTCTGCATGCTCAATTCAAGGATGTTTAAACATATCTCTTTGCTATTTGAAAATGGCATTCAATCTATATGATAGCATCATCTATTTCAAAATTCAACAACAGAAAATAAAAACAAATCATAAATTTTGACAGTCGGTTTGTTGGGACTGAATTATAGCTACAGAAAATAAATCAAAGAGTAGCTTAACACATATGGAAAGTAATAGCCATAGGCATGACTGATAGACTATTCTTTCATTCATTCATTTATTCCATTGTTTGCTCATTCAAGAAATATTCATGGACGTCTACCGTGAATCATCAACTATTCATTTAACAAGCATTTATCGCACCCCCATTCATTCATTCATCAAATTAGTATTGTATATGCCAGATCATGTTGGTTTGTCCTTTTTAGTCAATAGATAGTTATTGAGCACTTAC
Organism: Ceratotherium simum simum; assembly: GCF_057802395.1. NCBI lineage: Eukaryota > Metazoa > Chordata > Mammalia > Perissodactyla > Rhinocerotidae > Ceratotherium > Ceratotherium simum. The sequence goes on from NC_141904.1 coordinate 56,031,752, forward strand.
TAAGTGCTAGACCTGAACAGGCTCTAGAAGAAAGTCCCAAATGTATGGGTGAGATGGAAGCCCACAAAATGTGTTTGTAAACATATACTGAATGTTATTGCTGCTTAGGTGAGGTCGTTGGGCCTGTGGCCTCTTAGCTCAGTGGGTTTGGAACAGGGCTGAAAGGGCTTAAGTTCAACAGTAAGGATCCCTCCTTGTGCTGGCTGGCCGCCTCAAAAATCCCAAGGAAGTCCAGCAAGAGAGAGGGGGTGAATCCTGCCCAGTGAGTCACCCTCAGAAGACAGACACTCTGCAGCCATTTTGTTGATGGGGCTCCTGAACACCATGGTCTGATAGGAGGCTCAGAGGGGAGATGTACACTGACCTCTGTTCGGGGCTGGGTTGAGGTTGGGAGAACTTGTAACCAAAACAGTCTCTTTTCTACAATCTTGGCTACCTCATAGAAAATAGAATATTTTCCCCCACTTCTGTCCTAAAGCACTAAATCTAGGCTGTGCTGAGCATTTCACATACATAATGTCATCAAACCTGACCTGAATAATAGTAAAGGCTGTTATTATGCTGACGTTACAGATGAGGAAAGTAAACATGAAGAGGTAAAGCCACTTGCCCCAGGACACATAGCCAAGATTTAAACTCAAGTCCTGCAGATCAAGAGCCCTGATTCCTAAGGGCAAAAGCAGAGGGCAGAGGTAGAAAAAGAAGAGATGGGAAGGAAGGAGGAAAGCAGAGACCAGGGATGGAAGGGAAGAAGCAAGCGAGAAGAAGGAGGTGGGGAGAACGGAAGAAAGGGATGGAGGAGGAAATGAGGGAGAAAGACAGGTGCCAAGATAATTCTTCGCGAAAAGTGGTGAGAAAGAATTATACCTGCTGTCTATTCTTTGTCCACAGAAGATTAGCATGCAGGATATCAATACCCATATTTAAATCAAAATTGTAATCATTTGCACGTTGCCAAATACCTGATGCAGTGGTCTCAAGGCCAAAACTAGATTGCTTCTTTTTCTTTGTTTTGAACCCACTTGTACAGTCTCCTATGGTACATTCTTCAGTTTGCTTCCAAACGTCACCATTCATGATGGAGAGTTTTCACTTGGGCCATAAAACAATGTCCATGCTTTGAACCATGTCACCCAAGCCAGGGGCTTGATTCCCAGGTGGTTCATCTATTTCTTTCTTTTTTGTCAAACTTTCCCCAATTACCTGCTATGTGCCAGGAATTGGGCAAAGCATTGGAGATGCAGAAATGAATGAGCCATGGCTCCTGCTCTCAGTGGCTCACAACGATGCAGGATATCCAGGCACGTGAGATAATGATGAAGAGTGTAATGCTTATTAATGCTACACAATGGGGTATGTGGAGACACAGCAAAGAGGAAAAGCAGACCTGTTATAAAGAAAGGAGACAAAGGCTTATGTCAGCTTTGAAGACAGGGCACCTAGTCTGGACGCTTAGAGCTTTTGCCTGTCCAGCATTGATTCCTCCTTCCTCTGGTAGGAGCACCTGATTCTCCTTTGAGGACTCACCTACACTCTCCTTCCAGGCCAGGTGATTTGGTGGGGCTGGCTCCACCTCCCTGACTCAAGGTATGGGCATGTGACTCAGGCCTGGCCAATCAGAGGAGAGTCATGTGGCACAGATTAGACCAATGAGAGATGGTCTCAGGATTTCCTGTTGGCGATACCGGGGTAGGGGAACCAACTTTCCTTTGAGGTTGCTAACCTGGTTGGCTGTAAATGTGGTTTCTGGGTGAGGGGTTGGGAAGCACCATGTGACATAAGCAGTATTAAAAATGAAGGCAATATAGAGCCAGCCCTGATGGACTAGTGGTTAAAGCTTGGCATGCTGCACTTCAGAGGCCCAGGTTTGGTTCCCTGGTGTGGAATCACACCATTTGTCTGTCAGTTGCCATGCTGTGGTGGTGGCTCACGTAGAAGAACTAGAAGGACTTACAACTAGGATATACAACCATGCACTGGGGCTTTTGGGAGGGAAAAATAAAAGAGGAAGATTGGCAACAGATGTTAGCTCAGGGTGAATCATTCCCCACAAAAAAAAAAAAAAAAACTATAGCAAAAGAATAAAGGCAACTTAAAAAAAAAAAAAAACAAGGCAATATAGAAGAAAGCAGAGCCCAGAAACGGAGGAAAAAAAATGAGACATTGGCCTTCCGAGCTGGTTGGATCCCTTGGGTCCAACTGTGCCTGAGGCCCATGTTACCCTCCTCGCCTTTCTTTGGTGAAATCACTTTGAGTTGGGTTTTATCACTTGCAATTCAAAGAGTTCTGACAGCACAACAATGTTTGCTTGTTTTAGGAAAATTAATACTTAAGTGAAAAAGGCAAAGTCAGGTTTAGGGTTAAATGGCAGATACCTGTTCCCTGCTGGGGTTTGGACCAGCCCCCGAGAGACTAAAGGAGATTTGATCTGAGACCATCCTCAGGTTCCCTTGAGACAGAACATTTTGTCAGGCCTGGAAGAAACCACAGGGAGTGAACACTAATGTATGAATGGTGCAGAATGCAAGGAGAATCCACACGTGAGTCAGGCAGGGATCTAGGGAGCATTTAGAGGATAAGCGGGTGAGTCCAAGCCAGAAGGAGTATGAGAGGGGTTTCTTTTGGAGACATAACACTCTGCGGCTGAGTGCTGGCTGATGCGGCCTGTGACCTACACCTACATCTACAAGACATCTGGCTTCAACATACTGGGGACTATCAGTGGGAAAGTCAGCAACTGTCTTTTAAAAGTAGACCCTTGATTTCTGCGGTTTCCCCAACACTACTTCATTTGGAAACAAATTAAATGGTTTAAATAAATTAAATCCATTAGGGGTTGACTTTAGGTCTTAAAATCCAAATACTCAGAGGGGATAAAAACGGACCTTAGATTGCCTGTGCCCCTCGAGAATAAAATTTGAAATAACTAGTTTCTCCAAGTGGATTCATCAAGTTATTCCACAAAAGGTACTTCTTGCAAGCCTCCTGTGTGCCTGGCGCTGTCCTACAGGCAGGGCTACAGAGGCGGGCAAAAATTAGATGAAGTTCCTGCCTTATGGAGCATACACATCCTCCCTGCCTAAGAGATCTTCGTTTTCCGTGGTAGTGAATATATTCATTCATTCAACAGTTTTTTGTTTGCCCCAACTTGTATATATACATATTATATATGACAAAGTAAAAGCTCAGATAGCAAGATCTTCCAGGAAACAGCTATTCTTTGAGGGTAAATTAATTTTTTGGTAAGTTGAGACTGTAAAAATTAACATGTTCAACTCCTGCTACAATTCTAAACCTCCCTTTTTTTATGACCTTTGTTAAAAATGGAAAATATATTCGTTTCCTCCTCAGTAAATATGGTCCAGTACACTTGGCTGACACAATCTTCAAAGACTCGGGCACCATGGTACAGTGGTTAGGGCTACCCTGTCAGGACAGTGGTCATGAGCCACGTGTGGATGTTGAGCACTTAAAGTGTGGCTAGTCCAAAAGAAGAGGGGCTGTAGGTGTAAAGTATAAACTGAGTTTCAAAACCTTAATGTGAAAAAAGAAAAAGATCATAAAATAGCTCATTGACAATTTCTATATTGATTATTTTGAAATGATAATATTTTGGATATATTAGATTAAAGAAAAGATATTAAAATTAATTTCTCTTGTTTCCTTTTTTAAAAAATATAGCTACTAGTAAATTTAAAATTACACACTTGGCTTGCATTATTTTCTGTTGGACAGCCCTGGGTTACAATGGGCCTCTGGAGTCAGAGCAAGGATTGAAATCTGGCTTCTGTATTTATTACCCCTATGGCTCTGGATAACTTAGCCTCACCAAACTCTGGTTCCCTACCCACCCCATAGAAGAGGTTACTAACCTACCTACCTCACTGGGCTGTTGTGACTATTAGATGGAAAAACGTATTCACAGTGTTTAGCACGACGCTCGGCATGTAGTTCCTTCTTAGGAAATGTCAGCCATCCAGAGCTACCCTGCAGTATGGCCCCTGGCATGTCAGGAGACCGGGCTAGATGAGTAATGACACAAAAATATACTATGGGAGTTTGCATAAATCCCTGACACAGAGTTGCTTCCTTTTGATTTGCTGTTTTCCTAAATCTAAAGTGCTCACAAAATGAGGGTATTGTTAATGGATAGTCATGGCTAGCCAGGTTCTGGTTAAGCACAAGTTCTGATGAGTTAGGTTTTGGTTAAGTAAGGACTCATTATAATCTTCATGGCACTAGAGAATGCATGTAGTTACTGTTACACATACTATTAGTATGGATAATATTTCCTGAGAGCCTACCTGCACTGGACATCGTGCCAAGCATTTTACCTAAAGGTCATGCTCCCAATGGCCCTGAGCACAGGAGGGTTGAGAGATCTGCTCAGGGTCACCCAGCCAGGAAGTGGCAGAGACAGGGCTACACCCAAGTATGTTTGGTCCCAAAAGTCAATCTATGTTTTGCTGAAGGAGAAATATTCTAGGTAATTCCCTATGGCCATGAAATCATGGTGCCTTCCTCAGAGCTCCATGGATTGTTTAGATAGAGGAGAAAGCTTGGTTTACCACAGGAGTTCCAGATTGTTGCACCAACAAGAGAATCAGAGATTTCATAGCAATGAAAAGTTCTGCTTTCAAAAGGTGTCCCTTCCTTAGTTATAAGGAAGCAGAGAACATCCATCTGTAATAACGACCCCCATTAAATGCAGCCCTTCCCTTCTGAGGCTCTAAATATTACCAGCCAGAATCACAAAAGTGGGAGAACTTTCTGTCTTGAGAATTTTCTAGGACCTTACAAACATGACCCTATTAATCCACTCAATACCTGGATGAGATAGGTAGCTGGAAATTATTATTATTCCTGCTTTCAAGATAGAAAACCTGAAGCAAAGAGAGATCAAGCAATTAGTCCAAGGTCAAATGGTGAGCTAGAGACAGACCTGGAAATGCAACAATTATCTTGTGAAATTCCAGTGAAATGCACAAACTGATTGGCTCGCAACCACCACGTGCTAATATCCAGTTAGTTGCCCTTGGCACAAAATGACTGGCTTTTAAGTGAGATTTCTGCAGCTGTATTGGACTGAATTTGTATAGATTAGTTTAATACCAATGTCCAAACCGATATCAGATTTTTCCAAAGGATCGGCTGAAGGGAAATACAGCTCTTTGCTCCAAATGTGGTATCCATTTTACCTTGTTCTGTTACATTTCATCATACCTACGAACACAGTTTGGAGAATAAAGGGAGAATTGTTCTATAAAGGGGCCCTGCTTGTGTTTTCTTTTCATCAGAGACAATCTGTAGCACACACCAAGGTTTAAGGGCATCTTGTTATTTACTCTGATGTTGAGACTGAGGAAAGATGGACATAAACTGTCTCTGAATTGTACAAAATCTGGAATCCAATTACTCACCTTTGAGCTGACCCTCACTCTGCAGTCACATACCCTTTCCTCTTTTCAGCTGTAAACTTTTGACAATAGGTGCAGTTGTATGAACCAAAGTCAGGAAAAGAGAAGACTTCCTGGTGAGCCGAGAGGAATCCATGCTTTGAGCTAACAATTCCAATGGCGTATGCAGAGAAAATCCGTCTACTGGAGAAAGTGCTGCTAATGATTCCTCTTGTCCAATTTTGCAAAAGGCCCAGCCCCTAAAAATACCTGGAGCAAATTTTTATTCCTTTCTACCTATTTGAGTCTTTGGTAATTTAAAATCAACTACTCTGTTATCAATTTTGACTGGTTTGGGGCAACATGAAACAACAATGAAAGCATTGTTGTCAGAAGGAAAATAAGGCCTATTTCATTAACTTGGTAGGAGGGCATCTACACTTTTAGAAATGGCCATATGCCATGCTCTGAGCTTCTTGAAGAATTCATAGTGGTCACTTTTGGATTTGTTGAATTTCAGTTTCTTTGACCAGCCAAATCAGACTCTTGGAGAAATTCTTCTCCTATGACTTCATATTTCTGGAAGTCTGGGAGATTTGGGACTGGTCAACCTAAGAAATTCCAATTCTGTCTCTTATCACTGCTCAACCTGCTTAACCTTCTCTCAGCCCCCGTGGTCCTGTGCTGATGTGGACAGCTCCTTCCAGAAACACCAAACTCAACCTAAGCTTACTACAGGAACGCTATCTTGCTAATGCACAGACACTGCAGGGAAAAACAACTTTTTTAAGTTTATCCATTTTCTTCTTTCCCAAAATCAAACACTCTGAGGGAATCCAAAGGCAAGACAATTCCTTTCCTGCAACCCGCCTCTACGTCCCTTCTCATAAACTGGAAACGTGATGCTCGGAAATCAAAGAATCATCAAGAAAAGTTTGGGGCCAAGTCCAACATCTTGCAAAAGAGTATTGAGCATTTCCAAATGGAGTTATGGTGTCTTAACATTTCCAAAAGTCCTAGTGTGTTGCTGTCTTGGGATATTTCCATGGAGCCCATTAAGCTACCTTGTTTGAAGAATGTTGAACAGCATAGCATCATTTGCAAACAACCTTGCTGTAAAATAAACTTAGCAAGACAACTGCACTTCCAAAGCGATGCTGAAAACCAAGGCCATGGATTTTGGCCAGAGGCAAAGGTACTGATTCCCAACCAACCCCCGGCTAATCCTAAAGCCTTAATTCTTCTTCCAGACGTGTGCAGCTTTTGGGAGGGAAAGGGGAAGTGGTCCTGTCCAGTGCAAAGCCTTCCAGTGGTGCTTTGCCACACTCTTATTAGTCTTTTTTCTGTTTTTCTAACCTGGCACACATTTCTTATCATACAAGTTGGGCAGATCTGTCCTGCACTTTAAAAATCTGGTGTTTTACTGTCCTGAACCCTTGCTCTTGACTTGAGCTCATGTTTTGTGGAAGTACAAGTGGTAATTACACAAGTCTTTCCTTCCCTGTCATTGGCAACAGTCACCAGGAAAATTTACAGCCCCCAATATCCAGATGTGGAAACTGGTTATTAAACGTGGTCGAGGAAAACCCTGACGTGGCAAATGTGATCTGAACAAGGACCAGCTCGGCAGCAATTCTTAGGAGAGAATGGCTGGGAGTCAGCAAGTGACCCAATTTTATTTCATTAAACATTTTTACTACTTATGATAATATTACTACCAACAATAGTTATCATTTCCATTTGTTGAGAATCTATTATTATGTGGCTGGCATTGTGTTAAGTGCCCATTTGATGATTGGAAAAAAAAAAAAAACACAACCCTCTGGGAATGTTTTAGAATTTTAGGATGAGGAAAGAGACACAGAGAGGCTAAGTAACCATCCAGGGTCACTTGTTTGGGATGTGGTGGTGTCAGGTTTTTACATTTCCAGAGGCTGCAAACTCAAATACGTTCAGGGATCAGGCAGGTAACACACTGGGGGGAAGTTGGTCAGGTGTAACATTTTAGAGAGAAATGGGGACAATGGGCAAGTATAGCTAACACTTCCCCAAGCTCTCAGACTCCAAGCCTTCCACTACTGCCCTGTCAAAAAATTCTAAGAAAGACAGTGCTGTCCAGACAAGAACTATCCAATGCCTAAATTCATTCCATAGGCCCTGGTTTTCCAGCCTCTGTAATTTGAAACTGGATTAATGCTTAGTGACGTTAAATATTTTTAGGTTAAACCTTTTAAATGAGATATAACATACAGATATAAAAGTACATAAATCATAAGTATATTGCTTGATGAATTTTCGTAAACTGAACATAACTATGTAACCAACTTCCAGGTCAAATCAGAATATTGCCAGCATCCCAGAAACCTTTTTTCGTGCACTTACCAGTTATTAACACCCCAAAGGTTAGGATCCTGACTCCTAACCCCATAGATGAATTTTGTCTGTTTCTGAGCTTGACACAAATGGAATCATACTGTGTTCTCTTGTGTTCATCCACTTTCACCTGATATTATGTGAGATCCGTCCTGTTGTGGCATGTAGCAATAGTTCCTTCTCAAAGGCTTTTATTCTCAAGTCTATGGCTTGATATATTCACCTTAAAATTCTATACCTGAGCAACAAGGAGGAAGACATCCTTCTCTGAATACAGGTTCTAAAAATGGAAACAAGTCACTCTAGGACTTTCAGTTATGGAGAGATCTCTAGGACTTTCAGTTATGGAGAGATTTTTGTTGTTGTTAACATTTTTTCTAAAAATTTTCTCATTTATTGTCTCATTTTATCTTTTCGTATCCCATGTCAGGTAGTTAAGACATGTTATTCCCATTGGTTAGATTCAGACCCGGAGGGTGCACGCAGTTACATGATTGCATACTACCTAAGAGCAAGGGTGGCAAAATTGTTACAAAATTGAGATTTTAGTTGAGATGTCTTGATTGCCAACTTAATGCTGTTTCCACCTGAACACATATCCTGGGTCAAAGCTCTATTCAAAGGAAAAATAAACCAGTCTCTAATGTTGTTTTGCTGTGAACATGGCATACTGCTGTGTGCATTTGATGTTTGCCTCCTCAGCATTCATTTTCCTTTCTTATTTGAGAATCCACCTTTTCCTCTTTCTCATCCACAAGATTGAAGTGGGCTCCATTTCTAGCAGGGGAGCGTGCACAACTCCTCCTTTAGGGAGAGGAATGTAGGGTCTAGGGTCTCACCTGCAACCTTGAAAGTGCTCAAGAATGGATTAACACGAAGGAAGCAAAATGAAAAAAATGAAAGTGAGAAGTGATTTGAGCCCCTGGGACAAGCCACACCTGAAACCCATGACCTCCAAGCTATTTATTGCATGAAACATTATACGTGTATGTGTATGTATATATTTATTTTTGCTCAGGTTATCTTGCGTTAATTTTTTTGTTCTGTTCTCTTGGGGTGAAGGGAATACTTGCAAAGTAAAAAAATCCTAACAGATACACTTATCCAAAAAAATCCTCATATTTCTCCTCTCAAATTCAAACAGCCATAACGTCCTTATCCAGTGAGTTGCAGGTATGCAGACATGGAAGTTTTGTCTTGAATTTATGCAAAGTTTCTCTCCTGAGTCCTCCCTAAGTGAAGTCACAATGTTGGCACAGACAACATATGTTTTTAAACTATAGAAGTGCTGGCTTTGCCCTGCATTTAGGAAAGGGTCTACTCCACCCACATTGATCATTTCTGCCATAGATGCTCATGTTATCCAACAGGGGAAGGCAGGGCTAGAGGGAGCAAAGGTATTTTCAAATAGAAGGGAAAACTGGTCAGAACAACGGAGCTGTTGATTCAAACAATTTTGGTCCAAAAGGCTTTTGAAATCTTTTTCTTCTCTAGCCAGTGCATCCTCCACACTGCCAGCAGGATATCCTATCTGAGACAGAGATCTGATCATTCATCTCTGCACTTTACAAATCTATCACAAATGGGGGAAAAGAGTAACTACAGTGGAGAAACCTGACAACACTACCTCAGGCAGGTGATCAAGGTCAACATCACAGCAAAAAGCCATGTTGATAGTATGTACCCTTGATATGATGTGATGAGAATGGTGCTTTACCTCCCAGGTCTTCCTCCCATGACCCATGTCCTCAGTCTAATCATTAGAAAGAGATCAGACAAATCCCAGCAGAGGGGCAGCCTACAATATACCTGACCCATACTCCTCAAAACTGTCAAGGTCATCAAAACCAAGGATAGTGTGAGAAACTCACAGCCAAGAGGAGCCTAAGGAGACAGGACAGCTAAATGTAATGTGGTATTCTGGATGAGAACACAATAAGGACGTTATTTTTCCTGGGACAGAAAAAGGACACCAGGTAAAAACTAGGAAATCTGAATGAAGTATAGACCTTAGTCAAAAACAATGTATCAATGTCGGTTCAATTGGTGACAAATATATCATACTAATGTAAGATCTCAATAATGGAGGAAACTGTATGTGTGGGGGAGGGGAGGTTATATGCGAACTCTCTGTAATATATGCTCAATTTTTCCATAAATTTAAGACTGTTCTAAAAACTACACCCTATTAAAAATAAAGTTTATTTAAAATTCCATCACTGGATTTCTGTTGCTGCAGTTTAGTTCAGAGATCAAAGTGGGTCCTGAAATGATTACAGGTGGTCCACGGATGCAGTCTTCAATAACCCTGAGCCACATGGTCAAATAGTCCTTCATTGGTCTTTTGTCAATCCTTCCAATTCAGTAATGAAGAGAAACTCTCCATTTATCCCTAGAAACACTTCTCTAACCTTTGTTTGTCTCCATTTTTAACAAAGAAAGAGCTTTCTTCAGGCTCAGAACTTTGTTTTCATGATTTTTATTGTTCTTATATTTGGTGATGTCTATATATGGCAAATGATCGTACTCTCATTTATGATAGTGGCATTTTTTTGTTAAATTTATTTAAATTGAAAAGTGAGTGCATTTAATTTTTAAAAATTACTTAACGAAGGCTGCATATTGTCTTCAGATATAACAAGAACCAGGAGAGTGGTAATAAAATTACTGAAGTTGAGAACCAATGGCCAACAGCATTAGGTCTAAGCCCTTAGCATGGCACTCAAGGCCCTCTTCCACCGGGGGACAACTGACCAGTCTCCTGTCACCAGATGCTCCACCCTGCAAACCCAACGATGCCTAGGAGATCAGAGGTGTGGTGCCCAGACACAGAGGCCTTAGAAGAAATGAGATGCCCATGGATAGTAGATTTAAATCCAATGTACTCAGCTTTGTCTGGGTTCTCTTTTCACATGTGGCTTGATTTCCCCTGGGATCCACTGGCATTCTCTTGTCACATGGGTCAACTCTGGCACTGATGAAGCAATCAATTCGTTCAAGCCCCCGTGATCTGTATAGCCATGTTGAAGACCAAACTTACAACACAGAAGCACTTCTGGGTGGGTGCGAGGGGGATTTGAATCCCAGCCCCACATGTCCCACACACCTGACCTGGGGCCCGATGCATCCCCGAAGCAGAAGGGCTTGCCAGCACTGGGTTCAAGGCCTGGCTCCACCACATACCATCTGGGGGCCCCTGGGTGAGGTATGTAAGCTCCCTGGGCCTCTTTTTCCCTGTCTGTAAAGTGAGGATAATAATAGTACCTGCCTCATGGGATTACTGTGAGAACAAATGGGTTCACATAAGCACGGCCTTTAGCACAATGCTAGCACCAAAGAAATGCTCTATCACTGTACACTGTTGCTGGTCATCTCCATGGGCTTCCATTTCCCTCATTGTAAAGTGTGGATCATGACAGCACCCACTTCACAGGACCAGGGTCAGGAATAGACGAGCAGATGCGCATCAGTCCTCAGTGCTATGGCCTGGCTCCTAGTAAACGCTCGACACTGTTCAATTATTTTACCCATGCTTACTTATTAGTAGTATGATGATTATTATGGATTAGCAATTCCAAGAATGAGAGCGGCTCTCCAGTCTCTTGTAACAGAGGTTCACAGATACTAGAAGCAGTCAAGGTAGATTTTTAAGGTCAAAACCTCAGGTGCACCAAAATTAAGTCTAAGGACTTGGACGGCACTGAAGGTACGGGTTGACCTGCAGCTGAGTCCAGCAGTGTGTGGAGGGGCACCTTTCTCACCAGAGGACTGGTTTGTGGGGAAAGGGGCAGGGGCTCCATCTGGCCGGCTGGGTTTACACAATTCGGCCACTTCAGGAAGCGCTATGAGGTAAGACATTCCTGTCCAACAAAAGTTCTTTTTCTACAAAAAGGCATCATAATGAAAAGGGCAAACGTCTTTGCAGGTCGCCCAGAAATGTGCCTGACTGTGAGAGAATTTCACACCCTGTGGTTTTGAGTCTTTACATACAGAAACCAAATATTTCCCCTGTGTCATCAAGGGCCAACTGGGGGGAGATTTTGTCCCATCCTCTCCTCCCCAGAGAGTCTTCAGGGACACACATTCCTGTTTCAGGAGCTCTGGGGACAGTCTTGGATTGCACTGAATTTACCATATATCCTTGGATCAGTCACTTTTGACTGGGCCTCAGTTTCTCCATCTTTAAAATGAGGATATTGGATTACATGACATCTAACATACTTTCTAGCTCTGATAATCCACTACTCTTTAATCGCAATAATGGTAAGAATTGGTAATTCATTTCCTGGAGTATAATTCAAACCTTTAAAGAAACCAGGAGCTGGTTCTCCACTGCAATCCACAGGGGGGCTGCGAAGGCTGGTGAGCCCTTGAGTGCATAATTTTGTGTGTGTATTTTTCTGGATGATTGTGTGTGTGTAGCCAAGTGATGGCAGGGCTAGCTATCATTTCTGCCTGCCCAGCTTTCTTGTCTCTCTCTTCCAGAATAGAGCTCATTTTTTCCCTTCGGAAACTGCTCCTCCTACATCCAGTGAGGCTGTCAATCACATGGCTTCACCCTCCCAACTCCCTTGAAAAACGCAATTGGATGCACGATCCAAAAAGGACCAATAAGAGTCCCTTAAGGGGCCAATATGGATGCTGGGAGAGAGGGAGTCTCTCTCTGAAATCCAAGAATCCTCAAAGCTGTTGGGAGTCATCCTTGCCACCAAGTGGAGAGAACCTAACAGGCACTGACATCAGCTCCACGGAAGGTGCGGAGGAAACAAGGAGACAGAGAGGAAGGGAGGGAGGGAGGAAGAGGAAGAAAAAGGGAAAGGAGAAAAGGTGGGAAGGAGGAAGAAAGGGAGGGATAAAGGGAGAGAAAAAGGCAAAAAGGGAAGGGGAAGAGGGAGAGAAGGAAGAAGGGAGACACCACTGATAACTTAATTTCTTAATAGGAAACTTGAGATCTGGCTATGCATGAAGGGAAATTTACACCTTGGGTATTCCGGTAAACTGAGTCCATAACTTCCCTTTTCTTTTTTCTTCAAGTCCACTCGTTCTTCAAATGGGGATTCATGACCCAAAAAAGACTAGAAACTACCACAAGTGAAGCATTTATTAGAGATGGAATGAACTCACTTCAGAAAGAAACAAAGTTTATTTGATGAATATAAATAAGGCGATCAGCACAAAGTACTTCTCATACACATGATAACAAATTTATGAACTGTACATACCTTGTACATTGTACTTCTACTAGACACGAGGTTACAATGACTGGCTAATACATGCCCACTGGTAGTTTCTGAGGGTTCCTTAGTTTTAGGTATTTTTTTCATATCGAAGTCCATAATCACATGGTCAATATCACAACCCACATGCCACTCACTTGAAGAAAAGTTACAAGAAGCACTATCAAATGAGGGTCTCTGAGAACTAGATACACTGACCCCGGCAGCATTCAGACACCACTCGGCACAAAAACATCTCAGATAGAGCTTATGTCAACACGTGTGAGGTCTCGTCATAAACACTGTTTAAAAAGTAAATTGAAACCCACTTTCAAATGAAAGTTGACACGCTGTTAACGTGCATACTGGATACACAAAAATCATTAAATACAAAATCGAGACTGTACATCGAAATCAAACGGGGTATAAAGTACAAGCCTGCTTTTGCACAGAGCAAAAAGACCAACGTCTCCTAAAGGTTAGCCTCAACTTTTTTTTCAACTTCATTGCGATTAGAGGGGAACCTGCTCGAGTTTGCGCAAAGGAAGTATCTTCCCAACATCACAGTGTTTGTTGTAAACCCAGAGACTATTTTTCATATGTGAAAAGGGAATTTTTTTGGTAACCCTCAACATCAGAGAATAGTACATGAAATGCAGAAAGATGCTATGCTAGACAGAATTTAATTTTTAAAGGACTAAATGATATGCTCCCATACAGGTAAGATCAATAATACTTTAAACCAACAAAAATGGGGCAAAAAAATGATCCCCAAAACAATAGTTGTGACAAAATTGGCACATACTTAGAAGGAACTAACTATACACGGTTGGTTGCATTTTCCGTTTCGAGGACCCTATTTTCCCTAGTGGATTTCCTACTTCCTACTTCAAGTATTCAGTTGCAGAGTTTAGATCAGGACCTGGCTGTAGGAGGCACTGAGGACCGCCTATTTGAAGACACCCAAACCGTTCACGGGGACATGTTTGTAGCCTGGGTTTTCAGTGCGACGTTATGTCAAAATGTGCTAAATACACTTGCAAAGAACTCTGCTCATTTCTCCAATCAAGACCCAGGTCCCTTTGATAGGTAAAGGACAAATTTTTTGAACATGAATGTATTTGGATTGTTTATGCAACACGTAAGCTTTACATAGTTCGCTATACTTACTGACGACGAGAACAAAGCCAGAAGCAAGAAACCTGCTTGAATATGTTACTCCTAATGCACCAAGGATGAACAGTGCAACTCAGACAGTTTCATCTTCCCCCACAAATAAGGTGACTGTCTTAAATATCTCTATGGCTCACGGGAGAGGTCCGGAGTTAATTGCACCAACATTTTAAAAAGGAATAATGACTAAATTCAATGCAAGACTTCAGGAACATCTATTAAGAATCCTTTCCACAGCAGCAAAGAAAGACAACTATTTTATTAAGGCCACTCATGCTTAAATTCACGGTTTGTCCTTTAAAACTGCAGATTTTCATTTCCCACTTGCACACACGTGGAAGGGTGTCTTCCATTGACAAGAAAATGGATCAATACAAGAGTTGCACATGTTTGCCAGATTTGCCCATCAGTTCTATGAAGTTATAACAACTTTAATTTTTTTTTTTAATCTTCAGAGGAAGCAGGAGGAGTTTAATTCTCCTTAGTACCATGTCACTGTATGTAAAAGACCTCAAAATTTGGTCTCTTTCCCTGCCCATGTGCTTTGAATAATGACTCTGTACCCACAAACATGTTGTGTAGAGCTATATACAGATACACAGCTTTTGTGATAATTCCTCATTCATCAATGTTTTCATGTTTGATGCTGAAAATGTTTTGGAATCCATGTTGGAGACATTTAAAAAAAAATGAGAAATGACCTTTCATTTGCAGATCTAAGCTTACACTGTTTGCACAGCATTTGGATCTTGAAATGTGAATGCGTCCCAGCTTCTTCATGGAGACCTGTATGCACTGGAGTGGTAAGAGTCTAAAGCTTGGTCACAACCCAGCCGTGGGGATGCAGGGACACAGGGATAGAAACAAGCAAGTGCCTCAGGCTCTTGCCACTCTCCAGCATAGAAGCAGGGTAGATAAACTCATGAATAATCAATTTAGACATGCCACACATTGTCAGAGACACACACGATGTTCTCATAAGGCGATTTCTTGGCAAGTAGTAGTGGTTTAAAAAATTGATTTCATTTCCAACCTGGCCCAGAGGTAACTACTGGTTACACCATCAAAATGTGGTTATTCCAACAGCGGATTAAAGAAATAGAGGAGGGTAAAGGCTCTCCATTTTTGGTGTTTTGGTTTCTTTGTCAAACACTCCATGCATCTTGGTACACAAACACTGCCAACACCACTCACTCACAGAATTTACACTTTTTGATAATCTAATGCATTAGGAATGACCACTTAGACTGAACCAGCAGGAAAACTGGAGATGAAGCTAGTTGTCCAACAGAAGCTGAATCCACAGTGAAAAATCCCAAGGAGTTCAAATTTATCCAATGATGTTTAAGTAACATAAGTAAAATGTTATCAAATAATGACATTCAGAAGAGATGATCACATTTTAAATGCCCAAATCCTGACAAAAAACAGAGGATCTGTCATTTTTCTCCTTCTCCTCATTCTTCCTTTCCAACACATCTGAATCCAGGAGAAATAACATGAGATGATGAAGGAAATATCAAGTCGAACAGAACTGTGCTCAATAATGAAAGTGAAAACTCCTCTTCAGTCCTGATGAGCGTTCCAGATGGTGATGGACAGTGATGAGCCGCACTGCAATAGATTATCAGAATACTGCTGCAGAGCTGCGCTCTCCCTTTAGTCAGCCCTTCTGATAGCTGCAACAAGAAAGCACACAGTTTAGCACAGAAAGTAACTGGCAATGCTATCGGAGAGAATCCTGGCAGATGCTCCCCCTGGCCCCCTGCACTGACCCTTCACCACTCTCTTTGGTTGGGGTTGGTTGGGTTTGGGAAGTGGGCGGCAATGGGGAGCAAGCACAGAGGAAGGATAACGTGAACAGAAAGTTATGTCCTGCAAACACATCTGAGAAGAGGCCTCTTTCCAAATCTGTCACATACAGGCATAGATGTCTCGTGATAGGCAAAAAGACATTGAAAGGAAATATGCCACAATGTTTCAGTGATTATTTCTACGTGATCAGATTATGCGTCAATTTTTTTCTCTCCACACTTTTCTACAATGAGTATGGTTTTAAAATTATTTTTAACTTGACTTTATAGGGATTAGAGAGTTAAAGATGGTCAAGACACCAGAAAACTTAACATTCACTTAAAACCATCTAAGAGCAACAATTTAAAAGAATACTGGACCCAGCAATTCCACTCCTAGGTATATACTCAGAAGAATGGAAAACAGGGACTCAAACAGATACTTGTACACAAAAGTTCATAGCAGTGTTATTCACAGTAGTCAAAAGGTAAAAACAACGCCCCAAGTGTCCATCAACAGATGAACGGATAAATAAAATGCATATGTCCACCCAATGGAATATTATTCAACCCTAAAAAGAAATGATGTTCTGACACATGCTACAACATGGATGAACATTGAAGACATCACGCTAAGTGAAATAAGCCAGGCACCCAAGGACAAATATGGTATGACTCCACTTCCATGAAGTATCTAGAATAGACAAATTCATAGATGTAGAAAATAGATTAGAGGTTACCAGGGGCTGGAGGGGAGGGAGGAATGGAGAATTATTGCTTAGTGAGTACAGAGATTCTGTTTGGAGTAATAAAAAAGTTCTGAAAGTGGATGGTAGCGTTGGTTGTACAACTCTATGTATGTACTTAATGCCACTTAATTTACACTTAAACTGGTTAAAATGGTAACATTTTTTATGTCTATTTTACCACAATAAAAACATATTTAAAAAAAGAATATTGGTATCTCCCTAAATAGAGCAGAATGAGACAAAGCTGGCTTTCATCCCCACATCCAGTGGTGTGTGGGTATGCTCAACCCTAAACGTAAATGCAGCAGAATGAATCCATCTGCATATTTCATGCCCTGGGGAACAGGTATCCAGGAGCACCCTAAGTTTTCTGACTGTCCCAGGAGGGGCTCCAGGTGTGGAAGCAGTAAAATGGGGAAGAAGAGAGCAGCATCCCACGTCGACCCTTCAGATGATGACTTTCTTCCCTGCTGATGCTTCACTTTGTGTGCCTGCGTCATTATCATTAACATGTGGCCTTCAAATACTTCGGGAGTTTCCAGGCACATGGCAATAGTGCAGCTATCTGGGGAATATGGCAGGGAGGGGAAAGATCAAACAAACACACTCACACACGTGTGAGCCACTTTTTATATACAGCCGGGGCAGTCTGATTTGTTCATTGACACACAGTGTTTCTCAAATCACACCGACTAACGAGTGCGCCAAACATCCCAGTGTCTGCACAGGTAGGCAGTTATTTCAGGCCATCGTTAAACAGCACCAATGAAACATGTGGCTTGGATGAACTCTGTTAATTCATACTCTGAGGAGTTTGGTGTAACCCTTCTGGTTAAGAAACTTGAATCGGGGCAAAAAAATGACTTTTGCAGAGCCAGAAAACTAGGGAGTTCCTAGAGCAGATCATATTACTCATTCTGGCACATAAAATCTACAAACTTTGTATGAAAATTGTAAGTCAGAGCACACTTTCTGCTTCATGAGCTGTGCATAGCTCTAATTCTTTTGTGCATTAGGCATTTCTTAATCATCCTTTTAAAGGGCTGACCAATATATTAAAAGGCCACATGATTAAAAGGTAAAGAGAAACCCAAAGTAGTACTAAAATGTGCCAGTCATATTTTACAGATGGGGAAACGAGTGAAAAATAATTACAGCAAATGTCCAATGTCCTTGATGTTTTTCCAAGATAAAGTAGCAAAGAACAATCATTTATTCAGTTGAGAGAAAGATTTCCAGCTGGGTAACAGGTCACAAGGCAGAATACAGTGCCTCACAACAGCCGCGCACTGCTTTCTGGTAAGGTTTGTGCTGTGGAAAAGAGAACTCGCAAAAAGTGTTGCCACTTCTTCAATCAGACAATCCATTCACCAGAAGGCCTAAATGGATTTGAGAGAAAAAAACTCAAATGACATTGCCAGCACTTAGAAATGCAGATGATCCCTTGTTGAGGGGCAAATAAGTATATGTTTAAAAAAAATTTAACAAAAGGAATCTTGACTTCCAGCAATGAGGCGATCTGGGCAGCTGCCCACTGCAGCCAGGCCTCCCTCACCTGGATGGTCACAGCAGGCCCAATCAGTCCCCATGCATCCTCTCACCCAGCACACAACTCTGCATTCTTACCTGCGCAGCCAACAGTGCTTTTTCAATAGCGACATCTACTTTGTCTTGCATTCCCCCTTTACAACCTTCATTTACAATCCCATTGCCCTCAGGATGGAGGACGGACTCCTGCCCATGCTGGTGAGGCCCCATCTGGCCTCTCTCTCTCCAGCTCAACGCTTCATGTTCCACCTACGCGGAATGTGCTTCTGCAGTCCTAGAGCTTTCTCGTCTCATCTCACAAACTTGCCTTTCTGTCTGACGTGCATTTACGCCAACCCTTGACTGATCGATTCCTACTTATTCTTCAGTCTCAGTTTAGCTGTCACTTCTTCCCTGGAAGCCTTTCCTGACCCTCCTGACTGTGGGATGCAGCACAGGAAGACTCACACATACTGTACTCTTCCCTTCTGGTGACTTGTCTAGACGTTTACTATCCAATATGGTAGCCACTGGTCACGTGTGGCTATTCAGCACTTGAAATATGACTAGTCCAAACTGAGACATGCTATAAGTGTAAAATATACACCGGATTTTGAAGATTTAGTATGAATTCAGCTTTTTTATATTGATTTCATGTTAAAGTGATATCTTGGATATCTTGGATCCGATTAAATATATTGTTACAATTAATTTCACCTATTTCTTATTACTCTTTTTAATGTGGCTACTGGAAAACTCAAAACTACAGATGTGGCTTGCCTATATTTCTATTGAATAGCCCTGGTCTAGGCTATAAGTTCTACGAGGGCAGGGGCAGGCCAGTCTTGCTCACTTAGGATCCCCTGTGCCTTGCGCAGTTTAGGGAACAAGTTAATTCAATCATTCATTCCACAGGCAGTGGAGAGCACCCAGAGCAGGCAGAAGCCTACAGTCACTGGCCCCTCCAAAGATTCTTGCTCTAATCCCTGGCACCAGGGCTGTGAACATCTCCCACCATGATTCTGCTACCCTATAGATGTAGTTAAGGTAACCAATCAGTTGACTTTCAGTTAGTCAAAAGGGAGATGATCCAAATGGACCTAATTTTACCACAGGAGCCCTTTAATAGCAGAGACTTTTCTCTTGCTGGTAATAGAAGAGAAAGTCAAGTTTGCTACGCTGAGATGGAGGGAGCCACAGGGCAAGGACCTGAGAGTGTCCTGTAGGATCCAAGAGTAGCCCTCAGCTAACAGCCAGCAAGGAAACAGGGCCCTCAGTCCTACAACCACAAGGAACTGAATTCTTCCGACAACTAGAATGAGCTTGGAGTGGGTGCTGCCCCAGAGGCTCCAGGTTAAAGGTCAGCCTGGCCGAGACCTTGACTTTGGGCCTTATGAGACTCTAAGGAGAGAACCCAGTGGAGCCCAATTGGTCTTCTGACCTACAGAACTTGAAGATAAGTGGGTGTTGTTTTAAGTCACTAGGTTTGTGGTAATTTTTTATGCAGCAATAGAACTAATATAGCTCCTCCGTGTCAGCCAGTGCGCTTAGTGTCAGGGATATAACGGTAAAAAAAAAAAACAGACAAAATCTATGTCCTCATGGAGCCTGTATTTTCCGGAGTAAGAGAGACAACAAATAGATACAAAAGTAAATAACAGAATGAGGATTTTTAAAATTTGTGCCTCGGAGGAAATGAACAGGGAGCTGTAATAGGCATGCTTAAGATTTATTGACTATATGACAATTATGGTGTAATTTTTTTGATATGGAAAGATGTCCACAATTTTTCAGTGGAAAAAGCAGATTACAATTCTATATGTCTAGTTCAATCTCATTTTTGCATCAACACACACAGAAGCATAAACACTTGCAAATGCATATGCCAGAATATTGTTAATTATCTCTGGGTGGTGTTTTTAAATTTTCCCCCTTTAGAATCTTTTTTTGTTGAACTTGGATTTTTCAAACCAAAGAATGTGTAACTGGTACCATAGGAGAATAGAAAGCTAATTCCATTGTGAAAAAATCAGTACTGGGTGGGATCACCGCTCTTGACGTGGTTCTTTGGAAGGGAACCCTGCCGTTGTGCAGGGGTGGGGGTGCGTGTGGGGGTGGGGCGGACAAGCCCAGCTCAGTAAGATTCCGCCCGGGACAAACACCCCCAGGAGACCAGGCTATAAACGTGTGGTGTCTCACAAATATTCCTTCAGACTGTTTTTCTTTGGAATAAAGACACCTGCCCGATTATGGCTTTCTTCTCCTGCCCTTGCAGTAGTGATTTGCAGAAACAGGCTGGGAGAAAGGGGTCTTTGGTAAACACGGAGGGGTTAAAGGGGAAACTGTTTAATAACAGTAGTAAAACGCAGGCTATTTTTGACATCTGGGTTAATGTCCATTACTCTCCATGTGCTCTCCAAATGTGTGCAGTGTGCCCCCAGGTACAAAAACAGACACCCATTCACAACGGCCTCGGATGCCCCTGACACTGCACACGGTGCCCACATAAAAGGAGCCCCTGATCGGCTAATTAACAAGGTCTGAAGAGAAGAGCTGTTCATTCCGGGGGCAGCGGGCATCCTGCAGAACAACTCCACTAAGCGACTCTGCTCATGGGAAAACCCAATAGAGACGTTTCTGCTCCAAAAAAAAAAAAAAAAATTTCTATAACTACATCTGTGTTATTACTTAACATCTTTTAAAACGGGGCAGAATGGGTTTCCCGTTTTCCTCATGAAGATTTATTTATTATTGTTGTGATCAAAGTGGCAACAAATTATGTTAAATCATTTAATTTTCTTGATAGGAGCAACCACCTTGAAGCCATAATTCAAAAATATGAGTGGAGAGCAACATTTTACCTTGCCAGTGGCCTCCTACAGCTCCACAGGGCAATAAAATGTAACACTTCAGAGCCCGAAGGGCTGGGGCCGGGGGGGTGGGGTGGGGTGGGGTGGAGGTGGAGGTGGGCCCAGCAAGCCTTCAGCTCAGAATTGCAAACTGCTGTTAGGGATGACAGGGCTTGCTGGGCCAAGGGGGGCAACTGAGAGACTTTGGATGTGGATTTCATCTTTGATTTCTGGGCCCAGGGTTGTGACTCACCCACAATGTTTCAAATGAAGGAAATAATATGAATTCAGATATGCACATCAAAATCGCACTGTATATTGCTATGTGGCCCTAAGATTTATTTTTGCCATTATTACTGTGGTCAGAATTATTAATAGCTAACGTTTGGTGCATGCCATCTCCCACCGCGCTCCGTGCCTTCACAGGAATTATCTCAAACAAGCCTGACAGTGCCATGATACTGATGGTGTTGATAGCTCCTTACACAGGCAAGGAAACTGAAGCTTAAGGGAACTGAATGCTTTTGGTCAAATTCTCACCTTCCTGGGGCCTAATTTGAACCCACATCTTCTCAACTCCTGAGCCCATTCTCTTTACCATGAGGTCAGGATTTTCTAAACCTTGATCTTTTGTGTTCCACCGTCGCAATTTTTGTAATCTTTCCATAACACCTGTCACATTTAATTAATATTTTTCTTCAAAAACTTTTTCTAAAAACTGAAATAAATTTCCTTTGTAAGAATGATTTATTTTAATACCATAATGGCACCAGTATTTGTCTAATAGGCATTATAATAATTGCATAGCTATTAAAATAAAAGTGCTTGCTCACGAAACACCTTGAACTATCTTCTCGTGGACATGTAGTACTCTGCCTGTCCCTAGCCCTGCCTCGGAGACCATTCCCACGGCCCAGTGGCGGCATGTGTCGGCTGGGCCTGCACATATTCCCATATTCAGGCCACCAGCTGTCCCCAGCAGCGCCTCAGCCAACATTTTAGGCCTGGCAACTATTGGCAGGCTTTTCTCTTATCTTCTCAAGGGCAGATGGCAGCAGAAGTAAAAATCAGAAACCTGCCACTCAACATCAGCATTAGGTGCTCTTTGTAAGTTTTTAAACATTGGTTGAGTGGAAATGTGCTTTGAGTTGTAATTTTTTCTTAAAGTAATACCTTCTTGAACCTGAGAGACTGCCCATAAACCAAAGGCCTCTGCCACTCTACTCCAGGATTTCTCAGTCTCTGCACTGTGGGCATCTGGGGCTGGATCAGTCTTATTCCGGGGGCTGCCCTGTGCACCGTAGGATGTTTAGCAGCATCCTGACCACTGTCCATTTGATGGCAGCAGCGTCGCCCCCTCTCCTGGTCATGACAATCAAAAATGTCTCCAGATATTGCCGGATATCCCCTGGGGGCAAAATCACGACCCCCAGTTGTGAAGAATTGGTCTAATCTTAATTGTTTTTGTATGTAATTGGTTGACTGTGCTGTTTTAAATATAATTATATTTGGTAAGATATGAATACGCATGCATACATGCATCTACCAACCTATAGAAGGTATAAACAATTTTGCAGAAATAAAGGTCTATTTCTAAGCTGGCATCATTTTATTTCAGACACCGCTGCATAGTTTAAAAGTCCTGTAGAAATAGGTACAACCTAAGTAATAAAAATAATGACAGTGTACAACTTATCTGACAAAATAGAAATGCCACAATCCTGAGATACTGAGACACCTAAGACACTTGCTGAGCTAAGTGGAAAGGTAAAATCTAGTTTAAATTTATAGCATTCCTTCAGTGTCCCTCTAGGAGTTTGGCATTTTGCCAGGGTTCCTTGTTAAAAATTTGTTAAACGTGTTTGGCATTAATGCAAACACAAAGTGGCCATTTGTTACAAATTCTATTGGAATGCATTCATTTAAGGCAATGAAGTAGTTACTAGAAAAGAAAAAAAAAATGTTCATTAAGTACATTTTAAAAATACAATGATGTATGCAGTGTGTAACTGTGGCGCCCTGGTGGCTATATAAATCGCTGACAGAATAACCACACATTGTGTTTAGTTTGAAATTGGAATCTCTTAAACATAACTGATAGAACAAAAACTGGTTTTGTTTGTTGTCAAAACCGATGTTAGTCTTTCTTTTCTGAACTAGTTAAAATAACCAAAGTTTGGCGTACAATTTCTAACATCTCAAATCAATGAACTGTATAGGTTAAAAAACGCTATGGGAATCTTTGGGGGTGCAGCAAACGACATCAGAGAAGAGGGCTGATTTGACAAACAGAACACGCACTCCAAGGAGAGAGAAGAATGCCCGAGTCATCCTGGAGCAGCCCACGTGGAGGGGGCCGATACCTCCGTGCCCTCAGAGCTATCTGAGGTTATTAGGTTACCTGCAGAGGGAAAACCATCCACTTTCATCACGGAGACAATGGAATCCTATGAGCAAATAGACTAAACTTTGTGTATAGAACTTCCACCTTCCTGTCCCACCCCAAAGCATTCACACAAAGGAATTATTGCTGAGTAATGGTGACTCCTTTGCTCCCTGAAGAAATGGTTCAGAAGCTCAGCTTTGGGAGAAAGGGGCTATTTGCCATTATGTGACATTTGGCCCTGCAACATAGCTTGCTGTGGATGTTAGTGTGGATTATGCCATGTCAGCACCCCTAGATGCTTGCAAAAGCCAATCCTAAAGATCAATAGAAAACTCACCTTTCACAAGAATATTCAAAAATTATTCACTGCTTTCTTCCTCCACCTCTCTCTCACGCTGACATACTTATTGCCCTCAAAGTGTCGGGATAATAGAATCCCACAAGCCCAAATCCTCACGGCCCCCAAGCCTCTCTTTAGGTTGGCCTCTTTTGCCATCTGAGTTTGGTATTATCCAGGCTGCCCTTGAAGGGGATGGATGCAGGGTCTCTCAGTCCCAAACTCTTGAAACATTCTCCTAGTTCAAGAGTAAACTTAGACAAATCCTGCACGTGACCTGGAGAAGTTTGCACTTCCCTGCACAAATGCAAAACAGGACCAAGAAGCAAGAAGTTAAAGAGAGAAACTACTTAATCTCCAGTAGCAAAAAGAATGCATAATACAAAAGGTAAGAAACACACCCGAGTGTTACAGAGCACATGTTGTTTTCATATCATTCGGTGGACCCTCTTTTAGAAAAACAATACACAAATAATTGACTGTTTCAAATTTGACAAAAGTATATGGCCACGTGACCTCCCGGGGCCTTGGAAAATGTCTATGTACTTGAGGGAGCCGGAAGCTTAAGCCCCATTAGCTTCATGATAAAACCCTTCCGCCTGCAATTAAAGTTTATTTTTGAGATGGCATTTTCAAATTCAAATGAGAATAAAGTAAAACATTTTTTCAAATCCCTTACTGATGAGAATTCAGCTTTAGGATGATCCGCCCTAGCACAGCAGAGCAAAGGGAGACATCTCTGCAGCCCGGGTGCTAAGAAAGCTGTCCTGTGCAGGAATGAGATGCCCCTCCTAGAAAAAAGAGCCGGCAAGGCATTTTGGAGAATTTGAAACACGAAAGAACAATTCGATATCTCAAGTTTGCCGACCAGAAGGGGCTCAGATGACAAGTGTTTACAACAGGATCTTCATAGAGCCAATAATGGCAATTAGTCCCCAGGATTTGAAGGCGTCCTTCCCGCCTGGCTGAGGTGGAATGCCATTTACTCTCGGGCTGGCGACTAATTAGGGGTCTCTTTTGAAGATCAAGGTTTTGCAATTCCTGCTTCTTAATAACATGGTTTGCCTGTCGGCCACCTGGGTCCAGGCGAGACCTCCCTTTCCCCCTCCCCAAACAGCAGGCACTGCCTTAGGCCAGGAGCAAGTGTGGGCAGGAAAGCAGATTCAGCCAATTGAGCAATTTAACCTCTTCACCACCAAGGTCCTGCAACCCAGGGCTTTGCCCAGAAGTGGAGACAGTTGACCTCGTTTCTCAGGCAGGGCTGAAGGCCTGGGTGTGAGGCACAGAAACCACGGTCAAGGTGCAAAGGCCATGCAGCATGGCCTTGTATAAGAAGAGAGGCAGGAAGACTCCACTTTTCCAGATGAGTGGCCAATCAAGAGGCTCTTTGCATTTGCTTCAGGTTGAGCCATTTCCAGAATGAATTTTAGAAGTGACTAGCTAAAGAAGGCTGGAGACAGAAAGGGAGGACAGTCAAGTTCACCTTCTGGAGCTCTAATCTAACCAGTCATCAGACCCAAGAGGCTGAGGTGCCTGCATCTGCAGACCTCTCGCCAGGGCCCCCGTGGCCTTGCTATATGAGGCTGGGCTGGCTGCTATGCTCTTTAAGACATGGCAGGAGAGGCCAAAACAGCAGGAAAAGTAAGCTGCAAAGAATTAGACTTGTAACAACTTGGGTAAAGCACAAACAGCCAGTGAGGTTGGTCCCTGGGCTGTTGACACGCTCTGGCCTTGGTTGGTTGTGGTCACTAAACCCATTAGCCTTCTGACGCAGCAAGAGCTAATGCAGCAAATTCAATGTGTTTTTGTTTAATTTCTAAATGCTGGGTGCACGCCGGCAAGGATGGCTGCTGAAGGCAGGCAACCCTGCTGCCATAAACACAGTTGTCATTGTCGGTGAGCTGAAATTCATTTTTTAAGCTATTTATTTTTGGCAGATAGGGGCTGAATGGAGTTTTGCATTTGATTAACTGTACTGTAATTTCAACTTGCTTCAAACGTTTTTGTGTTTTCTAAGCAACCACCATATCAGAGTTTCCTGCAACAAAAGGAACTAGCTTTCTTGGGGGAGGATGGGGAGACTTCTTTGGTAGGTGGAAAGGGAAACGGGTAATGTATAAACACAAGCCAGCAACCAGCTGAATGAAGTCAGGCCTTTTGGAGATATTTAGAGTCTCCAAGCCCTCTAATCCCTAATCCACACGCACCTGCAAATAAAGGAAGAAGAGACACGCTACCTCATTTTGGTCCATAGAGTTGGAAGCGAAAGGAGTTCTTAAATGAGACACAAAGGCAAATTCAGTTTGGATTTTATATTGTCTTCAAGCCATGTTTATGAAAAGTGTGAGAATCCATCCTTCCTTCCTCCCTCCCTCTCTCTCTCTCTCCCTCCCACAATTTTTAAACCATCTACCAGGAACCATGCTAAGTACTGGGGACATGTGGCTGAATGAGACAGACATTAGCTCTGACTTCATGGAATGCACATCCAGTGAGCATGTCAGACGTTACATTCAACAAATAATTAACTGAACATATGAGTAATTAATTAAAATTGGGATAAGTATCAAGGAGGAGAATGACCTGCCAACATTGACTGAGCATAGACACTTTTGTTTTATGGCATCCAGTCCTTACATTCTGAAGAAGCTGCTGTTATTAACCCATTATACACTCCTGAAACCAGGCACAGAGAGGTAAAGCTACACACCCAAAGTCACAGAGCTATAGGTGGTGGGGCCATGGTGTGATCCTGCAGACTGAGATGTCAAATCCCCAGCTTACAGGAACACATTGGGGTTCTGACCTGGTCTGACAGAAGAGTTGGAAAGACTTTCCAAGGAAGTAACATCTTCACTGGTGTACATATACACACTGGAAGAAAACAAGAAAACGGCTTCCTCTCCCTCTTCCGTTTTTCTTCCTCTTCCTCTCCTTCTTCCTCCTCTTCTTATTCCTCTTCTTCTCCCTCTTCTTCCTTTCCTCTTCCTCTTTTGCCCTGTGCTAACTGAAAAGTAAGTCTGTGGATTCCTATGCATTCCTAGGGTTTTGCCCAAACTCTGTCCTTTCAAATGGATTTTTAGTCAGTGCTGTTTGTCTTCCCACACAAGCTCACCTATAGCCTCCTTCAAAAGCCTCCACTTCAGAGTATCAAGGCACACACATCCTCCTTCTTCTCCAAGAGTTTGCGTTATGGCCTTCCAACTTCATGGTATTTGGGATGATTAATCACTTTTAAATATGAAAAAAATTAACATGTCTGAAGCATTCTCCTCCGCTGTCAAATGTTTTGCTTTAACATAGATCCAGAATGTCTCCCTTTCCCAGTGATTCCAAAGCAATACATTTTCTGTTGGAAATTCAACTGCAGAAATCCCATCTAGAAGCCTCCAGCAATATATCTTAACATCTTAATTTCATTTAGGAGGAATGCAATGATTGATCATCTATCATCCTGAGATTGCGTGAACTATCTGGAGGATTCCAATCCATTGCTTCTATGCAACTGATGGGATATTCACATGTCTTCTGGTTGCATGAGGGCTTTGGGGTCCAAGTTGTCTTTGAAGGAGTGAGATGCTAAAAAGATTACAGAGGGAGGGTCTGCCTTCACTGGCAAAGTATAGCTCCAAGGCTTGACTTGCTCCAAATCAGAGCCTCCCCCAGTGATGGCCAGGATGTCTGCTGCTGAATTACTCCCACTCCTCCATCCCGACACACGGCATCTTGCTTCCTGCCCTTATCCTTTCACAGGTAACCTTGAAAGGCCCCGGGGAAAACCTTGACATGAAATCCATTGGCATTGGTGGGACTTGATTTCTCATTCAGAAGATTTTTATTTAACCTAAAGCTGCTTTGTGAAAAAGGAATTTTTACTGTGGTATAAACAAAATTGCACCTTCCTGGGACACCTGGGTTAGGCCATTGGCATCGTAGCTACCATTCTGGTTGCCACACAGGACATTATTATAATCTCTTCATGTTGGGCAGGGTTGCTTAGTCAACAAGAAAATTGGCCAGAATGCTATAGAACAAGATTCTGGAGTCTCTACAGTACCACTGATCTTGTGCTAGATGTGTGGGTGGGAGCAGGCAACAAAAACGTGGTCCTCAAGTCCAAGTACGTGTTCCATAATGGTAGATCCCAACTGAGTACCTACTATGTGTTTTACATAGTGTAGGTTTTAAGAAACACAGAGAATAAGATGCCTCCAAAATCACAATCCATCTCCGCAAACATGTACATGCATAGAGTTGCTCAGGAAGCCCACTGCCCAAGGGACCACCTTAAAGGGAAACAATGATGTCCCCTACA
Organism: Ceratotherium simum simum; assembly: GCF_057802395.1. Taxonomy (NCBI): domain Eukaryota; kingdom Metazoa; phylum Chordata; class Mammalia; order Perissodactyla; family Rhinocerotidae; genus Ceratotherium; species Ceratotherium simum. The sequence continues at coordinate 56,059,866 of NC_141904.1, forward strand.
AAGAATGAGGAGTTTGAGCAAAGCAGAGGTTATTTCTGAGGGAATCTAAGGCCAGTCACATTTGCACAGTACTAAAAGGCAGACATGCCCTCTGGCTTGAATTTACATTTAAATTCCACGCCAAAGTCTGTCCTTGTAGGTCTGCACGAAGGCCCTGTGGCTGCAGCCCTGGGTCTCCCATCTCTGGCTCAGGCTCAGGGATATAAGTGAACTCTGTAATCGTCACTGGACTGATGGGCTCCAAGCAGAATTGAGAGTTAACGGTGGGCCCCTCGGGCGGACTCATTCTCCCATCTGTTATGAGGCTTCTGGCTATCACAAATGTTTCCAACTTAGATGTGGAGGTGCCCTGAGAGGGAATTCCTGTGCTGCTTTTGTCCTGGTCACTTTGAAGATTAAAGAGGGGAAAACACATTTTCATAATACATGAACTGGCTGGAAGTTTCCCTATTAAATCCCAAGGTCCTGGAAGGTGGGGGCTGGGTTTAACTCTTCCAAGACAGGACTGGCATCCAGGACTGAGGGCTGGGAAATGCCTGGGGGAAGAACTTGGCCAGAGATCAAGGAGCTGGGGCATGATGGAGTGGACACCTGAGGCCTGACATCAGTAGGTTCTGGGGGCACCCTTGGAGCCACTTCCAAAGCCCAATATGGCAGGACTCCAAAGTCCTCTAGTGACCTGGGGATCCACCAGAGGCCTCGGCTTTGTTGCAGAGAACTTCCTTAAGATCCAGCCCCATGTGAACTTGCAAACCCTGCAAGAGCACATGAAGTTCCTGACTGGCAGTTCCAATCTATGAATACAGATTCCTACCGCAGAAGGCACAGAGCCGGATCCTCCCTCAGGATTTTGCACATGCGTTTCCCTAGGCCTGGAGCACTTTCCCCATCACCCTTCACCTGGCTGTCTCTGCTTATCCTTATATGTCAGCTTAAATGCCACTTCTTCAGGGGAGCTTTCCCTGACTATTGTCCCTGGTCAGATCCCCTTGCCAACACTCGCTCTGCACCCCCTCCCACCTCTCCCGCACTTGCTCCTCCTTCCACAATTTGGCATCATGCATTTGTGTTAGTAATTCATTAATGTCTCATCGTAGCCTCGGCTGCCTTCATGAGGACAGGCTGCGTAGGTCTTGCTCATTGCAGTGTTTCTTACACTTCTTCACCTTCGCCTGGTGAACTTCCTGGCCATGGCCCCTGGGCTGCATTTTCAAACTGTCCCAAACCAGGGGCTTCACTGGGGCTGGGCTGGGCTGGGCTTGTGGAAGGACTCCTCATAGATCGGAAGTAGCTGCCTATCTTCTGTTCACTGACTGCTTCTCTCTCCTGGGTCAGTGGCCAGTGATGCCCAGACCTCCAGGAGCAAAGCTGTCGGGAACCAGCAAGATGAGGTCAAGGGCACCTCACTCCTAGACATGCAGAAAGCTGCTGGAATGTGATAGGGAAGCTGGACTCAGACCCAGCTCTGCCTGCATCTCACCATGGTGGGAAGCAAGCCTCAGCCTGTGGTTCAGCCAAGCTGGGCGGCTGTTCAAGCTCGGGCACCATCTACCTTTCTGCACCTGCTCAAGTGACTCCATTCATGGACCCTCAATCTCTCATCCAAGGAGGGATGGGAGGGATGACCCTGTCCCCCTCAAAGGGTTACCATGAGACAGGGCCTAACAGAAGCTCTGCACATGTGAACCACCTATCACTTCCTCCCTTTTCTAGTTTGGGTGACCTCAGGTAAATCACTTAACCTCTCTGAGCCTGTTTTTTCATCTACAATGTGAAGATAATAATTTGACCCTCTCCAGGTGGTAGAGAAGAAAAAATAATAAAATGAGCTTGCCTATAGAGCTCCTAGACTAATGCCTGACATGTAACAGGTGTTCACTTACCAGCAGTTCTTGTTACCTCCCCCTCTACACTAGCCCATACAGAGCAGAGAGATGGGCATCAGGACCAGCTTGATCCAGAGTGCAGAAAGTACCAGGCTGGAATGTTTGTGCCTAGGTTATTCATGGGCTGGACCAGGGTCTGTTCATCTTCATGAAAGGAAGGATGCAGAGCAAAGAGAGAGCACATCACAGGGGCTTGGAAGGAACAGTGGCAGAAGGAACCAAAAGCTTCCCCTAACCGGCAAATTCCATGCCTCCAACCTGGGGCATCTCCGGCAGACAGCCACGTTGGCAGCCTCACCCTTCCTCTTAGGACTCTTCCTGTTGGCACCGCCCACTCGCTTTACAAAGCTTCAGTAGGATTCTTTTCACGGCTCCAGCTGTTAGATAAACTTTCAAGGATATTTCTGTGGCAGGTACAAACCTGGACAGGAAGCCTCGGGAAGAAATCCTAAATTAATTATATGTCAACATTTAAGCCACAAGAAGGAGCAGTTGTCATAAATTTTTGGGAGGTTAGAATCCAATTTTAGTTGTAAATGTGAGCGAGCTCACTGACTCACTTGTGAACGAGTGCCAACAAAATGATATATTTTACATTCTTTCACAGCTTGTTTTGGCTAAACACAATGAAAAAAGAGTGTGGGGGGGGAATTACAGTCTTTATGCTTCAGTGGGCTGATATGTTCAATCATGCAAACGAGCTACATCACACATATGCCAAAGCAGAAGAAATTAGCTCAGTTTACCCATTTTTCTGTTGCCTTCCACCTTTATTGAGAAAGGAAATGGGGCTGAAAACTCAAAAGCAGGCCATGGCACCACAGTCACCTTCAGCATGGCCTGAGGCTGGACATTCCTGACAACAAACCAAGACTCCCCCAGAACTGCCCTCCTGGTTTATCTTCAGTCCTGACCAAACCCTGGCATAAGAATGGTCTCTGAAATATCATTTCTCTGACCATTTGTCCTTCATTGAATTTGGTGGCAGGCAGTCATTGGCAGAAAGGCAGAAGAGTCTCTGTTCATTTTCACAAAATTAGTAAGGTGGCTGGGCTACTATTATTTTTTATTTTTACTTTTGGTTTTTGCTGAGGAAGGTTCATGCTGAGCTAACATCTGTTGCCAATCTTCCTCTTTTTTTGCTTGAGGAAGATTAGCCCTGAGCTAACACCTGTGCCAATCTTCCTCTATTTTGTATGTGGGTCACTGGCACAGCATGGCTGACAAGTGGTGTAAATCCGCACCTGGGATCTTAACCCATGAACCCCGGGCCACTGAAGTGGAGCACGCTGAATTTAGCCACTAGGCCATGGGGCTGGCCCTGGGCTACTGTTATTTTTGCTTTCTGCTTACTTTCTTATTCATTCTTTCAATAAATTATTCAATTCAAGAAGCTTCTATTTTTGCTGGCCATGAGCTAGGACTGGGGATTCAATGGGGAGTAAGACAGAGTCCTTGATCTTAAAGTCTTGCAGCCAAGTCAGAGCCATAGATGGGTAAAGAGACAACTGCAATACAACGTGATGTGTGAGCAAATAGCGGCAGGCGGGGAGAGAGAACAGGGTGCTCGGGAGCCCAGAGGCACCTGATACAGTGTCAGAGAGGGTCAGCAAAGACTCCCTATAGGGGAGAAACTCCAGGTTGAAACGTGAGGAATAATAAATAGGAGTTAGCTAGAGGAAGAAGGAAGCAAGGAGCTTTCTGACTAGAGAAGCAGTGTATGTAAAAGCCTGAAACAGAGCCAGACCAAGGCCAACTCAGAGAACTGCAAGCGCCAGGACAGCTGAACATAGTCTGAACAGAGGCCGTGAAAGGGCAGATGGGAGGGACAGGGCAGTGAGGAAAGCAAGGCCAGGCCATGCCGGACTTTGTGGCTACATGGAGGAGACTGGACACTTTCCTGAGGGCAGTGGGACACCATGGAAGGGGAGTGATCTGGCCAGATGTGTGGTTTGGGAGGGTCTCTTCCAGGCAACGTGGAGGCTGGATGGAGCCAGCTGGTGAGGCTGTGGGAAGGTATATAACCTTTCCTTAGGGACAAACAATCCCATATGTGGTGGTGTGGCTTGAACTGTGTCCCCTAAAAAGATACGTTTGAGTCCTAACCCCTGGTACCTGTGAATGTGACCTTATTTGAAAACAGGGTCTTTGCAGATGTAATCAAATTAACATGAGGTTATGCTGGATTAGGGTGGGCCTTAATCCAATGACTGGTGTCTTTGTAAGAAGAGGGAAATTTGGACACAGAGACACAGAGAACACACACTGGGAGAACGCCATGTGACGATGGAGGCAGAGATTGGAGTCATGCATTTACCAGTCAAGGAACACCAAGGATGACCAGCAACCACCAGAAGCTAGAAAGGGGCAAGGAAGTATCCTCCCCTAGAGCCTTCAGGGAGAGCACGGCTCTGCTGATGCCTTGACTTTGGACTTCTAGAATCCAGAACCGCGAGAGAATAAGTTTCTGTTGTTTTAAGCCACCCATCTATGGCATTTTGTTACAGTAGCCCTTGCAAACTAATACAGGAGTCATGGTAGATCCCTGTATTAACGCTCCAACACTGCTCGCAATAATACCAGCCAAGCTGCCGATGCACTGAGACCACTGGGGTCCATCTGGGATAGGGTCATCTGAGATCCAAGAAGCACCTCCTCTTGACTCTGGCTTCCTGTGTCCTGGTTGAGCAACCAGTGCTTGGTGGCCTGAGATGAGCCTCTCCCAAGGGTGGCCATCCGTGAGACAGTAGCACCAAAAGTCAATATTTGTCCACAGACAACAGTTGTGTTTGCACTATGAAAGCCCCAACAGGTTTTTTTAGAGATTTCAATCCGTGTGGTCTTCAGGCCATGAAGTAACCTTGTCCCGAGGAAACCCCTGAAGATGAGCCAGGAGGGTCGAAAGTCCCAAACAGTAGGCTCTGGCAGGCAGCGGCTCAGGAAGCGTGAGGAGACTGGTCCCAGGGCCAGGGGCTTCAGGGGGGCTCAGCAGGCAATCGCTGTGCTTGTCCAGGGCTGGACTTCTTCACGTGGCTCAGCCTGAGCCTCCTGGGTCCTCCCTCAGTGCTGATCAGCTGTTCCCAGCTGGAAGCACTAGTGTCATCCGCTTCCCAGGGACACCAGCTGACACAGCTAATGGGACTGTGGGCTGGCAGTAGCACATATGTCCCCACACCTCCTGCGGAAGGAGGAGATGCCCAGCTACCCCGGTTCTGCCTGGGTGGGGGTGGGGGTTCAGGAATCATCAGCAGGGCCACTCAATGCTCAGTACAGGGCCTGGCACTAGGAGGTTCTTAATAAATGAGCGGAAGAACATGGGCTTTTTAATCCAACTGAATCTGAGCTCAATCCTGGCCTGGTCCATGGTTAGCTGTGCAACCCTGAGCCTCAAGTGCCTCATCTGTGAGATGGACATACTAAAACTATAGAGGTGTTGAGAGGATTAAATGAGATCACACATATAAGTGCTTAGTGGACTGCTTGAGAGTAATAAGGGCTCGATAAATATTAGCCATCACAATTATCATTATTTTCCTTCATGGAATCATGTGCCAATGTAACACAAGTGTTAATATTTGCCAGTTCCAGACTTGGAGGGAGAAGTGGGAAAAGAGAAGAGAGAATGGAGAAATCCTCATAAGAATTCAGTTTGCAAACTCCTTCCATTGCCTTGATCACTACTGGCTGTCATGACAACCCTGTGACATAAGGCAAGGGTTGTCATCTCCATTTCTGACGAGAGAATCTGAAGCTCACGGCAGTTAAGTAACTCAGGCAAATGTTTTCTAGTGGTAAGTGGCAGAACAAGACCCAAACCCAGAAGTTTTCCCATCACCTCACCAGAGAGCACAGAGGCACTTGATGATTCCTTCCTTCCTGAATGAATGAATGAATGAGAGATCCAATTGCAAAATGACCCACAGGAATAGGTGGGGAAATAAGGGCTGAAAAAGACAAGATGGAAGCATCAGGAGACCTGCCCAGGCATCACTTCCTGTGTGGGTTTGGGCGGTCACCTCCCCTTCTCTGAGCTCTGTCACTGAATCTCTTACAGTTCTCAAATCCTAGGAGGGGGAATAAGAAGGAACCAGAAGCTACTGACTAGCAATCATTTAATATCCTAAGCCTCAGTATCCCCCTCTGTCCAATGGAGATGACAACACCCCCACAGCCTTACTCTGAGGCTCAGAGGTGATATGTACATAAAAGGGCTCTGTAAGCACCACTGATATTAAAAAGGATGAAGCAAAATATGATGGCAGATTGGAAAAGAGAATCGGAAGGAAATGGCCCAAGATAAAAATGCATTAATATTAACCAACAGGTTTCTTCAGAATAACAAAGCAATGAAACAATAATTTTAGAGAAACAAAACCCAGCCTAGGAAAAGTCTGCCAGAAGGGAGCGGAAATGAAGGCACAACCAAGTGGCCCTTGGCTTACCTATCTGGAAAACACAAGATGAAAAAGATTCTTTGTAAACCAGTATTTCTAAAAGCCCCACTGGGCTTTCTGCCTGCACAGACTGCCTATTATCTTGGCAAAGGATGAAAACAAGTGAATTCTTATTTAAAATGAGCATGAAGCAAATTCAGGTAAACGTTATCGGCATCACCATGAGCTACCATTTACGGATCCCTACTACGTGCTGGGCTTTGTGCCAGGAACTGTGCATAGATACCACATTTGGTAAAAAATTTGTTAGCATTCTTACAAGGCAGGCATAATGTTCAATCATTCATATATTCACATATTATATTCATATATTTTCATATGTTTATTTGTTCAACAGATATTTTGAGCGTCTATTATGTGCCAGATATGGTACTGTCTGGTACACACACAACGATGAACAAGGTCTAGTTCCTTCTGGTAAAGTCAAGGTTTCTCGATGTCAGTACTTCTGACTTTTCGGGCCAATACTTCTTTGTTTGATAATTCTTTGCTGTGGGGGGGGCTGCCCTGAGAATTGTAGGGTGTTGAGCAGCATCCCTGGCCTCTACCAACTTAGATACCAGTAGCAACCAAAAATGTCTCCAAGACCTTGCCAAATGTCCCCTGGGGGGTGGGGAGTGGGATTGCTCCCATTTGAGAACCACTGCCTTACGTAAAAAGATGAGGAAAGTGAATCAGAGAGGCTAAATCCAAGGTTGCACAGCTGGTAAAGGAGTCATATGAAGCAGAAGCCAGAGACGATTTTTGACGCTGATGTGACTGTTTCTGCGTGTTGAGATCCCAGAGGTGGGAGTTCCCAGCCCAGAGCCATTGTGATCTTGTCTTGTTCACTATCAATGCATGTCTACCCTTCAACTCTACCTTTGGATTCTTTGGCTTTTTCTCTCCCTATCTGCCAGATCACATCAGTCACAAACATTTAATTCTTGAAACTTGGGGGAAACGCTAGGTAATCTACATTCTGAACCCAAGACATCCTTGTGTATTGCTACAAACATAAGTCAATTCTCCAATGAGCCCCTGGATGGCCTTTTGGAGCACAGTCATGTTTCGCCTCCTTAAACAGTAACTCAGTGGGGGTGCACAGAAAGTCTCAGAGGAAAGAGAATTGGGATTATTATATTCCAAAATATCTTGGAATTTTACACTTCAAAGTTGTACTTCAGTTCCAAGAGTAGCCTAACCTTTGCAAAGGTCACTCTGCAAATATATGCAAGACAAAAAATTCCCTGGGAGAATGTCTGCCAGGATCCCAAGCCTATATTCATATCTAATTTATAATCACCCTGAAAAAAATGGATTCCTTTTACAAGGAGCTCACATTACCCCTGGTCTGGTAGTGTACAGAGGAGTGACAGGTGCAATTTATGTGAATAATCACTGCAATCAGCTGCACTTAAGAAGGAACCAGGGATGTTCTCTTCAGAGGGAGAAAGGCTGAGTCACACAGTCAACTATTGCTCCCCCAAATGGTGCCAAGGCCACTGGTTGCTATTGACCAAATTGAGAGGACACGGCAGAAGTAATACAGCCATCTATTGGGATCTAAGTGCCCTGGCTTGGGAGACTAAGTTCTTTGCCATTAACTCATCATGTGACCCAGAACAAGACCTTTCCCTTCTCTGAGCCTCAGTTTCCTCATCTGTAAAATTAGGTCATTGGATTAGATGAGAACAAAGGATTAGTCTTGCTTTAACAGTCAATGATTTTCCAGAAGCATCCTCTTCTCTGCAGTAGTTGTGGCCTGTAGCCTGGGAGTTCCTCAGCGGAAGGGAAGATGAAGATAATGTCATTGATAATACTATCTCACAGTAAGCATTCCTTGAATGAATGACTCAATGAATGAGTATGGGTGTGGTTTTCCTGCAATTGAAGCACTGCAATTGAGCTGTCTCCGCCATCTTATTTGATCCCAAACCAAGGATGACTTACCCTGGGACATAAGGGATTTACAGGTTTATGAAAACCATGGTGTGGAACAGGGGTTGGCAAGATAGTAAAGAGTCAGAGAGTAAAGACTTGAGGCTTTGCAGGTCTTATGGTCTCTGTCACAACTACTCACTTCTGCAACTGTGGCATGAAGAAAGCCGTAGACAATAAGTACATGAATGGGTGTGGCTGTGATCCAATAAAACAAAAATAGGTGACAGGCTAGATTTTTCCATGGGCTGTAGTCGGCAGGCCCCTGGTGGGGCCAAAGCATCTGACATGTGTCCTCTCCATCTTGATCAGCGCCCCCTGTGCTCTGGGCCTACAGAGTAGCACGGCCACTTCCTGAAATGTCTGCAATAATAGCAACCCCATTGCTCCCTCCGCTTATCTTCCTGTAGTCAAGGCCTACACAAATTCCCTTACAAGAGCCCAGTTTTCAGCTGAGGAGCAAAGATCTCTAAGATTATTGTCATCAAAAGCCACACTATCTCCCTGCATTAGATTAGGTTCTCAAGAGCAGGGAAACTGGATGGAAGGGATGGATGTAAATGGAGCACCCATGGACGGGAACCTGGCTTGTCTTCCCTGGAAAATCAAATCCAAGTGTTAACAGTTACGATGCCCAATTATTGCAGGCAGCAGCTGGAGGTGGGGGTGAGCTTTGCTCCCACCAGAACACCTTTCCGGCTCACACATGAGCACAATTTGGATTCTAACAGGACTACGATGGAATAGTTTGATTGTGAGGTCATCATATGGGGCTCCAGAGCCCAACTGACCTTTTGAAGTCTGTTCGGGGAACCTCATTATGCTGCATTGCTGAGTTGATCCCTTCTCTGATTTTTTCAAGTCCCTTTGCCCCTGCATTCCTTTGATTAGATTTTTGCCTCGATAGAGAGGCACAGGCTGAGGGGAGGGGAGCCATGGAGGGGACCAGGAGGAAAGACCTGATTATTAAGTGAATAATCCACCCTAGGGGCTTTGGCCTGCTACTCTTTGGGCTGGGCTTGCTGGCGAGGATGTCTTTAAGGAGCAGTAATTCTCCAGAAGGCAAGACTCCCATCGCTTACCAACACAATTTGGAATGAATTGATGCAACCCTCGAGTCGCAAGCAGGAACCCCTGCCAAACCAAGCAGAGAGTTTCCCATCTTGTAAAGCGGTCACTGGGAGTAGCTTCTAGAGAAAGGAAGCCGATCCCTCCACATGACAAGCCACCCTCCCTTGCCCCTTGAACATTAATGTGTTTGCTCAGCCCACTGTCTGCCCCTGATGTGCATTTGTGTCCTTGCTGCCATTTTTCATAGTAATGACTCTTGACTTCCTGCTAGCAGAATGTCAGAGCACAAGAGAGGTCCCCAAAGATTCTCGGTTCCCTTTAAAACGATGATAAAGGGCGGCTTGGCGTATAACCATATGCACAAATCACCGATACTCATGATCCAGTCAGGAAAGGAGGTAACTCTCCCCCCGCTTTCAACCTGCTGACAGGAATTCTCTGCCAGGCCCAGGCTTCCAGCTCAGTGATAGAAACGACTTCCCCTGCCTTGGCTGCCTTTCTTAGAAAGCTGGGCTTTCCCTGGGCCGCCACCGGCAAAGACAGGATACAATCCTCCTCGTCTCTCTTTCTAGCTTCAACATAGTTGAAGAGTTCTAAGGCACAAAGCAAACCTGGGGGGTCCTCTCACCTGTTTGAATGAGAGCTTTGGAAATTTCACAGTCATTAATCACGGTTGTAAAAAGACTGGCAAATAAAACCCAAGGAACTGTCCTCCAGGCTTCAGCCTTTCCATGCTGATATTCCATATCCAAGGCTGCTTCATACCAAGACTCCAAGATCTTTGCTTGAGCCACATCATCCCTTCCATGGGAGTTCCAGATCTCTTTTGTGGTGTAAAGATAGTGAGGGCCATTTCAAAGTAACTGTGACTTGGAGAAGCCCCCTTATGAATGGAAAGACCACAGGGCTAACTTCTAGTCCTGCCTGGACCCACATCCTTGTCCCAGCTTCCACATTAACACATAGGGTGACCTGGGATAAGTTGCTCAACTTTTCAATGCTTTGATCAGGGCCCCTCCAGCTGCACAGGTCTCTCTCTCTGAGCTAAGAACCAACACACTATGATTACTTGCCCTTTATCATTACAAACATCACCAGTAATAGGGGTTCCTATTATGTGCTAGTCATGAGCTAGTCCTGGGGCACAAAACTCAGTAAAACCCATCCCTTCCCTCAAACAGACAAGCAAACAAACCTCTATCTAATAACTCAAGTGTGTAATAATGATGATGATACTTACTGAGCACAAACCAAGTGTCAAGTGTACTTTCTAAGGACGTTTCTATATATTAATTCATCGATTCTCCCCAAGTCCTTTTTAAGTCCATACTCTTTTCATCCTAGTTTGAGAGAAGAGAACACTAAGAACCTATAGGTCAAGACAATTGCTCAGGGTCACACAGGTATTAAGTGATGGAGCCAGGATCAAACCTGGCCTGACCATAGGGCCCTCTCAAGCTGCACTCTGCAATCCCACCCCAAGGACACTAAGGTGGTCTATAGGTTCCTTCCTTACTTGTACTGTGCTCTCAGTTAATCAATTCACTTTTTCATTTATTCCAAAACATTTTATTTTTTTATTTTTTAGCCTTGTTCTAATTTTATTACATGCTTTATTGTTTTTTACATCATTATACTTCTATTTCGGCATAGATTACATCATGTTCTCATGTTCACCACCCAAATACTAATTACAATCTATCACCACACACGTGCCTAATCATCCCTTTCGTCCTCCTCCCTCTCCCCCCACCTCTGGTAACCACCAATCAATCTCTATGTGTTTGTTTGTTGTTGTTATTATCTACTACTTATGAGTGAGGTCATACAGTATTTGACCTTCTCCCTCTGACTTACTTCGCTTAGCATTATACCCTCAATGTCCATCATGTTGTTACAAATGTCTGGATTTCATAGTTTCTTATGGCTGAGTAGTATTCCATTGTGTATATATACCACATCTTCTTTATCCATTCGTCCCTTCATGGGCACTTAGGTTGCTTCCAAGTGTTGGCTATTGTCAATAATGCTGCAATGAACACCGGGATGCATGTACCTTTACACATTGGTATTTTCACGTTCTTTGGATAAATACCCAGCAGCGGAATAGCTGGATCATATGGTAGTTCTATTCTTAATTTTTTGAGGAATCTCCATACTGTTTTTCATAGTGGCTGCACCAGTTTGCACTCCCACCAGCAGTGTATGCGAGTTCCCTTCTGTCCACATCCTCTCCAACACTTGTTTCCTGTCTTGTTAATTATAGCCATTCTGATGGGTGTGAGGTGATATCTCATTGCAGTTTTAATTTGCATTTCCCTGATAGTTAATGATGTTGAACATCTTTTCATGTGCCTGTTGGCCATCTGTATATGTTCTTTGGAGAAATGTCTGTTCAGGTCTTTTTCCCATAATTCCAAAGCATTTTAATGAAGCCCTCTAGAAGCCTGACCCAATGCTAGGTGCTGAGATTATGGCAGCAGCCGAGAAAGTCAGGGTCCCTGCTCTCATGGGGCTCACAATGGAGCAGGAAAGAGCCCCCTCCAACTGTCTAAAACCCTTCTTCACCGGCAAAGGCTCAGTGTCCCTAAAACCCTGAGGCATGAGTCAGAAAATGTCTTCCCAGCTGACAAGACTGGCTAACTGCGAAGATGGAGTCAACACTGGTAGGAGCTCAGGGTAAGGCCCTGTTTTCCCAAAGTATATTTCTTGCCCAACAGGGGCATTTTCTTGGTCAGGAAAAGATGTATCCATCCGGGGACACAGTGAGGTCTGGTAGGGGCATCACGGACAGGAGTAGGCATGGACCCAGAGGTCTCCTAGGCACGGAGGCTGAGTCCAAGAAGGGTCCAGTGATTCTGGAGGCGGGGGTGTGAGGGGAAGCGTGGTCAGTGGCAGCACATGACAGGAGATTCTAACCAGGGCTCACGACTCTTCAAATGTTCCCTCATCTCCATCTCCCCCTATGTCCTTAACCATAATGGCAACAGCCATGTTAATCACAGTAGGAACACAATTTGTTGAGTGCCCCATGCCAGGCAGCGGGCTGAGCACACGATGTGTATTTGGGTATTTAATCTTCACCACCACCCTGTATGGTGGGTGATAATACTCCCATCCCAGTCCCAATCCTAGTCTCTGTATATCTGTTATCTCAGACAAGAGGAGGCAACGGAACAGAAGAGTAGACTGCAAGGAAGGGAAGAGAGAATGAGAGGTGGTAAGACAAGAAGTGGGTGGAGTGAGGGGAGGAGATAGGAGACCCAGAGGCCGTTTCTACCATGTGGGCTGGCATGCGGAGGGCAGGATTACAGCTAACAAAACAGCCATGTGTGTGCCCCTCTCAGGGGTAGGTGACTCACTGAGAGCCTCAGGGCCTTTCTCTGCTTACCCCTGACCCTCACATACCCACACTTCATCCAGGACAGCTCTGCATTTTCTCTCTTCTATATTTTGAGGTTTCTTATATGAATTCCTATGAACTAAAGGTTCCATATCATTTTGATAATGTAGAGAAAGCGAAGCCCAGAGAGGGACAGGTCACCCAGTGGGTCAATGATGGCACAATGAGCTGGCTGCAAATGTGGCCTCTACAATCAGAGGTGTTGGGTTTGAACCCCACTCTGCCGCTTACTGGCCAGGTTCCTTGGGCAAGGTACCCCATCTCTGAAAGCCCAGTTTCTTCTGCTATAAGCAGATAAGAGGAACTCCTCACTGGATGGATGGAAGGATTTGCTGAGAACATGTACCGAAGACCCTACCACAGAGCCTGGCACAAAGTAATAGTTCAATAAACAGTAGCAAGTACTATTTTTAGTATTATTTACATTCTGACTCTCATTCTCAGAGTAGGGCTACAATCTGAAGTTAGCACCAAGGAATGACATGAAGTTCCTCAGTCATTTCAGAACCAGGACCCAAACAGAACAGTGTGATCCGCATGGCTTTGGAGAGAAAACAGTTAAGCATCATGGTCAGTGGAAGACATAAAGGTGGAGAGCAACAGAGTCCCCAAAGAACCAAGTGACTGGAGTCTAGCATCTGAAACAGCCTGGGGGCGTGTGCAGCTCTAACTCACCCCCAGTGCATCCAGAATGTAGCATTTATTTCATCGTGTGTGACCTCAACATGTTATTTCACGGCTTGGAGCTTCATTTCCTAACCCAGTTTCTGAGTGGGGCTAACACACGTTCCCCCTCATCTTGCCTGACTTGTTATTTCACCAGACCCCTCTTCTAAATGACAGGGGAAATATCCTCTGGAATATTGGAAAGCAGGAAACTACTTTACAAAAATAAATGGGTACCTTAAGCCAACCTACCGGAATTCTACTACATGACCGCCTTCCAAATTCAACGACAGCCAAGAGCGTGTGTGAGCGTGTGCAGGCCTGGGAATGTTATTTTTAGAAAGAAAGGCTGGGAGCAGAGGAGGATAAAGTGGAAGTCTATCCTAAGCCACAATTGAGGGGTGAGGCTGGAGCTAAAGATTTACACCCAGGAGACAAGCGTTTGGGGAAACTGAGGGTCTGATGACTGGTGTGAGCCACAGGCAGCAGGTGACAGTGGAAAAGGTGGGGCTAAAATAGACGCAAGGCTCACCCAAGTGACTGGGGCTGTCTACACCCTTTCCCTGCCCCACGACCTGGGAAAAACGGTGGCACCAACTTCCTTTTCCTACGGGAACCCTCTTCCATTCCTTGTTATTAAAACAAAACAAAACAATAGTTTTAAGTCTCAAATTCGAAACCATTGTCTCCAGTGCAGCCAACATGAATTTACTAAAACATAGAAGACATTAAGCCCCTCCCCTGTGTAAGGCCCTTCTTTGTTCTGAGGAGAAAGAGACAAGACCAGTTCACCTCTTACAGCTTCTTTCCTTGTTCCTGCTCCCTCCACTCTCTGATCTAGCTCTCACCTTCCCTCCTCACCTGACAAACTCAGTCTTACCCTTCAGATCTCAGGTTACACAGCAGCTCCTCCTCCAGGAAGCCTTCCCTGAGCCCCTGGTCTGAGTCAGATGACCCTCGCCCTTGCTCCCAAGGCCCCCATACCCACCCACCCCATCCTGGCACTTCCTACATGTATCTGCTTGGTATCCCCAGCTACACTGCAAGCTCCATGGGGACAGGGACCCTGTCTACACAGTCCACTGCTGTGCCCTGGTACTGGGCCCAACGCATAGTATGTGCCCAATAAATATTTATTTATCCACTGAGCTGACTTGATGTAGGGCCTGGAGTAAGGTCTTACAGAATCCAGCTTTATCAGTCTCTGTCTAAGGAGTTGAAGTCATAAACTGACATACTGTGAAATATAAAAATTGAAACTTAAAGAGTTTGGTAGTAATGAATCTGAACTTCCTGCCTCCCACAGAGGGGCCACGCTAAACACAGCAGTACCTGCAGTGGCTGAAGTGGGGGAGCCCCCTACTATCCGACTCAGGTATCAAGAGGCTCTGCTAGAAGTGGAGGCAGACCCTAGATTGTTCTCAGTAGCATGCCGATGGCCTCCCAGCCCCCTCTGCCCAGTGCCTCAACCCTGCCCTACAGGAAGGGACTGTGAAACCTCAGCTTTTGCCTTGAAATTAGAGGCATCTAAACCTGTAGCTTAAGAACTTTTGCCACATGTAATTATTGACCTGAGACATCAGTCACCTTCAAAAATTCTATACTGACAGAGGGCAAAAGAAAAGCGTCTAGGATATCAAAAGGTAAAAGGTCCAGATTAAAAAGGGAGACGCAAGGAGGGTTTTTCGCAAGTCCTAGCCTTTAATTGACTCCAGTCTCTGCTGAGCGGGCACCTTCTCCTCCTTTGTCAGCTCGCTAGGAGGTGGGACGTGCTCCACTGACACCGGTAACTCGCTGCAGACCAGTGGGCCAGCAGCCACATGTCCCCAAGAAATCTCCCCTAGCTGCCAGGCTGGGTGCCACAAGCAATCAACGTCTAGAAATGACATGTCTGCTGAAAGAACAGTCTTAGAAGCTGAGACGGGTTTGGAGCATAGAGGGGAGGACAGTCCCACCCCCTCACCGCCCCCTGAAGTGACAGACTCCAGAAAAGCCTCTAGAATATCAAAGGGTGAGATGCCAGGCCTGAGACTTGACAAAGTCTGGGCTAAAGGGAGGCTGGCTGGCTGGCGTTTGTCATTCAAAGGTCAGTTGAGCAAATTTCATAGTCAGCTTGTTCCTTCAGGTCCTAGCTTATCACTCAGTGAAGCGGTTCTAGAAAACCATCAGTGTGTCTGCTCCCCACTCCCACTGTAGAGCAGAGGCATATTTGTAAATAAAACAAGTCCCCCCTCGTCTCACAAAGGCTGCATGTGTAGTTTGGGTTAGGCTCTGGTTCAGGATGACTGCAGCTTTGCACGATTTCAGATATAAAGAAATCACAGGCTGCCCTGGAAGTGAGTTAACAAGACAAACCAGAGTAATTCCCACAGAAAGCCTGAGAAACCAAAGTCCTGCTTATTCTGCATGGAGAACACAGGCAATGGGGACACATATTTTAACATCTTTTTTTTGTTGTTGTTTCATTAGCATTTTACTTTTCTGCAAAGAAGTGCAAAAATGAACCAAAGGGCCTTTGAACCAAGAATGAAGGCTGTGCCTATTAGCCTATCAGAACACTGCCTACTCCCCCACCCCCCACCCCAATTGTGGGCAAGCCCCATCACCTTTGATTTGTCTCTCTGGAAGGCGTGTGGGAGGCTGTAGGGAGGAGATGCTCTGTATGATCAGCCCATCAAATTCTTTGTGTTCATTTAGGAGAAAAACTGGTATCAAAAGGATCATCAAGCAGAGAAATTGAAATAATTAAAATCTGTTTAGTGGCTATAGGCAGACCATCATCTCTTTCTCTTTGGGTTTCTGTGCCTACCTTTTTTTTTTTCTCTGAATTCCCCACCAACCTGTGGGACTTTGCTGGGTACAACCTAGCTCTCCTCTGGTTGCTGGGCTGTGCTTATTAAATGTGGATGAATGTCAATGTCACCCAGCTCATTAATAATTGATTTCCAGCCCTGTCTCTATTTGCAGAGCAGAAGCCACTTACAGAGTCTATTATTCCAACTCTGTGTGTGGGTCATGGGGCCAAAGAGGTTCCACCAGGGGTAACCTTTGTTGACAGCGATCACCATGGCAACTCCACACATCTCCAGCCTCAACTCCGATGCCCAAGATGGTGCTGAGTCCTGCCCCAGACTGGGGACTGGGCTGAAGTTTGCTGAGTTAAATGGCTATACGAGCAACACTGCTGGCAAAACGGGATTTTTCCGTTTTAATTGTTGGTCTTTTTCGGACAGCATCGCGTTCTTTAACCAACACTTTTGGAATCCGTCATGGAAAAGAGCATTTTCAGATTTAAAAAACAAAACCTTTTTTTTTCTTTCTGTCTCCTCAGGCGAAAAAATAAAGACAAAGTAAATCCTCCTCTGGCTGCTTTTAGGTCATTTTAAGTCAATGAAACCTATATAATCCCGGAATAACCGATTGTTTCTTTTCCACCCGACCAAAGGCTGCAAGCTTAGACGGGAAGAATTACTGTTTTGCCTTTAACCACCTATTAATATTTTGTGCTAGCAGCCACGCTTCCTCTATCCCTCTACCCTTCTTTGAAGATTTCCCCCCACTAAATTAATGTTTAACAATTAAATGAAGCCAACAGAGAGTTTTGAAAGATCCACACAATTACGGATTGGGTGGGCGGGCACAGCCTTTAATTTAACTGGGAAATGTTTCCCAAATTATGGCCTGAGACCTCACAGCTAATTACATAATTTTCTGCATCTGAAAAAACATAAGCTGAGAAAATGCAAACAGAATCACACTGATAATGAGACAGAAAAACCTGGAAGTGGGTCCATCTATTATTTTAGAAAATAGAGCTACTAGCCATACCAAGGAAGAATGCACAAAAGCAGCATATGCTAGACCTTCACGCGGTGTGAGAGATCATCTGTCCTGTGTTTGTCAAGTTGAGGCCGGGCACGCGACGAAACAAGACCATACATTTGAGAAACAGTGTGTATTTTGTCAGTCCTTGGAGATTTTTAAGGCACATTTTCATACTGAAGGCTCTGCTATGCTGTGCAACAGAACAACATATTTAACTTTGTTTAGTTCAGAATTGGCCACATTTATGTGATTTTCTAAAAGAATACTTATTTAAATGATGTTTATTGAAATAAACTAAGATATTTAAAAATACATATTTTGAATAAATAACACTGATTCAATACATCCTGCGGGGAATCTTTTTTTTTTTTTTAAGTAACCTTTTTATGCTCCTGTGGAACCTGTATTTCACAGAATACACTTTAGGAAATGCTGATTGAATCCCATACCTTATAAACAAAGAGAGTCCCAGAAAGAAGAAAGGATTTGCTCCAGGTGCCAAGGGCATCTTAGGGGATTCTTGGAGGAAGAGAAAGATGGGTCACTGCATTCCCAGGCCAATGCCCTGTGGATTAGACCCTACCTGAGATTGATGCCCTACCTGAGAGGTGAAAATACAGCGTTGAGACACAGACTGGACGGTCTTCAAGTCCATGATTGGGATAAGCCAATGTGCCTTTCTGCGACATCCTCAAAAGATTGTACTTTTTAAGTGAGAAGATAGAATGCACCTGGGGGATTGGGGCGATGAGCACTTGGGAGACTGGGGTGCCAGTTCACCAGAGGAGAAGCTCCCTCCTCCTCACATTCATGTGAATCATTTCATACTTTGCTATTCTACTGCGGCTAATGATAGCTTGGTGTGATAGGAACGTTCCAGACTGAGAGCTATGGGACGAGGCTGGTGCTATTTCAGGCTGATCCTTGCTATAAAATATGAACACTGAGGTGGCTGGGGGGTCGGGATAAGAGGTAACCTATCCTCACTTGGAGGAAGAAAATATACGATTTAATGAAAGCTTGGCCACTGAAATGCTGTTTGAGCTCAGAACATACCTTCTCATCTGAGGTCTTAGATTCCCCATCTGTAAAATGAGGGAGGTGAACCCCAGTATCTTGAAGGTCCCTCTCAGCTTTAACATTCTTTATCCTACTCTCCCGAGAGTGACACTCAAAGCCACATTCACACAATGACTGTACCATGAATAGCTGCTTTTAAAGTCAAAAATCTCTTCTCTGGGAAAGAATCGTCTTTGTTTCTTTAAAGAGCAAGGTCAGTTCAGACAAGCACCCCACAGACCAAATGCTTATGCAAAGCTCATGCCTTTTCTGGGAGGCACCTAGGGCAGTCTTGTAAGGGTTGGCTGTTCTTTACTCCCAAGGGACTGTGAGACCTTCAGATAAGAGCTTCTCTTATTATAGTCTGGCTTCCACTCCCTATGAAGAAAGCGAGAGGTGCAGATGTGCAGAAGCCAACAAATATATATATATATGATGATAAATATATAAAGTTTTCTTTGGAAGGGAATTTTAGAAACTAAGAAAAGTTAGGTTCCAAGTTTGGGTTCAGCTCAGGTCTTCCTCCTGATCAAAAGTCTCCATTCCTGAAATGCTAACTGAGAGAAAACAACCTCATTCAAGACATCAAGCCGTGAAGTCATCAAGTTTTGAAAAATATCAACCTCCCAGACCACCATCTGTTATGCAAGCTACATGCAATGTACAAGGTTGCTAATTTTTTTGGCCAGAAATTCAAATTCCATGCTTTAAAAAATTAAGATGACAAACAACTTACTTTTACAGAGACCATGAGCCAGCCAAAAACAGTCTGGCTCCCCTTAGGTCCCAGCAAAACCACAGCTTTGATGAGAGGTCTCAGATTGTCAAGTCACACCGTGGATGCTTGCTGGGGTTTGGACCCTGCATCCTCGCTGACAAGAGCCCTGGTGGTGAGGATCCTAGAGTGAAAGAGCATTGACTTTCCATTGTAAATAAAATCTAGGAAGGGTCATTCCCATTCTTGGCTCTTATCTGGCTTGTGCATCCGATTATCTCTGGTAAGAATAGTTCACGGGACAGTTTAATGATTCATCAAGAGCAGCTTTCACAAGCTTTATATTGCCTTCTCCAACATAAAAATTGGCCATTTCTTAGCACATACCATCCACAGAATCCAAAAATTGTACAGATAAGTGTCTACACAGGGGTTGTCTAGAAGGCCAGACAAGGATTGTCATTAGATTCTAGATAATAATCCAAGCAGGAATGTTTTTGCCGTGGTCAGTTTCAGACGTTGAAAATAGACAAATAAATGTGCTAATGGGTCAGGTCAATGTTGTTTGAATCAATTCAGCCCAAAACATACTAAGAATGGATAGATTTGACAGAGTTTATTAAGGGTTTCCTGAATTTTCATACCAAGTTACCCTTTATTGAGCACCTACTATTTTCTAGGCACTGTGAAAAGCAATGACATACACCATCTTTAATACTCATAGCAATTCTGCATAGTCAATATTTTAAAACTCATTTTATAGTTGGGGGAATTGAGACTCAGAAAACCTAAGAATTTATCCAAGATCACAGGACTTGTATATGATGAAGCCAGGATTTGAATCCAAGTCTGCAAAGCTAGGTTCTTTCCCCTGTATCCTGCGGAAGATGTCAATCCTGGTTGTTTCAGGACAGCTATAGCAGTGCTCACCATTCCCTTTACCACTTCAACCCCCAAATTCGAAGACCATGGAAGATTGTATCAAAAAGAGAACATTGCCCAAGACGGCAAATATGTCTCATTAGAGCACTAATGGCTGCCTGGAGAGCTGTATTCACTGTGGCTCAGCGAAAAGGGAGCTGAGAGGTATTGGTGACACCAGCCATGGGAGAGAAGAGTAGCGGCATCTGTATCATATGTTTTCTGACTCTGAACTATAGGATACCAGCAGCACCAAAATTCATCTCTCTCTCTCTCCTGCTCTTGCTCTTTCTCTCATGCCTTGAAAAAGCAACACTCAGTGACTCCATGACACATGCTGCCAAAATTTACTTCTCCAGGGACTTATCCTAGCAGTGAAATCGCCAAGAACAGAAACACAGAAGATGGTGCAGATCTCCTTTCATGGAAAAATGAAGAGCCCTGAGTGTCCCCCAAATCATTTCCCCTTTTGCCCCTTCTCATTGACAGGAGCTCTGAGTCACCTTTTTCATCCAAATTTTTATCTATTCAAGGTGACCCCCAGCTTGCCTAACAGCAGACCAGACGTCTCTTGCCTGACACCAAAAGGAATGTTCAAAGACTTTTCTGGGTCTTCTAATGGATTCCACTGTGGCCCATGCTTATCTTCTTTTTGCATAATATGTCCATCCAGAAAGGCATCTGGTCTTCCTACACAATCATATATAGTCACTCTCAGCTTCTACCGCTTAGGGAATGGAACCCTCCGTAGAGGTCTCTCCTGGGCTTTGGTGCTGGGGTGGTCTCCTAGGTCCCATATCTGCTCAGAGCTTCTATCTCCCCAGTATTCCTCCGCAAGCCCAAGAGGATCCCTTCTCCTGGCCTGTCTTCCTGACTTCCTGTGCCTGCTGTGTTTAATCTGTCCTTCCATCTGTCCCTGAACTCCATCAGACCTCATTTCTGGGAGGAATGGAGGAGTAAGGCTGAAAAAACAACAGAGGCTGTTGAGGAGTTGTTTGGGAGGGGAGCAGCAGCAAAGGGCTGTCCACGCGTAAGCAGTCAAACATCTGAACTCGGAGGGAGAGCTGCAGGGAGACAGCGTTTATATCAGCCAGTAACATCGAGGGCCAGAGCTTAGACTAATAGGAAGAAATAAAAAATGGGAATGTTTCGGCTGGACATCAAGAAAAACATCCTGATGAAAAGGGAAGGCTCCCACGTGGGGGATGTTCTCATAAAGATGAGTGAGTGGCCAGGTCACCGCTGCGCTCCCCCAGCTCGGCTCTAGCACGGTTATAAACAAGGCCGGTCTGCCTCGGGCGGGTTGGAGGCTGGCCTCCCTCCAGATTCCCTTCCCTTGGAGAAGACCACAGAAGTGGGGCATGTAGATGATGTAGCGTGCGGTCAACCTTGGTTGAAAGAATCAAGGAGGCACTTAAGCTAAATCAAGAAAATGGGAGTTTTGGGAAGGATTCTGCTGGTCCAGAAGATCTGAGAAGTGTCAGGAACTGGGACAGCATGAAATTCCTCTCTCCTGCTCGTGTTGTCTCTGTGTGCCGTTTGATTCTCTCTGGTGACCCTCATCTTCTGGTTCCTCACACTTTCTTTGTCTACACAACTTCAGCTTGCGTGTCATCACTGCCCTGGTCTCGCTTGCCTTGCCAGCCCTGCAGCCTTACCTCTCACAGCTAATCAACTCTACCCTTCCTCAATTCAGATTCCTCAGAACAGGAACCTGACTGGTCCATTTCATTGGTTCCTGGAAAGCCAGTTCACAGGTCACCATCCAGGCAATGAGGTTGGCTGCTGTTGGTTCAGGTGCCCAACCCTCATCCAGTCAGTGATGGCTGGGGCAGGGCTGGGTAGTGGGGTCTACACACTGCAGTCTAGGGGGCAGGAGCTACGGATGGAGGGAGGTTTCTTAGAAGGTGATTTGGGCCCTTAGATACCAGCAGACCTGTCTGGGACTCTCCCTCCCCTCTCTTTCAAGCACATAACTCAGTCCTCCAAGTTCCAAGTTTCAGCCTTCCCATTAGAGCTAGACTCCCTCCCGAGCTCTAGGGCCCTCCTGCTTGGGTTGGGCGAGCTCTCAGCAGATGGAAAAAAGGCAACCTTCCCATTCACACATATGGCCCAGTGACTGGCTACTGGGTTTATTGGCCTCAACAACAGCCTTTTATCAGTGACGGATGTGCCATTTGTTCCCCTCCCCCTGCCCCAATTCTACCACATCCACCCGTTGCTTCTGGCTGTGAAGAGGCCAATCCTTCCCCATCTCCCCCACCCCCATATCAATGGAGTGGGGATTGAGGGGCACCCTTCTATGAATTGTCCCCTAGGGGGTTATTTTTTTTCCTCTCACTTATCAAAGTCATTTAGGATAAATCAGAATTCCAAAATGTTTGCCAAATATTGGCTCTTTGCTTGACAGTCCTTGGATTCATTAAAGAATTCAGCTTAAAGTCAAGGAACCACTTCTGAGACCCTTACCAGGGCTGAGGGCTGGGGAGGAGGGAGACAACACAACAGTCACTATCATTCAACACAACTATATACAAATCATCATGGTGCCAGACACTGGGCTATGGCTGTCACCTCATCGGATGCTCAAACAACCCTATGAAATAGGACTCATTGTTTCTCCATTAAACAGATGAAGAAATATGTCTCAGAAAGTTTAACTACTGTGCCCAAGGTCTGGTGATTAGTGCCAGATGTGCAATGTGACATCCATTTCAGTCTTTCCTAAACATATATACTTTTGGGGTTGTCATTGTTGTGTTACTGTCACGTAGTGTAGAACAGCTCCTGCTTTTCTCGTCTGCTGTGTTCCACCTTCATGTGCATTGTTGGTTATCATTTTTATGGTTATATGAGGGCCTTCTCCAAAGGACTTCTCTCCCATCTAATCAGTCACCGAGTCCTGCTGCCTTTATCTTCAGACTGTCTCTAGGAAGAGATGCCTAGTTCCCATCCTCACTGCCACAGCTGCCACATCTCTCTCCTAGACTCGCACATGGTTTCCTAACAGGGGTTCCTGCCTCCAGTCTTGGCACCCTCCCCACCCACACTCCAAACTCCAAATGGCAACCACAGGGCTCCTTCTAAGAGGCAGGTCCAATTATGTGACTCTGCTGGGGAGGGACTAGAAGGATAGAGTGGAGAGAAGCACGGAGCCCCAAGGACATTCAGTGAACACCGACATCCTGCTGAATTTCTGCAGAGCCGTGGAAGGCTTGGGGCTGCTGTGCGTGGGGTCAGGTGGAGGGGTCACAGAGTGCGTCAGGCCTGAGCATTTGAGGAGCAGCTCATCCTCTTGTTGGGACTGCCAAGGACAATCTGCGCCCATTGGCAACTTTCTTCCCCAAGGAGCACTCAGTATCAGCAAATCTCTGCCCTCCAGGAAAGAGTTTCTGTATGGGTTACATGGTGCAGAAATAGCACAAAGAAGGGGATGGAGAGGAAGGAGTTGAAGAAAGAAACCAACAGCAGATGGCAAACTGTGCTCACACCCGCTGTGCTGAGGTATGGCCCAGTGGGCTGGGTCCTCCTGCCAGGGTTGTAAGAAGCATAGCCCCGCACTCTGGGGTATGGTTCAGAGTGTGCCTGGACAGCTGGGAGCCCCTGCTGTTCCTGGAGGAATCCAAGGGGCAGGGGAGTTAGAGCACCCCATTTAGGGGGCCCTGAGTCCCTTCACCCTGTTTTCAGTGCCTTCCTTAGGGCCTCTGAGCATTCACTGGCTCATAGCACACACAGGAGCTCTGAGTAATTATTTTGGAGTGAATAGATGGAAGGAAGGTGGAGCAGGAAGTCAGGACCCAGTGGCCTGGAGCCAGGGAGCATCACCACCTATGTAGGTAAGGGGTAGGCTAGGAAGAGCTCCAGATGGGTGTGGCTTCACTGTTAATTAATATAATGAAAACAAGAATCATAAAGGTAGCAGTTACCAGGAGCCAGGTGCTGTGCAAGGCACTTTATGGTTGTCTCCATTCCAGACTCCCGGGCCTCATGGCTGTTCGTTCCTAAACCAGGCTCATTCCCGCCTCCGGGCCTTTGCCCTCCCTGTGCCCTCTGCCAGGAGCACTCTTCCCTCACCTTGGGCAAGTCTTGCTCTAAATCACATTCCAGTGAGACCCTCCTTGATCACCCTATTACCTCGTTCCTCACCCCTCCCTGCCCCTTCTTCTGGACTGCATTTTTCTCCAAGGCACTTATATCATCTTCTGACACTTGGCATCATTTCCTTATTTATCATAGTTACTGTCTGTCTGGTCTCCTCCACTGGAATCTAGGCCCCATGAGGGCAGGGATTTTACTCTATTTTCTTCACTGCTGTATCTCCAGGGCCAAGCACGATGCCTGACACAAAGAAGTCGCTCAACAAACACTGCTGAATGAATACTACTTAACCATCACTATGACACTAATCAAAACCAGGTGCTGTGGCTCTTCCCCTTTCATAGATGAGGAAACTGAGGCTAAGTGAGGGTGGGGAACTATGAAAGCACAAACAATCAGTAAGAGGTGAGGGAGGAAGATGTGTGTGTGCTCAAGGCTCCCTGACACCCAAGAGCAGTTTCCTCCCTACCCCAAACTCTGCCACTTCTGACTATGTGGAAAATGAAGAGCTTGGGCTCGATGATGGCCGAGGCTCTCTCTCTCCTGAGGTCTGAAAGTCAGTTGAAGACCCTAATCCTTTCCTCATAGGAGGTGGAGTTGCAGGTGGTTTGGGGCACTCTCTCTGGAATGAGAGTTAGAGTCCTGTTTTTCCCACTTATGGACCTTGGGACACGTCTCAACATCTCTGAGCCTCTTTTCCCTCTGCTGCAAAATGGGGATGATAACGGTGCACCTCTACCGGGGAGGCAGCGAGACAGCCAGGGCGCATGTAAGGGGCTCTCACTGATGCTAGCTCTTACTGTCACCGTCATTCTACTGACGGCCAGGACCCTCTCCCCACTCACCTCAGCCCAGCTTCTGTCCAGTGCCCCCACCCCTGAATCTCCTGGGGTTAGGGAAGCACCCCTGGCTCGTGTTATCCTCTGAATCAGCCAGGTCCCAACGGTTCAGCCTCCGAGAGGCGGAGTAGGGCCCAGCGGACCGTGTTTGCAGCCTGGCAAATGTTCCTGGAGCCTTGTTTTTTGTTCTGTTGCTGGGCCATTTGTTTTTATAGCTTATCGTTTCTGCAGGGGGGCTTTGAAAGGCTGCCACTGCTCCAATGGATGTTTCCGGTTCGCCTCCATCAAGCCACATTTAATGAAAACCAGTTTAAGGTCTTCTTTCTCATAAAATGTCTCATTGTTGCTCCAGCAGCTCCTCTTCGGAAATAATGAAGATGAACGCTCCCTCCGTGGGGTAGCACACAAAACCCTCAGCCGCAGGAGAGCTTTGCTCAGTCCCCAGGAAGTTTCAGAGACCGGAGGAGGAAAACAAGCCAGTGCAGCCTCGACTAAGGAGGAGGGGAAGCAGAAGCCCGGGAATCCTGAATGCCACAGACACAGGGGATGGAGTTTGGCTCCCTCGTCCCCTCTCAAGGGTGTCAAATCAAAGAGTTTGTGCTGTGGGAGGAGGTATTCTATAAGCCCCTCAACAAACACTTGCGGTCCAGAGAAGTGAAAGACCGAAGGTCACACGGCAGAGCTGGGTTAGTTGGAGCCGAACGGGGAAGAGAAGCCAGTTCTCCTGGTCTCCATCCAGCGCTTTCTGCTCTGGAGAGCTCCATGAGACAGGGCCAAGGGACCTTCTTCAGGCTGTCAGGCCGAGCCCAGAGTCCTGGATGCCTGATGAGGATCTAATGGGCCTGCAGTAGGGCCGGGAAGCAGCTCATGGCCAGTTTCACAAACAGCAGGAAGCCTCCTCTGAATACAAAACAAGAATTTTAGATGCTCATGCTTGGACGCCCTGTGGCCCAGGCCCTCGCGGGGTTACCAGCTGATCGAACACCCATGGGCGAGATCTGGTCCTCCCCCAACATGCTGCATGGGAAAGAAGGATCTTACACAGTATGGTAATGCTTTTCTCCTGGAGAAACAGCTAGTTTTCTCCTTTCACATTACCTTTGTGGTAATAAATCATTTCAGAACTACTAAATGATTGTTTTGATAATTGTTGCAGGACACAAAAGGGTTAAATTGAGTTGATTGATTTGAGTTCTCTGCAAAAGTGATATGGACTTTTCTCCTCTAAATGTGTCTACATACTCACTCCTAATTTGCCTGTCACTCTGTCTGCCACACTTGCTCTCACCTGAGCCCTTCTCTTCTTAGCAGGAAAACAAGAGCAGAAAGGAAATGGCCATGCAAGAGCATTTCTTGTGGACCTGACAGCCATGGGTCAGCAAGGTGATGTGCTGCTGAGCTGGCAGTGAAGGCAGCCAAATTCTCTTTCCTTTTCAATCTTAGCTTCCAAAAGCTGTGTGTCCTTTGATAGGTCACTCGGCCTCTCTGGAACTCAGTTTTCCCATTGCTAAATGAGGAGGTGGCTTTAGATTAGGGGTCACAAATGTCCAGTGTTTACTTGGGCATGAGGCAGGCAACAGTCTCATCGTAGGAGTGGAAGGGACAGTGGCAAACTGGGAGAGTTCCTGCACCGACTAAAGGGGCACCACCTCTCTGTTCCAGCCAATGCTGTTTTTCAGAAATGCAGATCCTCAGTGGCCAGATTGTCCATTTCCAAAGAGAAACCAAAAACCTCAATGTTTATGTGAACCACCAAATTCTTAAATCTTGGCAACAAAATCAGATGTTTAAGACACTGTGCATGCAGTTTAAAAAAAATCCATTTGTTAATCTCTAAAGTTACCCCAGGTTTAAAAACTCTGTGATCCATACTTATTTATTACAGAAAGCAGAGTGTGTGTGAAACAGAGAACTGAATCTGTCTGCACAAGACAGGAGCTGGAGTCCTGGATTCACCACTTACTCAGAGCGCCCATCCCCTCTAGTGTCAGAGCTCTTCAGCTGCGACATGGGAAGGCGACAGCTGTTCTAGCGGTCCACCCTTGTGGCCTGAGGATCAAACGAGGTCCCTTTTGCAAAAGGACTTGAGGAAGGGGAGAGTGCCAGGCTCTGGTTATTCTCATTCTCTAAAAATTCTCCTCACCCCTGGGGACCCTGAGGCCTAAACCTGGAACTAAGCAGTCGTCTCCGAGGCTGCTCTCGCAAAGCAAAATGCCTGAGACAATATGGAAACCAGATGCGGAGCAAACACTGCCTCACCTTTTTTTTTTTTCCCAGTGCTTTTGTAACTTTTCAAAGTCATTCCACATTCATGAGCTCTGATATCACTAAACTCAGAGCTGCCCTGCAAGGCTGTTAGATCAGGTATTATTACATTCCACATGGGGAAACTGAGGCTCAGAGATAAGAATGACTGGGCCAAGGTCCAGAGCAAGGAAGTAGCACAAGATGGAGACTCTGTGGCCTAGACTGCTGTCTGCTGACAGTCCTTTCTGTGTGGCCAGCTGCTTGCAAAAGACATACCTTTTTACACACAGGCTTACTGCATAGGGCCCTGCCCTCAGCAAGCACTCATTAAGGCAATTGAAGCATCTTGGGAAATATTATTTTTGGTGGCAGTAGTAACAACAGTAAAGGCAGCAGCTGCTTCTAGCCACTATCACTCTTGCCTGGAAAACTGCTGCAGCCACCCAGTAGGCTCCCTTTGCAGTGTTACCAACCCACTAAACCTCAAAGTCCAGGGTCATCTTTCCTAAAGGCAAATTAGATTGACTCTCTCTCTCAAACACACACACACACACACACACACACACACACACACACACACACACACAATATTAATAGAAAACCCTTCCATGGCTTCTTACGCCCATTAGGGTCTGGACCATACTGTTCACATACTCTTCAACACGACTTTCAGCCTGGCCCAGCCTGGTCCCCTTGCACCTCTGACCTCTTGCACCTCTGACCTCTGAGATCTTCCCTGGCCTCAGCTCCCTCCTCTCCCCCAGGCCTCCTTGCAGTAACACTTGCCTCCTTCCTTCTCTCTTCGGGACCTTTGCACCACCTGTTCCCCCTCAGCTCACGCATCACTGTCTCCAGGGGCCCCTCCCTGAAGCCCCCGTTCTTGGTCACATTCTTCTGCGTGATCCCTCATAGAATCATGGTGCTTTACTTCAAAGCCCTTAACCCAGTTTGTGATGATACATTCAGGATCGTGCTGGTCTCATTTAGTTCCATCTCCACTGAAATCTAAGCTACTCAAGGGCAGAGGTCTCATCTCTTTGTATTCAACATCATAACTCCAACACCAGGGATGGTGTACAGCAATATTTGTTGAATCAGGGCATCAATAAATATGTGAACTAGGTCACACCCACTATCTCATGTAATTCTCTCCAAACTCTATGAAGTAGACACTATGAATTGTCCCTTGTCATAGGTAGGGAGACAGAGAGTCTGAGAATGTCCGTGACTTGCCCAAGGTCACACAGCTAGTAAGAGATGGAGGTGGGATTCAGCCACAGCTCTTCTAGATTTCCAAATTTTCAAACACGTACTATTTAAGAAAATAATATAGTGAACCTCTATATTAGTCAGGGTTCTCCAGAGAAGCAGAACCAACAAGACGTGTGTGTGTGTGTGTGTGTGTGTGTGTGTGTGTGTGTGTGTGTGTGTAGAGAGAGAGAGAGATTTATTTTAAGGAATTGGCTCACACAATTGTGGAGGCTTGGCAAGTTTAAAATCTGATCGGCGAGGCCAGCAGGCTGGAGACTCAGGGGAGAGTTGCAGTTGGAGTCCAAAGGCCGTCTGCTGGCAGAATTCCTTCTTGCTCAGTGGAGGTCAGTCTTTGTTCTATGAAGGCCTTCAACTGATTGGATAAGGCCTAGTCACATTGTGGAGGGTAATCTGCTTTACTTAAAATCCACCAATTTAAATGTTTATCTCATCGACAAAAAAAAAAAACACCTTCACAGAGACATCCAGAATAATGATTGAAAATACCTTGGCACCTTAGCCCAGCCAAGTTGACATGTAAAATTAAACATCACCACTTTCACATACCCATCACTCAGGTTCAACAATGATCAAGAAGTTGGACGTTTGCTTCAGCCAGCCTTCTTTTTTCCTTTCCTTTTTCTTTTGCTGTTGGTGAAGTGTTTTGAAACATACCCCTGGCCCTGTATCTTTATACCCCAGCAAGCCTACCCAACTACAACGTATGCCCACAGTCCCCTGCACCTCCAAGAGCGGCTCCCTTCCCCAGCTCGGAGAAACCTGGCCTCTCAAAATGCAGAGAGGGGACTTCCTGATGCTCAGGACCCAGTCTCCACCGCCTGGAAGGTGAGGTCTGACCTGTGGGACAATTTCCAGGGTCTCAGTGAGAAGTTTTCTCTGTGCTGCAGCAAGTCTGCACATCAACAGACCTTGCCAGGGGTGGGGCGGGGGCAGGTAGCAAGGCTTGCACCTTCAACTCCGGAAAACCACTCTCTGTGTTTCCACAGCCATACATTGTTTTCATTGTCATGTCGCGCCCGCCTGCTCCCCATCCGTTTATTGCTTTCTCCTTCCTTCTCCTCCCCCTCATTCTCCCTCTCTGGCTTTGAGGGGTCTGGACTTTTGCACACTAGAGAAAGGGACCCATTTAATCTATCATATTTACAAGCTTCTTAAATAAGGTACAGTGAGTGAATCATGGAAAAAATGCATTTTATGTGAAAAAGTTCATTATATGACTTTGTTCTATTAAAATTGCCCATGTAACTAACCCCACCCTGCAAATTTGGGGAAAAAAAAATGGAGAGAAAAGAAAGGGACTCCTGAAAATGCCCCATTGGCATTTTTGTCCCATAATTCCACATCAACATACACAAAGTTCTGTTGGTTTGAAAAACACTTGGAGTTTTCCTCTAGGAAGGAAATACAGGCTCACTTGATGTTGCTTTCTAACAATCTCTTCCTTAAAAAAAATTAGTCCAAATGGATTTAGTAACTAGGGTTAAAAACTGACCAACTGAAGGAGTTCTTCTTGAGTGGTGGAATAATTTGTAATCATTCTTCTGCTTTAGCGTCACTTTGTTTGGCTTCTGTAACTTAATAATTTTGTGTTGTTATGATTGTGGGGCTTCCAGATTTTTCTATTTTTCTTACGATGATAACAACAGCGAGTTATTAAAATGCACTGAGCGCTGTGCTGAACGCCCTACATTAATAATTTTGTTGAATCCTCACAAGAGCCCCTGAGGACATGGTGGCTTTGCGGGGTTAAGTAACCAGCTTGGGTCATGGCTAGGAAATAACAGAGATGAGACTCCAACCTCACAGCCCAACCACGGCATCATTTACAGTCTAATTTTCTAAGTTAAAAAAAGAGGACAGGAGTCCAAGACTTACTTATTAGCAATGGAATTGGCTTTAAGAGTGAGGAATATGGGTGACTTTTAGTTTCTTCTTTGAACTTTACTAAAATTTTCAGATTTTCTATAATGAGCCATGGAATAGTGCCTGTATAATTGTTCTGTGGGGGAAATAATGTAATTGTCTGGGCTTAGCTAGGGAAGACTAAATGTCCTTTATAAAGTGTCTAAATACATCTGAGAGGAAATAATACCAAATTTGTATGATTCTTTGTATATTGAGATTGAACGCAGTGTTCCAGGAAGCAGAGGACGTGGACTGTGCTGGCTGTCCAACTCCTCGTCTGTGATTATGTGGGCGAGCTCCTCCCCTTCCCTGGGCCTCGGTTGTCTCACCTGCAAAACAGGACTGATAGATCGAAATGATTTGAGGGCCCTTCTGGCTGTAAACTTCTATGATCTCTTTAATTGCTTATGAAATAACCTAGATGGCCTTTTTGTCACTAAATATTCAAAGACACCGCTTTACGGGAGCTCATGGTATCCTTAACAAGTAGAAAGGACTTTCAGGCATTTTCCGTCCTTTTATTATGGCTTTCAAGACAGAGGTGCAGAGAGGGCCTGAAGGGATTAGTAGCCAGGCTGTAGCTGGCCTCTTAGGGACTGTGACAGGAGACACCAAATAGATGACACCCTTTCCTGGGGTATGGAGGGTTTCAGGCTGCTGTGATCTGCTTTCTCTTCCCACTCCTGCAGGGACAGCCTTGGAATCTCCATCAATGACAAAAAAAAAGCCACTTGCAAATCTCATGACTGTGATTTTTCTCTGCTGCTTCCCAAGGGGCTAGGTTTCTGTGATGTGCCCCATGCTGCCCTTGTTTTAAACCAAGAGTTAGGGCTGAGCCCAGGGGCATGGGCCTGCCCATCTCTGAGCTCTTGGGTTCTCAAGACTGGCAGACATCTTTCCCCCGAGGCACCAAGAGAGGCTGCAGTTCCTCTGCCTGCTATGCCTTCAGCTCACAGCCACCCATGGAAGGGAAGGAAGGGAGCCTCGGGCTGCCTGCAAGGTGGGGCCTGAAGCCCGCCCAGAGCCCTGGCTCCCAGACAGAAACTTCACCAGTGATTCTGCGGATCCCATTTCCCACCACCACACACAGCCACCTTGGGGAAGTTGGCACTGGGCGCCGAGGAAAAAAAATCAAAATGCAGGCACGAATAATAGGAATAAGCCTAATAATATGAGACCTGCCGCCCTTGCTAACAGGTCCATAAAGGGCATTTGTTTCTAATTAAACACCAAAACCCTAAACCTTTCAACTCTGCATCCACAACTACTGTAAATGTTTATGAAAAACGGGAAATTCTCATTTAATTCAAACCATGCCAGAAATGCATTTTCCTTGTCTCGCCTGGTAGAGAAACCCTATCAACCTAGCTTGAGCACATCTGAGCTGTGAATTATGCAAGGCAACAGGGCTGCGAGCAGAGCTAAATCCCGGGCAAGACCTGTGTGAGGAAGCAGCGGCTCCTTGTCGCGGCGGCCTCTCCAATGAGCCCGGAGCAAAAGCCAGAAAGAGAAATGGCTATCAGAGTTGCTAACATTTTGAAGGGACAGTCACAGACACCTCAGAAACAAATTAGGCTGCCCCAATGGTTACGAGCTTAAGTTCTAGAACGAAAGGTCTAGAATCAGACAATGTGGATCAACTTCTTACCACCTAGAACCCTGGGCAAAGTAGTTAAACTTTCCGAGTCTCAGGTTCTTCATGGATCACTGTGATCATTTAGTGAGATGAAGAAGCCCTCAGCGTGGCAGTGAGCAAACCGGGCATGGTCACCGCCCCCACGAGGCTGACGGGCCAGGCAGAGAAGCGGCATTAACCAGATACTCATGCCCAGCTCCGGCCATCTCCTGGCAGCGCTCCCGTACCCTCGTCAGTGAATACCCTTAGAGCTGCTGATGTTGTACCCCCGCTCACTGAGGAAGCAGGTCAGAGAGGAAAGGTTCCAGCAGGAGAGTGCACGGCCCTTTCAACAATTCCAACATGACGGGGCCCCAAGACCTGTGGGACCTTGAACGTCTCTCCCCCAAATTCCATGCCGGAGTTCACAGCACCCAGGGACTGGGACACTGATAACCACACAGGGCTGCGGAAATTCCCAGTACAGGAGGAGTCTCTGCCTTCGCAATCAGAGGATGGGAGTCCTCCCTTGGAGACAAACATTTCATTTTGTCTCAGAAAGACAGAGCAAGGAAGAAGCCTCAGGGACCTGCTTAACTGCATTTCCTCTCTTCATCCAGCCTTAAAAATTGGGGGATTTCCTCTGCAGGTCTTTGGGGAGAAGGGTTAGGACCTAAAATCTGGGGCTGAATCATCCTTCCTCTCACTCTCTGGGTATTCCCACTCTAACAATGTCAGTAGCAGCCTTTCAAAAGCAGGGAGGTCCACCCCCCCAGCACCCAAAATGGGGCCACATTACTGCCCTCTAGGCAGAGTGGAAGGGGCATGAGTTTTTGCCCCTTGGCATCCAGTTTCCTGACCTCCAGAAAGACAGCCCAAATGCCCACCTCCTCCACTCTGTCCACATGCGTCTCTCCCAATTCCAGCCGTGCAGCATGTGAGTCTGCTTCACCAGTCACAGGAGAGCACGCTCCCCAGCCCGCAGTGACTCTACTGGCTCCAGTGAGATGAACTGAGAGTTTTGCTGGACTATTGAAAGAGAGGTGCCTTCTCTTTGCCAATGGACCTGAACCATTGGCTGGAAGCCATCTTGCTACCAGCGGACCCTGAGGACATAACCAACACACAGGAAACTACAGGCACAGGGCGGAGAGAAATCACGTCCTGATCACATCACTTGAGCCCCTGGATCCCACCATGCCTGAGGGTAGGATCTCAATCTTCTAATTCCACAAGCCAGTACATTCTCTCATTTGCTTATGTGATTTTGAGCTGATTTTTCTTTCACTCACAACTGAAAGAGTTGAAAAAGAGAAGAGCTGAATATGGATGGAGAAAGGGCAAAGCCTATTAGCAACATCCAACAAATATTTACTGAAAGCCGACTGTGCGTCTGGCACGGTGCTAGGTACACTACAGGACACCAGGACACACACACAGAGACCTAGAGTTTACAACCTTTTCGAAGAGATGAGACATGAGCTTGACTGACAGAACTATAAGGAAAAATGTGATAAACGCTGTGAGGAGGGGATAAAAAGTCCCACTGACACACGAGGAGTGAGAGCCTTCTTCTGGATAAGGGCCAGGAGAAGGATTCAGAGAGATGGCATTTTAGAACCACTTTGAAGAGAGTTGGGATTTGATGAGCAGAATTTGGCATGGTAAGTGGCAGACGGCACACTGGTGGAGGGGACAGTGTGAGCAAAGAAGAGGGAGACACATTCTGGAATGGAGACATCTGTGTTGACAGACAAGCACTGGGGAAAACAAGGAGCAGACAGCGAGAACTCTGTGTGAGCATGGCCAGGGTCCTCCCCCTTCTCGGCACATCTCTAGAGTCTTTGTCTCCATTACGCAGCCATTGTGGCTGAGGTTCTGGCATCTCGAGCTGCAGAGGGCAAAGGTTTCTGCAACAGATCTCTGCCTGCAAAGGAATCTAGCTTTTGCTTATTCTGGCTCTCTCTGGAGGGAATCCTTCAGGTATTGAGTGGTTGCCACATGAGTTCTGCTATCTCTGAAAGTTAACAGCTCAGTTGGCACTCTCTAACGGCTGCTTCCAGCATAAAGCCACGCAGCGTGGGCAGGAAATCCAGCTGGAAGAAGCCTGAAAGGAGCACTCCAGTCAACACTTTGCATGGTCTGGCCCCTGCCAACCTCTTCTCACTCCACCATCCCCTTTGCTTTCTGCATTCTCTATGACCCCAGCCACAGTGCCTTTGCACATGCTGTTTCCTCTGCCTGGAACACCATCTCTTTACCTAATCAACTCCAACTTATCCTTCAAATCACAACTCGATTGCCACTTCATCACAAAAGCCCTCATGGACCTCCAGAGCTCAACTCCTCCTACCATATTGGTTAAGGGCCAGAATTCCAGAGTCAGAAGGCCTGGGTTTGAATTCTGACTCTAGTGCTTACTAGGTGTGTGACATTTCAATGCCTCTGTTTTCTCATCTGTAATATCAGCATAATAATGGAGAACCTCAACAACGGCAATAGTGTTGGCACATAAAACACTAAATAAACACGAGCCATCATCATACAACTTCAGAGTACCACATCCATCTGCCTCTCTGCCTTTTCACAGATGTAATTTAATGTATTCGTGTGATCCTTTCACTGACATCTGTCTTTGCCAATTGACTGAAAGCCCCATGAGGCAGGGGTAGTGTCTGCTTTTGCTCACTGTTATGGCCCTAGCTCTTAGTACATTGCTTGGCACAAAGTAGATGCTTAATAGATATTTCAGGAATGCAGGTATGAATAAAAGAATCCAGGTGGAAAAAAGTGAGATCCCAAATATTCTTAGCATTTTCAGAAACTCTGATCTCAAGATGTCTCTCCAAGTAACTCAGGAGTGAGATCTTGAAGTTGCGAACATCTGTAGTTTCAAAAGACGAAGAAAACAGGTTCCAGAAGATGCTTCAGCCACTGAATTCCCCTTTAGCAATTCATTTCCTTCTTAAAAATGGATACAAGGCTTGCAGTAAGCGTGGCCAGCCAACCAGATGCAGCATTGAAGTCAGCAGAAGTCCGTCTGATGTGCATCAAATAACTATAATTCCTCTTTTAGCATCTCTAAGAGTCCCAGAGAAGTTTCTATGTTTGTGACCTTTGGCCCAGATTTTAAATATTATTATGCTTTGCTCTGCAATGCTATTGTCTGAGAGTTTACGTGTTTGGGGTGTGTTTTTAATATGGGCCTCATACCATATAATGGGCCAAATTCTCCTCTGAGATCCATGGTGGATCTCCGAAGTATGGAATACGTTATAGATAGAGGGGTAAACAGCAGTTTCCACGCCAAACTTTTGATCGATCCTTGTTCTGTGGCCCTCCTTAGAAAGGACGGCTCAGATACAAATGACCCCTTAGCATCTCCCCCTGCAAAACCTGTTGCCTTAGTCCTACAGCAAGGTCTGGAGAGGCAGATGTGAGTGAGGACTGACAGAAATAGAGGCAGGAGACCTGGATGCTGGAGTTTCACCTCCGGATTGCCCAGGCCTGCAGCTCCATCCGGGCACTGGTTCCTCTGAAGTGGGGTGCCTTGACCTGCTTTCCCCTCACCCCACGTGCCTGAGCAAGCCCAGCAGGGCTCAGTCTAAGCATCTCTCTGTAGGCCACAGAGATGTTTTCCTTCCTGGATTGCTCAGCCTTCTGAAAGTTTTTCTATGTCTTTCTTCCTTCCCAGAAAGAAATGGTTCTCCAACTCTGAGGTTCTGATTCCAGGAAACATGCATGGAGTATAGTTCTGAGCCACAACCCTCCCCTCCACTCACAATGTCTTCTTACAGAGGAGAAAGTGCTGGAGGGACAAGGAGAAGTGCAGGCATACACCCAGTGCCCACACAGCCCTACCCTGGGACCGAAGCCTCAGCTCCAGGCACCCATAAATTCCGGCCCCCTCACACCTTACCGACCTCAAGTGCTACCTCTCTGGGGGTCCTACCTCATTATCTCATCCTAGGTCTCAACAGCTACCTGTTTAGCATCTAAGTTGTTGAAAATCAACGCAGGAAGTCAAATGAGTGCGTCAGACAACATGTGTGTCCTCGAGAGGTTTGGATAGTGAAATGAGGCTGGAAGGAAGTCCCTGATGGATGGACCTGAGCACCGTGGTGGGCTAGGTTCTCAGGGTGCAATCTAGACTCCAGCAAAACTCCACCCAGAGAGGCCTCAGGACAACGCCCTCAGTCTATCCATCAACGTCCTCCTTGCCGTTGGCCTCTCTCCATTGGAGATGGTGAACAAAGAGAGAACAAGAGAGATTAATTTCTTTTTAATCCTTCCCTGCAAGCAAGGGCCTGACCCCAGGCTTTGGCCTGTTTCAGCTCTGTCCCGGACAAGGCATATTTCACACCGAATCATCAGTTTCTAGCGGAACAAGGCACCACCCCATGGGGTACGGATGGCTGTCCTATCTTGCACGGGGGCTGCTCAGACATGATCTCATCCATCCCGGCCCTCTAGAGCAAGGTAGGGGCAAGGAGCGTTATCTTGGCTGTGCTGCTGAAGAAACTTTGGCCCAGAAGTGAGGCACCTCTCTCGAGTCATGCAGTACCAGGAGCAATGGCCACGCCACTCCTCCTTAGCTACAGGCAAACAAACCGTCAGTGGCCCAGCCCTCCTTCTTGGGCAGGAGGACAGCACGGTGGTGACAAACTCATTGTATCGCAAAAGCAGCCCCAGGTAAATGAATGGGTATGGCTATGTTCCAATAAAACTTTATTTACAAAAACAGGCAGTGTTTGGCTCACAGGACATAGTTTGCCAACCTCTGTTTGAGTATAAGGTGTGACACAGATAGAGTTCCTGCTCCAGAAGTTATCTTAGAATTGCAGATTGAAGCAAAGTTTCTCAACCTCAGCACTATGGATATTTTGGGCCCCAGAACCGTGTGGGGGGCTGTCCTGTGCATTGTTTAGCAGCATCCCTGGCCTCCAGCCATTAGATGCCAGTAGCACCTCCCCTTCAAGCCATGACAATCAAAAATGTCCCCAGCCATTGCTAAGTATCCCCTGGGGAGCAAAATTGCCCAGGAGTTGAGAACTATTGAATTGGAGGGAATTTAGAGACCCTGACATTTGAGTGCTCTCAACTGCTGTCCCTGCCCAGGGCTACCCAGCCTCAGTTTCCGCACCTCTCACTTAGAACAATCACTTCCCCTGGCGTCGATTACTTCAAGGGGTGCCAGAGCTCCTACTTACTGAGTACACCCTGCGAGCATGCTCTGTGCTGCATGCTCTGCACGTCTCATCACAGCAACCCTACGAAGTGGGTACTGCTTTACCCTCACATTGGAGCAAAGCTAGGTGGGCCCCAGACGACACAGCGAACAAGTGCAGAGGCTGGGATTCAAACCCCCAGCCCATCCACCCAGGGGCTGGAAGGCCACGCCCTTAGCCCCCAAGTCATTCTGATACTGATGTCAGCCCTTTCCATCTGCCTTGCTCACCCAGACTTTTTCTAACACTGGCTGGGACTAGGGCCAGTCCCTCACATCTGAAGTCTGGCCTGTCTGCCCAGAATGGAAACTTGCCCACTCTCTGCTTGCGCAGGGCAGCGTAGAGGCAAGAGTTAGACTCCTCCAGGTCCACACTTATTGTCTGACTCTAAGCCAGTGCGCCATCCATCCCCCTGCTGCCTCACCTTCCTAGTCACAGAAGTGGGAATGACAATAGTAGTGCCCTTGAAAGGCTGCCGGAAGATAGAAACATCAGCATCATTACTGTTACTGGGGCCAGTGGTCTCTTTCCATAGGGTGGCCCCTACTTCTGGACTGGCTTTCTCTCTAGCTCCCTTCTAAGTGTGTAATTTTCATTTTGGGTTCTAGGGCCCCTAAGCCCTTCTCTGAGGTTCTCTTGGGACCCTTTGGACGATGGCAATTAAGCAGATCCCAGGTCCCCTTGTGTGGTTCTCTTCACCCAGAGCACCTCTGCTTTGATCTTTGCACATATTGAGCCTCAACTTGAGATTCCTTTTGTAAAATGGGCTCAGCTGCCAAATAGAGCTGAACACCCTCACTCTAGGGCCTAGTTCCCCAAGTGTAGACCTTGAGCCAGCACATCAGCATCACGCCTCATCTGGCAGATCAGCAGATGACCAGAATGTCAGGCCTTATCCCAGACCTACTGTCTCAGAATCTGCATTTTCACGAGATCCCCCAGGGAAGCACATGCCAAGAAAGTGTGTAGTTCTGCTCTTGGGGTCCTCTGATGCAGAAATGTACATTATTGTACCCTCCTAAGAGCCCCTGCACTGAAAAGGGGACACTGCTTTGACTAAGTCAATCCAAAGTTGCAACTGGGAGATCCTTTGAGAACACAGAGGTTTCTGTAAACTGCAACAGGGATGGGGTCTACAGTATATTACTGTGTGCATTAAAGGTGGCCACGAGAAGGGGAGTCCATTTTTCTGCCTCTTGAATCTGCTCTGGCCTGTGACTGCTTTGACCAATGGAGTATGGTGGATGTGATGCCGTGGCCCAGCCCCTACAAGGACTAGCAGCTTCTGCCTTGGTCTCTTGGAGCCCTAAGCCACCACATAAGGAGTCAGACTACTGAGATGGCTCTGGGCAGGCTCTGAGAGTACACGGAGGAGAGGGGCCCAACTGAGCCCAGCCTGCAGCCATCCCCACCAAGGCACCAGGCATGTGACTGA
This sequence comes from Ceratotherium simum simum, assembly GCF_057802395.1. Lineage (NCBI taxonomy): Eukaryota > Metazoa > Chordata > Mammalia > Perissodactyla > Rhinocerotidae > Ceratotherium > Ceratotherium simum. The sequence continues at coordinate 56,098,425 of NC_141904.1, forward strand.
AACCTTCTTGGACTCTCCATCCCAGCCCAGCCACCAGCTGAATATCATCGAGTCACATGAAGCCACACCGCCTAGCTTAGCCCTGACAGAGCTCCTTACCCACAAAATTGTGAGATATAAGAAAATGGTTGTTTCGGGGGCCGCCCCATGGTGTAGTGGTTAAGTGCACACGTTCCGCTGCTGGCGGCCTGGGTTTGGATCCTGGGCGCGCACCAATGCACCGCTTGTCAGGCCATGCTGTGGCGGCATCCCACATAAAATGGATGAAGATCAGCACAGATGTTAACTCAGGGCCAGTCTTCCTCAGCAAAAAAAGTGGAGGATTGGCACGGATGTTAGCTCAGGGCTGATCTACCTCACACACACAAAAAAAGAAAATGGTTGTTTAAGCCACTAAGTTTTAGGTTAGTTTGTCATGCAACAAGAGATAAATGGAATAATTTCAGAGAAACATTATTTGGTCAAAAGTCTTACCAACCCAGGTGAGGAATATGATCAGAAACCCACTGTTGTGGCAGAGTATTTAGGTCACTGACTTGGCAGACCACTGGCCCATTAACCCCCTCACATTCCTTTTCTGAGTACACTAAACTTTTGTCTCCCAGCAAGACTGGGAGCACCAAGGGAGGGAGGGTCCTCTAGACCTCCTCCCCATGGCTTAGGATGCAAACTTGAAAGAGTAGCTCATCAACGTATCAATGGCTAAAGGCAAATATGGCTTCCTCAGTTCAGGCAGAAGGTTTAGGTGATGTCGGCATGCTCCCAGTGGAAAGGTGGCCAAGCTATGGCTTCTTCACTTTAAAAAAAAAAAAAGAGAGAGAGAAAAAAAAAACTTTGGGCTAGAAATCAGACATCTTGGGATTTGGAACCAGCTCTGTCACCTTGGAAGGTGAGAAACTTTGTGACCTTGAGCAAATTCCTTTGCATGCCTGGTTTTTAATTTTTCCATACGTCCCTTATGGTTTTGCGTAAGGTTTTTGCATATAGTTCTTGGAAGTTCACAGAAGATCCTCAGAGACTGGGGTACATATGTGGGTCAGAAGGGGGAAGAGGGAGGACTCAGCAAACAGGCTCTGGGTCCTCCAGAGGAATTGACTGGCATTTGGGAGAATATTTAATTTAAAAATAAAAGCTGAAACCATTCCTGAACATCAACAGTCTTCATGATTTGTAAGGGTCCTTCTAGAATCCTCATCCCTAAATTCTCTTCTCCTGATTTTGAGGGGGAGTGGGTGTGGCAGTGTGTGCATCTATTTCCCCCACTGCACCTTTCAGAAAGGTAGGGATGGTGGGTCACTCTCCTTTTTTCCTGCATAGTATCCACTTCCCTTCTTCTAATAATAGTACCCCAAATTTCCTTTCAGAAACCACCCCTTCTCCACTCTTAGTCTACGCCCCATCTAAGTGGGAGTATATGACCAGACATGACCAATCAAAATGCAATGTTCTCTTGGCCATGACACATTTTTCAGCAATGGATGGGCACAGGTCCCAAGCCAGACCAAGGAGAGTCTGCCCTGGACTTTCACTAGAACTGTTAGAAAAGTGGCCATCTCTTCATGGAGCTGTAGGATACCAGGTGGGAGCTGACAGCAGCCACCTCGCCACCTCAATGTGAAAGCCAGTCTAAGCATGAATCCAACCCAGAGGAGAGCAGAGCCGAGAGATGGAGAGAGACAGTATCTTGGTGGCATCATATGAGCTTCTGGATCTAGCTACACCTGAAGTCAACAGGCTCTTGGACCTTCTAATTATTTATGCTGAAAAATCCTCCCTCTCCCCCTTCTTTTTTAATTAAGCCAATTGGAGTTGGGTATTTTTCACTTAAAACCAAGAGTCTCAACTAACAGAGTAAGTACATACAGCTTAATTCAGTCTGGGGATGGCATAAGAGAAAAGTCCAAGTGCTGTGCATACCCTGCCTGCAGAGAAAGCCACCTCCCAGGTTGGTGGCCTGAGAGTTTGTGCTATTCCAAAGAACACCAAGCTTAGCCAGCCCAGTTGCCCTCCCATCCCTTTTTTTCCATTTCTTTCCAGCTGCACTTTCTTTTATGGAGCTCATCTTTCTCCAACCAAGACATCCAAAATGACATGCTATTGGAAGACATTTCTGTCCATGCTAATACCTGTGTTTAAATTTTTCGTGTGTGTTTAAAAAAAAATGATCATGATGTGATAGCAAATGAATGTTGGCAAATTACCAACTGACAGGCGTAAAATTTTATGAACATGCACATTCCAGAGGAATGTGGAAATAAGCCATCCACTGTAGTCCAGTTTGGCAGAAATATTACAAAAATATAAGTTTGGCATATATTGTAATTCATTTAAAGATGCTTAAAAACCCATCCATCAACCTTGCACAGAAGGTCAAAGAAACATATGAATCCCAAACAAACAGTAACTGATGTACAAGGAAAAGGCCTGAATATCAGTCCCGGATACCAGAGAGAATGCACACATGTGAAAAAGATGGTGGTGAGGTTTGTTTGGAAGGCTGAGCTTCCAAAACTTTCATTAGTGTTTAAAAAGAAATAATAACCACTTCTTTGCAATAAGATGGGTGGACTCTTTCCCCTTGAATGGCCGTCTGAATTCTGCTCCTCAGAGAGAATTTTGCTAATGGACTGATGAGTATGCATCCTTAGAGTCTACATTTGTTACTTCAAGGAACATGTCTGTAAAAGGAGAAAAAAGAGTATAAAGATTATTCTTGCATATCTGGTATCTGGACCCTCTCCACCTTATCACGAACTTGGAGGAGCTGACCCGCTCCTTCCCAGCCCCAGGAAGGGCTCCTGACTGTGGAACCTGGCCAATCAGATTATTCAACCCCTGGTCATGGTGACTGGTTCAAGCATGGCAAGTGTCCCATCTGAGTCTTCCATAAGATCTGATAACTGAACACTGAAATAGAGAGAGAGAGAGAGAGAGAAAAAGAGAGAGAGAGAGAGAGAGAGATCTGAGATCCAGCTGTGCCTGCAAACAGAACCACTCCTGCCTGGACTTCTCAGTAACGTTAGCCAATAAATATTCTTTTCAGCTTCGGCCAGTTTGAGCTGGGCTTCTGCCACTTGGAACTGAACTAATTTTGAGTGATACAGTTACCCACAATATTTGCAGCATGATCAAGACCATAAAAGAAGTTGGACAAAGGGGAAGGATGACATGGTTCTTACTTCAAAGGAACTCACAATCTAATTGTGTTCAGTTTGGTTTATGGTTTACTAAGCATCTATTCTGTTCCAAGGCCTATTGTGAGATGCTGGGTGATTCTAAGATGAAAATGACACAGGCCTCATCCTAAGGATCTTCCTGTCAAGCCAAGAGGTGGCCTTCTTCTAGGTGTTTTGAAGATGGGGAGATTTGTGCCTATTCGGAACCAGGAGGGCACCATTCTGCTCTTGAGGAAGCTGAGCAAAGTCTAGGGGAAGAAGAAAAGCTTGGGGGATATGAACTTGGAAGTCCAGTTATGGTGATTTAGTGCAGTGGAAAATTATTAAAGAAAGATTGGAAAATTATTAAGAAAGATGCTTCCTTGATGTCCTCCTATTCCCCAATTCTAAGCGGCCTTTTTTTTTTTCACATTTTAACCATTTGTGAAACTAGGGTGTGGCTTATAAGTTCTTGAGATTCAGCTTTCCCAGTTGTAATGTGGGGATGATAATATCCATGTTGCAGGATTCTTGTGACAAAAATGCTGCTAGTTGTCCACCCCACTTTTTGTTCACCATTCTCTTAGTCATAAGATCTCTGACTTTTAGATGGACACATAGCTATTAGAATGACTACATTTCCCACCCTCCCTTGCAGCTGTATGTGACCATTTGTCTAAATTCTGACTGATAAAACGTAAGCAGAAGGGTTATATGCAATTTCTAGGAAATGGCCATAAAGGGAGAAGGAGGGCCCTTCTTTTTATCCTTCTTCATTCCTGTTACCTAGGACACAGCCATGAAGGTTGGAACTAGAGCAGCCATTTTGAATCAGAAGGCACAGACCATGTCCTGGGAGAGGGATCAGCATATATTTTCCTTTCAGGGTCAGATCGTAAGTATTTTTGGCTTTGAGGGCCATATGTTCTCTGTGGCAGCTATTCAACTCTGCCACAGTGTGAAAGCAGGCACAGATAATACATAAATAAATGTACACGGCTGTGTTCCAATAACACTTTATTTACAAAAACAGGTAGTGAGCTCTGCAGGCCCCAATGTGCCGACTCCTTTCCTAGGATGGAAGAACAGCGAGCTAGAGGAACCAGGGTCACTGAGGACATCATGACATCCCTTATTTAAACACGAACTGCCTCTTTGCAGACTTATTTTGTATAAGAAGAGAATAAATTTCATGATTATTTTAGATTTTCTGTCATTCTAAGCCAAATTTAATTCTAACTAAAATAGTTGCTCGAGGAATGAATAAATGCTGCATGTAAAATGTCCAGAATAAATGTTAAAGGCAAGTAGATATTGAATAAAATGGGTATTTCATAATAATAACCAGATAGCTGTATTCCAAAAACCTTTAACCCACCTCCAAGTTGAGGACTTAGGGACCAACAGGTAACTGAAGTCGCAGGGAAGAGAGGACAGGAGTCTGGGCCACAGGCAGAGCGGACAGATTAACCCTTTCTGCCCTTGGCCACGCACCTCCGCTCCGCACGGGGTCAGGGAATCCACTGCCTGCCTCCGCATGGCCCTCTATTCTATCAGGCTGGTATTCCTTCCCACCTCCGAGATGCCACCATCAGGACGACAATAAACCCCTCAGAAAAGAAAAAGTGTTAACCTTCATTAAACATAATAAAAAAGATGTGACTGCCTAGGCCAGTGTAAGCTCACTTGGGTTAGAGCGCCCAGGCTTGGCCATAAGTCACCCTGTGGCAACAGAAACCACATGAAGCACAGTGTTGAAAACTTGCTAAATCATTTGTCACTCAAAGGCTTTTAAAATAAAATACTTTCGGAAATAATCATTTGATTTCAGACTCTGAACCGCGGGTTGCACTGAGCTGGATGTAAATACTCTGTCTTCACAGGCACATTCAACAGCAACTGAAATCAGGGCCAGTCAAAAGTCTTGTGCTGTCAAGTTTCAAAACCAAAAATACACTTCTTTCAAATTCCAAATTTCTTCTTCCTTACGCCTTAAATGAAATCATTACCTCTAATGAGGAGGCAGAGGTCTGTAAGTCTGGGGGAAAATGTCCTGGTCACCGAGTTTTCTGGCCCCAGATTTAAGACTTGAATTTTGCTCTATGATATCCATTCATTGAACTTCCTACTGTGTGTCAAGAGCATCTGCTTTATTCTGACTGTATGGGTTCAAATCCTGGTTTGCCACTTACCAACTGTGAGCCTCTGGGCGAACATGTAAACTCTCATCTGCAAAATGGGTTATATGAAGAATTAAACTCATTCATTTTTCATGAAAAAAATTTTGTGAGCACCTACTATGTGTCAGGTACTGTTAGATGTGCAGGGAACAAAGCAGACCATGCATGTATTATGCCTGGTGTAAAGTAATTATTCAATTAATGCTTGCTGTTATTATGCTGATCACTCATTTATCATTTAGAAAACAAATATACGTATATATATTAGACTGCATTCTAGGTGCTGGAAATCCAGAGGGAAATAAGAAGTCCCTCCTCTTGCAAATAAGTGAGGAAGACAGGCAATATATAAATACATAAACCAGATCCTTTCCTATGATTATAACTGCCATGAAAACAACCAGCCAGGGTTATATGACGAAGAGTAATTTATGATGGAGCGGGCAGGGGTGGTCAGGGGAAGACCCCTTGAACCACCATGTGCGAATCTGAGAGAGAGCACTACAGGCAGTGGGATGAGCCTGTGCAAGGCCCTGAGGCCAGAAAGGGCTTGATGTATGTGAAGACCAGACAGAAGACTAATTAAGCAAAGGGAAGAGTGGCATAAAGTGCAGTTGGTGAGGTGGGCAAATCCCCCATTATATGGAACTTGGAAGCCCTGACAAGTCTTTTGGATTTTATCTAAATGAAACAGGATCCCACTGGAGGGTTTTAAGGGAGATCTTGATCTGATTTTCATTTTAAAACCTGATCCTCATGATTGTATAGAGTCTAAGGTGGGAGCTGGATGGCCAGCTAGGAGGCTGCTGTGGTCCAGCTGGGAGATGATGGTGGCCTGAACTGGGTAGTAAATGGTGAGAGGGTAAGAAATAGACAGTGGCATGGTTGACGTATTGGGTGCAGGAGGTGAAAGAGAAGGAAGGGATGGTGATTCCAAGGTTTTTCAGGAGGAGGACGAGCTCTGGAATGAGGGTAAGAAGACACTGAGAAAGAGATTTCGCAGAGGAGATGGAAGCAGGGGTCTGGAGGCCTGCTTTGGGCTTACAGTCATCACCCATGGATGGAAGATGAAGCCAGGGGGATGCATGAGGTCACTCCAGTGATTAGGGAGCAACAGACAGCAGCCTGGAAAATTTCCTTCCGGCTTTTTCCCTCACAACTGTTTTATCGCTATCTGGTGAGTTTCTCTCCTGGTGATGGTTTCCCTCTTTGGGCCCTTCTAATCTGTTTCCTTTTAGAAGGTGGCTGTTTTCAGTGTTTTTTCATTTCTTTCTCTGGACTAATTTTATTGCTCATAACCTTCTCTTCAGCTGCCTTGGCAGGGAGATGCTGTATATTAAAATAGTTATTATTTTATTTTATAGCTCAGTCAAATCTATATTCAGTTCATTACAAGTGTATGGGCCCCACTAGCCAAGTACGTTTCATAACGGTGAGCTCTTATTGAGAGAGAAATCTCATGTTCTCTTGGTGTCTCCCAGAAGGCTGCCCCCTGAATTGTGACAAATCACATGTGGGGGCACAAGAGGCCCATGGTTGGGGTCAGTGCTGGTTAAACCATTGTCCTGGTTCAACTTGGCAGTGCTTACAAAGCTGGGACCCATACAGTCTAAACTCAGAGTGGCAAGGAAGTGGGAGAAGAATCGACCAGCAACCGATGGTCAGTAGGCATCTCCAAATGAACATTTCCCAAACCTAGCTCCTGATCGTCATTAATTCGTCCCCTTCTGTAATCTTCCCTATTCCAGATGGTGGCAACTCCACTCTCCCAGCTGCTCAGGCCAAAACTTTGGAGCCATCTTTGACTTCTGTGTCTCACACTTCATATCCAGTCTTTCAGCAAACACTGTTATTTCTCCCTTCAAAACACATCAAAAATCCAACCACTTCCCTTCACCTCCACTGTTACCACCTTGGTCTAAACCCTTAACATCTCTTTTCTGGATTATTTTAACAGCCTTCCAGCCCTTGCCCCTCTCCTGTCTATTCTCAAGTCAGCCAGAGAATTCCCATCAAAAAGAAGTCAGATCCTAAGAGACATCTGCCCAAAACCTTCCAATGACTTTCTTTCTCACTCACAGCAAAAGCCAAAGTCCCTACTGTGGCCCATGAGGCCCTACATGGTCCGACCTTGTTCCTTCTCTGACTCATCCCCTGCTGCTCTCCCAGTGCTCACCATAGTCTTGTTAAGTATCATGAATACATATCAGACACATTCCTACCTCAGGGCCTTTGCATGTACTGTTCCCGCTACCAGGAATGCTCTTCCCTCAGATATAAGCAAGGCTCACTCTCTCAGCTCCTTCAAGTCTTTACTTAAATATGACATTCTCATCGAGGCCTTCCCAAGCATCCCTATCTAAAATTGCAACCCTCCCACACCTTTTATAGCCTCTTCTTTTCTGGCTCTATTCTTCTTCTTAACAACAGGAAGCAGAAGCACTTATCAACAAATATTTCACATATTTATCTTTTTCATACTATCTCCTGAACTAGAATATAAGCTTGCTAAGGGCAGGGACTTTTGTTTTGTTCTTTGCTTTATCTCCAGTGTTTCATCTAGAGCCTGGCACACAGTAGATGCTTAATAAACAGTTGTTGAATGAATGAATGAATTAAAAGACTGTCTTTAAAAATTCATGTTTTTTATTGGATTGTCTTTACCACTATGAAGGGCACTGGTCACATAAAAGCCTTTATTTTACAGTGCAGAAGAGCACAGTAAAATCCCCTTCATCTGTATCTACTTCCCTCACTCCTTGCAGCCTTCCCAGTTCCTCCCACCCTCTCATCCCCCAAAGCCCTCCAACACAACGCTCCTTTTTTCTCCAAAGAACACCCCTTTCCAGCCCTAACTCTTCCCCCGGACACATATGCATATCATTCCCTAGATTCTGCATCACAGAAGCCATGGGCCTGGTTCCGCGGCCTCTGCAGTGGGTGAGGTTGCTGGGGTTAACTCAGCTGGGAAAGCCAGAACCTTTTCAGCAGGCTGGCTGAAGAGCAAGGCTGGAAAAGCTCACAAGTAATTAAGCTTTGTCCAGTAGCACGGGCACATGGCATCACGCCCACTAGCCAGAGCGTAGTGCTGGCTGATTTCCACATCGCTGACACCAAGATCTGAAAGTGATCAGAGGAAGATCCAGCACTTTGGCATTCTGTGCCTTAAACAGAAAATCCATTTAGGTTATTTTTTTTAATGTATGAACCTATAACGGCTAACTGGACTATCTGGCTTGCAGAAACACCCATTTTCCTGACTATTCCTTTTAATAGAAATGTTATTATGTCAATAATTTTGTGAATACTTAAATCTCCATTCATCATTTTGATAAATTTTTACTGAACATCTACTGTGTGTCAGGTACATAGTGAACAAGACAAAGATCCTTGCCCTCAAGGAGATTAAATTCTGTCAGGGGACAGACAGAGAACAAGATAAATGAGCAGTTGCTATGGTGTTGGAAGGTGCTAAGTGGTATGGGAAAAGTAGAGGCGGAGCAGAGGAAGGGGATCTGGAGTGTGGTTGGAGGTGGATCTGCTGCTCCAGGCCATGGCAAATACAATCACTGTGCAGGAAGGTGACGTGGGAAGAGTATGATAAGCTGTGAGGTCACCTGTGGCCAAGGCAAGCAGAACAGAAAGCTAGTGTCCCAGGGACACTGTGGGTGGCTCCCCTGCCCAGGGACCAATTCTTCTTTTATCTTCCTCTTTTTAGAGTGATGAAAATGGAATGGCTTCTCCATTTTCCTCACCTTTCATTCATCTCTCATTGGGACCATTCCAGGAACTTTTGGGTAATGTGATTGAGGGAGGGGGTGCTAAAAGTTGCCTCTGGACCCACTTCAAGGAAATGCCACTGCAACCCCAGAATTCATCGCACTTCAGTGAGCAGGTACCCTTGTCTCCAAGGAGCCGAGCAGGCAGCAACTTTCCAACCTATCTGATTAAACAAATAACACAAGGAGACCACATTTGGCAGCAACAAAGGATTAAAAATCCCTCCATGATTATCTTGGGCCACATTTGAAGAAGGAATCTGCACTCATTCCACAACTTCTTAACGTTCAGTGGCTGAAAAATCTGCAGAACAAGTTGGGTCCCGATGTGGAAGGGGCAGAGAAGGAGCATGCACTCACTCTGCCAGCGGGGAGGAAAAAAATTTTAACGAGGGCAAGATAAGAGCCAGACGTGTGGAAATATTTCTCTTTGAGGATATTCTTTGTACCAATTACTCTTCAAAGATATCATGTTAGCGTTTTTGGCACAACTTGACAATTAAATTAGACGAATGGTTTTCAATGTTTTTGCATCTGATGTGCCTGAAACTCTTCTTATGCTAACATTTTCAGCCCATCACACACATTTTTAAAACTTTGGCAAGTCGTATAAACACTGATTTCAATTAAGTCAAGAATTTAAAAACATTTCACGATTCATCTTTTTTAATGATATGACAAATAACTAACTGGGCTCGATTATTTTGTGGTACCCAAAGTTTGGGGATAGAAGGAAACACAGCCAACAAATTTCTACTTTTAGATGATGCCTTCCAAGATGGCTTCATTTCTTGTATTCATTGACTCTCACTTCCTCCCAAGGATTAATGGTGCCTTGAATCACTCCCCCTGTCAATTTTATGCTCCAAAATGGTTCTCGTCCTGGTGCTTTGGTCCCAACTCCATCATAGGAAGGAGGAGACTGCTGTGCTGGACGTTGGAAAGGAGCACAATAACAGTGTGGTCAGAATATGAATCTCAGCCAGAAGAAAAGCAAATGCCAGCTCTTCTATCTACGGTTACAGTTTCCCACTTGCTGATGTGACAATGCAACATGACAAGTTAACGATTTCCAGTCTGGCTCCAAGTGGTCTGGGACCAGAAGGTGAGTGTGGATGGAGGGCCAGGTGAGTTGCAGCAGTGAGATGATGCGTGGATTGGAAAAGGTGGCTATTCTGTAGGACATCTCTTCCAGTTGAAAGAGTCTGACGACGTTCTCTAACTCACTGCCTACATACCCTCACTCCCTCTACCTCCTGACTGACCCTGGTGCTTCCCCATGTGGGATGGCCCTGTGGGGCTGGCGTGCCTCCTCCTCCTTTTGGGACCGTGAGTAACGAACTCTCTCCTCAACGCCAATCATCTCCTAATCTGTTGGCCTCACCAGACCTGAATAAATAATAAAACCTACATTTTAAAACATTAGCACAGTGCCTGGCACATACTAGGAGATCAATTGATAATTGCAGGGGACTGACTGACTGACTCAGTGGAAGACTCTTCCAGCCCTTCCTCCAAACTTAAAAGTCCACAAAAATTCCCTATCTATTGTTTCCTCAGGCTTTTTCCTTCCTCACAAGGTAACATCAACACCAGGCTACCCACCTTGGCCAAAATTGAGGTGGTCCCTCCCAACCCAGGGAGTGGTATTCTTCCTGCCACCTGCCAGATTTGTGTGGCCCAAGAAGGTAAGTCTAAGGGTGCTGCTGAAGGGAGCTGGTGCTGGGACACTGAAGGGGCTTTTCCTGGTTGCCTGTCATTATGAGACATTCCAGCTAGCAAGGAGAACAAAGACAACAGCCAGAGAGCCTCGCCTTTTACGGCTCCGTCCTGGCAGCACTTCAGGAACAGCCCAGAAGGTGGACTGGGGGCCAGGCAGGCTTTGTCACCCACTTATGTGCTCCTCGGCCACCGGTCCTCCAGCTAGAGAAACGTGCACTGCCGTGAGAGGCACAGGGATCGGAAAGTGAGAATGTGATTGTTGGAGGGACACCATTCCTGGCAATTAGCCTTCCTCATGCCCCTCCCCAGTCGTCTCCCATAAACACCTGTGTGGCAATCAAAATGAAAGAACTGAAGCAATTCCATGCTTAAATAATACCAGTGACCGTTTTTTTGACTCCTGGGGGATATCTGGAACCTTCTACAAAATAATAGGTAATATTTACTGCGTGGTTACTACATGCCAGGCACCATTCTGAGCACATCCTACGTGTGATAGCCAAGCCTCACAAGAACGCTGCAAAGGGGTAACGCTATCCCCATTGTCAGATGGGAACATGGGGTTTGACTGGGGTAAAGGGACTTGCCCAAAGTCACGCGGTGAGGGTTGGGGCCAGGTTTAAACTCATGATATCTAGCTTTAAAGTCTTTCCACTACCCCACATGGCATCCTTCAAACTGCCAAACTCTGCTAAGTGTTCAAAAGCCTCAGGTGGGTGACCTCTCAGGGCCTCAGTTTCTCTCTCTCTACTGTGAAGCCGTTGCCCCAGACGACTCTACTAAGAGGCTTTTTATGCTCTATTATTTTGACTCAACAGGTGACTCTTCCAAGCACTGCAGATTTTTCTCTGGGAGCTGAGCAAACCACAGGGCGTGTGAAACCCCTTTTACAGGCTGTGTGACCTTGAGAAGTTGCTTAATTTCTATGAGACACAGAAAAGGGAACAAAATTGTCCCCAAGCAGGTTTGACCCCCAAATTCCAAGCTCTTTCCAAGTATTCTACACCTGGACCACCTCCTTCCCTACCAGTATTCTTGTCTCAAAGTAAATATTTCTGGAATGTTATGGAATTACAGGGCATGACACATAAAGCTATGAATGTGGGTAAGGAACGGGTTTTGATACCGGACAGACTGAGTTTTACCTCCACTACTTACTAGGAAATCTTTAGCTTTCTCTGTGCCTCAATTCTCTCATCTGTAAAATGGGCACTGACAATAGTCATTGTTCTGTAGAGTAACCTGAGAATTGCCTGAGATGATGCATTTTGCATGGACCTGGATAACAGCAAGCACTTAAAAAAATGTTAGCCATTAATACGATCGTTAGATTTTATGATTTACTCTATTCTTTGCACGCCTCCTACATCTGGAATGATGACGTGAAGAGCAACAGATGTGAGGACAGTCAGGATGGTAGGGTCCACAGCGGCCATCTCATAGTGAGCTGGAAGGCAGCGCCAAGAAGCAATGTCGGCTAGGTGGAGGCAGGCTATAAAAGGGAAGACCGGGTAGCTGGATGCCCCACTGAGCTACCCCTCATATGGTCCCTCAAATTGTTTTTACTTCTCCCTCCATCTGCACAGCTGAGCTCTGTCTATCCCTCAGTCCTCTGCTTGCCAGAGTCAGCTGCCTGGACCTTCCCGAGCCCACGTCCCTGCCTCATCTTTACCCTGCATGCACACAGCTCAGGCCTTGACCAAGCCTGCCATATGTCATCAGCCTAAGTAAGAACGATTCTATCTACAAACTTTTTTGGAGTGAGAAGGAGCCACGAATTTCCACAGTCCTAAAATGCATTATTTTCCTACCTTTAAACTTTTCTGAGAGGAGACTATAGTTCACATTTGATGAGTGTACTTGATGTAGTGTATCTCCTCATCACCAAACAGCCATTAATAAATAGAAGGGGCATTTTAGAATTGAGGGGATACACTCATTTATCCTTGAGTTTTGTGCAGAGATCCAACACTGTCCTGCTAGAGTTGCTAGTAGTAGTAACAATAACATTTATTACTATTATTAGCAGCTACTTTGTGTTGAGTTCTTACAAAGGCCCAGGACTTTGCATGTACTATTATTAATCCCTCTAAATGGAGCTCTGAAGAGTAAGTTCTGTTATTCCCGTTTGACTGATGAGGAAACTGGGGCCCAAAGAGGCCAAGTGACTTACCCAGGGCTTCACAGCTATACAGCCAAAGGGCCTGGATTTGAACCTAGGCCCACCTGGTTCCCAAATTCCTTCTGTTTCATCTACACCATTTGGTAGTTACTGTTTCTCTCTCAAATCCCTGATGAAACCTTTGATAGGACCTTCCTTTGTCAAAGTCCCTCGAGGAAACATTGCAATAAAACAAACTTTTATCTCCCAAGTCACCAAGTCGATGCATGAACCTAAATAAAAGGATGCAGAGAATAGACCATCCCATGAGTGGTGAGTCTCTGCCACTAGATATGCCTGAGATGAGGAAGATGCTCCATGACAGGGGTGCCAAGGAAGACTCCTGTGGCCTTGGGTCTGTCACCCCCAGTTGTATGACCTGGGGCGAATCATTGTGCCTCTCTGAGCCTCCATTGGCTCAGTACTCTGTGTGTGTGTGATGGGGATAAGAGTCTCATAGAGCCATCTGAGGATTCAAAATGTTCTCAGGGTGACCCTCATAGGAGAGCTCAAATGATGGTGGCTTTGTTACTGTGACTGTCAAGGCTTGAGTTGATCACTGAGGCTGTCCCCTCAAGCTCCAAAGCCCCATAATTTCTCTTCAGAATGTCAGAGCCTAGATTAACCATCACTAGTCCCCACAGACATAGGTCAGAATGGGCTCTCTGTTTCCCTGGGGCCAGTTCTAAGGCCCTGGCTGGTCCCTACTGCCACACAAGCACCCACTTGTCCATAATAGAGAAGACACACACCAAAGGAGTGGTGACTTTTGGGTCCTCTTCTGAACTACTGTCTCACAGAAGGTCTGTTTCCCTAACCCTCTCCTGGTCTGGCCAACCCAGGGTTCTGACTGACAGAGTACAGTGGATAAATTGGGATCATGTGGCCAGGCTGCCTGGGTTCAAATCTCCACTGCCTCACTCTCACTAGCCCACGTGACCTCTTGAAAATTATGTACCCTCTCAGTTACCACATCTGCAAAATGGGGATGATGGAAACCAAATCACTCAGCAGGGCTGTTAAAAGAATTCTTTGGAGAGGATGTACATAAACTAAGTAGCACACAGAAATCAATTATTATTATTCTGACGCTCACTGACCAGGATGCCATGCCTGATTCCTGGCCCAGCAGCCTCCCACACCAGCCAATCAGGAGCCCTCCAGCCTGCTTTGGCTCAAGAGCTTCTCTAACCCCACTCGTGGCTCAGTGCAAGGTGAGGAGAAGGCACATGGGCACTATCAGAACATTACCAGACTAAATTTTACCCTCCCAGGACCCTCTGGTTGAAATAGTCTAGCTTTAAAGGACAATCAGAAGAGCAAGAGCAGCCTAGCTCTGCTGGAACTGTGTGCTGAGCCCTGGGCTGTGCATTAGGCATCCCCGATTGCATTTAATCTCACCATAAACAAGCATGTAGGTATTGTTACTATGCCCATTTGACAGAGGAGCAAGCTGAGATTCAGGAAGGCTGCTGAGTGATCTATGTAAGGTCACATGGCTAGTTAATAACTGAGCTAGAACTCAAACCCAGGTCTGTGGGAATTGAAAGGCCCATACCCTTCACCTCTGTAGAATCCTACTCCCAAAGAAAAACATTTACGGAGTCCCTGCATATTAGCATGTCACATTAATATTAATATTAAATATTACCATATTTAATACCCAGAATGACTGCACTTGATACAGTGTTTCTCCTCAACACCAAAGAGCTGTTAATAAATGGAAGGGGCATTTATGGAAGGGACATTTTAGAATTGAGGGTATACATTCATTTATCCCTCAAAAATTAGTATACTTAAAACCCTTCAAGGGATATATATATATAAAACTTTACAGATGAGGAAACTGAGGCTCAGAGAGGTGAAGGGATGTGCCCAAGGGCAGTGATGCAGCAGGACCTGAACCCAGGTCTGCGGGCTCCAAGCACTTGCCTTTGGGCATTTTGTGTGTTGCCACTTTGGGGCTCCTCCCATTCTCCAGTAGTAGCAGGAGCTGGGCTTTCCCTCTCCAACTCTAAGCCAAGATCAGAGGTAGAGAACCAGCTTTGGAGTACGCCTCCCACCTGCAGGCCTTCCCACTGGCTGATGGCCCTCTCAGGCTCTTTACAGCCTCGGCTGAAGGCCTTTTCCTGGTTCTCAGTCCTCAGCTCCTGCCCTACCACACACACCATGCTGGAAAACTGCAGCTCCCAAGTGGCGATGAACGTTAGTCACGCAGCATCACGCGAGGCTCTGGAGAGAATTTTCTGGGGGGTGATGTCACACCCTCAGGGCCCCCTGGCCTTTCCTGAGCCCTGTTCAGAGTCCTCGGACCACAGCTCTGGTCTCTCTGTCCAGAGGAGGCACTTGCCACACTTGGTCCTAGACAGGTCTGGTGATAAAAGATCAAAACGCAAGCAGAGGCTTCTGGCTTGCCAACAGGCTATTGTCTGCCTTGTCCCCAGGGCTGCTTCCGGGCCTCAGAGGCCTGCAAGCAGCCCCTCTCCACCCGGCCACCTTCTCTTTCACAACTGATTAAAAAAAAAAGAAATCCCCTCCTGCTCTTAATTGCATGCTGTGTGTTCAGATTTCCTGAAGTTCATGAACTGCTGTGAAATTTAAGACAAGTCTGCATTCCCGCTGCATTGCTACTTTTTAATTCTAAATTCCACCCACCCTCCCTAGGAAAAAAAGTAAAAAAAGCCAAGCTGAGTCAAAGAAAATTTATGCCAGTTGAAAGGAGAAGGCTAGCGCCAAATAATTCTACTAATAAAAGGGCAGTGAGAGACAGGATAAAAATAATAAGGTTATATCCTCATAAAGTTCCTCTATTTGTGATTCCCAAGGCACTTGGGGAATGTTAGCTCATCAGGGCAGGGTCCCAAATGTAGCATCTGTTCCCAATGGTTGCCTCCATTGCTTTGGGTGCTCCATAAACACTGGACTGCAGCAGTCTAGGGCCTTCGAGGTGGGCTGATGGGAAGCGTGAACCAGAGGAATTTTATAGCAGGAGAAAGAGGTGCCAAAAAGTCTAAAGACTTCCCTACGGTCACCTGATGAGTCAGGCTGAACCCCAAATAAAGCCCAGGCACGCACTGCACTCCAGGCCTTGGAGAGGAACCCACTGGGCAGCGGCCACAGGCCATTAAGAGATGCTTTATGAAAACAAAGACAATGTTCTGGAGCACTTCATGGGCCCCCCACAGTCCTGTGAAAGAGGAACAGCACTCCTCCCAAGCCACTGGAGTGAAAGGAAAGGGAAGAGATTGGATAGGACACCACAGTTAGGGATCAAAAATTCAGAGAAGATCTTTCCTAAGGCAAGCGTTTACTAAGGCCCTACTATGTGCGAGGCACTGGAGATGTGGAGACATGCCCCTCCCCCACCCCCAGGGAGCTCACAGTCACCTGGCGGGAGCACAGTTGGGTAAACAGCAGGCTGTAAACAAGGAAGAACTGGTGGTGAGTGCTGCAGCAGGCACGGAGGGGTCTGCCCACATAGGGCCATCATCCTCATCTGAATCACCAGGATCTCTCAGCTGACTTCCGCGGTGGTCTACCAACTGGTTTCCTGCAGCCACTCTTGCCACCACACAACAATCAGAGAGTGAAAAAAAACACAGTCTCCCTCCCCTGTATCAGTCTCCCATGGCTTTTCCCAGCACGTGTACCAAAATCCAAACTCCTGACCGCAGCCTGCAGGGCTCCACAGAGACTGGCCTCTGCCTCTCTCCCAGACCTCTTCTCCTATCATTCCCTTCCCAGTCCATTATTCCCTAAACCCTGCCTTGGGGCCTTCACACATGCTTTTCGCTGCTCCAGGAAAACTCTTGCCTCAACTCTGCCCACAGTGAGCATCCTCTAACCATTCAGATCTCAGCTTACCTATTTCCTCCTCAGAAAGGCCTTCACTCAGCTTCTTATATAAAGCAGCCTGTGTAAGTCCCTCTCCATCATGTGACCCTGCCTTATTTCCTTCAAGGCAGTTGTCCCTATCTGCACTACTTACTTTCCCTTATGTATTTGTTCACTTACATACCGTCAGTCTCTCTGTATTAGTTAGCTATTGCTGCATAACAAACCACCCCAAAATTCAGTGGCTTAAAACAGCAATGATTCATTATTGTCCATGAGTCTATAGGTCAACTGGATGACTCATCTGGTCTTGGCTGGGCTCACTCATGTGTCTAGTGCGGTTAGCCAGGTGGCTCTGCTGATCTTGGCTGGGCACTCTCACATGTTTGGAGGTTGGCTGACTCTGACCTGGTCTAGAATGGGCTTAGCTGGGACAACTGGGCTCTCTTGCTCATGGCCTCTTATCTACCAGCAAGCTAGTGGGGGCTTGCTTTCATATGGCTAGGCAGAGGTGTGTGTGTGTGTGTGTGTGTGTGACAGAGAGAGAGAGCAGGAATTCATAAGTCCTCTTAAGGCTTAGGCTCAGAACTGGCAGACTCATTTCCACTGCATTTTTTTTTTTTTTTTTTTTTTGAGATAGATGTCTCCATCTTGTTTGTTTTTTTTTTAAGGAAAATTGGCCCTGAGCTAATATCTGTTGCCAATCTTCCTCCTCTTTTCCTTTTTTCTCCCCAAAGCTCCAGTAGATAGTTGTGTGTCATAATTGTACATCCTTCTAGTTGCTCTATGTGGGACACCATCTCAGCATGCCTTGATGAGCAGTGAGTAGGTCCCCGCCCAGGATTCGAACCAGCAAACCCCAGGCTGCCAAAGTGGAGAGCACGAACTTAACCGCTATGCCACTGGCCAGGCCCCCATTTTCACTGCATTTTGATGGCCAAAGAAAGTTTCAAGACTAGTCCAGATTCAAAAGGAGGTGAAACAGACTTCCACCTCTTTATGGAAGAAGCTGCAAAACCACATTGCAGAGGGTGTAGATATATAAATTCTAAAGAATCGGGGACAATTTTGCAGTCAATCTACCACATTCTCCTTCTACAGTGTAAGTTCCATGAGAGGAAGGACCTCAGTGAGCACTTGTCAGGCACTAGACACAGCTTTAACCACCCCCTTACACAGCATACATAATTCACAATCTGTGGTTGGTGTGTTTGTCAATTTTTTAAAAATGGCACAAACCCCTTTACAACACTGGATCCTGGGACAAGGTTGTGTTCTGGGTAAGACAAGTGACAACAGGCATCTGCTGTATGGAGTTATTCTATGCCGGGAGACATATTTGCCCCACGGGATATCAAAATCCACGTAATAACAGGTCATGTTATAATGAGGTTTTGCTGCACATGCTTGCTCTCAATTTAGACAGCAGGCCCTGCCAGGTCTTCCTCCAGCTGCTGGCTTCAGACCTCTCTTTCCAGAAGGATAAGAACTACCTGTCAAAATGCAAAGCTCTAACAATGAAATATACAGCGCATGCTGTGGGAAAGCCCTCGGTTTACTTCCACAGGCTACAGCTGGTGTGCACGGCTGAAATGATTCATTCCTCCACCCAACAAAACAAGTCCGTTTACAGGCTCCCCTAAACAGAACACATCCTCAACCTTTCACATGCTCTGCATTCGGCTCATGATTTAGCCTCCTTTGCGTTGAAGAGCGGCAGACTCCGTGCTGGAAAAGGAGGCTCCTTCCCGCATTGCTCTCTGCTCCAAGGCAATATACTATTACATTTCTAGGAAATCAGAACGTCTTTTAAATCCTGCTTCAAGTATCTACACATTCCATGTTAAGCTGCAATGCTTAATTTAATATCTCCACAGCAGTGGTAAGGGTTTCAAACAATACAGCCCACAGCCTCAGGGACATAGGAAGAGAAATCAAAAGGTGATATAATAGTTTGGGGATGACTGTGCATTTGAGATGAGGCAAAAGGACCAAAAAGCAAGAAGGGTTTTTGCCACACTCATCAGAAGTGAATGTAATGCCATTCGCTAGCAACATCAACAGCATCTTTTCTCTTGGGGAAGCTTGAATCCTACAGGGTTCCACTTGGGGAGGGAGCAGTGCTGCTAGAAGCAAACTAATAAAGGCTCTCACTGGCTGAAAACCTGAGGGCAAGATACCAATTCAGCCACAAAAATAGCAACGGCTTTTCAGTGTCAGGGAAATCTGTAAGAAAAGACAGAGGATGGAGACCAAGAGAGACTGAATTCATTTCCTTTAGAAATCACTGCCAGGGGTCCTCAGACTGTTAGCTACTCCCACGAGAGCCTTGAAATCATTTCTCCAAATCAAAGGTGCTAATTGCTTTCATAAGGGTGCTGGCTAGAGCAGAACCCAAGAGCACAGCAAGTGTGATGTTCTCATCTCTCTGGGCCTGAGTGATGCTTGGGTTTGGGGAGGTAAGCCTCTAGATTGACTATGTACATATTCTGATCCCTGAGATGCCTGTCTTCCTCAAATCCACCCAAGAATATTATTGGTCCATTAATTCACTAAATATAGATTGAATATCCCTAATATGTGCCATGTACTGTTCCAGGCACAGTGAACACAAGAGCCTACATGCTTGCCTGCACGGGGCTTATAAACAAAATTAATAGTAAAATACAATAGTATGTTAGATGATGATAAGTGCCAAATAAACCAGGGAAGGGGTGGGGTTTATTTTCAAATAGGGTGGTCAAATGAGGCCTCACTGAGTAGGTGACATTCGAACAAGGGTTTGAATGAGGTGAGTGAGTGAGCCACGTGGTTATCTGGGGGAGGAGAATTATAGGCAGAGAGGACAGGCAGTGCAAAGGCCCTGTGGCAGTACGTGCCCAGTTTGTCTGAGGGGCCTCTACGAGGCCAGTGGTGAAGAGTGATGGGAGTGAGGGAAAGGGGACACACTATATAGGCACCTGTGTGACACTAATTCTAAGCATGTGTTCCTCTAACTAGGAGGCAGTGCTGGGTGATTTCCATCAGCCCTCGAAGGAGTCAACTGTACGATGAGCACCTTAGAGGGAAAACAAAGGTACTGTCAATCTTTCCCTTTTCAAATACTTAAGCCCTTGTTCTCCCACTGCCACTTCCTTTAAAGAGGAAAGTAAGTGGGAAAGACAACAGTGTGTCTGAAAATAGACCTGCACTAATATCATTTAGTCCTGCCATGGGGAGAAAAGGTGAGGTGCCTGGGGGTCATCCATCAAGGTGAGTTTATAGACTGTGTAACTCCTTTAAGACAGTAATTACACTGATGACTGATTAACCCAGGGAAGTTACCCAGAGGAGGGGACTTAGTCTGCGTGTGCAGGAGAGAGTGGCAGGGTTTGGACAGAGGGAATTCAATCCTGTGGCCATGATGGTTTCCAAGTGGGAGTCAAGGTGAGAACGAAAACAGAGGTTCTGACCAGTGGTCCTTGAGTGCCCACTTCATGGGTGGGCTACAGAAGGTGCCTGGGAACCTCCTGAAATGATATGTGACATCTCATATGTGCTGTGTACTTTTTCCTGGGAAAAGAGTCCAGAGCTTCCCAGAAACTTTCATGACCTCCTCCAAAATGAACAACCATTGACTTCACATAGAGTAACCTCTGCTCTCACTTCTCTTCCAGGGTGGGTGAGTCAGCAGATGACCCCCTGAGAGAATTCTGTGATCAGGGAGAGCATAACCAATATCTTCATATTACAGGAGTCTTCATTTAGTCATGAGATAGATCATTTTTAACCCAATACCCAAGAACTTTGAAATACACATGCATGCTGTCTCCTCCCCACTCCCAAATCCAACTGGCCTGAGCATCAACCCGTCCTCCAATTGTACACAGGCTCTGACTCACCTCCTGGCCTCCACCTATGCTGTTCCCTGTTTGGAACACTTTCCCCTGCTGTTTACATAGCTAACTCTCACACATTGCTCAGATCTCAGCTAAAATGCCACCTCCTATAGGAGGCAATTCCTAGTTGCTAGACTAGGTTATGAAGCCCCGTAGCACCCTACATGTCCTCTATCAAACCTCATCCAAGTTTACTGTGAGCTCTGGTTTCAGAGAAGCTTTCCTTGCTAGAATGTAAGCTCTGTGAGAGCAGGAGGTGGATGTCTCCCTTGGCACAGGGCCCTGGATCTAGTAGATACCCAATAGTATTTCCAGATGGATGGGTGCACCAATTAATTACTCTTCTCAGAGAGGCAAGTTCTTCTGGACACCCATCTGCTCCTCTCCCCAACCAGTGGCTAGGATCCATAAAGTGATCTACCACAACCTATAACCGCCTGTTCTCATGGCCCTGGGGAATTACATCCAGAAGTTCTCCATCAATCTTTCGAGGTGGAATCTTCTTTTTTTAAAAAATTATTGATCTACCTCAAGGACTAAATTTTGCACAGCTAATTGATTCCCATTTCAAGCGAGGTTTTAAGCAAGCCCAAACTACTGACTGCCTTTGTACCACATCAGTCCTTCCAACTCCACAGGGTGGTCCTTCTGCTGCAGGCTCCATGCTGAGCCTTCCCCTGCCTGCGGGAGTAAATGCTGAGCCTGACCTTGACAGCGTTTGTTAAAACAGACAGGATGACATAGGTTACCTGAATTCAAATTCAGACTTTATTACAAACAGCTAAGGGGCCTTAGCAAGCCATCCGGCATCTCTGAGCCTCAGTTTCCCTGCACTTGATCAGCTCAATGTACCATATGGTGGTTAAGAGTATGGGGCTTCAGAGGCAGAGCCCTGAGTTTGAATGATGACTCAACACTTGGCAGCTGAGTGGCCCTATGCAGGTTATTTAATCTCAGAGGGCTTTGGTTTTCTCATCTGGCAAAATGGGATTAAAAACAGCTTATTGAAAAAATATTGAGAGCTTAGCACAGAGACTGAACATAGTAAGTACCGAGTAGTTATTGTACTAGTATCATTATTGTATTATCCTCATAGCTGTTGTTATGCTATATAAACCAAAACATAATGAGATGGACATTCCTATAGCTAAGCCAAAGAGAAAGGGCTTCGGTCCTTTACTCAGAGCTACGCAGAGTCTTTAGAGTCAAAGCAAAAATGTCACCCAAAGCTTACCCACCCAAAGCTAGCCTTCAGTCTCTTTGCATTAGTGAATATGAATCTAGAGAAATCACATGTGAAGTCAGGCATCTATTAGCTATCAACTAGTTTCCAATGTGGAAGCACTCATTCAATCAATCATTCATGCATTCATGCATTCATTCATTCTAGGAAGAAGGCAGAGATGCACTGGGCAATAGCAGCTTCCCTAATAGTTTGCTGAGTATAATTCTATGTCAGCAACTATGCTCGGTGGTGTTACACCGGTATCTGACGATACGGGCTGGTGGAAGCTGGGCAACAAGTGATAGAACCAGCCAAGTCTATGACGGGAAAGTCCCAGCTCGCCTACGTAGGCAAGGGCCCATTGAGTTGCTTGTCCCCCTGTGGTCCTCAATGGCAGCAGAGGGCCTAGCGGGAGTCCTGACCAGCAAGTCCAACCACATCCCCACTCTCTAGCCCCCCATCCCAACACAGGCACAGGGATAAGGAGTCCAAGCTCTCAAGACTTTCTGGGCTAGAATCTTGGCTCCTCCACTTATTAGCTATGCAACTCTGAGTAAGTCACTCAACCTCCCCAAGCCTTAGTTTTCTTATCTGTAAAAGAGCAAAAAGCATTGTATCAACCTCGGAGAGTGACTACAAGGACTAAAGGAGATAACACAGGGAAAGTGCTTCCTTAATAGCGCGTGACACAGGGAAAGCACTCAGTAGACAGCCGTTATTATTATTATCAGCAGTAACGGTGGCCTCCAAGACCCCACAGTGTAGCCCACCGGTTAAGAGCTCACTCTGGAGCCAGATGACCTGGGTTTGAAACCTGGGCCTGCCACTTCCTAGTTGTGTGCCACCTGGAACAAGGGACTTAATCTCTTGTAGACTCAGCTTCCCTGTCTGCAAAATGGGATCAATAACAGCAAGCACCTCCTTCCTGGAGCTCTGATGAGGACTCAATGAGTTAATAGGCACGAAGCCCTCGGAGCCATGCCTGCTTTATATCAATGTTCACCACAGATGGCTGCTATTACTATTAGTTATTCATGCCAGGTGTTCTGGGCTCAGTTCCTGGCTCTACTTCTGCCTTGCTGAGACTCAGAGGAAAGGCAATTCCCGTCATTTAGATGAGGTTTTAAAACCACACCTCCCCAACCTTCCCACTCACCCCATTTAATGTGAAGACCCGGAGGCACGGGGTGGACTTTGTAGAGGCCAGCGACTCTCTGCTCTCCCACTCGCACGTGTCACTTAAATGGGCTATTTACGACCTTGCTCTTTACCACTGTGCCATCCTGCTCTGGTGAGGGGAAGCAGACAGGGCCACGTCTCCGTGCTGAGGCTGCCTTTCTCAGGAGACCCCCAAACTGGGGTGGGGAGAGAAGAACGTGTGTGGGAAAGATAACATAAGACAGAGAGCAGCAATTCCTCACTGAACCGGGAAGACTGACAGGGGAGCGCCACCAGCAAATTGGAATCACCAATGTAGCACTCGGGCATTCGCGTCATAAGAGGGAGGCTGTCTAAACGAATGGCTTGTCTCAAGCTGAGCAGAGGCCCTGATTTTATCGCAAAGTCAGTGGACAACGAGAACCAGACTTGCCTGCAAAATGCCCGGGGAGTTACAAATCCAAATACGGTCTTGTCTTTGCCGTTTCGGGAGCCTGATGTATGTCAGTCCATTGGGTGGGGAGGAGCTCAGGCAGAAACTGGGCTCTTCTGAGCTGGCTGCTGCTTCCGCTGTAGTCCCCAAGATTCAGCTGAGTTCCCCTGTTTACCGTAAAATTCAAGTGGTGCCATCTATCGAGTCCAGGTTCTCTGGCTTGTTCTAAGATAAACAGCACCCAGTATGGACTCCATGGCTGTTTGTGCTGTCAACTGGGCAGCACTTAGCAGGATGGGGTAACAGCTTTAGGACTAAATTGCTAAAAGGGGCCTCCATCCAGTCTCCTGTTTCTTCTGTTTCAGGGCTCAGGGTTTTGCACCAGTCACTGTCTGGGGGGCATCAACCGGCCCATTAAATGGCTAGGCTTACCACCACTGAACTGGGGCTCCATTCAGCCAAATGCTCTTCCAACATGCAATTTGACAATTGTGACCTCAAGTGGCTCTCAAACCCATAATGATACAACGAAGGGTCCAGTTATTAAGATACGAAGAAAATTCCCAGCATATCCCCACCCCCTCTGCAACTACTGGGGTTCTAGACTTTTAACAATAAGATCTTTGCCATAGGGTGTTGCTGAAAAATAATAAGCAAGATTTCTACCTGAATCCCCCTGTTAGAGGGAGCTCTTCAGGGGACACTTCACCCAGGAAGATAACAAAACCCCAAACCATATTGGTATGTTTGTTATTCCCAGTCATCCGGGCGAAGGGTAGGGCTACTGACGGGCCTCTGTGGGTTTGAGGTTTTTTGACCCCAGTCCTTCCTTTGTGGCTATGCGAACCAACTTCTTGATTATTGAGAACACAGAGTGACCCAGAAAATTCCGCAGGTTTCATGGAAATGAAAGATCCACAAACAAACACAGCTGGTTTCAGCTTTGATGCTGATAACCAAAGCGAGGCAGAGTAGAACCGCAAAATGAAAATCAAAAAACCAGACTGAAAACAAGAAAAGAAAACCCTTTTTCTCCTCAGCCTGTAGATGTGGGAGGGGGGCTCAAGGACGCTTTGGAAGGGGCAGTGTTTGAGAGCAGGGCTCCCCAGGCTGTGTCCCAGGTCACGCAGAGGCCCCACTGCAGGCCTGACGTCCAGGGCACTGGTGCACACGAGGTAACCCTGGGCTGGAGAAGGTACCATTATGATTATGGGGAGTATGGGATGGAACAAGATGAAACCAAGTAGGAGTGGATATTTCCGAAAGAGAACCAGTTGGGTAGATGGGACCATATTCCAAAAGAGAATAGCAACGTGCTTGTAGGGGTGGAAAGCAGACACCTGCAAGCTCTCCTCAGATCTAGAGGAGGACCCTGGCCTTTAAATGCCCAAAAGAAGCCCTGGGAAGTCATATGTGGAGCTGCTTTTAGACTGTGGGTCTTTCCAGCATTTTCAATGCTAATTCCAAACCATCCTAGGCCAGCACAAAGGCGGACTTTGGCCATAATGCTTAGAGAAACGCTATTCATAGATGCCATGTTACTCTGCAAAAAGATTTTATGATTAACGTATAAACTTTATATTATTGCATTTGACCATCACAGCAAAAAATGCAGCTATTACTAAAAGCATCTTAACGGGAGATTTCCCCATTCTGCATTCACAAACACAGAAATACAGTCTGAGTTGATGACCAAGTCGGTGACCTATTTAGCCGTTATTAATTTAAAGAGTGCATTTAAAACTGTCGTTTCTAACTGTTCTAAAAAAAGATTGTCTTTTTTTAACCAAATGGTTTTTTAACTTTTTTTTATCTCTTAATGCTCCAAACTTTTCCACATTTGTGATATAACACAAAGTTCCTTAGCCCCCCCTCTCCTTTTACTGTAGGAAGAAGAGATATAAACTCCTTGAAAGGAGTATTTTTATCCTTTTATCATTCCTTCTCTTCCATAAGACAGCTTAATTTTATTTCTTAAAAATTTTTATTGTGAAATATTTCAAACATCCCGAATAAAACTGAAAATAATATTTAAAACACTTTTGTACCCACCATCCAATGGAATAAATAAATCTTAACATTTTGCCATATTCCCTTCAAATCTTTTTTTCTAGGAACAAAAAATACATACATATAATTTAAGGCCCTGATCCTTGATTTCCTTCCTAATCCCGAAGTAAACACTGAACTGAAGTTGGTAAGTATTATTCCTATGCATGTCTGTTACACATTTAATGCTGTTGTGCTCTATGTATTCATTCATTCATAAGTGTAGTATAAATCTGCAAGTTTTAAAATTTTAAACAAATGTTATCATACTGCATTTATCACTATTAAACTTGCTTCTTTCATTCAACATTGTTTTTGCAATTTATCCACTTTAATGGAGTCGGTTCGAGTACATTTTAATGCTCTGATGTATCCTATTGCATAAATATGCTGGAACTTCTATTGATGAATATTTGGATTGTGTCCAATTTTTTGCCATGACAAAGTTTCAATGACGCTAATTGCACATGTCCTTATGTACATCGATTCAAGCATTTCCCTACAGTATATACCTAGAGGTCGAATTGCTATGTCATAGTGAATGTCTAACTTAAACTTGACTAGATATTGCTGAGTTGCACTCCAAAGTGGTTGTAAAATCCACACCAGCAGTGTCAGGGCAATCCACTTCCCTGCGGGGTAGAGTATCATTGACCTTGTCTGCTGAGCTGGTGATAATACTAGTTAGTGGTTTCTATGTGCCAGGCCTTGGGTTAAGCCATTCACACACATTATCCCATGTAATCCTAGCAATGACCTTATAAAACAGGTCTTATCAATCCCATTTCACAGACAGGAATCAGAGGCCTGGAGAAGGGAAGCCACTGACACAGGGTCAACCTGACAGTGAGTGGTAGGTTGGTAATAGCCACCAGCTAGAGCTCTTAAAAAGTATATATCATTGCCTTCAAAAATGAACAAACATCCTTTTTCATCAACCAGACACATGATTTGAAGCCACAGAAATGATAAAGTTACCCAAGTGACTAAAAAACTGGTATGCATCCCTAGGCTGAACCCAGAGCTCCCTACTCCCTACTCCCAACTTGAGGCTGGCGCAAAAGTCAAGGTTGTTTCCTTGATGGTTTTCCCCAAGGAACCGCAGAAGGCTCCAAGTTAGGTAGCATCAAGGGCACACATCCTTGCTTCCAGAGCCCTGCTGTAATGGTGTTCACAGAGCCCAATCCCTCTTTCCAGAACAGTCCTCCAGCCAGGGCCTCCCCACCATCAATCAGGGCACCGCGGAGCTCATCAGTCACACAAACCATTTGGAGCATTTTTCCAAGAGAGGGAACAACATCATAAAGCCTTGGCAATTGAATCAGAACAAATGGATCCTAAAGACAACTTTCAACTTAGGCCCCAATAAGCCGTCGGAATGTTAAAAAGACACATGAACCTCAGAAGTGAAAGCAGAGAGTGAGAGGGAAATCCCCTCGGTCTGATGAATCAATTCCAGAAAAACCCTCTCACCCGGTCACCATCCATCAGCACCAGAGTCAGGAGATGGGAAATGTTGGCTCTCACTCTTAGCACCTCTGTGTTACAGTCACCCACACTCTGAGTGTGGTCAAAGAAAAATGATCCTGGAAACCCTGACTCGGGAAGAGTGTGCATCAAAAAAGTGGGGCTCTCCCTTCCCACGTGAGATCCAGACATGCTGACCACCTGATGAGACCACTGCGGGGCAGGAGCTATGCTCTAATGCTTTGTTTTTAGTTCACAGACAGGAACTGTTGGGTCACGACAGGCCCTTGGGTAGTTTGAAATTCATCCTGGCTGTAGCAGTACTGCCTACTGGCCACACAGCCCTTCCAGAGTGTTGTAGGAAGAGAGTGGTGGACAAGCCAACTGAACTCAGTGCTTGTACCATAACCATGGCTTGCGGTATCACGGAGGACTCTTGGGGGGTAACTGGATCCCAATACAGAGGAAGGGCAGGGCAAGAGTTAAGCACAAGCTAAGCATTAGCTGTGTGGCTTGAGCAAGCAAGTTAACCTCTCTGAGACTCAGTTTCCTCAGCCTTAGAGAGGGAGGTAATACCACCAACCACAGTAGGCTATTGGAATGACTAAAAAAATAATGTGTTTAGAACACATAGCACAGTATCTGGCACAGGGCTAACCCTGCTGCTTGCAATTATGGTGATTCTGTATGAATTAGATAAAATGGCACCCTTCTTCAAGACATCTGACTGCCGTCTGGCAGAAATAATTCTGCAAATCTGCAATGACTATGCAGTCAATGGTGTCCTTTGGAGTTGTGCAATGGACAACTTACACAACCATACGCATTGGTCTTGCAAATGGTAAGTGCTCAATAAAGTGTAACTAATATTTTATTAGTAAGAATAAAAACCACCACCACCCAAGAGCTCCATGAGGAGTCTTTCAGATGGCACTGATTCCTGAAGGAGGTTGTAAATGAGTTCCCAGGACTCCAAGAAGTGTGCAGAGCTCATGGATGGGGGATTTGGGAGGGGTAGTGTGGGGAGGTTAATGGAAGGTTGTCAGGCAACAGTCCCAGCAGGAGACAGGCAAGCAGAGGATTCAGAATTCTCAGGTCAAGCCCAAGAGGCAAGCCTCATCAGTCAGGGGCAAGTTGAAGGTCTGACAGCCAGAAGGTCATCCGGAGCTCAGCCTACCTCCCAGGACTGCAATGAGGAGCATATGGGGGCAATAATACACGTGAAAGAAAATGCCCGTGAACTGCACAGCACACCAAAGGAGTTATTACTACCTTTTGCCCACCCATCTCCACTCTGTGAAATCCTTGTCCTCCCAGCAGCCTTGAGATGTCTTACATTTTCAAAGTAACTTTTAAAAAATTACTTTATTTGTGGTTTTTTTACTAATTATAAAAATAAGACGAATATTTTTTAAAGACAATTTCACTCAAAAAATAGACTAAGGATACAAATGGGTAATTCTTAGGACAAAAATGGCCAATGAACAAATAAGAAATAAGGTAAATCTAAGAGATACAAAAAAATAAAACAGTGAGACAATTTTCCACTCAACAGATAGGGAAAAAAATTAAGACTGATGATATCCAAAGCTGGTAAGATTATGAGGAAATGGGCGCTCTCCCATCCTATTGGTGGCTGCATAAGGTGCTTTCAAGCATTGTGGAAACCAATTTGGAAGTCTTTATTAAAATTTAAAGAGAGTACAACCTCTGATTTGGAAGTCATACTTCTAGGAGTTGATTCCACAGAAATAAAAGCACCAGAATATACAGCAAAACATGAACATATGTTTGCTGCAGCCTTCTTGGTACCACCAAAAAAACTGGAAACAAGCTATTGCCCTTCAAAAGGGTATAATTGAATAAAGATGGTTTTTCTATGGTATGGAACAATATGCTGCATTAAACATAAGAGGTAGATCTACATATATACTGACCTGCAAGGATGAAACTGATATAGTATCAAGTGACCTGCAACAACCCAAAAATGCAAATTGTAGGCCATGAGTCTATAAAAATTATGTATATATGTATACACATATATATGTATGTAGGGATACGTGTCATAAACTCAGGGAAAAAAATGGGAAGGACATACAGCAAACTGTCAACATGGCCACATCTGGGGGTGTGATCAAATTGCCAAAAAGAAGGGGTGCAGAGCACTGACGTCCTATTTTATATCCCATACAACTTTAAGGGGTAGAACTGTGATTGATTTTCACTTGAGATTTTGGCTTTTTTTTTTTTTCCAAACAAAATTTTAAAAGCACATGCTCATTATAGAGCAGTTGGGAAATACTGAGAAGTATTTTCATCCCATTTTTGTTTTCTGTCTCTTCTCTCACTTAGGATTGCATTATATCACGTCTGACCTCATGTCTCCACCTTGTGGGACCCAGCACTGTGGTGGGGAGGGGAGGTCTCTGGTGCAGAAAGTCTAGTGGAGAGTCCTCAGACATCAGGGCTGGAATAGAACCCCAAAGGTGGTTCAAATGAATCAAAATGGAGTTCACACCCTTTGTTTTCCAGATGCAGACACTGAGCCCCAGGGCACAGGCAGGGCCTGGAAGATGTTACTCATGCAGGCCAGGAGTTATTTACAAAGAGAATGAGCACTCAAAACATAAGCGTGTGTGTGGTTCTGATGGAAGAAGCAGCTGACTAAGGCCCAAACCAAACATTCACAATAAGGATAAACAAGCCCAAGTCTTGAATGGGTCCTGGGGGTCTCTGCAGCCAGGTTCACTGCCCACCACTGACACTCTTCTCTTTGCCAGACCCTCTGTCAAGCACCTCATCTCCATTATCCTCATCCTTACCAAGCCCTGGGAGGCAGGTCCGATTTATCCCATTTTAGCAATGAGGAAACTGAGGCTCAGAAAAGATAACCCAGTTGCATAAGGTCACACAACATATAAGTGGCTGAGGCAGATTTTGAATCCAGTTATGTCTGTCTAATGCTCTGACACATAGCTTCTAAAGGAAGAATGGCTTCCCTATCTCAAAGGCCGTTTCCCAAGAAACATTTGTGAGAAACACAGTGCCCAAAAAGATACGAGCCAGAGCGGGCTTTGTGAGGGGTGTCTCTTCAACCACGCCAGGCTGTCTGCCAAGGAACAGCTGGTGAGGCTTCTTTGGGCTGTTCCAACGTGTGGGCAGGGTGGGAAGTTGGGATTCTAAGTGACCCAGCAAAATTGGAAGGGTGGCCGGGCCAGACGCAGCTTCCTGGAGCTTATGGGTAGCTCTCTGATGAGTCCTGCTTACTCAGAGGCTGCCGCCAGAGCAATGAGAACAAAAGCTGCTCTTGCTGACTCAGTAGCTCGGGCCATTGTGGGCATGTCCCTAAGCCCAGCACAAGTTTTGCTCATTCCATTTTTCTCATCTGTTGAAAAGTACCTGATCGGTAAGCTTTTGTTTTGAAAATAAACACCCTCTTGGATTCCATACTCTCTAGGCCAATCCTTTCAGCCTTTATTGATGCTTCCGTCTCTCCCCTCTGCCCTCTCCTTCTGAAGAGATATTTTTCTTTTATTCTTTTGGGATTTGGCTGACAATCGATTTCTCCATGCTGGTGGAGCCCTGGGGAAAGGCAGAGAAAGATCCTGTTTAGGAGGGCAGGGTCGGGGGGAGAGGGAAGAAAAAGTGGGTGAGAAGGAAGCTCTGCTTCTTCATTTGGAACCCATTTCCATCTCTTTTTGCCTTGCTGGGGCCTCAGCTTCTTGTCTATAATGACAAAGTATATATTTTTTTAACAGCAAGAATGAAAAAATGACTAAATCACCTTGGATCAGATTATTGAAGAGACAGCAGCTAATTTATCTATAAACCAAACCAATAGATGTAGACATCTAGAGAGTTAAATCTGAGCAATTCTGGAAAGCCCCTACCCAGCTCTGCTGAAAGTAGTTCATTTCACCTGCCCCCCAGTGGTAGTTGACACTCTACTATTAGAGAGTCATTCCTTGGGCTGATATTGTGCTTGTTAAAATGTACATCAGAATAACAGTCCCTCATATTTGCATAGGATGATGTGATTTTTGAAGATCTTTCCTATCTCCATCAACCTATTCAAACAAATCCTACGAGCACCTACTCTATGTCAGGTACTAGATAACATCCTAGTACCTGCAATGGCAAGCAAGAAAGACATGACACCCTGTGCTATAGGAGGGCACAATAACAGGTTAACCAACGAGACCTGGGAGTACACTCCACGCCCCTGACTCCTGATCCTGTGCTCCTTCCATTTGACTACCTGTCACACTAACGCCTGGGTGAAATGAGACATTACCCGTCTGCAATCTTCCTCACCTTGATGCAAATCAGTCCATTAGTTCATTTCTATGTGATAACCACCTGAGAGCAGGGTCGGGCATGGGAAGAGGGAAAGGGAGGGCCCCATGGCGGGGGAGTGGGAGCACTGAGGGCCATCCGCGGTATTCCAGGGTGCCTAGGGTGCACAGAAAATCGTAGGGATAGAAACCAGGCTGAGAATGGTGTGGAAAGATCCAGAAACACTCCCCTTCACAGTGCTCCTTGGCAAGTCTTTTAATCATCACTGGTTGACTTTCTCTCCCATTTCAGACAATGGTTCTTGATAAACTCTCTCCCAAGCTCCTTATGCCTCCAAACATCTCTCACTCTCATCAGAGACCTCACCTTCTTTTAAGAGAAAGTCAAGGTCATTCAACATGAGCCTCATAGATTATACTTTTCCTCACCATATATTCCCTGTCTGCTCCCTGGGGATGTGGCAGGTGCTTTTATGGGCCAATGAACTCCTCCTCCTACCTTTCCCATTTCCTCCAGGACCAAATATCTGAATCCTCCTGTTTCTGTATCTTCACACTCACCTTCCTCCGGCTGCCTCCTCTTGGTCTACAAATAGGCCTGATTCTCTCCTACACAAAAAAATTCTTTCTACTGTGCAACCTTCTCTCTCGTTCTTCATTGTCTGTAGCCTCCACCTCCTCATCTCCCAGATTTCATTAGCTCTTCTTTCACCATCCCGGTGATTTTGTGTCAGATGCCAACATTGAACTTTCAGTGCCAAAAGTAATGGTCTTGCCCAGCCTTCCTCATCCTCACCGTTTCTCTTAGGTTAAAAAATACTGACCTTCCTCCTCTACCTGGAACTGTCCCCCTTCTCTGCTTCTGTAACACTATACTCAGATTCTGTCCCAACCTCACCGCTGGCCCTTTTATTCTCCTGCACTGCCTTCTCTGAGATCCATACTCATGTATCCAAATGACCACAGAAAGAGAAGTTGGCAAAGAGATGACAGAGAAATGTTCAAGGAGACAGAAGAAGAACTCCAAAATATCCAATGTCACAGAAGCCAAAGAATAAGCAAGTTTTAGAAAGGAGATGGATGTCAACAAAATCAAATAACTGAGTGACACTTAGCTTTTTCTAATACAAATCCAGGCCTGAAAACACAATTGCATGAATGAACTAGGCTTTTGTGGTTTGCTGTCTATAACAGAATTTTATTAAGAAAGGACCTCCTAGTGACTGGAAGTGCCCAAGTAGAAGCTGGAGGACTGTTGATCAGGTAGTAGTACATAATTCTGCCTTTTCACAGGTTCTTTGATTATATGATATCCTCTCTTAGACATTTTCAAAGGACTCCTAACATCTGGTTACCACCCTCACCAATATCATCATCATCACCACCATCATCAATATCCTCACCACCACCACCATCATCCTCATCTTTATTACCATTCTCTCCACCACCACCACTTTCACTCTCATCATCATCATCATCAAATGTCTTTAAATGGTCCCCCATACTGTGTGTACCAGGTTTTGTGCTGAATGCTTCACATACATTATCTTACTTAATACTCATATTAACTCTGAAAAGTCAGTTTATTATTTTAATTTTATACATGAGAAAACCAAAGCTCAGAAAGGTTCATTAATTCATCCATGATTACACAGTTAGTATGTCCTAGAAGCAGAATTCAAATGCTAATCTGCCTGACTGAGAGACTTTGCTTCCCCATGCCAGGCTGCCTCTCTTGAAATGTGAAAGTAGACAAACCTACCAATGACATATTCAACAAACCTACCAATGATATATTCAACAAGAAGAGGAAGTTCTTTTTAAAAATAAGCAGGAAATCTTGCCATAAATTGCAAACACGCTGGTTCCGGGAAAGTTAGCATTCCCAGCCCTGGTCATATTAAGACAAGTCTGTCTTTCAGTGCACACATTTTCCAGCTTGTTAAATGGAGATGACTCTATATTTGTTCATCAAGAGTTTGGCATCTCTGCAAAAATGCTGAAAATCTGAGGCAATGATCTGAAGATAAAAGTCCTTTCTTTTCTTATTTGCTTAGAAGGACCCAGCAGTTTAAAATGTTTTCTCTACTAATATACACAAGAGAGTTTATTAATCCAAAATCAAAATATCTGTTTAAATATAGACCAAAGGATTGAGGTCAAAAAGACATAGATATGACTTGCTTATCTTTAACAGGGTACATTGAAACTAAATAGTGGTTTAATAGCATCTTTCCAACATTTTGTCTCCTAATAGATTTTGCAGGATTATTCTACGTCGAAAGTTTTCCTGTCTGATACAAAAGTTCTTCACAGACTCTATTCCCATCCCTTACCCTTTTGGGAGATGGCAGGGGGTGTGAGGTGGAGGGGGGAGGTGAAAAAGCCCTCTTGCAAATCCTTTTCCAAAAATCTTTGGCTGAACAAAGACTTTCCCATTTAAGAGCAGGTGACAGTAAGATCTCTCCCATAGGCAGCACATTAAGACTCTCTGCAGAAGTAAACAAATCTGTTATGATGAAAGCCGGACATTCCTTAGGGCCAGGATCTAATGAAAATGTCAGTGTTTTATGCAGTTTAAAAACTGACAATTCAACAGTTTTACAGGAGCTATTTAACATTTATCATCACTTACAAGAGCTCAAATGCAGACAAGAAGAAGGGCAACAGAAGAAACCAAGTGACTCCTTGCTTAGAAGCCGCTATGTTACCCATAACCCATGAGGGTTTTACAGTTTGTCAATTACCAGAACCCTCAGGCAACAGGGCACAGGTCTTGGCAAAGGCAAGTTGGAAATCTGCACTCCAAGCATAATCATCACAGTGACCACACTCTGCACTTTCATTTACACATCCCCCCCCATTAAAGACCCAACCGCCGGGTAGTCAGGATACTAGAGACAGCTATTAAACCAACTGAAGGCAATGCATTAAGAGCCTCTGAGTGTTTGCCAAATTCTGCTTTAGATACTGTCCAAACCACTAAGAGAAGAGAAATAGAATGTGAAAATTCCAAACTAGTAGAGGAGAAAACAAAAAGAAATAAAGAAAGCACAGTCAATTCAAAAAGGGCAGTAAAGTAGAGAAAAGGAAGAAAAAAACCACCCATGATAATAGAATATGCAAAATAAGAAGACAAAGTTAAGTCCAGATAGATTAGTTACAATAAATATAAATAGCTAAAATTCATCCATCAGAAAAGACAGAGACACCAGATTTTTTTTTTGAAAAAATCCAGCTTTATGTTGCTTATAAAATGGACCAGTGACACACAAAGGCTGAAAACAAAAGGATGGAAAAAAACATACACTCACATGCATTAACCAAAAAGATGTTGCTATAGCAATGTTATCAGACAAAATACAATTTATAGGTAAAAGCATTAACAGGGATAAAGGGAGGTACTAATTAATGATAACAAGTACAACCCACTAGGACGCTATAATATTAGATAAAGAAATTTAATACAGTTAAGATAATAGGCTAGAAATAGATAAAACAAAAACTGATACAGTTACTAAGAGAAACAACCAAATCCACAACCATCATGAGTATTTGAATGCTTATCTCTCAGAAATTGAGCAGTTAAACAGCTAAAACATTAATAGAGATATACAAGATTTTGGTTACATTATTATTTTTTGTGTGTGTGAGGAAGATTAGCCCTGAGCTAACATCTGTTGCCAATCCTCCTCTTTTTGCTGAGGAAGATTGGCCCTGGGCTAACATCTGTGTCCATCTTCCTCTACTTTATATGGGACGCCGCCACAGCATGGCCTGACAAGCAGTGTGTTGGTGCATGCCCGGGATCTGAATCTGCGAACCCCAGGCCACCGAAGCAGAGCGTGCGAACTTACCTGCTACGCCACTGGGCCGGCCCCTCAGTTACATTATTTATAAGCTTCATCTAAAAAACATACAAAGGGGCCAGCCCCGTGGCTTAGCGGTTAAGTGCGTGCGCTCCGATGCTGGCGGCCCAGGTTCGGATCCCGGGCTTGCCCCGACGCACTGCTTCTCTGGCCATGCTAAGGCCGCATCCCACATACAGAAACTAGAAGGATGTGCAACTATGACATACAACTATCTACTGGGGCTTTGGGGGAAAAATAAATAAATAAAAATTAAAAAAAAAAAAATTAAAAAAAAAAAAATAAAAAACATACAAAGAATGTGTTCTCGAAGACAGAATCCACATTCTTCTCAAGTACACATGGAATATTTACAAAAAATTGAACATGTGCTTGGCCATTAAAAATCTCAACAAGTCTCAAAAAGTGATATCACACACTTGACATCTGAACTTCTCTTTTGAAAGAATAATAGAATTTTAGAACCTTACATATCAAGGCTATTTCATCCAGTTCTTTGCCTAGAAAATGGTTCTCATTTTCCAACGCTTTTCTTGGTGTCACCTCCTCAGTGACGCCTTCTCTGATCACCTCAGGTAGAGTAGCTCCCTCCATCTCCGGTAACTCTTTATTATATTGCTCTATTGTATTTTCTTCATGCAATTAACTGGTCTCTGAAATCCCCTTGTTTGTTTGTTTACTGGTTTACTGTCTCTCCTCCTACCTCCTAAAATGGAATTCATTTGCAATCTCTCGCTCCTAAAACAGAGCCTGGCACATAGTAGGCACTCAATAAACATTTGTTAGTGTCAGCCTGACTTGGCAGCCTACAGTGCTCATAGCCCCTCATAAAGGTACAGATCTCTCCCCTAGAACAGATCACAGTACATCAGGATTATTTGTGTTGTGACAGTCTCAGTAAGAGATAGTGAGCTTGTCATCATATCTGCTTATGTAATAGATGCCAAATAAATGGTTGTTGAATAAACTATGACCTCCCCCATGTGCCAGAAGAAGTCCGAAACCTTGAGAAGACATGTGACCTGCTTAAAGCCACATCTTGTTAATGAAAGTGTCTGATTCCTGACTGAGCATCACTCTGCTCCCTTCCAAGTGACCTCTGAATCACATCCTATCATGCATGGAGGCTGCAAATGAGGTCAGAGAACACAACTTGCAAATACCTTTTTTGTCAAACCCGGTGTTTCTGTTACTATTATATAGATACCAGCCTTTGCCAAATCTATTAAAATTGACTCAAATAATTATTTCTTATAATAACTGCATGTCTGTACAAGGACTGCATTTTACAATTAAAGAAACAAGGGATAGAGCTTAAAATAATAGTTTGTTGATTCAAAATCAGCAGTGTGGCCATTTTATCAGTCCAATGGTTAAAGAAGGAAGAATTACTATGTGACCTTGGACAAGTCCCCTAGTGGGCCTAAGCCTCAGTTTGCATGTCTATGAAATGGTCATAACATCAGTACTTACTTCATAGGTTGCTATGAAGAGTAATTAGATTAATCCAACAAAGCACTGAATAGAGTATGTGTCCCAATGAGCTTCATCAATATCTCTAAGATTTCAGACCTTGGCATAGTCAACTCAATTACTTTGCATTAGTTGTTTGAAAGTTTTGCTCAAGAAACTGGTTTTTGACAATCTGCCTTCCAGAGCTCTTCCGGAGTTGTAACAGTGTTATATAATGAGTCTTAATGCTCCTTTGAATCTGATTAAATCCATTCGTTTTGTGAGACCTAAGCTAGAAAAATCCTAGCCAATACCAGATGTATTTGTTGAATGGCCTTTTTACTGAAGATTTCAGGAAGATGAGGCTGCTAGAGGGGCAGCCAAGATGACAGCATTGATTAACAAAGGGGCATATTGTCTGGCACATTCTTCTCTGACCTAACCCTCCTCCTGCCTCAGAAGGAACTATTCTAGAATGGAAAGTTTCCACCATAAACATCTGCTTGCCAGATCTACCCCAACACTGTAGCCTCTGGTGAGGGCCATCAGGCACTAAGGATTTTCCTTGGATTGGGAGCTACTTGAAGAAGGGCACAACCAAACTTCAAATTTATTGTGGAAGATAGGAGTAGCACAATTTTGATAGAGACTCCTTTTAAAGGTCAAAAATTTTTGCTTACCTCTCCCCCTAAGTAATTTTATTTCTCCTACCTTTTGATTCAGAAAAACACCTGATGATGAAAAGCTACTAGGAATTCAGTAATGTTTTTAAATGAATTTTTATTTTAGAAGTCACAATAGCATCTAAACACATATCAGAAATAGTCACACATGTATTTAAGAGGCATTCTGTTCCAGTCTAGGGTTGATTTTGTGTGTGTGTGTGTGTGTGTGTGTGTGTGTGTGTATTTGAAGCCTCCCAAGGAGCTTTGTCCACAGGTAGAATGTAGTTCACTAACACAAAATACAGAATTTGTTCCTTTTAAACCAGGGTTTTTAAACATTAGCACTATTGATATTTTGGGCTGGATAATTCTTCGTTGTGGGGGCTGTCTTGTGCATTATGGGATGTTTAGCATGGGCCCTAGCCTCTACCCATTAGATACCAGTAGCAACCTCCTCATACACAACCTGAGTTGTGATAACCAAAAATGTCTCTGGGCATTACCAAGTGTCACCTGGGGGCCAAAACTGCCCCTGACTGAAAACCACTGCTTTAAACTTTCTCCCTGTTCTAGCTCTAATGAAAGCTGCTTATTGAGGCAAGCTATGCTGTAAAAGAGGAGTGAATATAGGGCAAGCAATTCTCAGCTGGAATACTCACACTTAATAGGTGTGAGATTTTGATTAGGTTGATGAGAATGATGATTTTATCTATCTAATTATTTATTTTGTACCTCCGAGTTGATCTTGCAAGTGGAGTTTTGGGAATAAAAAGGGCCCTGGATTGGCAGGGGACCCAAGTTCTACTCCCACCTCCACCAAGAGCCAACTAGGTGACCTTTGGCAAATCATATCCCTCTCTGGGCCTCAGTTTCCCCATCAGTCTAAAAGCTCATATGAGGCACTGAGGCAGAGGAGTATAGCTAGGATGCAAAATGGGAGGGGATTTCTACCATCACCCACCCACTAAAAATGCAATAATGGAGTCACAGTTGGCATTAGAAGCAGCTAAGAGCTGAATCACCACCACAGAAAATACCATCAGTGAAATAAAGCATAAACTCGTGAGGTTATCCTAGAATATAGAGATGTAGTTTATGAGGGACAAGATCATGGATATGCGCATTAGACAGCGAAGAACCTGAGGATAACAGATGCTCCAGAAGAAAAGGCTAAAACTAAGAAGAGAAGCGATAAATTTATGCAGATGGAAAACATATGTAGCAGGTTAAAAGGGCTTAGTGAACACCAGGAAAATTTAAAGGAGGCGAAGACTACAGTCTGGCAAAATTATTGACTTATCTTTATTGACATAAAGAAAAAACAATCCACAAACATCTAGTAAGAAAACAACAGGCTGCCTTTAAGAAGCACAAATCTGGCCCACCTCGGGCAGCAGCAGACATAGAAGTACCTCTCCACTCTCATGCATAAGACAAGGCAAGTGCTTGTGTCTACCATCTTCCCTGCCCAAGTCCCAATTTTTGTTGATATATCTGGGATTTCAAACAAAAACATTTTTGCTTTTGCCATTATATCCCTTCTCTTTCAGAAGCCACTTTTGACATGTGTGCTCTTCTTTAAATCCATGTTTATAACAGTGGTTTATGATGCTCAAGACCAATTTAGGAAGAGGATACGGGCCTAGAAGAGTGCTGATGAGAGCAGAATACTCGGCAAGAGAGCTGTGCACAAGCCACATTGCAAGCTTCTGAAGCTGTCCACGTGCACCTGACTTCAGAGTCCCACACCAGAGCAACTGAGTCAGAATTCTTGAGGTGGGGCCCGGGTGAGTACCCACTTTGTTCTTATGAGAAGCTCGAATTGGGTGATGATCCACTGCCATTGACCCTATAGGCCTGGCCACATGGCATCTGGACAGGTAACTGGAGAGGTAAACCTGGGCATCATTCATGTTGCTGTGGTCCACAAGGCCCTCTTCTGCATGTCCTAATCAGGGTTGCTTACTGTCCTAACAGGGACCAGGGAGGTAACATGAACGAGGGACATGAGCTTGGTGTAAGCAAGGCAGACATCAGCAACCAATAAACCGGAGGGGGCAGGCTGAGAGGAAGGGGACTGCTGTGAGAATCTGTGGGAACACGGCCCCCTGAAGGCTGATCATCTGATTTTCGCCCCAAATCCATAAAGCCGGATTATATGTGATATGTGCAGGGTTTAGGGATCCTGTGTGGGCCAGCCAAACTGCCACCTGGGCAGAATTGACTTGTAGACTCTGTTTGGGACCCCAGCCTCAAATTTTTCAGGTCTGCAGAAACAGTCCCTTTGTTTCAATCAAAGAAATCCTCTGTCTCCTCAGAACCAGCATAGGCCTTTTTCAACAAGTGGAAACCTAGGTGCTCCAAATGACTATCTTCATTAATTTGTTAATTTTTTTAAAAGCCACTCAGACCGCCCTGAAGTTCAACGGCTCCCTGTCTTTTCATGTTCACAGGCTTTGTGCAGACAACCAGTGAGCTGTCCTTTGGCACTCTAAAATGTCAGAGCTCAGGCCACGAGTTCCCTCCGATGGGAGAGATCTGCCTCTCTGAAGAGAAGCAGACATGCTCAGAGCCTGTACCCTGGACTGTCCCTCCAAAATGACAAGAGAGGGGTGAACAGCTAGGCTCTCTACAAAACTCAGTGGGACGAGAACACAAAGGGCTTCAGAAGCCAGAGTGCATTTGCACTTCCTCTCTAATAACCAGCATCGACTGGAACTTTCCATGTGCCAGCTGTTGTGTTTCTGCTGCATAGGTACACAGTAAGTCCTCGATAACTGCTTTTGGATGGGTGGATGGATAAATAAATGAATCAGATATCGCTTTTATTTCACACTCCTGAACTCGGGCCTCAGCACTGTAAGGGCCTTTGGATTTGCAGGATCTCTTCTTTCATTTGTCAACTATTTCTGAGTGCCAAATCTGTGCAAAGTCAGCGTGTCAGCCACCAAAAAAAAGAAAAAAAACAGAGAACCTTCCTTCAAGGTGTGTCCCGGCAAAGACAGGTGAGATATATGTAGTGATGAATCCAGGTCAAGAAGGCAGTGGGTGAAGACAGTTCCTCACTCCTAGGAGCGGCTGGCCACACCCAGGAAGATTCTCTGAAGATTCTTAAAATGCCTCCCTAAAAGCCACATAAGAATCTTCCAGGATATGGTAAAAGTCCCCCGCAAGTAGCTTTGCTCTCAAGGGGGAGATCAGCAGAGGCTGCCCCAAAAAGGATCTCAGAGAGAGGCACTGCAAGAGTTGGAGGAACCAACAAGAGGCAGAGGAAGAAACGCCAAGGTGCTGGTGTCATGCCTGGGCACAGTGGTGTTGGTGCTGTCAGTAGACACTTGGAAATCTCAGTCTCTGTTGGGAAGAGACCGGGGTTCACTCTGCAGCAAGTCTTAGGGTGTGTTCACCCACGTGGCTGCTCAGAAGATTCTCTGCTATGGCAGCCTCTATGGGAAGAGTCCCAGCTAGTATGGGAGGTGGTGCCAGCTCCCTGGGGACACTCTCCCTTACCCCCCCACAATGCCACCAACCTAGACACATACCTGAATAAACACCTGGTCATCCTTTAGTTCTTAGCTTCAACCTCATGTCCAAAGAGAAGCCCTCCCTGTCAACAACAAAGGGAGCCTGCCTCCCTGTAGCTCTTGTAGCTCTCTCATTCTTTGAGGTGCTTTTCACCTTTATTTGTGTAGTTATTTGCTGAAGTCTCCTGGCTGCTGGGCTGTGGGCTCCTGGAGGGCAGGGCCAGGGAGTGTCTGTCCTGTACACGTGCATTCCCACCCTCCTGGGGCAGACTAGACTCGCCTTCCAATAGGAAGGGCTTCCTGGCACGTGAGGGAGCTTCTGTAGTAAGGAGGAGACTTTCCTCAGGTTCCTGGGAGGACTCTACAAGGCAAGGTGAAACTGAAAGGTTGCCAGGAGCACTTCCTCACTGCCTGCTTTCTGTGATGGCAGCTCCAAACCGAACTTCCCCTCCTCTGCTGAAGATCTCAAGTGAGAGGTTTCCTAAAAAGCAAACAATGCTCCAAACCAGAGATGCTACACTTACAAAACAATATAGCCCGATGCTGAGAAAGAGCTGTGGATAGTCAAAACAAAACCAAGACAAAAAGCAAAAACAGAAAACCACTGCCCTTGGTCTTGGCTCTAGCAGTCCTAGATCTTTAAGAACCCCTTTCCCTCAAATTCAAGGTTTGTTTTTTTTTTTTTAACAAATCATATTTAAAATATGTGTTTCCCTTTCCTCATTGTGATGAGAATGCTGAGAAACTATTTTTTCACGTTCAATAAAAATCCAGATAGCTGCTTTGTTCCCAAATCACCTGGTACATTTAATATCCCAAAGATCAAAATTGGCATTCACAGGTAATTTTTTACAAAGATAAAACCTAACGATCATGGTCACAATCTTTCCTAAAACCAACTAAAGACAGCAAGAGTCATGCACGGCTCCATCAATGTTCTGGTGCCACACAGATGGTTTCACACTCAGCCTCTCGTATCTCCAGCCACGTGTACTCAGTTCCCAGTGTATGGCTGAGCACAGTGCCTGCTGGGCCAACTCTCAGAGAGAGAAATCAATCAAACCCATGACACTAAGATTAAAATAAGCTACGTTTAATATTCTCTTAAAGACTCAGCAAGTCCTTTCAGATTTTGCTATGCTACAAGATGAGGCCACTAATATTGATTATCACATTAATATATAATCACATCAATATGTATATAAATATGAATATATTAACCAACGGGGACATTGGCTTAGAAATATTGTACCATATGAAAAAATACTTCAGTGACCAAGCCTATTATTTAACCTTTGCAATGCTCTCTCTTCCTTCCCCTTCCTCTACATTCCTGCTGAGACCACA
The DNA here is from genome assembly GCF_057802395.1 of Ceratotherium simum simum. Classification (NCBI taxonomy): domain Eukaryota; kingdom Metazoa; phylum Chordata; class Mammalia; order Perissodactyla; family Rhinocerotidae; genus Ceratotherium; species Ceratotherium simum. The sequence continues at coordinate 56,140,615 of NC_141904.1, forward strand.
CTCAGCAGGCGGGTTTGAAGATCAGAAAGAAGGAGTGGTGTGACAGAGCGCTGGGGGCGGGAGAAAATAGCAGCAGATAAGGCCAGGCAGGTGGGCGGGGGAGGGAGCATGCCAGGCCTTGCAGGCTTTAGCCAAGTATTTATATTTATTCTAAGTACAAAGGGAACTGCCTGGAGGGACTTAGGAAGTGAGTGTATGATGTAATTTACATTTTATAAGGATCATTCTGCCTTCCTGTCTGGTGAATTTATGCCTTGTGCTCATGATTGGATCACAAGTTCGTGGATGGTAGGGCTACAGGCATGTTCCTTTTAATGCCCTCACCTCACACACTCGCAGAAGTGTTAAACCAAGAGTTCCCAAACTTTTGTGCGCAGCAGAATCACCGGGAAGCTCATTCTAACCCAGCTTGCTGGGCCCCACCTGCAGAGTGTCTGATTCAGTAGGTCTGGGTGGTACCTGAGGATCCGTATTTCTAACAAGTTCCCAGGTGATGCCGGGAAGCAGTTGCTGGTCCAGGCAGGGCTCCTGGAGAGCCAGTGTTTAAATCTATTTGCTGAATAAATCAGTCAATAAAGAGAGATGAGAATGTTTTTTTTCCAAACAAAACAATAGAAACAATCAGTGGTTTGAGTTTGACCTAAAATGGCAATCATTTCTTCTAATTTTTCTTTTCTTACATTATTCCCTTCACCATATTATGTGATGATAACAAGAGGACTAACCCTGCATGCAGAAGTACTCTGAAAGGAAATAGATCATTGTGATTAGACAAGATGAGACACTTCAGAGACTGCATTGCCAAGTTTAATTATAAATCAAATGTCAAAGATTTTTTTTTGCAAAAGTATGTGATTTATTTGTGCAGGCAGTAATTACCTGCCTCAATCCAGAAAGGATATGAGGTGGTGAGGCATCCGGTGGTGCTAATCCAAAACTGAAAATTAAACTAAACTTTCCTTGGAATTCAGGAATAAAGCTCACCAAGGCCCATCCCTGTTTGGTTCAAAGTACACGGCGTTGATGAATATGCCTCTATAAGAAGAGGTTGTTTCAAACTCGCTTTCTTGAAGGAACCCCCATAGATTCCAATTTAGATGCTTCCTATGCCAAAGCAGAAATGCAACTGAAAAATGCAAAGTAAACAGAGACTCAGAACCAACAGAGGGAGAATGTGCTTCAGACCTAGGAGAGTTGGCACAGACCACTATACAAGAAGCAACCGGGGTCTCTGAGGATTTACTTGGCTCCGCCACACGTGAGGCTGTGGTTTTCCCGTGCAAATGTCCATCCACCCAGAAATTGTTATCACGCCCAACCAACAATAGGCAGTCCAAACTTAGGGATGGCTGGGAGCTTGCGGGTCAGTAGGAAGCCCTCTTGCCAGAGGCCTACAAGGTCATAGGCTCACATTCTGTGTAGGATAAAAACTGGTGAGACATAGCCCAGGATTGTGTAGGGCTATACTTAAACACCGAAGGGTGGGCCTAAATGAAATCTCATCTATCCAGTAGTTATTCAGACCTTATAGTCTAAGAAGTTGACCACAGAGGGAGGGATTCAAAACATCAAAAGCCAGAGAATCAAAACAGGAAAGGCCATTGAAAATCATAGGCCTTGAAAAGCAAACAATAAATAAAATAGTCATGAAATAGGAACCAATGAATGAATCGTACTCTTTGTCCACATAGCAAGACACAAACAAGAGGTGGATGCAACAATTTATATCATGTGGATGATAAACCTGGATTCTTGTCCTATGCTGGTGGGAATCATGGACAAAAGTCTGGCTATGAATTAAACACAAAATAGCAACCCCTACACTCTAGCAAAAAATAAAGTACACGTGAACCCCCAAATCCCAGGTCATTATGCAGAGTCTCTCTGAAACGCAGCTCCCCATGGCATTTGCAGTTACCCACCTCCAAAAGGGGACGAGTAAACACTGGACCTGCTCTGGTGTTAAAGTGCCACCGGGTACTCCCCGCTGTCTCCCTCCTCCTCTTCTTCTTTACAGACAGGTAAAGTTGGATCTCTTGAAGGAACTGGGGGCTCCCACTCTAGGCAAAGGTTGGACAGGTGATCAATGTACAGCATGAGATTTGACTGTGCCTCCATGCCTCCGACAGAGCTGGATCATCTGGGGCAATGAAAATTATAAGCAACAAGAAAGCGGTATTAACAGCAAGGGTAGGGAGCCCAGGCAGCACACACCACGATTCCCTAGGACACCCAGCCACCATTCCTTTCCTCATCCAGCCCTTCCGAACACACTCATCAAGCACTGTGCCAGGCTCTGGGGATACAGGAGTGACAAATATGAACACAAGCCCTGCCCTCATAGAGCTTATGGGCTATTTAGGACAGTGAGACAAGCAATTAAGGGACAGTGGGTAAAGAAACCTAGAGGGGACATGGAGCACAAAACAAAGGCAGCCAACCCAGACAGGGTGTGGGTGGTCAGGGAAGGCTTCTTGGAAGAAGTGACATTTAACACTGAGCCCGGAGGACCCATGGAGTTAGCCAGACAAGACTGGGGTGTGTCAGCATGTGCAAGATTCTGAGATGAGAAAGCATGGCTGGTCTGAGGGCAGAAAGCCCTTTGTTCTCAGCCATTCTCCAGCCCTTAATCCCAAACCCAACCAGAGCACCAGATTTGGAGTCTGCAGCTCTTATCATGAGGTGCTCCTCCAATCCCCACAATCCAGTCGTGTTTTAACCTCTTCAGGGGGATCTCAGGAAAGGAAAGAACTGAGGAAATAGTTTTTTCTGTAAGAAGATAGGGAAAAAAAACAATAATACAGAGTTGAACTGCTATAGAATAGACCCAACTGCAGCAATCTGTTTTCTGCACACCACATCACAGGTAAGTGACATGCCACGCTCACTGGGGACGGTTGAAACAACAAGACACCAGACCGCAATTTGGCATCACCAAAGTGGGAGCCCCCAGGCTTCTTCTCTTTGGCTCGCACTTTGCCCTTTCCTTTCCTCCAAATCCCTGGGAAATCACAGAGGGAGCACTTTGCTCCTGTTAGCCTTGGTGTTTTTGATGTCTAAAAGGCTACCACCGACACGATACCTCCCACTTGCCTTATGCAAGTAAGGAAATCCAGATAGCTATGAAGCCAATCTTGTCAGAGGCCTCCATGCAGGAAAACAAAATAAAACAAACAGAAAAACCTGTGACAGTCCCAGTAGTCTGAATGTTACCCAGGGTTCTAGCCACCTTTGCATTATGAAAGAGACCATTGTCCGGGATGGTTTAAGACGTTGCAATAAGTATGTGGTCATTTTACGAAAACGCACAGTCCAAAGTAGCTGTCCTTTATGTTTTAATATTATCCTATAATTCAACTCCTGCAAACAACATCCCTGAGTAAACATGGAAAGAAATAAAACTCTCACTTCTAAAAAGCAGAGCAGGCAGCTATTTTAGAGACAAAGAAAGGATGTCTTTTTAACCTATGACAACACAAATTTGTTTAGGTTTTCCCTTTACTAAGTAAGTAAGCCATGAGGTATTTTCCAATAAAAATATCCCCGTGCATGTGCAAACACCAGAGGCAATCATATAATTACCATGCCCAATCAGATTCAATTGCTGACAGTTGAGTTCCCACTGCTCATTAACTTCAGATCGCAATGAGGTCTTTACGGAAGCCCTTTCCGTCTCTTTACAAAGGTTCCTATGATGCGGGGAGCAGCCCCAGCACTACGTCATGCGGGATAATCATCCCAAAATGGCCAGGGCCAAGGCCAGCCTACTCTGACTTCCCTCTGAAAAAATACAAAGAGAAATTCCAAGAAACACTGGCTTAAATGCCCTTGCTTCATTTGGGGATCTCACTTCCAAATATAATAGTAACCTTTCACCTCCACACTTTAAGTGCCGTAATTATATAATTAAAACCAATTATGTCATTTAACAGAGAGACTTTTTCAAGATCCACGGCAAGCCAATTACTTCAATCATTGACCTCAGATGATTTCCCACACTGACCTGCAACCATGAGGATTGGGATAAATTTAGACATCAGCTTCCGAAGGCTGGCATGGATTAGCTGAACGGGTTGTAGCAGGTGTAGATTCTTCTAGACTCTAGGAGCTGAACTGAATTCATTGCATCTAACACCACCACCACCACTTGTTTGCACAACCCTTTCAATATCCCAAGATACTTGTTTGATCTTCATCACCACCCAAATAGTATTATTACTTCCATGTTGCAAGTGAGAAAAAGGAGGCAGGGAGAGTTACGGAGTTATCTCAAGTTATGCAACCAGTTAACAGCAAAGCCAGGGCATTAAAAGCAAAGCCAGAACAAGGACCTGAGTCTTCCACCATAGAATCCAAAGCCTGTTAATAGCAAGTAGAGTGAGTGAGTGTGAGTGTCAGTGTGTGTACACACCCGTGCAGATTTACTCTCCTGGGCATCCATACCTCCTACTGAGGTAACACGTCTGCTCCACTTTCAGCCCATGTGCATCACGCGAGGCTCCACTCCAGCTCAGGGCTGGTGCTGTCACCTAGGCCTCAGCCAATCAGCTCCTAGCATTCCCCTCACTGCAGCATTGGTCCAGAGATGAGCACATGACCCAATCAAAGCCAATGAGACACATTAGGACTTTGCTGAGGATCTTGGAATCTTACTCTTCCTAACTGGGCTTGCGTGTGAGAGGAGGTACCATCTGCCAGCTGAGCCGCCATCTTGATACGACTGAAGGAGTGAGGGAGAATGGAGCCAAGAGATGTAGAGAGAGAAACTGGTTCCAGGAGACTCCCTGAATCCCTTCGTGTTGCGGTAGGGGCATTTAGAACCTGGAGTGGTTCAGTAGCACACTGGAGAAAATACGAAAAGCACCACCACCTACAGCTTGAGTAGTCTTGATTACAAGGATGGAATTAATTGACCGTGGCTCTGAGCAGCAGTCCTGCCTCCTGCTCACAACACAGTTAAATGCCTCCTATTTTTGAGTTATTTAAAGAACATACCATTTTATGGGCAAGAGGAAGCACTTTAATCTGCGAAATGATTTTTATCACAAACTAAACATCCTTGTAACTTTTTGATTCTCTGCTTTGGTCAACGTTGTCTCTCCTTGGAGCTGAGACAGCTGTTGGAACCAGAAGACCTGCCTCCTCGACCTTGCACTTTGCCCTGCTCAGTGGTACCCTTGTGCTCTCCAATTCCTAGACCTGTGTGGAATGTAAGAACTCAGGACACTTGCATTCATAAAAATGGAGCATCTTCTTTCTTTTTTCCCAGGCCTTGAGGAAAAAGAAAAAAGAGTAAGAATTCTTTTAATGCAGGATTTTCAAGCTTGGCACTATTGAAGTTTGGGGCCAGATAATTCTTTGTTGTTGGGGCTGCCTTATGCATTACAGAATGTGTAGCAGAGTCCTCTGGCCTCTACCCACTATCTGCCAGTAGCACCCCTCTCCCCAAGTTGGGACAACCAGAAATGTCTCTGGGCATTGTCAAATGTCTAGGAATCGGGGCTAACATCACCTCCGGTTGAGAACCACTGCTCTAATAGAACATCTGAGGTATTTATTGGATTTTCCTCATCTTTGAAAATATGACTCCTTATAGTATCATGGTGTCTTCTACTTAAAGTGTGAGGACTGAGGAAACCATTATGCTCCTTAGAACTTTGCAAGAGCAATGTAAAATATCCAGTGAGGAGAGCTGTCTAAACAAAAAGACCCAGGATCACAATACTGCCTTCTATCAGGGCCATGAAGCCACATAAGACTTGCTGACCCATTAAGGACCAGAGTGGGAAAACATGTATCAAATAGAAATAGTTTTACCTAAAGACCAGACAGAGGACAAGGATGTGGAGGGAAAAATTAGAAATGAAGAACAGACATCTAAACAGTGAGTTCCAAAGTGGGTATTCAGCTTCTCATTTCCACAGGAAAGAAAATGAAACCTTAAGATTGTTGCTGGGTTTCCTGGATACAGGGTTAGCCCAAAAAGGGAGAAGAGGCTGGGCTCAGACAGAAATGACCCCTCCAGCAAAGGCCTAAAACTCACTCTGCAAAGAAAAAGCCAAAAATGGTAAAGCCTCACTTATTTAGACAAAGGTGGGCAAAGACATTTAAAATAAGCAAAATTGATGGATTTATAGAATATTTTTTAAGGAAAGGCATTTACTTTCTTTCAAATGCCAGCAGTAACTAAGAGTGGGCTGGCAGTCCTTCCTTCAGGATTGATTTGAATGAGAAGGTAAGATAGAATTCATTTAATTAGCATAGGCATTGTTAAGCCTTGAAGACAGGCTTTGAACTGGTTTGTCCTCTCAATGAGCTGATTAGTTATATCTTCACACCGGCAGCTAGCTGAGGCCAGCCCAGGAATTCCACAGTAGTGAGGTTCCAATGAGGCTTTGCTTCAAGGCGTAGACTTCTTCTGCACACCTCAAAGTACTGACTTCTGATCAAGTCTGTCAGAAGAACCAGGTTGGTTTGTGTGGGAAGACTGGCCTTTGTTGGGGCAAAAATGTTTGGATTCTAGCAGTTTCTCTCACTAGAAGTTCTAATGCCTCAGGGGATGGAGAGGTGCATCAGGGGAGTTCAGATTATCAGATAGGGACATCACTGCTTCCTCAGTTCCCAGGAAGCCTCCCTCTGCACCTGTCTCCATGTGCTGTCCCATTCTTCTGGCCCCTCATTCTCCAACTGCCCTCACTTCTCTCCTGCAGCCAGTGAAATCTGACAGCTACCGTTTGATCATGTGTGAAATGGAGAAAGAGCAAGAATAAAGGAGTCTCTGAGGAGAAGTGGCCCTCCTCCCATTGTTCTTCTAGGCTTATTGTCTTTTGTTTTAGTAAAGAAGTAATGTTTAGAAGAAACGATAATAGAAAAATAGAAGTACTTGTCTGAAGGTTCTAGCAGAAGTCCACAGGGACTAATGAACTGTACAAAGGATTGTCTTTTGTAGAATTAGTAATTTAACCTGGAGGAGCTAGTCCTAAACTCTTGATACATAAGGACTGTTTCTCAGGGCACACTCTTTTGGATAAGCATCCCTACCCCACCCCATCTCTACTGAAGTCATTCATTCTGGGGCGGCAGGTGTCACAACAGGTCACCCTCATAGTCAATGACTGAATAAGACTTCCAAGAGCAGCAACTCCTTGCTTTTGCCAGGGATAAATCTTACTCCCAAGGTCCAGAAAAGGATTTTAACAGTGTGCAGAATCCAGGTTAAGCAGGAGCTGGCATCTAGAGATACGCTTCAGTAGATCTAGAAATTTTATGCAAAATTTGGTGTAGGTGCTTTCATACTTTATTCTGAGAAGTGAATTTATGGTTTTCATCATATTCTCAATTTAGCCTGAAACTCAGAATAAAAAGTTAAGCAAGAGTTGTAATAAAGCTAGCCCTTAATTTTTTTAAACAGTTTTCTGAGCTGTAATTTACATACCATCAAGTTCATCCATTTCAGTGTAAGGTTCAATGATTTTGAGCAAATTTATAGAGTTGTGCAACCATCACCACAAACCAGTTTTAGAACATTTCCATCACCTCAAAAAGATCCTGTGCTTACTTATAGTAAATTTCCCTTAATTTTTGCAACTAAAGTTCTAGGGTTGAAAGAAGGCTCTTTGCATATCTGTAGAACTGATCCATCTTTTCCCCTTCTCAAAAGCGCTACTAAAAAATTATTTGTTGTTTATCTGAAATTTAAATATAACTAGGTATATTGTATTTTTATTTGTGAAATCTGGCGACCCTAATCCAGGACCAAAGCAGAATTAAGCAAGTAAATCAATGTTCATATCTAGGAAAAAATGTACTTTTCAGGAGCATTGTAAATAGATACGCATTAGTTTATCAACTTTGAGCCGTCTAGGTTCAAAGATCATTAGAATCTACTCCAGTTAGAATTCAGGCTGAGAACTAAAGCTGCAGAAACAACCTGAAGTATTCAGGACCCAACTGCTGTTTTACAAGCAAGCCTGGGACCTCATAGGGTTCTAGGCACTCATAGGGGTTATATGCTACATTTGCCTTAAAACGTTAAGAAAGTGGATGTAACTGTTAACCTTGCAGCTCACAATCAGTATTAGAAATGTGACTTTCAGGGACACAAATTATAAGGAAATCATTCTTAACCCTTTTGAGGGTCACAGACCCCTTTGAGAGAATCTGATAAAAGTTATGAACCTCCTCCACAGAAAAATGCATATATACATATTCACAACATTTTGCATAGAATTTTGTGGAGGTGGGAGGGGTTTCATAGATTCCGTAACAACGTTCCTGGACCTTTCAACGGTCCAAGCATGCCAGAAGAGCCTGGGCAAGTTGACTAAAGCCATCCTGAAGTCTTATGCCTCGCTTTTCTTTTCCTCCCATTTGTGTGGGAAAGGAAGAAGTTAGGGTGAGGACAAAGGAACTAGGTAAGGCAAGAAGACATGGCCAGGCCGCTCTCAGACATCAGTGGTGAGAATTGTAGCAAATCGCCTGAACTCCATGGACTCGAGGTTCATTGTCTGTAAAATGAACAGATGGGCCCAATTCTGTTTTCCCAGGTTATGTCTCACAGATCTAGCTGAAAGGTATCTGAGAAGGTCTGTTTTAGATCCTGGAGCACTGCACAAGATTTAGTATTAAAAAAGTGTTTTAAAACCACTGGACTATATGTCATCAAAGTCATCAAGGTTCTAAGTCATCTGATTATCTGATTTTAGATTCTACAGAGTAGAGGTCAGGAGACAGTTGGGGAAGATCTGGGAATGCTTTTTCTTTGAGTCTAAGGGAAAAAGGCATCTGGCAGGCAAAGGAGAGAAAGACATCCCTGCCCTCACCATTCTTCAGTTCTGCCACATGTCTTTCCTCCTTTGTGCTGCTCTCCTTGCCTTCATATGAAAAACTCAAAAACTGCTCAGTTTTCCTTTGGTAAAATAAAAAATATTTTTCCCAATTACGTGAACTTAATGTAATCAATTTTCTTTTGGGTAACAAAGATACCCAGTGATCTATTATATCATTATATAATGTCATATCAACTATAATAGTAGCCCAAATGGATAAAGGACATGTGTGCCCAACTCTGTGCTTTAGAGATAGTGTCTTTTTTGTGCCTTAAGGCATCTACAAAGTAGGTCCCAGTATTATCATCCCCATATTTCAGAAGAGAATACTGAGGGATAAAAGTGAAGTGACTTACACAATTCATCTAGCTAGCGAATGACAAAAACGCCTATACTCATAGCCACTATACTATGTTGAAGGGATTAATTATACAACCTATAACTTAAAAAAAATACAGGCTTTACTCATTTATTTTCTCTCAAAAACAATCTACCATTTTAAGGAAGCTTATTATCATGCCCAATGATATAAACCATAAAACTATTTTGAATGTTTATTTCATACTTATTGACATCTACTAAGCCGATCTACCATGTGCATATTTTATCACCTCAAAGGAAAATATATTATTTAGTTTTGGGTTTTATCTTATCCATCCTTGGTCCTTGAAACAGCACAAGAAATGCGTACACTGTGTTCTTATTTGTTGTCATAAGATACTAGTGGCATGCTGGGAAAAGCACGCTGGGAAGTAATGTTCCGCACTTTGTGTTAAGACTTTTCTTTTTTAAACAGAGCTTGTGTAAATCACAGACAAAGTTGACAAATTTCACGGCTTAGTCATGGCTAACATATCAGATTTCATGGTTTGACAGAGATTAACAAGAAAATCATATTAGAATTACAGCTATTAGTAGATTCTTAGATATTTGGTAAAGAAACTCAAAGCTTTCCAAATTCCATTGCACACTGCACACTACAGTCGTCCTTCCTCCTATGGATGCAGAGCTTCCATGAATCCAAGGAAAGCAAGTGAGATCCCCCAGTTTTCCTGAGTCACCTCCTGGCTATCACGGGTGAGCTGGTGCCTTAATGGGCTCCAGGGAAAGGTCTGGCATCCGTGGAATAAAGCAAGGTTTAGCATTTATGACCCAATTCATAAGAGTATAGGGAGAAAAAAACATACCCTGTTTGTACATAAGACAGGCATTTCACCCTAACACTGCGTGCACTGAGAGGAATGAATTATCACAGTTGTTGAAACTGAGATATTTTAGGTTAAAATTAAGCTTTCAAATCTTTATGAGGAGGCAGTTCAGCAGAGGCCTTGTTAAAAGCAGTGGCACGCAAGCAGAGACTTCAAAAAGCCTGGTGACTGCGGAGCCATTTGGCCCGAGGGCTCTGCATATCCTCTTTCATTAAGACCCCAACTTGCTTGTCAACTTTGCATAAAAGACAGCCAATTTGTCAGCCATTTGCTTTAATTCTCTCTCTGAGTCTTCCTAATGATAAACTCCGTATACCTTCTGGTCTTCAATATCATGTATCTGACTGGAGGATGGAAATCCACTCACGTCTCAGGCCAGTTTCCTTCCCAGGCGAGCCTCCTGGGTCTTATAGGATGTTCTTAATCAGAACCACATTACTCGGCTAGGGGAAGTCCTTGCATAGACGCTGGCAAGACACTATGGCAAATTGGTTTCAGAACGTGGAAGGTCAGATTGAGAATAAAAGCTGCAGTTATCTATTGTGTTTTCTTTAGTTGAGAAAATTAAGGCAGGGTGCCTAACTCTTAAGAAACAAAGATTTGGATAAGTAGCAGCCATTTAGGAAAGGAGTTCCATTGACTGCTGAGCACAATAGTGAGTTGTGGAAATTGAAAGTCCTCACATTCCAGGTATTCTGGACATGAGCAATGATTTCCTCATTTTATCCAGATAGGCTTTTATATTTCAGTTGCACCCTAGACTGGTAAAATAAAAATAGCTAAGGGATTACAAGTTTTGTCAAAAAATATAATTGCCAACTAAGTGTGTGTGTGTGTATGTATACACATCTATATATATAATCACACATATGTGTGTGTTAGATAAAGCATATTTTAATAATAATAACCATAATAACTACCATTTATTGTGCTCTTATGTGACAAGCATTATACTAAGCACTCTCTATGCTTATTTCATTTACTCTCTCAACAAATAAGCATGGTAGGGACTATCCTTGTCCCTATTTTATAGATGAAAAAAACCTGAGATTAGAGGGGATTAGAGCCACAAAGTTAGTCACAGAGCCATAAGCCAAACCCAGGGGTGCCTAACACTCAAACCGTATTTTTAACCACTGCAGTATACTGAGCCCTGGAAATTCTCATCAGCTCCATTGAGGTGAGTGCTCAAGCTGTCCCCGGAAAAAAAATACAAATTTCCTGGGGGGTGGGGATGGGGGCCATGTTATTTCACTAACACATGAGTGTGAAACAGTTCAGCCCTGCCTGCAAGGCTCTGGGCAGATGGAGGGAAGGGGTGTGAGAAGAGGGAGAAATTGTTGCAGAAACCCAAGACCTACCTCCTTCACAATTTTGCCCAGGACTAGCCTGCTTGCGGAGACTCAGAGAACCAGAGGACCACGGGGCTTAGTGGAAATCTGTCCCCCATCCAATTTCAAACTGATAGCCTTCCCTTCTCATGAATGGGCATGCCCTAGAGATTTGGGGCAAGAAACATTTCCAGTGTGCCTCTACCTTAACTAACATCATGGGGGCAGCTAACAATTACAAAAGGAATGAACTTTTTCATCAAACGCCCTTCCATAAAACCATTTCCCAGGAAATGTAACACAGCATGGAGCTAGCTGACTGCAATTTTCCACCAACAATGAGCATCGTGGGGCACAGGTACTATATTTAAACGATTTTCCTCCAGCTTTTTGGCAAGGCTCTCCCTCAAGGAGACAGAGTTGGGCTGAGGTTGCATTCCCCTCCAGCCAGCAGGATCGGAATGTTTAATATGGCCCTGTCTCTTCAACACCCATGTGTAAAACACCAATAAACCAGCCGGCAAAGACCTGCAGGCCTAATTGCCTTTTAACTCCGCCAAGATGATAAACTCCCAGAGCAAGGAAGGAAAGACTCCTAGGGATTTAACAAGTTTATCTGCCTGCCACTTGAACATTTTCTGTCTGCCTACACTTCAGTGAATTCACCAATAAAAGGATGAAAGGGCCTCAGACCTCATACCCCTCAATGGCCAAGAAGCCCCAGATTCAAAACGTATGTATGTATATGCCTAGCAAAAGTCGACCCGTTAACCTAATTTTGTTTCACGTTTGTAAGGTCTGGAGTGAGAAAAATGGGGCCACTTGTCCATTTCTAACACCGGCCATTTCCCTTTTATTGACCAAGGCCTACAAATCTTCACCTATAATACAGAAAACTGTTCTCACAAGGAAATTGGGAAAGGCAACTCACCCAGAAACCTCTACAATTTAAGTTAGGGGCCTGTACTGACAGGAGAGAAGCCACGTAGGTCCTGGTGGTGGGGGAATAAAGTGAGATCATTGATGGTGATGAGTATCCTGTTCACTTCTGCAAGGACTTTTTTCACTTCTCCCTCCCTGAACTGATTTTCGAGTGTAGCGTTTTAGTTGTTTTTGTTGATTTGCGCCATACTACCCAGAAGAAAAATTCTGAGCACTCTGTACCAATTGGAGTTAAATTGGAAAAGCAAAGTAAAACAAAACCAAAAGACTCGGGGTTAGCACAGCAAGGTGTTACCATTCGAGACATAAAAGTAGGGTGAATGGGCATAACCTCTCTGGGAGGCCACTTCACAGTATTTATCAATATAAATGTGCAACTTCCCTTTCAGGAATTCATTCTAAAGAAATTATTGGACAAGTGCATAAAAGTGAAGCACAAGGAGCTACAGCATTCTAATAGGAAACATTTTAAAAGAACTAAATGCTCATCATTAAGGACTGGTTAAGTAATACAAAATTCCATACTCTGCAGCTATAAAAATGATGCTGTTGGATATATCTATTAGTGTAGAAAATTGTCCAACACACAATGTTATATTAATAATGAAAATGTATTGCCTTTAAAATCAGTTAGAACACTAAAGCTAAAAAATAAAACATCCCACCACCGCCACCACTCTCCTGATCAACAGGAAGACAATCACATATGAAATAACTTATGGAGAGATCCCACTTTCCTTTCTCAAGACACGAGTAAAGAACATTAAAGGATTTGGTCTTGATTTAACAGCACACATAACTGTTGTCCAAGTGCATCCTCCAATGAGATGAGAATGAGCGGTAAAACTACCCGTGGGCTCAAAATCCCAGCGGGTGTATTTCCCAAGTGGCCCAGGCTTCTCTCTTCCCTTAAATCAGGGTACAAACACCAAGAGCTTCTCTATTAAGCTGACTTGTTCCACTTAATAAAACAAGAGCAGCTCTAGAGTAGGGTGCGTGCCAAATGAAAAATCTGAAGCACTATTTTTCTATTAAAATCTCGTCCATGTTTTTCCTATTGGAACCTGGAAACTGGACAAATTCTGAAGGAATCCAAAGGAATTTCTTTAGAAAAGAATTCTGTTAACACCAAAAGCTCCTGAAGCACTACACAAAGCAAATGCTAGATTGCATTATGCTGAAATGTAAAAGCAGGAGTTTAAACCCAAAATGATGTGTCCTTCGCACCAGGCTTTGTGTGTATCAGGGCTTATGCATCTGTACACTTATCCCCATATATTTCTGCATCTCCCTGATTCATAATTTCATAATCAGTTCCAGATTTCCTATTTCTTCCAATTGTAAGGCACAGAATTCTGGATTTGAGAGATGCAAGGTTCCAGGGTATGGAAGTACAATGGAAAGTATGATAAAAATACAACCAAAATGAAAGTTTCGTTTCATACCCACTGAGAAGTAACAAACTGACTCTCAGAAACTGAGAACATGGACACGTGCAAGAATTCCATGTGTAAAATGGCCCCCTTGGTTGGGACACCTCCTTACCAATGAATGGAGATATGGGAAGCTAAAAGAGTTCTCTACATTGCTATGAAATATCAATGACAGGTACCTCTTCCAAAGCACTATAATGCTACTCTGAAAATTCAGAACTCTGTCCCTAGTAAACAGAGTAAACTGAAAGTCAGGTTAATCTAGGATAAACTTCATGTCTAGAGTTCAAAGACAACTGGCCTCTCCATAAGTTTCAATTGGAGGTTTCTTTGAAGGATTGTTCTCAAATTCATTAAAGAAATTTCACTGACTTGACAGACTTTGGCATTAAATAGATAACCTGAGCTCTTCATTGCCCTGCAAAATGACTGTTCACCTTTGAAGCTCTGCAAATTGAGATTAAGTTGGCTGTTTGCCTTTTACCTCGAAGATGACTCCACTCCATTGATCATTGAGTCCTGGGGCAATCACCTGGTTGATCAATGATATCAAATTTATCTCTATCATGTGTCTCTTTAAAAATACACATCCTGTCATGGATTGGCTTTGTAATGATTTTTGCTTTAGATGGAATAGAACTGCTTGATATTAATGCCCTCTCTCAATAAAAAACTTCAGGAAATATATCATGTTTTAAAAACCCAAGTTTAATTTTCAACTAACTTAAAGATAACGTGGAGTTTTTAGATTCATAAACTCATTTTTAAATTCTGCCTTGAATTTCACCTACTCAGAGACATTTCCTCAGACCGTGGTGTGCTCTTTGGAGCAGCATTTACTTGCTTTTCACAATGACTCTGCACATTCCAAAGAGGGCTCGGCATAAACACATACATCAGCCTTCAGCTTTCACCCTCTAACCCCACTGTCTGCTTCCTGTGCACCCCATAATCTAAAACATCTCCTCTTTGCAGGTATATGGTCTTGGATTTGTCACGGAGAATGCGAGACTTTACAAGGCCAATAAAATGACAGCTGCATAGAGGGGACGGGGTGGCTTTTACCGACTCTGAAACACCATTGCCTTTAACTCCCAGGGATCAGGAACTTGAAAGCGCTCCGATTCACTTAGCTCTGTGTTTGTCATAAAGTTAAGGCTAATCAGATTTCCCTCAACTTGCAGCCCTATCTTAAATCCCAAAGCTTCTCCTATGCAAACTTAACTGATGGAAGATGTGATTATGGCTTCTCAGGTCATAAATTCTAGATATTTATAACATAACTGTTGTCATTTAGGTCAATTAAGGTGCTTTTACTGGCTTGGAACAACTACCTATGGGGCTTGTCCAATACTCTGACAGTGGTTTATGACCCTTAGGGTGATTTTATCTTATAGGGATATGAAAGATGGCTGCATGCGAAAATGGTCAGGAGGCTCTTGAAGCATTTCCCCCATATTATGATCAACCATACCCATTTCCACTTTGTCCCTGGAAGCTCAGACTCCTTCCTTATCCATAAAAACCACTGTTTGACTCTAAAATTCCCCTAGAATTGGTTTCTTTGATCACCTTTTCTCCTCCAAAGACCTGAGAGGGAGGATAACACCTCCTGAGACACTCTATGATAAAACTCCCAAGCACCCAGCTGGGAAATGCCAGACTTTTCCACATGCATAACATGTCCCTGAAGACAAGTGGTTTTACTTTTCACATGGGGCAAACTCCTCCCTCATGAAAGGCAGAACAGGGTGACAACAAAGAAAGAATGGAATATATTTGGGGGTTTCATATAGTCAGGTTACAGCCTCTCCTTTGCCCCTGTAAAGTATCACTTATCTACCACCGTCCCCCTCCTGCTGTTTCTTCTTTCAGCAAGGCCCCTGGGCACCCACTACATTCCAGGCATTGTGCTAGTGGGGACACAGAGAGAGGTCAAGGAGCTCTCAGGCTGGCTGGAGACACAGGCACATTAATAATTATACTACAAAATGTTAACAGACAACAAGAGAGTCATGCACAGCAAATTCTGGAAGCACTGAGAAGTGGCATTTCCACTTTTAGAGGGGAGGGAGGTGGTCAGGAAAGTTTCCTTGGAAAAAAGAATCCCTAGTCTGAGGCTTAGAAAATGCAAGGAGACAGCTAGGCCAACTGGGGGAGAAGAGCATTGCCAGCAGGGAGAGCAAGAGCAAAGACATGGGTTTGAGGAGGGCATAGGCTGTGTGGGAATGCCAAGCAGGTCGGGGTTCTGGAGCGTCGTATACCTGACGGGCAGCGGTGAGAGTTGAAGCCAGGTAAAACACCCAAAATTCTACCTGGTCAACATATACTGAGTGCTGACTCCATACAAGGCACTGTCCTGGGCATAAGTAAGAAATGTGGTGGAGGAGGCATGACCTCAGCATGTAGTGTGATTTTGAGGTACACAGTGACACACCCTGGATCTTAGAATTTAAAGGTCTTTTATCAATTTGATTTTTTTCTTTCATTGCTGATGATGATAATTTGGTTGAATTTGACTAGGGAAAAAAAACCTCAAAAGCATAACATCCCCTAGGTGAAAGAAGGGTACTAGTGTAGAAATTATGCTACAGCAATAGCATTTGAAAGTCTGCGATATGGGAAAGTGCAAGCTACCAGCAATTTCCCCCAATTAGCTGCTTAAATGTACTACAGAGATCCAGGGTCAGAAAGTGACAGTGTTGACCCAGGCAATCACAAGTTTCTCAAAATGATCAAATTGTAGTTCATTTTCAAGAGTCTTATGAAAGTTTTTGCTGCTGTTAAAAATTTAAAATACTTGACTTTGTTTGTATATATTCTACCTTGTTCCAAAAAGGATTAAAGGATCTAATACCAAATAGAAGAGGCTCTTATTACTGGGGAAGGGAGGGGTAAGGGCTTGAGTTACATCCGCCATGCAAGGTCAAGCTGGTTCCAAGTGGGACTTGGACAGTGCTGATGAAACTTGGAAAGCTTTTCTAAAACAGAATATTCTCATTTAACACACAATTCTCCAGCTGCTGGGTGACAGGGGAGAAGCTGAGAACCCATTTCTAGAGGAAGTCTGGGAACTATGAGCTTCATCAGCTGCATAAAATCCCAGGTAATGAATTCATACTCTCTCATTTGTTCTCTTTGCCCAGATGTGTATTTACACGTCTTTGACCCATAGGATTGTGAAAGGTGGCCCAGCGCAGTGGGGAAGCACTGGCTTCACTGTCTGGTTTGCATTTCAGTTTCACCACTTGGGCAGGTCACCTAACCTTTCAATCCCTGTTTCTTCATCTGAAAATGTAGCTAATGGTAGTCTTCACCTCAGAGGATTATTGTGATGATTACAAAAATTAATCCATGTAAACAGTGCGTAGCACATACTAAATGCTCACTAAATGTTAGCTATAATTCTTATTTTCTAGTCCTCTGTTAAGCACAGACAGAACAACAGAAATAAAGACCATTGCTTTGTCATAAGGAACTTATAGTCCAGCTGGAGACAGGATCACCATAGGGGACACAAGCGATCAAGAAAAGGGAATTCTGGGGAAAATTAAGTTAGGATCCTCAGAGTCTCAGGAAGTCAGGAAAGGGGGAGATATTGACATTTTCAAAATTTTAGAGGAGGCTGCCTAAAGGAACATATCTAGGCTGAATCTAATAGTAGGATTTAGACAGAAAATAGGGCATTTCAGATAATGGCAAACAATACTCACAAAGACATGGAAAAAAGAATGAACACTATATATTTTTAGAAGAGGAAAAAATATCTCATTATCTGGGAGTGGTGGAAAATTTGTAAAAACTGCCCAGGGGGACCCACTTGGGAGGCAAATGAGGACTGGGCAGAGGGAGTTGAACCAAATGTGGTTGGCAATCTGTCATCAGAGGAGGGACGCAGAGAAAGCAGTGTTTCAGGAAGGTGAACCTGGTCGAGACATGCAAGTTAGAGGAGCTGGGAAAGTTCTGAGTCAGGGAAACCACCAAGAGGGCACCGGAGGGGTGAGTGATGTGGCCCACCCCAGACCAGTGCTGAGAGGACAGACAGGAAGTAGAGGATGGGAGACGTGCTCTGTGGGAAGAACTGGCTGGCCTTGGTCAATGACTAGACATCTAGACACGAGGTCTAAATGCACAGCATCTGGAGTTCCATAGAATGGGTTTGAGGCTCAGTTCTGCCACTCAGCAGCCCTGAGCTCAGGGCACTGACTCAGGTAAGCTCAGCTTCCTCCTTTGCAAAACGAAAGCAAGAGTGCTTACTTCCTATGGAGGAAAAGCACTTACGATGACGCCTGGCTTATCCCAAAGTGGTCAAAAAATGGTAACCATTTATTTGGTGTTGGTATGATAAAGAAGAAGAAGGAAAAAAAGAGAGGCAAGAAAACAGAGGTTCTACACCTGGTCCCTAAGGCACTGACAGGCCTGGCCACTCCCTGGGTCCCTCTTCATGAGACTTCATTAACATTTAATATCAGTCATTTAATGCTTTGTAGTCAAATCAAGGTGTCAGTGTGAATGGCGCCTCATTTATTGTATCCCCTGTATTACGTAGCTAACTCACTTCCATCTTAACAGGGAAACCAAGTCTTTCTAAAAATATCGGACCAAAGGAAAATGGTGATAACTTTGCTCATTTAAAAGAAGTAGCTTAAGATTAAAAAAAAAAAAAAAGGGTAAGTACTTTGTACTTTATTTCATAAGAAGAGGGAGGAAAAAAGATGACACACTGTACCAGTGATTACCTGCCCATTTTAAGCCCTGTCAGCAACACAAAGACTTGAACTGAAGCTAAATCCAGGGTGCATTATCCCTTTAAGCCTCTGTGTTAACTCAAGGGGACTGAAAGGCATGTCTGTATTTCTACAGGAGGTTCCTGGTGGGTTCAGACAACTTTTAAAGAAGTGCCCTATTATCTCAGGTAGGTGTGTTCCAAAGAATCTAAACTGAACGTACTTCTGTTTCAGTTCCTGAAAAATGTTTCTCATCTACCTAAGTTTCCCAAAGTCCATCTTGCACAATGCGAATTGCACAGGTAAGTCATAGTTAACCTAGTAAGTCTGAAATGAAAAGCTAAGGAAGTGAGTGACACAGGAGATTCTTCACCAGCACGCCTTTCTGACCCCTGCAGAACTGTCCTTGATGGCCTGAGCGTGTGACCTTTTGCCTCCCTGTTAAGCTGTGAGGTATTGGAAACAAAGTTTTGAGAAAAGGCACAAAATCAAAGGGGATCAGGCAAAATCACCTGCTATTGATCAGTGCTGATCATCAGCTTTGGTTCTCACCAATGTAAGAACATCGGACCCTTCAAGAAACCAGCAGGAGAGAAATGATGGAGTAACTTCCCTAAATCTGCTAAAGCATATTTGCTGAGGAATGGACACTCCAGTCCATAGACCCTCCTAGACTATGGAATGCCTGAACAGTTATCATTTTCTCCATCCTTTACACACGCAACTGACTAATATTATGATATAAATGAGCTTTGACTAGCCATCCCTGCTTCCTTACTGAATACAGTCCAAGCCAGTGACTGCTTTGATTACAGAAGGAAATAAATGGCTTCTCAAGGTCTTTTGGATAAGATGCCATTGGAAGAGTAACCTCTAACAGATGCATAGTACAGAAGAATTGCTACTGCTCACCAAAGATGTAAAACACAAAGAGAAATACCTTTAGCTACCACAGAAGTTCCTCATACCTTGTCATCTGTGCATAAGAGCACAGGTTGTAGGGTCTCTCAGACCTGGAGTTCTGTTCAACACAAAAAAGCCATGTAACCATAGGGAAGTAACAATATCTCTGAGTCTCAGTTCCTAGCCTTTAACATGGAGCCAATATCTGCCTACCTCACAGGACATCATACATATGTGTGTGTACCTACGTGTGTGTATCTATGTGCATGTATCTATCTATCTATCCCTATATCTATATCTACATCTAAACCTTTCCAAGATTCAGCTTATATTTTTGTGGATCATTTCTTGTTATTACTATTGTTGATGTTTTCTATTTTATTTATTTATGCCTTTGACTTTTTTTTTAAATTTCCTTCCTTTTACTTCTTTATATTTACTATGACTGTTTTTATGAAGACCAGGCAGTCAAGAAACAGACTTGTGCAGAGTTCTATCAAGGCTGAATTCCTTCTTCCTTGGGTTCAAGTCCCAAAGGCTTAGTAGGAAAGATCCGTGAAAAAGTGATTGAAGAGAGAAGATGAAAAGCTGAAGGCCTCCCAGACGAAAGCCAAGCCAGAAACCTGGCTGTTAAGAATATTTTCTCTCCTCTGAAAAATGAATTAGTTGAATCCAAAGTGACACTGAAAGGAAAATCAAAATGCTTAAAGAGCAGGTTGTGGACTTGAACTCCCATGTAACTGGATTCCTCCTTGGGACTTAAGGCTCTGACACATGATACTTTGTAGAGAGGGTCCTTCTAACCCTGCTGAAATCTGGACACCATGAGCCTTTTTTATATGGGGAATTTTTAATATAAATGGAGTTGAGAACCAGGAGCTTAGCTATCCAGAGATTTCTGCCATTTGGGACTAAGAAATAGGGATGAAAGCAACAGGAAAAAGAAGCAGATGAACTACTGTAAAGGGACAAAAAGAAATCTCCTTCTGCCTGGAGGGAGTTAGTGTCCAGGCTTGAGGATGAGAACCATTCTCCATAAAACAAGAATTCATTACACTTCCAGTCCCCCAGGGCTTGATGCACTTTGAGCCAACATGCAATACATACTGTGAAGCTCGATATCAGAAGGGATGCCAGGGCAGTGGGGTGATGGGGAGGCTGGGGCCCCCAGAGATAATCAGAAGCCACTCAGCTTGAACTCCAGAAGGCTTAGGCTGTTTCTGCTTTGATGCCTGGGATTGGGAGGAAGGGGAGAGGCTTACCCCAAGGGAACTCTAAAACACCACAAATACAGGGAATGAACCTGAAACACACTGAAACTTATGGTGACCTGGAGAGCACTTCAGGTACAGTTAGCCTATGATTTTGAGTTTTCCTGGTGATTTTACTAGAGTAATTCAAGGTTTCTTATAATATTCCTTGCCTCTTGCTACTTTTGGATTATACTCTAAATGACCAAAGAATCCTAAACACTTACATTATCTAATTATACCCAGAAAGCTACAGACTCGGGTATTAGCTGATACTTGATAATTTATCTCATTAAACAACCAATTACAGTGCCAGGCACTATGCCATGGGCTGGGCTCACAATTGTAAACCATATAGATAAAGGTACTTCTCATGGATGGATATTCTACTGAAGACAGGCAGACATGTTCACAAATAAATAACATAATTCACATGGTGACAGGTGCTATCAAGAGTACAAAACAGGGGAATGTGATAGGGAGGGCCTGGAGGGCGGGGGAGGGACTTCAGATGGTGTGGTCAGGAAGGGCCACTTCCGGCAGTTAACAGCTAAGCTGAGACCTACGTGATGAGAAGGAGCTAGTCTTGCAAAGATGGAGGGCGATGGGTTCCAGGCACAGGAGACAGCAGGCCCAGAAATCCTGAGGTGGGAATAAGCCTGGCATGTTGTGGGGCAGAAAGAAAGCCAGGCTTCCAGGAGTGCCATGAACCAGGGCATGTGGTAGGAGAGAATGTGGGAGAAGGATGCAGGAGCCAGACTAGAAGGGCTCTTGAGAGTCAGAGTAAGGACGTTAGATTAATTAAGGGTTCATGAAATATTTGAGGCCACTCTCCTAAAGTATATTGTCAGCTAAGACAGTTTTTAATCTTCCTTACTGACTCTCAAAGTATAGTAGACAGTGATCTTGGTGAGTTTTCCTCAAAGAAAGCACAGATTACATCGCTGTTTTCTGCTCAATGAGTTGGGCAAGAAACCAAGTTCTTCCAAGAACTCCCCATGTGTCGCTGACCATCAAAGACATTACTATAGGGGCTTCACAGAGCTCAGGGGCCTCCCTGGTGGACACACGGTCAACTCGGGTAGGCCCAAATCTCTTGGCAATCATCCCTGCTTCCACCTCTGGGTTTTACACAAACATTTTTTTTCCTCTGCCACTGAGGAAAGTACATAAAAATAGGTGTGCCACTTGAAAATTAAACAAAGAATAAATATCCAGTGCAGCTGGGCTGTGATTTAGATAACACTGGAGAATCTAAGAGTGGGAAGTCACGTAACATAAAAATAAGAAAGAAAGAAAGAATCATGGCAGTAATGATCGGTTTGGAAAAAAAAAAATAGATGGAAAGAATTTGGAAGGTAACAACTTCCAGATGGTCCTGGTGGTGAAGATAGCTATATATAGAGAAAGAGGGGCTAATTAGTTCCTGGGCCGAGGCCCCAGTTTCTGTTAAGTGAGTGATTGTCTCATGGTGGTTTAGTTCAATACTAGGGGACACATACCACCTCTCGAGTAAATTAAGTATTTGGGGTTTTTTCCAAGCAAAGGGAATTGCCCAACCTTAATACAATTAATTAAGACTCAATGGATGTTTAATTTAGTTCTGGTGCTTGTACCAGGGACTCAATGGGCTCTTTGTTTTGGCTAAGGCTCCTAAATATTGGGGAAAGGGAGATAGGCTGAAAGAGAGCAAGGGTTAGTTAGTAGCTTCCCCCTAAATGCTCAGATGCACAAGTTGGTTTCCAAACTTAACAGCCAATTCAATGAAACCCAAGAGATTGCCCTAGAAGGAGGCTATGGACCTTCCAGGAGAAAAGGAAAAATATTGCTTCACACCTCTGGGTTGGCACCGAAAGTTACAAGCTAGTCTTTCAAACACCCTCTCCAAAACTCTGGCTCTGCCAACTAAATGGACCATCTTTACAGGGCATGCTCAACTAAATTCTCACTTGGTTTCTTCCTGTTTTTCAGTCAAGAGCTCTTGGCAGCGAAAAGGTTTGAGAAAATTTAGGAGGTAGGAAGAGTGGTTGGAATGCTCCTTCCAGAATACTGTGACCAAACGGATTGCTTTTGGCTAGCCATCAACCATCACCTGACAGGCAGCTGGACAAACATGTGGGGATTTTTAGCACTATGGAATCCACACTATCGGCTCCTGAGACAATTCTGCAAAGAACAACAATAACAACAATATAAAACGCTTCCGTTTACTGTGTATCTCCTGTGCGTCAGCCGCGTGTGGTGTTCCATGTAGGTTATCTCATTCAACTTTCGCAACAACGTTGAGCGGTAAGCGTTCTTATCACCCCCTATGGAACACATGTGGAAGCTGAAGCTTTGAGATACTAAGTCACTTTGCCCAAGGTCTCGTAGCTAGTAAATAGAGGAACTGGGATTGCAACCAAGGATGCTTGAGTTTAGAGCCTACGCTAATACTTGCTCACGTCTGATACTGTGCTGTGTTACTCTCTAAGTGAACTCCCATTAGGTGGATGAGCTAGAGGGATTGCCAAACAGTTGGCTCTCTCTGCACACCAGCAAAGGAAGGCTCAACATTTTAACCAGAGAGCAAATGTGTGCTGTGTGTCCATTTACACACCAACTTGCAGAGCTGGCAGGTGGCAAGAACTACTGGTGGATCCGCAGAACAATGGCTTCCCATCACAGTCAAATTGGACCAGAGAACTAGCTGGCTGGAGAAGAGAAACAAGGAGGCCCAGGGTATGGACAACTGTGAGGCTCAAGCCATTTTTTTTTCCTTCTGGAATCTGGTCCTGTTCATTCTTAATCCACTGCTGGAAGGCTGTCAGGCTCTGGGAAATTGGGTGAGATGGAGGTAAGGAGGCAAAGATTATTGGCCCAAATTCCCATCTCTCCATTCTCTTAAGTTTGGTTTCAGTGGAAGCCCAAGGGGTGGTCCAAAGACATCTGGCTTGGTCATGGGTTAATTATCCCCCACCTTCACTCTCTTCTATAGGACCTTTAGCAGTCTGAGGTGATTGTAGTCCTAACCTAGAACTTTAAGACTACTCAGAAGATGTAACTCATCTAAACTATCATTACATTCTAAAATTTAGAGCTGGTGGGACTCTTGGGGATAATTTAGACCAATATCATCTCCCTCCCAATTACCAAGCTATAGCCAAGATCCTCAATACAATTTCCTGGAAGAAAGGAAGCAAGAGAAGAAAGGAAGTTGATTAGCTAAGTTTCTAAGAGGGTAAATGACTTATGAAGGGTCACCAGGTTAGTGGCAAAATCAGGACAAAAACACAGGTATCCAGATTCTTAGTATATGGTCTTCTCAATATATCGTCCTGTCACTTTTTTTTCCTGAGAATTCACAAGTTGTCCATCTGTCCATCTAACCATCTAATCAAGAGAATCTTTATTGCCTACTATCTGCTAGGCACTGGAAAGTACAAAGATGAGTAACTCCCCTCTTCTGTGGGCTCCAAGACAAGTGACTGATGTGTAGTACCATGCCTGACCCAGAGAAGCACTCGATAAATGCTTGCTAAAGAGATGCATGGAACCACCCAGATAACATAATTCAGGGCAGACTGTAAGGAGCTAGAAATACCCCAACAACTGGAAGAGTACCTGGTGCAGAGAAGGTACTCCATAGTAGTTGTTGAAAGAATGAATAGGTAAATGAACAAACAGAATTGAGTCCAGCATAATCTGTACTGCTGGGCTTTAAGAACACTAGGCAATACGGTCTGGAGGAATTACTCCCTCACTTGACCTTGTCTAGGGAGTCCTGTGTTAGTTTAGGAGCTAAGATCTCAGGCCTCGGGAATCAGAAAGACTTACATTAGAATCCTGCTCTGCCACCTACTCATCATATGTCCTTGGACAAGGCAGTACTTTATCCTCTCTGATTCTTGCTCTATAAGAGGGCAAAATAATAGAACCTCCCTCGTTAGGCTGCTGGGAAGATTAGAGGTTGGTGAAGTAAAATGCTCAAGAAACACAAGCAATTCCTACCAGGAATTCCTATCAGTCTTAACTAAAAACTTCTCTATTTTATCTATCCATCCATCCACCCACCCACCCATCCATCCATCCATCCATCCATCCATCCATCCATCCATCTATCCATTTATGTATCTGCACTTCCTATTGACCATGCACTATCTTAGCACTCTAGAAATATCAACACACTCAATCCTCATAACAACCATATGAGTCAGGTACTATTATCTCTCATTTTACAGACAAGAAAAACATGGAGCAAAGAAGTTAAATGACTTGCCAAAGTCACATAGATAGAAAGTGGCCAAGCTGAGATTCCCATGGAGGCAGACTGGCCCCAGAGTCCATGCACTTGGCCACTGAGATATGCTGCTTGCCAACAGTGGAAGGAGGCTGACTTCCTGTCCGCTGAAAACATGAACAGTCTTTTCACCACTATTCCTGCATGGTTCAAAACCCAGGGACAGTAACTTTTCATGAGACTAGTACCTTATACTTAAAAACAATGTGATCATGAAAATGGTCATGTTAGCCCGGCAAGTGTAGCTCTGAAGCCACTTGGCAGAGGAGTGATGTGGTTCACTGAAGTAAACAGCACCAGGACACAGGTGACTAGATGCTCACCACCTGCAGCTCCTGCAGCAGCATCGGGTTGCGACAATATGGTTTCCCATACACAACACAGCTGGGTTGGTCTGAAACCTTGATGTGATGCCAGGGAAAGCACAAGCTGTCCAGACAACCCTGGTGGCAT
Organism: Ceratotherium simum simum; assembly: GCF_057802395.1. Taxonomy (NCBI): domain Eukaryota; kingdom Metazoa; phylum Chordata; class Mammalia; order Perissodactyla; family Rhinocerotidae; genus Ceratotherium; species Ceratotherium simum. The sequence continues at coordinate 56,165,969 of NC_141904.1, forward strand.
TTCTCACCTTGGAAGATTCAGTCACTGCCTCATGTGTCATCTGAATTCTGTCCTACACGTTCAAATTCTTCATCATCATAATCATATTTATAATAATAATAAAAATAATAGTCTTTAATCTTTAGCACTACAAGCCAGAAATTTCATGTATGTTACCTCATTTAACCTTGTAACAACCCTGTAAGTTAGGTGTGGCTGTCCACATTTTTAAAATGGTGTGTAGAGAGTCTCCCTTACTTCTCTCTCTATCCATCTGCCCAGCCCTATTACACACCAGGCCTCTGCCAGGCACTGGGGCTACGAAGACGAGCAAAACCAACCTGCTCCTGCTTTGAAGGAGGTTAATCAACTAAATTCCACAAATAGTGGTAATGTGAGAAAGGATATGAGGAGTAGGAAGGAGAGGCCATGGACTATGAGAGCATAGAGTGAGGGAACATGCCCAGGCTGGGTTCAGGGAAAATTTCCTTGGGGGAGCACAAGGTGGGCATGAGTTGGAATTAAGTGGAGCGAGGGGGTGAGGGTGGATGTGGGGGTGGCACTGCATGGAATGATCCAGGCAATGGGAAGAGCATGTGCACAGGCTTGTCAGTAAAAAGGATCATGAGACCTTCATGGGCCGGGCTTGGCCCTGTCTTGCCCACAGTTAACCAGCTGGTCTTGCCAGAGTGTAGCACACAGCCAGGTCGCTCTTTCCACTACACCATTCTGCCTGCACTTGGTATAGCACACAGCTCCATGACCCTCTCATGACAATAATTTTACTATCTATGAGTGAGAAATTAAACAATGACAAAAAAGGATTAGGAATACATTAACCCTTTTAAATTATTTTATATTTTATCAACCACACCAAATGTACATATATTTGAAAAATAGTCAACTATGCTATATTATTTATTTATGAATCCATTGGACAGACTGGCACATTTGGGGATTTTATAAAATAACTCTATGTCCCTTGTCCACAGGTTCTGAAAATGCATGAACCATTGGCTGGCCTATATGTCTCCCTCTACTGGGCTGTGAGCTCCTTACTTCAGTGCCTACCATATAACAGCTGTTTAATTTAACACGTGTTGGCAGAGCAGATACATATGTCTGAACACTCAGTGGCCTTTCATTCATTCAACAAATATTTCCTGAGTGCCTACTATGTGCCAGGCACTGGGCTAGAACACAGGACTGCAGCAGTGAAAAATGGGTGAAGTGTCTGCCCTTATAGAGCTTACATTCTCTCCTGAGTCCGGGAAGAGTCAATATATTTCTCCGGGCCGGCCCCGTGGCTTCGTGGTTAAGTGCGCGCGCTCCGATGCTGGTGGCCCGGGTTCGGATCCCGGGCGCGCACCAAGGCACCACTTCTCCGTCCATCCTGAGGCCGAGTCCCACAAACAGCAACTAGAAGGATGTGCAGCTATGACATACAACTATCTACTGGGGCTTTGAGGGGAAAAATAAATAAATAAAATCTTTAAAAATATATATATATATATTTCTCCTTTGACTCTCCATGCAAAAGCAAAACTAAACCTTAAAGGATTTTGTCCTTGATTCTTTTAAATCAATACAAAGATCTTTCAGATGCACATCTCTCCAGTCCTCTTTCCTTTCTGGCTACAAGCCTCGTCACAAAATAGATCAGACCTTCAGACATGGTGAGTTCGTCAGCACTTCTCAAATACATCCAGTATCTCTGCATTAGGGCAGCTTAGCACAAAAAGGTCTAAGTATGTGGTTTTTCCAGGGGACCTGAAGGGGTGGTTAGGAATTCAGGTCACGGACATGAAGATGGTTTATAAGAATCTGCTCATACCATAAGTAATAGACAAAAGTTGAAGTAATTTATTTTCTTTGAATATTACATTTTATATATCTATGCATTCTCCCAGGATATCCAATCCACAGACTGCCTTGAAGCTACTTGGGATGTATGTACACCATACATCCACTCCTACTATTTATTGGGACCAGCTTGCTCCATTTCTATGATCCTGCCTGAATTCTACCTATTAAATATTGTCAGTCCCGGCTGTAACATAATCCTGGCTGAGATTCACATGCAAGATGTAATCTTGACAAGCCATTTGGAATCTCTTCTAAAAAAATGTAAAAGCCAGCATTCTTCCAGAGGAATGAATCAGTCTGATAAAAATGTCTACAAGGGAAGCCTAATCAGTTCATATGAGAAGTTGTCAGTAGAACTTCTACTTGGACGGTAAGATTAAACCATCTTCATAAATTGTCATTAGAAGGAAGCATGGTCCAATCAGCTAAGATGCTCTTCTCCTGTTTCCAGTTAGAAACTCTGGTTTGCATTTCTCGGATGGAGATGCTGGCAAAAACCACATCTAGAATGAACATCAAAAAGATAACAAAATCTCACTTTTGGTCACTTAATAGGGGTTCATTTTTAACCTGTTAAACCAGGATGGCAGCTCTTCTCTCTCCCACAGTAGTTCGGAGAGTTCTGAAAGGGAAAACTTGCCTCACTTTATTATTTCTTTTTTATAAATATCCTTTTTTGACCTCTTATCCAGATAATCACCCACTGATTATTTTAAAGGTATGCTAATATTTAGACAAATCCTCCAAGATCTCTCTCAGGTTGGAACAGGAAATGCTTTATGTCATTTTAATGTTTATCAACATTAGTGGTGAAATCATATCATTACAAGGGAGAACACTTTTAGATGACTTTTTGATGTTGTCTAAAGCAATTAGTGTGTGAGTTCAGGATGATGCACGATGAAGGACCGTCTCAACAGAGGCTTTGCCATATAAGTAGCAACTTCATTCATCCATCACGTTAAATAGCAAGAGTTTCTGTCAGAGATTCTTTTAAAAAATTATTTTCAACATTTTTATCTTTCTTCTCTTCTCACAGTAATCCATACTAACGGGAGAGAATAAGGACAAATGTGATTCCAGTCCTGGGTCTGCCACTTCCTGGCTGAATGACCTTGGGAAAGTCACTCACGCTCCCTCAGCCTCCATTTCACCATCTTTAAAATGGGATTATAACATCATCGACTCACACAGCTGTTACAAGGATTGAGCACAGCACCCAGGACACTTTGTGGGCTCAGCACAAGGTATAGAGCCCCTTAGATGATGGATAATTATTTGTTCAATGAATGAATGAATGAATGGATCAATGAATGAAGCTATTCCTACCAAAACTGTAATGTTTTAAATCAGGGGTTGGCAAACTTCCTGCAAAGGGCCAGAGAATGAATAAATATTTTAGGCTTTGCAAGCCATATAGTCTCTGTCACAACTACCTAACTTCATGTTGTAGCATGAAACCAGCCAAAGACAATAAATGACTGGGTATGGCTGTGGGCCAATAAAGCTTTATTTGCAAAGACAGGCAGGGCACTGGATCTGGCCTGCGGGCCACAGCTTGCAGACCCATGTTCTAAAGGCCTTACCTGCTAATGACAAACCAGACTGACTCTCCAAATAAGTGCTCAGTCATGACTTATAAGCCCAGCGTTAGATCAAATTGTTCAAAGGGAAAGTAGGAGGCAATGAGAAGTCAGCCCCTCCCAGCTTCACTCCAACCACTGCTTGTGTCCTGTCACACTCTCCCCCACAACTGTCAGGACCCATCCTGGTCTCACAGGTATGCTGGGGCCCTTCCAACCATCTGGGGACTCACCCATGCTCTAAACCAGCCTGTTGCACCCAGTTCCTCCTCCGGACAGGCCAGTCGTGAGGCCCTGCCAGGCCAAAGGCCCTCCTGGAATGCATCCCTTCTTTTCCTATTCAAACCAATGGCAACCCTCTTTTGTCCAAAATCCTTAGAGATGAGGATGAGAACCTTCTTGTCCAGGTCCAGGTAAAGAAATGGAAATGCTATTCCTTCTCATATTCCTTTTAATCTCAGGAGTATAGAATCATATTGCAGAGGATGGAAAGGCAGGAGCCAAGGCTGCTAAAAGGACAGGTTAGGGCTTTGTCGAGGTAACATTTCTATGTGCTAAGTGCCTGTTGTGTTCCAGGCACTGCCAAGAGTCCCCCCACCCATTGTACAGAGGGAGAAGCAGAACCCAGAAAGCCTGGAAGACTTGCCCAAAGACTCAGCCTAGGGGCAGGGACTGGCACCCAAGCTGCTCTGACTCGGGTGTGACCAATTTGAAAGCCCAAGTTATGAAAAAACACTCTCTGTTCCTGGGTACAAATGGCAGCTCTAATCCACTGAGTACTCACCAGAGCCCGGCTTTCAAAGTTAGTACGCTTTGCAAGCATTTTGCTTGTTGATGTGCTCACTTGCTTTTTGCCATCTCCCTCAATAGACTACAAACTCAAAAGAAACGGATCTGTATATCCAGCATAGACCCTGGCACATTGTAGGTGTTTATTATGTATTTGTAGAATTAGTTAAGAAAGAATAATAATGAGGATATTAGACAGTAGTAACTATCCATGGGGCAGGCACTGGGTTAAGAACTGGACATATACTAGTTCAATGACCCCTTCAACTCCACAGGGTAGTTGCTGTTATTTTTCCCATTTTATTGACGATAAAACTAAGGTTCCCTTCTAGCCCAAGGTCAGAAAGCTAACAAATGTAGAAGCAATAATTGAATCCAATTCTGTTAGGTCCTTAACCCAGATTCCTCTTACTCCATTCAGTTCCCCCCACACAATGATCACCCTTGTCCCAACCCAGACAGTGAGCCCGCTGGCCCAGGGCCCTGTTCCTTCCACAACAAAAAGTCATGTTTTCTCTTTCTCCCTGAACATATTTGTTCCTAGTGTCTGGAAATTGCCCTCACCTATAAAATCAGGATAATTTTCCATTGTCAACACACAGCCCAACCTCCTCCACGGGGTTTTTGTGAGAATTAACTCCACTTGCAGCCACTAATTAAGTTGTTAAAAGTACAAGTAGCTTTTTCTCCATTTTTACATGGCTACCCAAATGGTTAATGCTGATTTCTTTCTTGGTGCAAACACAAGGAGCTCATAACTTTTCAATGGATTATGAAAGTTATTCCCCCAGGGGGTCGGCACAGCAGTCATCGCTGGGCATAGCTTTGACATGAAGTCAGTGAGTTCAGTCCTTCCCGTGCTAATGGTGGTTCTTAATAATATTATTGGAATTATTATTACCTTCAATTAAAAGGTTGGCCGTGAATGACTTACTACTTCAGAGCGATTCCCTGAAGAATCACGTTGAGTTTGCCGTCTTTTCGCCAAAGGGCATCATGCGAACAGGAATCAGAGTCCTCGCCCGTCCCCCAAGTAAATACATTAATTAATAAATACGCAGCATTCAAATATTTTACGTTTCTGGCTGGTTACCAGGTTTTAAATTGACTTCCTTAAGGGTGCATAGGGCTGGCTAATCACTACCACTTTGTTTTAAAAACTAAAAGGAAATCAGGAAAACTTTAAATTTTTTTCTTCATTTTTACTCACCTAACCTCATTAGAAAAGTATTAACAGCGCAGCTGCAGCCTCCACAAAATGGCCCACCTCTTATCTTGCTGGAGACTGAGCAGCACAGGAATTGGTTTCAAAGATGGTATGATGAATAGTCTCTGGTAAAAGCACTACCTATTATATCTCCCTTGACAACACCTGAGGGTTGAGAACACCCTGGAGCAAGGCCTTCGAAGCCAGGTGAACTGCTGATCAGATTCAGGGTTAGTGAGCTATCTGACACTGCACATGAGCTGAGAGCTGGAGGTAGTTCTCAACGAAAAAACTGGAACATGTAGGTTGGGCCAAACAGGGCCTTGGCTTGCCCACAATCTGAAGCTCAGAGACCACAGAAATATGTCACTTGCCTCTGGGGAGACTAGGTCCAGGAACTAGGACAGGAACACTACCTTCATCTTCAGAAGTAGTGTTAGCATGTCCCCAGACCAAATGGACAGAGAAGAGAGCTATCTCAAGGGTGTGGGGAATGAACCTTGGGGACCTAGGTGCAGAATTTCATGGGAGGGACCTCTGAGGCCAGGCAAGACAGTGAATTTTTGCCCAGGAGAGCAGGGAAGCTGGGGTGCCCACAGAAGGGACAGAAGCACAAGCTGGGATCAAAGATGAAGTAGATGCTGGGACACAATATCTGGTCCATAATGGACACAAAAATATTTGTGAGATGAATGAACAAAAGAATGAATGGTTGGGAAAGACCTAACATCCTGCTTGGCCTGAAAGCTCTGTCAACTTAAATCTGCATCAGCCGGGAAAGGTTATCTGTGTGCAGCACCTAGACTAAGTCCAACAATATATTCAAGAACACGCTCCCTTGCTTTTAACCCAACCAAACCCAAGCCGATGAACTTGTGTGAATTGATGGTACTTTTGTTCGTGTGTGGTGTGTGTGTGTTTAATCTTTGTTTCTAATAAAATTACTGACTTAACCCCCTGGGCTGCTTATGAGTTATCAAGGGCAGGAAGCAGATGTTTTCACACTTACTGAGAGAGAAGAGGTGGTGCATCACTCTGACGAGGCGGCAGACCCACAGAGGGTTGGAGCCCCAAGGAGAGCCATGGCAAACTGGAAGGAAGCAAATTTCGGAGGGCTGCCTGGGAAATCCTGTGCTGCCTGATATTAAAAGATGCCACAGTTCACAGGCCCTGTGGCTGCATTTTACCTCCCTGGGAGAAGAAACCCGTGGCTGTGTTGCAGCAGCCAAGCCTTGGCCTTGATTCGTTGTCTGCCTCCTTGGAGACTAACCTGGTGTTCCTGCCTCTTTGACAGCCCATTCCTTGTCCATCTGTCTTTGTCAAGGAATGAGATTCCAGGTTTTCTAACAAGGTTCCCATTCCAGGAATGGCCTTGCAGCCTGATTCTGCCCAAGTTTCTGTCTGTTCTCAACACATATTGTTGCTTTCTTTGCTATATCTTTCAGAGATCTTACCTTGTCCACAGCCCTAGAAGGAGAAACCCCACAAAGAGCTTGATCTGCCCTAACTTGCTAGAGTTGACTGTACCAGATGAGGATTCCTGCTTCAGGCAAGTACGTCTATGAGGCTGGCCAGTGACCCGTAGCTTGTGACCTAGTTCTGAGATTGACCAAGGAGCTTGCTCCCCTAGGGACTGAGAAAAAGGGATTCCAAGAGACTGAGTCAGCCCATGAAAAGGTTGTGGGAACACGCAGGCTATGGCAAGAGTACAATGAAGGTAGAGGAAGTTGGATGGGAAGGGACAGGAGAATAGATGAGAAAATAGAAGACAAACATCCGAATTTTCCACTCTCCAGATCCAGTCCTGTGCGGCTTGGCTACACTTTCAGCCCTTCAACTCTGTGACAGTTCCCTGTAGGTTTTCAACAAACCCCTTGCAATAGATGCTCTTTTTGCCTGCTCATCACTCAGTACAGTTTCTTTTTGTAACAGATTCTTGATTTTTTCCTTCAGGGAATCACATTTCACCCACTGTCAGACCCTGGGGAGGGAACATGACACAGGCCTAACTAATCAAAATATGCTATTTCTTAGCTACACAGTGATCAGTTCCTGGATGGGAATGTGGCAAAAGTTGGTGTGATGAGTTTCATCTGGGGACTTTGGCTGGCACTATTGAGAGAGCAAGGCTTCCGTGATTCCGGGGTATCTATATTATTATATAAACATCTGGAACTTTTAGCAGTTGTTTTTCTATCTTATAGTGAATCTTTTGGTGGAATCTGCTAAAGAATGAAATATCTTTGGGGGAAAGCAAAGCCAAGAGATGGTGAGAGACAGAGTCTTAATGATATTTTTTTTATCCCCTGGATCCAGCCATACCTGAAGCCATCACACCTTGCCTTTTCAGATATAAGAGCCAATATATTCCTCTTCTTTCCTTTTAAAAAATAGTTTGAATTGACGCAAGAGTCCTGACTACTACATATTCCTTTTGGATGGCAATAGCCTGGATAGGTCACTATTCTTTGCAGCACAGGAACCTTCCCTCTCATTCCTGTCCCCTTCTTCCTTACACTACTTACCTTGTCAGGAAAAGGTGTTAAAATAAGAGCAGAAATTTCTACCTTCAACGACCTTGATGCCTTTATAAACTCCATACTCACTGTCTAGCCATTATTTCCACCCATTTTGCTATCCCACTAAGTTTCTCAGTTTGAATCAAGTAGTCCTAAATGTCTTCTGGGAGCATACGAGGACTAGGAGGCATATTTTATGGTGAAGAGAAGAAGTGTTGCCCATCAGTTCCACTCAGATTCCATTGGCCAGAACCCGGTTGCATGTTGGAGAAACGCAGTCTTCCCTTATACCCGGGAGGGAGAAACAGCACTGGTGAGGAGACATTTTCTGCTGCACTAAAACACTACTGGCCCATAGTAGGCAGTCAGTATTTGTCGAATGCATAAACAATGAGGAATACGTAGAGTGGGGGTTTGTGAGTGATGCAGAGGTTCCTTCTTACACTATCAGGTAAAGAGGAAAACATATGGGAACCTGAAAAGCCATATTCCATTCTCATCTGTAGGCGAGCACTTTCTCTCTCCTGAGAGTTCCATCTCTCTACTCGTTCACCCACATTTTTCTCTCTGGCTCTCATGCCTTCCACAGAAGCTTAATTGATTAATTTTGTTTCTAATTATGTGCTCTCCATATAATTATCCTGCACCATTCCTAGTCCCTACCTCAGCGTGTCAAATACCCCACCAGGTGGGTGAAGAAGGGAGAGGAGGCGAGGAGTTTGCTTGTCAAATTCTCAGGACCCAGAGGTTCAGAAATAGACGAGGGTCAATGCTTTCCTTGAATGGTGAAAAATGATATTTTTACACCAAAAGTCACATACATACAGGTGTATGTATGTCTCTATTTGCCTAAAGAGGAAATAATTATGAAGTCTTGTTACCAATTTATTTACCTGGGTTTATATTTTCATGAGCAAATATGGCATAGAAATTTATTCTTGAAAATTTTAGAGAAAGCGGCTGCACAGCTTCGTGAAATTTTTCTGCAGTGGTGGTCTACCCGTGCTCGTGGGTGGGGTGCTGTGAGCATGTCCTTCTGACACTATTGTGGTCAGTCAGTAAATGCACACGGTAAGCAAGAGGTCGCTTTTGTCACAGGTACAAGGCAGGTCTGACTGACAGAGTATTTTGGCTATTCCTCCCCCTCTATGAGTGTCTTTTAGTTACAGATTAAGCCTTTAAGCCTTTCCTTTTTTTTTTTTTTTTTTTTGGTGAGGAAGATTTTCCCTGAGCTAACATCTGTGCCAATCTTCCTCTATTTTGTATGTGGTTGCCACCACGGCATGGCTGACGAGGTGTAGGTCTGTGCTGGGAACTGAACCCCAGGCCGCTGAAGCAGAGCGCGCTGAACTTAAGCTCTAGGCCACGGCACTGGCCCCAGGTTTTTCATTTTTATTCACTAATGTATTTTTTCCCAAAGTGAACCTTATTTTAAAAGATTGTCTGTGATGTTAAATTTTTAATTTATCCTTAAATTTTTGTTAGGTCACCATAGAGATCAAAATTATATGTATATTTATACAGTAAACTATTTTTCAATAGGATCAAGGTTTTTTGTTTAAAGGAGCATCATAAGAGTGATATCAGAGGGTATTATCAAGGTAAAAAATGGGATTAGCAATCATCACAGACTTAGAATGCAACTTTTTTTTTTTTAATTAAAAGCTAGGCTAAGATTTCCTTGAATGCTTCCTTGATATTGATATTTCCTTGATGATTCAGAAGATTTTTCAAAAATCTTAATTTGCCTTGAAGTAATCATTATGAGCATTAGCATCATGTGGATACAAAATTCCGGTAAATATAATGTTAAATAAAAGAGAGTCTCTAATGCCTCCTTTAGAGTGTGGTTCTGTTTTCAAAGGACTTGCTTTTATGTCACTGAGTTGAATTTTATTGGACTTGAAGGAATTTGCATGCAAATTCTTGGGCAAGTTGACTCAACCTCTCTGTCCCTCAGTTTCTTCATCTGTAAAATGAGGATAACAATAATTCCTACCTCATAGGGTTGTTGTCAAGATTAAACAAGTTAATACACATAAAATACTTAATAGTATCTGGCACAGAGTCAACTTTATTGCTATGACTATTTTCTCAATACATTTCAAGATGTTACTGGACAAGTATATCTGTAGAAATTTGTGGCTCCCATTTGTAGTAAAATCAGACTTTAGTCAGCATGTAATGTTGAAGAAAAAATATTTAGAGAAAAATAAGTATTAAATTTTAAATAAAATTGAGACTCTGAATTATTAATGCAAAGCAGTTTTCACTATAAATATTAGGTCTCTGGGTTTCAAGATATGTGGAAAAAATAATGAGAGCCAAGCTCACTAATGACCTCCAGACTTTGGGATGCTAGGGTGGGCTAAAAAGTGATTGTGGACATGTCATGATAAATGGGGCTTTGTGGACAGGATGAAGGGGGTCAAAGAGATGCCAAAAGTAGGGCAGTGTGAGAGGACAGCACGGCCCCCCGTGCAGGCCCCAAGGCCCAGGTCAGGCAACCTGAGTTAGAGCATCAGTGAGCTGCCAACAGGTTGGTTGATCTTGGCAAGTCATTTAAGTCCCAGTACCTCCATTTTGCCATCTGTAAAATGAGAGGAATAATAATACCTCCTCTTTCTCAATTTAAAATGAAAAAGAGAATGGGGAGCATTTCAAAAGTTAACAGAATGTGTAATTGTTCTACAACAAACATGCATTTCTTGTGTAATAAGAAAAGATTTTGTAAAATTTACTTATTAAGAAAAAAAGTGTAGTATATGAACATATTGAGTTGACCTAATATTATAAAAAAAGTGAGGGCTCGGGCCTTAGAAAACCCTAGTGTTTGAAGCGCAAGACCAGGCACTTACTATGACCTTGAGTAAGCTACCTAACTTTTCTCAAGGCTCAGTTTTTCCATATGTTAAAATTAGGACAATATCACATACCCATAGGATCACTGTCAGCAACAAAAAAAGACAAAAATATATAAAGTGCTCTGGCACTTAGTAGGTGCTTAAATGTATAGGGTGTGTGTATGATAAATAATCTATGATTGGGAGTCAGGGGTGTAGATCAAAGGTCATTTATATCTATGATCTAGTAGCTATGAGCCATGGATAGACATAAGAGAGTAGGTAAACCCCTTGAAATTTATTTTGTGCATGTACATTTTCTAGAAAGAGAATCTTCAGTTATTATGTTCTCTATCTAACGGGTCCATGACCTTGAAAAGATCAAGCATCACCAGTGTAGACAGAGAGACTGATGGATATTTTGTTCCCAAGTTGCCCACTGCCCCTAATTTGGAGTGCATACACAGTGCTCATCTAGAGCAAGACCCTCCCCGATGCAAATATACCAGGTTCTCCTTATTGGAGAAAACCTGGGACCTGGAAGAGTGCACCCCTTAGACAGGGACCAAAATTTCATAGTAGGGGAAAGATTTGGGGCTTTATCCTTAAAAAGGAGACTAAAATTTTTGGAAATGAGTATACATGTCTTATTTTTGATAAAATTTAGGTTACAATTTCAACAACTCAATAGTTCTTATAAAGAATAAAATATGTTGACTTATTTGGCCCATTTTTTCCTAACCAGGTTGTATGAAAGCATGATGTGACATCCATCACTGCCATTGCACAGTCATTGAGAGGGTGACAATTTGTAAAAATATTTGAGACTTTTACCATTTTCCCAAGGATCTGTCATAAGCCTCTAACATCCAATCACTCACTTTCAAGACCCTGGGCTGTCATCATGCTTATTGACTTTTCTCTATAATTGATAGCAAGCTTTCTTCATTAGTTAATTAATTTGCATGTGATACAAACTCGGTTTCCAACATCACTTTCATCAACTTGATAAAACTTTCCAGGGCCCGGCCCTGTGGCATAGCGGTTAAGTGCGTGTGCTCCGCTGGGGGCGGCCTGGGTTCGGATCCCGGGCGCGCACCGTTGCACCACTTGTCAGGCCATGCTGTGGCAGCGTCCCACATAAAGTGGAGGAAGATGGGCACAGATGTTAGCTCAGGGCCAGTCTTCCTCAGCCAAAAGAGGAGGATTGGCATGGATGTTAGCTCAGGTCTGATCTTCCTCACATGAAAAAAAAAACTTTCCATCATTTGAAAACTTTGCTACTTCATTTTGCAAGGGATGTATGATCTGTTTTCACTGTATTTGTGGATGCTGGATAATCCAGAAAAGATGGATGCACAAAGAGCTGACTCTCAACATAGTGGGAGGCCCAGCATTAAATGGGGAAGATGTCTAAGTGAGGTGAATTTGATAAGCGGTCAATTAATTCGTGAATGTTTCAATGTTATGACAACTTTGGCTTTCTTGCAATCTTTGAACCACCAGCCTCGGAGAGTGAATTTTTGGATAAGGGGGACCCAAAGGGAACCCCTGTATGGTTAGTACAAGCTGGTACCAGCTTGGTGCAAGGACAAGAGAGCCGTTTCAATGCATTGTCCCATAAAAGCCATGTTGCGCTTAGTGGCTGATGAAGAGGAAAGAATACATTTCAGACAAGTGTATGTTAAATAAGCCCTTGAGGATCAGTCCCTGAACTTTAGTCTAGTGGAAAATGAGGCCCACATTCCAAACCAATTTCACAACCCCCCCCCTTTTTTAATAACAATTCATTTTTATGTAGGGAGTTGCCTATTCTGCAATTCTGTAATAGTGAATTTTTGCTTATTATGTTTCTGGGTAACAAGGTGTGCTTGTGTTTCTTTCTTGCATATCAGTTTGCAGAAAGTAATTGCCCTGCAATTCTTAATCCAACCCCTTCACGCATTCCTTTCTGCATTGTTCCAGTTTGTCATGTCTAAGCTGTCACCTGAGAGCTGATCTTCCTTTGCTAAAGTCCATTCAAGAAGCATCTTTATCCATCAAGATGTCTAGTGCAAAGATAGACTGTTTTGACTGAGCTAGCAAAACATATACAGAGCATCTTTTCCCAAAGTATTCTTGTGTTCTTTCTCAAAGAAAAATCAGTTTTTACTATAAAATGGTAAAATTAGATTCATGACTGTTTTTTTTGGGGGGGGGAGGGAGTTGTTATATTGTAAACGTAACCTGAGAATAATAATTTTAATATTTGTTTCTTTTTACCAAAATCTTATTACGTGCCAGACACTGCGCTGGGCATTTTATATACACAATCTATTCCGATCCTTATAATAACCCTCCCTGTGAGTTTCTTTTTTCCCTAGTAGAGTGGAAGTTCCAAAAAGGCAGGGATTTTTGTCTTTTTGTTTATTGCTGCATCCCTGGTACCCAGAACAGTGCCTGGCATAGAGTAGGCATCCAACAAATATTTGTTGAATAATGAACAAATCCCCATTTGCACATAGGGAAACTGAGAAACAGAGGCCAGTTACAAACAATTTGCCTAAGGTCACAGAGGTAATAAGTGACAAATGATATTTCAAACAAAATCTAACACCCAAACCTAGAGTCTAAAAGATAAGCTCTCTATCCCATCCAATACACTCACACCTTCACACACACCAGCAGACACTGACACACACACACACACACACACACACACACACACACACACACACACACACAAAGAGGCTGCCCTGGCCCATCTGCTTCCTCAGCTCACCACTGGTTGGTTGGTGAAGAACCAAAACCCATCCCCACCCCGGCAACCTGTCCTCCTCCCACAGAAGTCCTCCGTGGGCTCTTCCGTTGGCAGTTGTCACCAGTATTTGGTGACCTTCCTGCCCAGTTCTCATTCTCTGTGCTACAGCCCCACCTCCTGAAGACCTGTTAATTATAACCACCACACAGTCTACACCCGTCCGGGAGAGAGGCTGTTTGGCAGCAGCTGCGAAAGCTGAACTAAGTTATTTGGGGATTAATCCGCTGCTGAATGTGGTCTTACAAGTATGGCTTTGGGGGGAAAAAAAGATAAAAGGAGCTAATGCTGTTCATATAAATGTGAACTTATATACAACACAGACACAGGCACACCCACAAGTACGTTGACTAAAAGTTAAAATACGATTATCAAAGGATAAGAAGGACTTACAACTGTAATGTAAAACATTAAGAAATACGTCCTGGCTTTCTGTGTTCTTCAGGGATACAAGTGTGCTCTGAGCCAAGGAGAGGGGGGAGAAAAGAGAGATAGCAAATTGAAATATCTTTAGGTAGACTTAAATATAGCTTCAGAGATTATAATTCAGATCAAGGCTAGAGCTCCATTTCAACATTCCTTAACTCCTAGTAATATAACAAAGGCCTGCAAATTGGGAGGTACGTCTGCTTGGAAGGGATGCTTATCTGATCTCAGCCCATCTTTCTTCATGTTTCAATCCCAGAACAGCTGCCCTTCTCTTGGTGAGAAACTCAGCAGTGGCAGCCTAAAACCCACGGGGTGAGAGCCCTGCTGACTGAGATCCAGCGGGGGCTGCCTCGCCCTGCAGTGTGTGTGCCCACCAGGGGGTGGAGTCAATGCGGGCTGCTGGTGGGACATCCCAGGGACAGTGGGACAGAGAGATAATGAGGCCTTAAGAAGGTGGTGGCTCAAAAGGGGCATGGCTGCTTTCCCCCATGGCCAGACAAGCTTCCTGAAGCTGCGGGTGAGGTGGGAGTATTCCTTCCCTCATGTATTCATTCATTTATTCACACATTCATTCATTCACTCATTCACCTTCCATTCATTCAAATATTTATAGAGCAATGCAGTACAGCAATCAAATGCACAGACTTGGGAGACAGACTTGGGTGGGACTTGCAGCCCCACCATGCGCCAGCTGTGAGACTTTTGGGGAGTTACCTGGCCAAGCTTCAGTGTCCTCCCCTGTAGAGTAGGAATAATAACGGTGTCCACACCTCATAGGGCTGCTGCAGGGGGACTGTGAGTTAGTGCAGGTAAACCTCTTTATACACTGCCTGGCTCATAGTAAGTGCTCGATAAATAGCAGACATTACGATGAGGATGACAGTCATGTGGGAGCCGTTAGTGACGCATCACACAACTGTTGCCTCCCAGGACACCTTGTGTGGTTGTTGATGAGCAGAAAAAGCTTATAATGAGCAATAAGATAAAATGTAAAAAATGAAAAAGTCCCTAGGGAAAGTTCCAGAGAAAGCCCTATGGAGAAAGAGAGACCATTGGATGCAGAGTTCGTCTACCAAAAGAGGCTATCACTATCCCACTGCCCAAGTGTCAGAGACATGGCTGCCAAGGTCCGAGCATCGGGCAGGGGAAGTAGCCTTTTAAGGGGCTGGAGCACACAAAGGGCTCTCTGCAGCCCCGAGGGACAGAAATGATGTTTCTGATGTCATGCTCCTTCGGAAGACAGCCTTTGTGGGTCACTGGAGGGGAGCAGCAGAGCGGGGATGAGAGTGGGCAGGTGAGGGGACACACAGTACTGAGACACCAGCTCTCTGCCCTTGTTGAACGAGGCTGAGCAAAGACATGCATGGAGGCTCCCTTTTGTCTCCAATGTCTCAGAATCTTGGGCTTGTCTCACAGACCAGTTCCCTGAGAGTGTCCTGAGGAGCACAAGTTCTATGGGGGGTCCTCCCCCAAAGCACCCTAGGACTATGCACAAAATATATCTGTGACATGCATCAAACTATTCTCCTCGTGGAGTCTGGTAGTGCTCATTAGCATATTAAAGGATCGGAGAAGGCCTGCAACAAACAATCTACTCGACTTAGTTTGGTTCAAAATTATTCAAAATAGTTTTAAAATAATGTCTATGTCCCAATCCTCTCATTTCATACAGAAAGGAGCACAGGTCCAGAGTGAAGAAGGGGCCTTCTGAAGGTCACGCAGTCAGTCAGGCAGAGCTGAATCTAAATTCTAGCTCTGTGAACAGCTCTTTGCCTTCCTCCTCTTTCCCTCATGGATCCAGGACACCCCTGGCATGTGCCACTGCTCCTTGGAAAAGGTGGTGACAGTGCTGACACTTCTGTCAAGCAGAAGTCATTCAAGGTGACTGTCTTTTAACACACTACTAAAAACAAATCATAAAAGCCCTCTCTGAAATGTTTGATGGGCAACAGATTTTAAATCCAAGTCTGTGAAAGACATGCAGGTGGGTGAGGGGTCAAAGAAGGTAGGCGGGGGAGAAGGACAGGATTCGGCTTCCCAGGTCCTGGGTCTGGGCCCAGCCCATCCACTGCCCAAGTTGGCCACATGTGTTGACCCTCTGAGCCTCAGTTTCCTTACTGTGAAACAAAAGGATTGTGTTGTCTTTTAGTTCTGCCTGTTTATGATGCTAAAGAAGAAAAGTTTGGTGGAACGCAGGTTGACTGCCTGGCATTCTGGGGTGGCCCAAATCCACCACTGCAACTCCCCTCCCCACCTTGGCGATTTTTATGCTTCTCTGCCTCCTCACTCATATAGCACAGCATTCCCCTGCTCAAAATCCCCCCAAGGCTCCCTAGTTCTCCTTGAAGAACAGTCAGTCCACTTACTCTAGAGCACCAGCCGTGTGCAAACTGGCTACTGCCCACCTCTCCAACTTCCTCTCCTACCACCTTCCCCCCTCCACTGGATTACGGCCACCCTGGCTTCTTTGTGCTGGCTCCTTCACAGCCCAGGTATCACTTTCCCACATCAGCCTTCCAGACCATTTTATCTGAGGCAGCATCCTCACCCTAGGGCTTTTCCACCACATCACCCCGTTTTCTTCTTTGTACTTTCCCTATCTAAAATCATCTTAGTTATTCACTTATTTACCTGCTTTATTTCTGACTCCCCCCAAGAGAATGTACAATCCTTGAGGGCAGAGTATTATTTACTGCTCTATATTTACTGCTTGTTCACCGGCAAAGACTGGCAAAAGGTAAGTGCTCAGCAGATTTCAATTAAATGAATGAATTCTCTGCCCAAAAAAGCCTGCTTGCCCCTTCAAGACAAGGTCAAATAAAGCCATCCTTGAACTATCTAGGCAGAACTGAAAAGCCACCTTCTTTGTAGTCCCATAGCCCTTTGTGCCTGCCTCTCAGAGGATGCTGAGTGTGACTCTGTCCTTAGTGCCTTGATGGCAGGGACCTGTGTTACCATTCTGTAAGTCCTAGGCCTTCGCTAGAGGCTGGCTCTCTGCAGGTCCTCCATATAGTGTTTAGAGAATTAACAAATTGCTCTTCTAGAACCAAAATGTCTCCATATTCACACAGTCAGGGATTTGCCTCCTCTCCAGAAAAGATTAGCCATAGGAGTTTTAAAGTGTATATTTAAACTGTTGACGTCTTCATGTTCGTGGGTGTTCCCCAAGAGCAAGATCATCTATAAGCCACGTGGTCTGGTGGAAGGAGCATTTAGCAGAAGCCTTGAGTCCTGGGTTCTAGTCTCGGGCCTCGCGGGGGGACCTGGAGCTGGCCCTTCCACCTCCCTGAACCTTCGTTATCTCTTTATTATTAGGAAGGGGTTGAAAAGCCAGAATCTGAATACCCTCCCAGCCCTTACTTGTTTTGACTTTGTGGCTCAGTTCTCCGCATTCTCCCTCCAATGGCCCATATATACGGTTTGATAAGGGGTATGTCTGATAAGTGTAGCCTAACAAGTATTCTGCCAAGAAATTCTTAGAGAAACGGGAGATCATCCATTGTGCTCTAATTGGTGTTTTAATTCAGACACAATCAGCCACGCATGGGCTTGTCCCAAATGAAGGGATTTTATTATCTGTTAAAGATTTAGGACTTTTCACAGATTGCAAAAAAGTTGAAATCACAGCAGCTCCAAACCCCATTGCATTTCATTTTACCCAGCCTTGCAGATTAGCTTCAAAGCCTGCTTGGTCAGCAAACATTTCTGCTGGCCTGGAAAAGCTCTTCAGTTCTTGCAATCACGGCCTACCAGGACTGTGACACCACAGCTATGAGGAGCAGGATAAGCCATTTTCCATTCCTGTGAACGTTTCAGGGCCTGCAGCCTGCCTTCTTTCAGATTCTGTGCGCCTTTGCTAATTTGTGTGACAGCTTCAATGTAAATAGGACACATCTGCATGGGTTAAAAAAATAGCCACTCATTGTAAAGGGCAGTGTACTGTGTTTATTTATCATCCACAACTGGAAATCAGGTTCTGTTTCTGGTCTTGAACAGCTGATGGTTTGCGACAACCTCTAAGGCATTTTGGAATAGTTTTAGCTGACTGTTGAGTTTAAAAATTATTTTAGACTCATTTTATTTTCCATCATTCTTTCTCAACTACCTGGCTGGAGGAAGACAAGGAGCACCTCTAAAGGTAGACATTTATAGTGTGTGGATCTCATCAGGCACTCACACCTGACAGATGTCAGCCGTCTGCTGGAAACCACACTGCTCTTGCTACTACTAATAACCACTATCTGCTAGGCAGGTACTTAATGCCAGGTAAGGGCTTCATAGGCCTTCTCTCGTTTAGTCCTCTCAACCACCCTAGGAAGTGCATGTCATCGTTTTGCTTTGAGAAATGAGGAAATTGAGGCACAGAGAGAGCTAAGCACACTGATTGAGACTCTACTCTGGAAAGCACTGGAATTAGTATCTGAGCCCACAGCCTATATTCTTAAACATCTACAGTATCTGGCAGTAGCCTCTCCTTACCTACTGAGCTGGGCTGCCAGTCAAGGAATGCCTAAAATTAAATCTTGGCAGGTGGGTGAAGGAATTCATTCAAGAAAAGTAACTCAGGTATAGAAGTGACCTATTTAATTTTGCTCAGCAAATTCTCTCTCTTGAATTTCATTACACTTTACATACAAACACATACACCACACACACACACAGATACACACGTGGAGATATATATAAATGAAATATATATATATATTTCACATTTATATATACATATTCAAAATCACTTTTTTCATGAATTCCTCCATTGTTCACTTTAATTTTATTTAATTCTATAGGTAAAATAATAAAAGATTATTCCTACCAGCAATAATGACAATAGCATCAACTGGTAACATTTTTTGTTGCTTACCATAGGCTGGCAATTTGGGAAGCAATCTAAGAGGTCACCTTGAAAATTACAACAAATTATTGTCATCTATCAAAAGAGCACCATGAAGCAATGACAAAAATTAGACTGATGTGGAAAGATGCCCAAAATACATGAAATGCAAAAGAGGGATAATTTATATAGTAAAAGGTCATTTCTTATAAAATATGTGTGTACGTATGCATAAGTCTAGAAGAATCTCTGGAAGGACACAGAGGGGGTGGATTTCAAGATATTGAAGTGGGAACTTTCACTTTTCACTTCATGCATTTCTAGTCTGTCTTTTTCTGAGCATGTATGTTTAATTTGAAAAGCAATAAAGATGACATTTAAAAGCACTCCCAGCCAGCCAACACAGGCAGCCCAAGTCACCATTTGTGAGTTCTATATGATGATCCCTGCTATTAAGGCCATATCTACTCTCCTGGGTCATCTACCCACTAGCCCCAGCTCTATCTTGGAATGCCACTCTGTCTCAGGGCTGGCTAACCCAGCCAAAACCCACTGGGCATCTTTCTGTGTGATTTTCAGCCATCCAGGTCTCCCTCCTCTTCCTCCCCTTCCTGGCTACGTATCCCCATGGCCTCACCCTCTGCATGCAGCAAGGACAGAGTAGCCGGGAACTGTATGCACCCCAGACAAGGGTGCTGAACTTAGCCTTCTTGATGAGAAAATCCTGCTCCAACCCAGCTGGTCAAGTGGAGATCAAAAAGAACACACAGATCTCAGCTCCTTAGCTGAGCAACCCTCCAAGCTCGATTCTCCCTTTGCCCCTCGTCTCTCCAGCAGGGCCACCCACACTCAGCTCACACACTGGTGTGAAAAACTCCCTTGCTTGGTTTTTCACAAGGCACCTGGCCTATCTGCAGGACCAAGTCGGGTGCTGGGTGGCAGCACCTGCCAATCAAGTGGCTTTTCCGTGTGAGCCTGCTTTCCTCGAGCTTTGAGAATGTGGTTTCCAATCTGACTTTCATGTTTCAGGGATGAAGTTTCAAGGACGCATCTGGACAAAATATGCTTTCCATATAGGCCAGCAATTTATTTATTTATTGCTTATGACATTGTACTTGGCAGCTAAAGAGATATAAAACAATTTGAACCACTCTGCAGAAAACGGTTGCAAAGTTGCCACTGGAGACCCTGGTGGAAGATAATGGAGGAGAACGGAATCTCGCAGATCTTTCTATAATTGACAGGCAGAGCCTCAAGAGGCAAGCGCGGCGAGCGGGCATTCCTGTTAGGAGCTTACATCTCTTTCCAGCCTCAACTCCTGCTTTGGCAGAAGCAGGAGACCAGAGTCATGTGTTGGAAGCCTCATCTGACAGGACAAATGGAGCCAGTGTGAGGGCCTTCGCCACCCCCCGCTAATCGCCGGGGTAGATGGAATGTTTTGAAGGGTCTCTTGAACACTTGCTAGTGCAGCGGCTGGTGCTCGCCGCTTCCTTCCGCCCCTCTCCCACTGACACTGTTGGTGTCCCACTTACCTCCAACTGCTGATCCTGGCCTGCCTTTGCTTGAGGGCTTCTCTGGCCCCCACAGCCCATCCCGCATAGGCTTGTGGCAGGTGAGGAGTATGAAGGTACTGATGTCCCCGGGGAGCAGCTCTCAGCTAATGACTGACAGGAGGGAGTGTATACATACCCCAGCTCCCTCAGGCCCGTGTTCTACACTGGTTCCCAGTGGTCCCCTGCAGGGTTAAGGTCCAGTCACTAGTTATCCACAGTGGTGCCTTGATAACACCCACTTTGTTGGCTGCCTTCCCATCCCTGTCCCACTCCTCCACCACCCTACTGATGTTTCCTGGGATCCCATCCCAAACAAACTGCTTGTATTACATCCTTGTTGTAGGATCTGCTCCCGGGGAAACTCAAACTCAGAATGCCCCTACCCAAATCCTGCCCAGCCCTCAAGGTAGAGAGCATACATTTAAGCTCCAAGATGGTTTCTGTCATATGGGCCAGTTTTTTGGCCTGAAGAGTCCTTAAAAGAATTCAAATTAGTTGCTATCATGTAAAAAATGGGGATTTCACAAAGAAATCTAGATTCTTGGCTTTTCTTGAAAAACGCACAGATATGGCCATACTGGGCCTGCACTCCCTATGGCATGTGGGGCTAGAGCTGACTTGTGATGTCTTTTTAGCCATGTCTGACTATCCAGTTCAATCTGTCCCATTTGGCCCATTTTCCTCATTGGCATTTCCAGTCTGGACCCTGTGGACAGCTGGGTCGGCCAGCCTGCCTGTAAGGTCAGGTGCTCTCCTTCTCCAAGTCTCCCTGCCTTCCTAAGGGCCCGTGTCACCGTACTGGACACTCAGGCCTAGACCACACATAGAAAAGTATGTGGGCAGAGGGGCATGTCCCGCCAGAGGATGCAATGATGCTGGTGACGAGAGAACAGCTAACAGCTAATGAGTGCAGCCATGTTAGGTGCCTGTTAAACCCTTTGCATTTATTTCTTTTCTTTCTCATTTTAGTCCTCATAGCCACTCTACAAGGTAGATCCTGTTATTATCCTCACATTTGACATGAGAAAACAGAGGCTTAGAGAGTTGGAAAACTTGTCTACATAGCTAGTAATGGTGAAGCTGGGACTCAAGCTCAAGTTCATTTAACTCCAAAGTGCATGCACTTCCTTCTGTCTGCTCAGCCACTCTTGTCCAGGGCATAGGTGTGTGCATGGGACAATGTGCTTTAAATATGCCATTGTCCAGGCCTGGCCTTGAGTCTGGGAAGTTCTGAAACCTGCCTTGTCAGCCCAAAGAGGAAACCAATCTCCAAAAGAGCAGCTTCCAAAGTTGCCAACTCCTGGACGCCTTGTGATTATTTTACATGGAGAACTCTAATAGATGGATGGACCCGAAGGCATGCCAGCTTCTGACCAACCCAGTCTCTCATATGCAGACTCACAAACGAAGCCAAATTAGCCTCTGAATGCCAGTTTGTTCATTTACAATAACATTAAGCCATCACTGCAGAACTTGGAATGTCTACGTGTGGCAAGCCTATCCTTTCCCTAAAGACACACTCTACAGGGAAGTGGTGGTTGAAAAACAGTTTAAAAAGAGAATAGGAGTGGTCACGATGAAGAGGAGCATGGCATCCCCAGAACTGCGGGTGTTGGCTGAAGCGGGCATTTAAGGTTAAGAGGCCCACTGGGCTAATCCACAGTGGAGATGGTAGCTTTCATAGGAAGAGTGATTGCTGGATTCTGTGGCTACCACCTCCTTACTCATCTCTCCATAGGGACAGTCTGGCCATCAGGAAGCCCCAGGACTATGGCTCCCATGCCCTGCATAGTGCTAGAACTGGTCCTAAGATTCTCTTCTCCAACTCCCTTGCTCT
Organism: Ceratotherium simum simum; assembly: GCF_057802395.1. Classification (NCBI taxonomy): domain Eukaryota; kingdom Metazoa; phylum Chordata; class Mammalia; order Perissodactyla; family Rhinocerotidae; genus Ceratotherium; species Ceratotherium simum. Next base: position 56,188,202 of record NC_141904.1, read on the forward strand.
TTGCTTCCATGGTTGGCTGACCTCTCTTCTGACACACCCATTCCTTCTTTGCTGTCTATACATTCAGGCAGCTAGATCTAGCCTGGTTGGCTGGGAGCCATTCTGGCTCTTTAGGGAAACTTGGCAAATCTCTGCTCTGATCCATTCCATGTTGCCTCCAGGGGTGTGCAATCTATTTCCCTTATTTCCAAGTCCTTGGGGTGGGAGGGAGTAACCTCCCCTGCCCTGCAGCACCCAGTATATTTCCTTTATGCCTCCCTGACCAGAGTGTGAGTACCCAAGAGAAGGAGGCAAGAAAGCAGGGTGGTGAGAACACAGACTTTGGAGCCATAGTAGACCACAGTTCATATCCTACCTCTTCGCCAACTAGCTATTTATTATGATTATGATTATTATTATTATATTGAATATATTTCTTAACCTTTCTGAGCCTAGGTTTCCTCCTCTGTAAAATGCAAGTAATTATTTCTAATTCAAAGATTTACTCAGAGGAGCAAATAAAATAATGCATGTAAAGTGCTGAGGAGTGTCTGATAACAGGGGAAGTGTCCAATAAATGGAATAATAATAATTATCATAATTATGGCGGTGAGTATACCATGCCTTGTGTGTTCCCTACAGCTTTAAGATAGAGCTCCCACCATAGATATCAACAAATACTTGCTAAATTGACTTGAACCAGGACTCAATAACGGATCAATTTCTATTCATCAGGGCTCAAACTAGCTTACTGAAAAAGACATTTATTAGCTCTTGTAAGTAAATCATTCAGGACTAGGCTGGGGCACAGCTGAATTCAGGGGCTCAAACACATCCCCCAGGGATCTGTCTCTGCTTCTCTCTTGCTCTGTCACTCATGTCTGCTTTCCTTTTCTTTTTTACTTCCTTCTCAGGCAGGCCTCTCTTCATGCTGTGGCCCCTGGTACCCCAAACTTCATCATCCCAGCTTCCAATTCCACAGATCAAACACTTCTTTTTCCAAATAATCCGAATCCCTAAGTCTCAGAGTCTCAGAACTGAGACTCACTGGTCTAGCTCAGTCATGTGCCCATCGCTGGACCAATCACTGTGGCCCAAGGGATAGCTCCTTCTGAGGGATCAAGTCTGGGGTGTAGAGCATTCTGATTGGCTGGCTTAAGTCACGTGCCCATACCTGACACAGAGCTTGGCAAAGGGTAACTGCCCCAGAACAGCAGAAACTGAAAGGAATTCCCCAAAGAAAATCTGGCTGCTGGTATCAGAAGAGAGGGAGACAGATTATGGGCAGAGCAGAGCAGTAGATAATAGCTGTGTACCACAGCCAGGCAATGAATGCATTTCACACACTTGCTGTTGAAAAATCTCCCTCCTCTGCTGCAGAGTTATAGTAACAAGAAGAGGACTAAGGAGCATCACCTTATAAGTGGATATGAGCAGCCCTGACCCATCAGCCTATGACAGGGCTTAGCCATGGGGTCATAGCAGCCACAAGTGTTTAACCAAGCAAATGCTACCAAGTCCCAGGCCTGCAGGCTCTTCCCAGAGCCCAGTCCCAGCTGACCGGCAGTCCCGACATGACATGTCAAATTGAGGAGTCAGGACACCTGTCAAGACGTCACAGCACCTCAGGGCACATGGCATGGGCAGGTTATAGCTGCACTCACCCTTCCCCAGGCCCACAGAGCAACCTGCACCCACCACCTTCAACAGGAAAGGCATTCTTCTCTGCAGAAAACAAGGGCACAGGAAAGAAAGCGAACACTTGAAACTATATATCATTTCCTGTTTCATTAAGGGGTTTGGGACTTTGTTTTCTTGAAAGCTTTTGTTCTGTCAGCATATTCAAAACAACCAAGAGGAGTCACCTGCTCCAAAAGCCCCAAGACACCCATCCGCAGAGGCGCTCTTGGCTGCCTTGTGCAGCAGAAGGAAGATGTGCTTCCTGGCTGATCCCCTACTCCTCAGGCCTTCCACAAATTACAAATTATAATCCCATCTCGCCTCTGCTGACCACAACTTGGGCCTGTCAGTCCAGAATGATATTTGGATGATGATTTAGCCAAGTCAGGTCTGGCTGTCATCCTAGACTCCCTTTTCTCCCTCTACCCCACAACAAACCCGTTGACTCTCCTTCCCAGATATCTCTGGAATCCAGCTGCCTTTCTCCATCCCTAATCCCACTCTTCATTTATAATACCACACTTCTCTAGCCTCCCAACAGTTTTGTTGCATCCGCTCACTCTCGTCTGTCCATTCTTGACTCTTCCACCAGAGGGATCCTTCTAAAGCACCCCCATCTGATCGTGTCACTGCTCAGCTTTTTCTTTCAGTGGTTTCCAAGCTCCCTTATAATAAAGTTCAATCTCCTTAAAAGAGTAGAAAGCCTTTCTGACCTCAGTCCCTACTGATATCTTCAGCCTCATCCTCTGCCATTCTGCCTCTTTGCCTTCTATACACCAGATATATTTATGGACATATGTATGTTTCCAGATCAGACCTACATTATGACATTCCCTCAGTCTGAGACATTCTCCTTTACCCAATATTTGCCCGGCTAACTCCTACTTTTTCTATAGGCCCCAGATGAGGGCCCACTATTTCTGGTTTGTGAATCTGGGTGTGGCAACTCGTCCACATGTTCTCATGACATCCAGTACCTCCCCCATCACAGCATTTATTATACCAGCCTGCAATTGCTTGCTTATCCATTCTTCCTTCTGTAGCCTGGAAGATGCATGAACGTGGAACTCGGCATATTCATCACTGCATCCTCAGCTTCCAATGCAAACTCTGGCACACGACAGAAGCTCAGTTCATATTTGTTAAATGTTTGAATATGTGAATGAATAAACACAAGAAGGAGTTTGTTGCATGCTCAGACTTTCCATTGGCTGAATTTGAGGTCAAACTTTCTGTACAGACAACTGAGATCAAATCAGCACATTGGCCCCCCCCAGGATAAAATGTCACTTATGCACCACATTTGTACCACTTGATACTCCTTTTGGCTCCTATGTTTTTGTTCAAGGTATAAAAATGTCTCCATCACAACTTTCACCTCCGGAATTGAGTGCCTGGTGTGGAGAGGAGAGCACAATCTTTGACACAATCTAGAGCAAGTGGGACCTCCAAGGATTTGAAGAGAAATATAAGAGTGTGCACTGTGCTTTGGTTTGAAGGGCCTGCGAGGAGGGCAGGAGTCTCCTGTTTCCTTGACCATCCAATTTTTATTTTTTTCCTCATTGCTCAGCATCTGAGGGTGTAGTATTCCAAGGGCATTAAAACAAGGTCAAAGGGCTTTATGGGACAAAAGGCATTCTTGGATGTGAATGTTTAGCAAGAGATTAAATATCAGTGATTTTGCATATGGAAACATATTAGCCTCGTATTTAATTGTGGGGGTGGTGGTAGTGCACTGTGAAATATAGTGTTCACCTGCAGACTTGGGTGTGATATCACATAGATACGGGTTTGAGTCTCAGCCCTCCCATTATAAGCCGTGTAACCTCTGCCCAAGTATCTAACCTCTCTGAGGCTCAGTTCTCTCATCTGTAAAATGGAGATCATTATAAAAGCACCAATCCTTGTAGGGCTATTGTAAAGGATAAGGTAAGAAATGCACATAAAGCACCTAGCACAGCACCTGTCATGTGGTAAGCACTTAGAAATGTGAGCTACTCTTCTTCATATTATAACATTGGACCCTACCCTGCCTCAGACGCTAGGAAGAAAGAAATGCACCAGCCTGCCCTATGGGCTCATTTCAGCTATATCCAACACATAGATGTTGGTTCAACCCCTATATTAGTTTCTCAATGCTGCTATGACAAATTACTACATGTTTAGCAAATTAAAAAAATCCACTTACTATCTCTCTGCTCTGGGTCTCTCAAGACCAAAATCAATGTGTTGGCAGGGCTGCAGTCTTTTCTGGAGCTCTGGGGATGAATCTACTTCCAAGCTCATTCAAATCATTGGCAGTATTCAGTTCCATGTGATTGTAAGACTTTCCTTGGTGACTGTTGGCTAGGAGTCATTCTCAGCTTCTACAGGCCTCCTGCATTCTCTGGCTCATGGCCCCTTCCTCCATCTTCAGAGCTCTCCTCACACTTAGAATCCTTCTGGCCTGTCCTTCTGCCACGTCTCCTGTCCTTCTTTCTTCTTCCACCAGATCTTTCTGACTCTTCTACTTTCCTCTTCCACTTTTAAGGGCTCATGTCATTATATTCAGTCCATCTGGATAATCCAGGACAAACTCCCTATTGCAAGACCATCTGATTAGTAACCTTAACTCCATCTGCAAAGTCCCTTCACCCAGTGCCGGGATTAGTGTTTGAGTGAATAACCAGGGCAGGAGTCTTGGGGAGACATCTTTGAAATTCTGCCTATCACACTCTGTTAGTTTTACTTTAAAATCTGCAACAAAAACCATGTCAACACAGCACACTCATTAGGTGTTTAGTTTTGACTGGCTGGGAAGAAAAACATGAAAATGTTCTTTTCAAAAAGAATGGCCCACCTCCTTTTCTGAGAGACTAATTCTCTGTTTAATACAGAGTTTTTAATCCATTTATCAGGGAAACTCCCTTTATTCTTCTCTTTTCCACTTTCTGCTCAGTAAAGTCCATACTATTTTAAGGTATTTAAATATTGCAACTCTAAGGTTTTTATGGATGAGGCTGGACTCCAGCTTTCAAAATGTCAGCTGGCAATGTGCAAACATGGAAGACTCTCAAGCAGTCCTGAGTTAATTCCAACAGGACAGGCTTGAGACTCAGGTTGGAATGTATTTGCCAATTGGTAACCCATCCTATTCTCATCAGCTTATCAGATCAATTCGATGTAGAAAATTAAAACACAGGGTCTCTATTCTACAGAAATACTTGCACGTGTCCAAAGACATACACACAAAATTGTTTACTGCAGTCTTGTTTGTCATAACAAAAAATGGCAAACAATCTAAATATCTATCAACTGTGAGTGGTTAAATAAACATTGGCAGAGGAATTCCATGGACTACTCCTATCGCTATCAGAAAAGAATGAGGTAGATTCATATGTACTATAACAGAAGGTTTTACCAAGGCATACTGTTAAGTGAAAAATGCAAATCACAGAAGAATCTGTTTAATACAGCCCAACTCGTGTCACAAATGAAATGTGTAAACATACATATATTTTGTAAATGCACATGAAGGACACATCTACCAGTTAATTGGTGTATATTGCTTCCAGGGAGAAGTGTGGAGTTGTAGGGGTAGAGGGAAAGGGACATTCAGGTTTTAAGCTGTTTACTTCAGTAAAGCTTAAATCTTTTACAATGATAATTGAATCATGAACTAACTGTAGACAAAAAAAAAAAAAAATTGGGTGAAATACGCCAGGATAGATATACCATTGAGGGGTAGGGCACACGTAGGACTTCTAAAACAGGCTGGACGAGAGAAGGCTATTTGTCCACTAGTTTCTGGATGACTGTGGCCTTCCACAGACCTGGAACATAGTAGGCACTCAATAAATACTTGAAGAATAAAACAATTGAACTATTTAATTTGGGAAAGTATGGTGTCTGCCTTTGATTAATTAAATCAAGCATACTAAAATCGTGGTAGACATATGTACAAGATTCAACCCAATCTCAAGAATGAATGGACAGAAGGGAAATGGTTTCCATTACAGAATACAGGCAAGGAAGATTTGGAATGTAATCTTCCTCCTAATATACGGTAATCCCGCCGTACTTTAAAGTAGAACAAGCAAACAAACCCTGGAAATACCAGATCCTAAAAACCAGATTCTAACCCTGTGCAGCCCCCTGGGCTAAATCTCTTTCAGAGTGCATGCCAGAGTAGCCAGCGAAGGAGAAAAAAGCTCAGGGGAGGAAGTTCTCCGCAGCTCTACCCCTCCATCTGTGGAATTCAGGGGCTAGAACAAAAGATTCTAATCTCCCTTCCAGCACCAACCTTCTGGTGACCTGTAAGTGGCTGCTCCGCTGGCCCAGTAGCCTCAAAGGAGCTAGAATTTGTTCTCTTAGCTTCGAAGTAACAGAGCCTTGGGTTTGCATGTCAAATGTGAGAGTAACCCAAGCCCAGCCCCCACCTCCTCCGCAGATCACCTGTCAGGGGCTGAGCTGCAAGAGTCAATCCAAGTGGCCCCTTCATTTCGAAGGGCCGGTTGGGAAGGGAGGCAGAATATGGCAAAATGCCACCCTAAGGCTAAAACTTTGCTGATTATTTTTAGCTCTCAAAAAGCCTTTTTTCCTCTTACTTTTTAAATTCTGTTATAGCCATAACTTCATTTTGGCCTTACCAACATTAAATAAGTGACTAATTAAATAAATACATAAAGCAAACATGAGTTCCACGCCGACCCCTGGACTCTAAGCCTGAGGACGCAGGGAACCCTGTTTCTAGAAATATATATGCACTCTTTGCTGCTGTTGGTTTGTTTCTGCCAATAACTGAGCTGTATTTTGTAGTGTGACTATCCTGCGAACCACGAACTTGTTTCTAAATTGTACCAGATGCTCCTCCACTAACTCGGCCTCATGCTTTCATCAAATTTTTATGTTTTGATGATGTACACCCTTGCCACTCAAAGTGTGGTCCACACACCCACAGCATTGACATCGCCTGAGAGTAGGGTTGCCAGATAAAACACAGGAAATTCAAATGTAACTGGGCATCCAGCTTTCTTTTTCTCTAAATCTGGCAACCCCACCTGACAGCCTGTTAGAAATGCAGAATCTCAGGCTCCGCCCACACCTGTGGAATCAGAATCTGCATTTAATAAGATCCTGGGTGGTTGTACAATCCAAGAGGCACTAGTTCTACTCAGCTCCTTAGATTTTAACCTTTTCCTTTTACGTCCTGCTGGAAAATTCTGATCTCCCATCTGCACCAAATGCAGATGAAAAGAGTAATCCTTCAACAAGGTTGGTTTGTGTGTCTCCCTCATCGAAGAGTTTCCTAACGTATTCTATTTGCAAATGCATGCATTTTTCAACATGGGCACACAGGGCGCCCCACTTTCAACCACTGATCAGCCTGAGCTGGTCCTACTGGCTGAATCCCCATCACTATGGAGGAGACGCCAAGCTGCGTTAATTGCTTGCTGGGTGGTGGGGAGGAGGGGCAGGGTTACCATCTTGCCTTTGATCAGGAGGGAGAAGTAATGGTTTTACTTACATCCTGCTTTGTCTCAGCACAGGCCAAGAGCATGGGGATCCATTTCAGGCTCTCTCTTTCTTCCTAGTATTCTGTTACTGCCTACATACCGTGGCCCAGGGCTTCGGGGGGGGGAAACCAAACGCTCTTTGTGGTACACCCACATGACAGGCATCAAAATGGAAACAATATTTAAGTTAAACCTGGAAGATCAAGTTTGCTCAAATCTCGCAACACAGGGAACTTTTGAAAACTTCAACAGCAGGTCTGCGTTCGACGGGGAGAGGCGAGCAGGGATGGAGATACAAGACCCCCTTAACAGACACCGAATCCCCACGTGGGAATCAATAGTTCCCTTATTCCTTATAAATAATGAGGATAATAATAATTTACCTAGACAGAACCTCGAGAGTTTCAAGGTGTCTTTACAGCCACACTCTTCCACAATCCACAGAATAATTTTTGGGGGGAGGGAGTAAAGGTATAGAAGGTGGTCATCTAACCCTATATGACAGAGAAGGCACAACCAAGTAAACAAATTTTAAAAGTCAAAAAAACAAAGACACTTCCCTCAAGTGGCACATTTCCTGACTTCTAAAACAGTGCTCTTTCCCCTACTCATGGAGGTTCTTGTATCTGGTCGCCCTAAACTACTCAGACCCCAATAATCCTTCATGGGATTTCAGAGCTGGACGAAACCTAAAAAGATTCATAAAATCCTGTTACGGGTTGAATTGCGTCCCCTCAAAATTCATATGTTGAAGTCCTAACCCCCAGTGCCTCTGAATGTGACCTTACTTGAAAATAGGGTCATCGCAGGTGTAATTAGTTCAGATGAGGGCATTCTAGAACCCTAGTCCAACATGACTGGCATCCTTATGAAAAGGAGAAATTTAGACACAGATACAGCACTCAGGTGGAGAGCCACGTGAAGATGAAGGCAGAGATTAGGGCGATGCACCTGCAAGCCAAGGAATGCACAGACTGCCAGCAACCACCTGAAGCTGGGGGAGAGGCCTGGAATAGATTCTCTGTCGCAGAGACCAACCCTGCCGACGTCTTGACTTCTCACCTCCAGAATTGTGAGACAATCGGTCTCTCTTGTTTAAGCTGCCCAGTTTATGGTACTTTGCTATGGCAGCCCTGGCAACTAATGCAAATCCCCAGGTGGGAAGTGCCATCGTGGCACTAACGCTGAAGCCAGGCGCTTGGCAGAGGGCTTCATGTGCTGGGTCTCACAGCCTCCTCACGTTGACTCTGTGAGGCAGGACTAGAAATGAGGAAGCTGAGGCTCTCAGAGGCTGAGCTACTCAGTCAAGATGACACAGCTAGCACGTGGCCAAGCTGGATCAACATGGGACAGTCCGAGTCCAGATCCTGTTCTCTAAACCACTAAACATCACAGCCTCAGGTAGAGTGGCCAGGACAACTGACCAGCATCTATTGAGCCCTTTCTGTAAGTATTCAGGTGCTTTTAGGAACTCACAGCACCACCATGAGGTAGAAATGAACATCATCTATATTTTGTAGAGGAAACAGAGGCATTGAGGTTAAATGACTGTCCCAAGGTCACACAGCTCGTCAGTGGTGGAGCTGGGGTGGAACTAGGTCTGTGGACTCTAGCAGGAGCCCAGAGAGCTCAGATTTGCTGGGTTCTCAGTGGCAGATGTGTGCCCCTTTCCAGATCAGCATCCTCTCTCTCTCATGTCACCATACAGGCATCATCTTTTTGTATCTCCACCCACCATGCACACCCTGACTGCCATGCCTTCCTTCCATATCCTAGTGTGCACATGGACATTTTCAGAAAGTTCATTTCCTTTCTCTCCTTCTGTAAAAAAGCTCTGCTTCCTCCAAGTAGTGCAGAAGGTGGCTTCCTGGCTACAAAGTCTGTGAAGTTGCTTCAGTCTGTGGGTCGAACTCTGAATTCTAAGTCAATTCCAGGAACTCTCCTGGGCTGTGCATTTAGATTGCATCTGAGTGTGGAGCAGTGGTTCTTAACTAAGGTCAATTTTGTCCCCCAGGGGACATTTGCAATTTCTGGAGTCATTTTTGGTTGTCACAACTGGGGTGTAGGGATGCTACTGGCATCTAGAAGCTGGAGGCCAGTGATGCTGCTAAATATCCTACAATGCACAGTTGCACAACAAAGAAATATCTGGGCCCACATGTCAATACTGCTGAGGTTGCGAAATCCTGGCATAGAGCGTACCCTCCAAAGGCAAACTGCCCATGTACAGATTTCAGCTCCATCACTCACTAGTTCCTCGACCTGGGGCAATTTTCTTAAACTTTCTAGGGTCCAGTGTTCTTATCTTCAAAACGGGACTAACAATAGTACCTACCTCATGGGTTTGTTTGGAGGTGCAATGAAATAGTACATGGCAAGTACACAGTACAGGGTAAGTGCTCAGGATAATCACCCTTTTTATTTCCAAAGCTGGAAGTTAAGAGCCTGACTGTGAGGCTTCAGGACCTGCTGCTCAGTTGTACTATTCCATAATTTTAGCTGCAGCAGGCAGTCTCAGATTTATGAATGGCTAGCTTAGGCACTTACCATATGCACAAATGGCAAGGTGCAATGTAGAAGGAAACTATTTTGTTTCAAAGTAAAATCAGGTAGAAGAAATAATTTAGGCCATCCCTCTCTAAAACCTTTGAAAGTATTCAGAAATACCCTCTGGAATCTTTTCAAAGGTTTCCATTTAGCTATGCGACTGAAATTTACATTGCTTTTACAACATGCCAGACACTTTACATGGTTTAACAGATTTAAGTCTCAAATCAACCTCATGAAATGGGCACTGCTTTCCCTTGTTCTTTTTAAACAAAACCACTTCTCCTGAAGCATTGAGACCCAAGATCAATCAATGCCTTATTAAGTTTTCATTCAATATTATTGTTTTCCCTGTTACATTATGGCTATTCTCTTCTAGTAGGTTCTCCAACCCTGTCCACAAGCACAGGAATTTTAGCAACATGACATAGGCTTTTGTGGGTTAGCCTGGGTACCTAACACACTGTTTATCATATACAATGTGTATTATATAATAACATATATAATATATACAACACATAAATTATATATAAATAAATGTGTATGTATATAATCACTACTTGATCTCCCAACCATGAGTCAGCTGCTTTACAAACTCTTGGAAATTAACCCACTTGGAGAAAGACTTAGGAATGTGATTTGAGGAGCTGGGTCTGAAGAACCCCTTGCCAGATGGTGGCTGGTGGTGGCTACATACTACAATGCGCAGTTGCATGAAAAGAAGTATCCGGGCCCAAATGAAAGAGTGTAGGATGTGGTGGTGGATGACAGAACTGGGTTCCAGCTTGGGCTCTCCATCTCCTAGCTTTGCAACCTCAGAGGCATGTTTTAACCTCTTCTCTGTAAAAATGGGACACCCTAAGACCTACATATTGGGATAGAAGACGACTAAGCGGAGTTACATGTGGACAAAGGAGGCCTCGATAATGACTGCTCCACCTCTGAACAAATTCTGCTGATCATCATGACTTAGATTCAATAGCTACGAGATTCCATTGGGGTCACTTAATGGAGTATAACCCCACATTTCAATGTCGTCATGTCACTTTCCTATCTTCCCTTTAGTTCCCTTGTGTGTTACCCTTCTCTGCCTCTGACCCTTGTGTTCAGGCCATCTCACACAGCCCTCTATGGCAGCCAAATGAATTGCCCATGCTAATCTATTTCTTTACAGAATTGATGGCAATATAGATCACGCAATGTGAAGCTGCCCTGTGCTAAACTGCAGAGAATTGAATTCTTCTTATAATCTTACATTGACAAATAATTAAGAATATACCTTATTTGGGTAAAAGATAATTAAGAATATACCTTACTTGGGTAAAATTACTCAAGGAAAGCAGGGACCTTGTCTGTCTAGATTCTGTTGAATTGCACATAGTAGGTACTTGATAAATATTTGTTGAACTAATTGCTAAACAGGAGAACATCAGTTAAGTGCTACATAATGTGGTATGTGGTGTTTTTCCTCCCAGTGTCTTCTTTCATTTCTTTTCAAATAATCTGAATAATTTGTAGGCAGGAGCACGAGAGCTTAGTTTTTAATCTCATCAACAAAGAACTTTCCAAAGAGGAGACATTCCTTTGGCCTTGGTTGTTGGCATTTCAGATGTAATTACATTTTTCACCCTAAAATTTCCCAACGAAATTGAGTCACACACAAAGTCTCCTTAACCCTCTGCTCAGAAGTTTGCACAAGGAGCTCTGCCCACTTTTAATGGGATTTCTACAAGATACCAGCTGTTGGCAACCATGAAACATGAAACACAAAGGAACCATAATCTCCTGGAACATATCCCACTTGCACAATTCTTTGCAAGCCTCTCTAAGAATATGCCAAAGCCTACAAGTGTGTACATGCTTTTCTGCAGGCAAAGAAGATGCAACATTGCCTTTCTCCACAAGCTGTTTGCAATATTTCCTTTATCTATTCTGGATCAGATAAGATAAGAGAGTACAAACATCTAGGAAAAAAGGCAGCTTTCCCATTTTTTTGTAATTTTACTTGCTTTATGGCCTCTGTCGGAGTTTCTCCTGACTTCGCATCATGGTGATATTTCTTGTAACAGCTGAAAAATTTTCAGCTTCTTCATGGACCTATCTCCAATTGGCTATTAACTGTGCTAGTTTATTGAGACTGTGTATTGAGGACTTTTGGATTTGCAGGCATATATTTTTTTGTTGCCTAGACCATTTGTTTGACCTAGGAAAGTTATGTCCAACCCATTGCAGGCAGGGGGCTTTTCGTCCAAAGCAGGAAGATCCCCAGGGAGACTGATTCCATTTGTTCCTTTGGTAATAAGTGTCAATGCAAAGCAGCTACAATGGTCAGACTGGTGCTTAGTGCCTGCTCTGATTCAGGAGACATGCATCGAGTACACATTTAGATCTTTATAATACATGGTAGATACCTGATAAATAATTACAGAAATACTGATGCTGCAAGGCTGTAAGGGTGATCAATGAGGAAGGCGTCAGAAGAGGTGGTAGTGGGGAAGAAAATAAAGACAACAAGGGCTAGTATTTATTGAGTGCTTACCATGTACCAGCACTGGGCTAGAATTTTACATCAATACTTCATTTGATCGTCACAAGAACTCCACGAGGGAGGAAAATAAAACATTATTTTTCCCATTTCCCAGATGAGGACACTGAGGCTCAGAGAGATTAAATATTGTGCCCAAGGTCACACAGCGATTAAAGGGCAGATCTGGGATGCAGAGCTCCCACCCCTGTTCCATGAACTCCTACATGGACATTTTATTCACAAAAGGGAAGAACAAGAGGAAGAAGATGAGGTGAAAAAAGGTGTGAAGAGAAGGAAGGGGAGAAGTGGTTAATGGAGAAAAATCCCGAGGTGGAGAGGAGGAAACTGATGGAACCCTTGCTGGCTGTCTTCATGATTCTCAGAGAAACAGGTCTTCTACCCTTTCCTACGAGAGGAGGCTGGGTGGGAAGCTTGAAGACTGAAGTAGAGACCCGAAAGGGCCACCTTGAGTAACGCAATGTGAGTCAATACAGATAATCAACAGTCCTGGCGAGCAGCTTTGACCTCAGACACACCTGGGTTTGAATCCCAGCTCTGACATCCCTGAGCTGTGTGACTTTGGACAAGGAACTTCCTCTCTCTATGCCTCAGTTTCCTCTTCCGGAAAATGAGAGATGTGAGGATTGAGCAGGACGACCAACGTGAAAGCACTTAGGATGGGGGTGGCAAACGGTCCAGTGGGTCGCATCCAGCCCACCACTGGTTTTTGTGTGGCCTGTAAGCTAAAAATGGTTTTTACTTTTTTAAACAGTTGGGAAAAAAATCAAAAGAAGAATATCTTGTGACATAGGAAAATTATATGAAATTCAAATTTCATTGTCCAGAAATATGGTTTATATTGGAACACAGCCATGCCCATTCATTTCCTGTCTTTCTCAGCTTTTGCATTGCAATGGCAGTTGAGTAGCTGCTACCGAGAGGGTCTGTGGCAGTCTTCTGGGTCTGCACTACCGCTCAGCACACTACAAGTGGCAGTGAGGCAGTCAGAACTCGACAGCGTTTTGAGTGCCATGTGTATCACGTATCTAAATGTATGGACAGACATTTTCAAAGATGAAATACACAAAATACCATTACAGATCAGCATCAACAGATGAACATTTGCAATAGATTTCGATGATAGAGAATACTAACTTTGAAATCCTAAGTGAAATGTTATTTTTCCCCAAAAGAATCCTACTCTTCTCATCAGTAGACATGTATTACAAAAACATGCACTCTCTATATTTTGAATTTCATCAATAAAAAAATATGTGAAAATTTGTTTTTTTTTCTTGTTATGTAAATACTTATGTAATATTCTTAGTTTTGTCTTTTGGCCCACAAAACCTAAAATATTTACTATCTGGCCATTACAGAAAAAGTTTGCTGAGCCCTAACTTAGGACAGTGGCAGGCATGTGACAAACAGCACAGGAGAGGAAATGCTAGCTCTCACCTTTCCTGAGATCATGGCCCCTGCACTATTTCCATCATGAAGTCAACTTGGGTAAAGGCCCCAAATTCCTCTTTATGTGTCTTATTGACCCTGGATCTATGTGCCCACCAAGTTCCAGGTAAATACTGGGCAAAACATAGCTGCCCAACACAGTAAGGGAAATAAAAGCTTAATGGTGGGGCTGGGCTACATGCCTTCTCCGTTTCAGGCCCATTCATTTGTCCTTTTTGGCAAAGGATCTGCAGGCTCCCAGTTAACTACCTCAAACAATGGTGGTAGCTCCACCTGCTAGGGCAAATAGCCCATCTTGAAGACCACAGCAAAGCTTTCCCCAAATATATTCTGAGGGCACTAATTCTAGATAAGGGCCTAGGAAGAAAAGGGCCCATGAGCAGTAACTGCAGCAAACTCAGCCAACCCTCTCTCTCTCAGAGTGTGACAACTAGCCTGAGGACTCTGGCCTATCAAAGGCTCTGAGAAGGCCTGCAATGAAGAAACCTATTTAATTCTGTTTAATCCAGTTTTGCTCAAACTTATTTGAACACAGAATGCTTTTATTATAATTTTTTAAAAAGTGTCTCTTAATATCCAATACCATTAGTGCTCTGAAGAACATCCTTGGGGAAGGAGCAGTTGACCAAGAGTCAGATGTTTGAAGTTCAAGTCCTACCTCTCCTGGCTCCTATCTCTATAGCCCTGGGAAAATCTCAACTGTTCAAACCTCACTTTCTTACTCTGTAAAACAGGCATGGTGCCACCTGCCTGCACCCTCAGAGAGCTGACAGGGGTCAGAGGAAAATCAGGGACAGACATGGGATATTTTCTCTAAGCTGGGGAGGGAGCTGTATGAATGAGGCAGAAGTGGGAGAAGTGGCAATGTCAGCCCTTAGAACTGTGAAGACGTTTCTGATGATGAGCAGACTAGGCACAGAGCTGCTGGGCTGAAGACCTCCCCACTGCTGCCCCTGCCCTCAGTGTTTGTTGGGAAAGCAGTGACTGGCCGAGGGGGATATGGAGAGAGCCCATCCTTCCCCATTCCCTACCTGCCCAAGCCGAGGAGAGATACCCAGTTACATAAAGCACTCAGAAGGCCTCCACGGGGGGCAGGCCTGAGCCTCAAACCAGGTACTCACACTCACCCACAAAGCGTGGAAAGAGCTTAACAGTCTGGCCTCTGCAAACATGTGAGTGCATTCATAATTTTTAAAAATAATAACACGGAGAAAATTCACCTGGTGTGTCTCAGCTTGCACCCGCACAGACAGTCAGACAGTCACCACCTTATCTAACATACCGGATTCCGCCGAGTCCCAAGCCTGTTGTACAAGGAGGGACAAAGATTGTTCTCTGCCTCCAGAACACTTCCTCCTTCTCCCTCTCTCGCTTCCACATTCTGTGAGAGGGAAGGACAATTCTTTTCTGCTGCCAAATGTACTGAATGACCTGTGAGGCTGAATCACGTTTCAGATGGGCTGGCGGAGATGCTGCCAGCTGGGCAAGCCCCGTTCTTCTCTCAAAAGAAAACAGGCACGCTTTCACTTCCTAGCGTGTCACCTGCATCCAGACAAAGAGGAGTGCAAAGGATTTCCTCTAACATAATTTCATCATGCTCCCAAGCTAGTGCCCCAGGACCAGAGGATACAAGTACGAAAAATAAATATGGGGCTGGCCCAGTGGCGTAGTAGTTAAGTTCTCACGCTCTGCTTTGGCGGCCCAGGGTTCACAGGTTCAGATCCCGGGCGCAGACCTACACACCACTCAACAAGCCATGCTGTGGTGGTGTCCCATATACAAAGTAGAGGAAGATTGACACAAATGTTAGCTCAGGCACCATCTTCCTCAAGCAAAAAGAGGAAGATTGGTAACAGATGCTATCTTGGAGCCTATCTTCCTCACCAAAGAAAACAGTAATAATAAATAAATAAATAAATAAATAAATAAATAAATAAATAAAAATAACCAAGAAGAGCAGCAAAAAGCCCTACATGCAGAATGGGGTCACTACCAATGCCATGGGCAAGGGGGAGACTCTTGTTTTAAGTTTAAGGAGTTTCTACAGAAACTCCTCTCAAATAATGCAGTGACATCAGAGGTCAAGGTGCGTTGAAAGAAGAATGGATGCTGGGGGATCAGCAGGACTGCTAATTCCACCATATGCTGACTCAGGGCAGCCACAGGCATCTAGGCTCCCTCAGCTGACAGCTGAGTGCAGAACAATGAAGCCTCACACCTCCGCCAATAACAAACCACTGGGCCGTGTTACTCCCATCCCCTCCCCAGAGGGCTGCAGGGTGCCTACCCCAGCCTGCTGAAGCTCTCCCGACAGCCTGATGCAGAGCAGAAATCAAAATTATAAACAGATGTCAATTTGTCAACATGGAAAGACACTCACATGACACTGAATAAATAACAACACTAATAATAGCCTTAGCTACCTTTACAGCCTTAAGCCAGCACATAAGACTGGTAGAACCGCTCTTTGAACTGGGTCTGTGCCACTCAGAGCCTGGGTGCTTACCAACCATTTAGCACCAAACACTATCAAAGTCAGATTCTGACCCATCAAGAGTATATTACATGACCATATCTGTATAGGAAAAACGTGCCTAAAAATGGTACTTTCTCTGATTGAGCATTTTAAGAAAATTTTTCCCCTGATTCCTCATTAAACTTTCTAAGTTTTCTACAATAAACATAAAAGTAATAAATGGGGAAAACAAAGCGTTGTCTATAGGAAGCTCAGGTTTCCCAGTGAAAGTGGTCTTTGTGTCTTTTTTATTTCAGAGCCTCATCCTATGTTTTCCTCTGAAGGACGAAGGTACAGTGTACACGCAGGAGTCCTTAGCCACATATAGGCATTTGCCTTTTTATTCTGAGTCTAACAGGTTTAACGGAGAGGAGAATGATCTTCTCTCAAAGAGGTAAGAACCTTTCTTCTACATCCTTCTAGGAGCTCTGTTTCCACTGCTCTGCATAAACACCGTGACTGAGGCACTGCAGAAACGCTTGGGATGGGCAGAATCCTCAGCTGCCCAGGACCTGTGACCACTGACACAGACACAACAGGAGGGGCCCGACTTATTAGGACACACAGTGGAGTTACAAACGAGCCAGGCTCACCCTCAGGCTGTGGAAAGCTCCTGAAAGCTGAAAGAAACAGCACGGATCCTCCTTACGCAGATTCAGCATCTCAGTGATTTTGTCACCATGGGAACAGCCCTGTGAGATGGAAAACAAGTGTGGCCCAGTGTTTACAAGTGCAGGATCCGCAAGGGGGATAAGAGGGGGCAGCTTAGAACAGGGCCTGGCAGGACAGAAGTGCTCCATTGTTGTATGCTGTTATTCTTAGCATTTACATTCTATTTTCTGGAAAACAAAGCCAGAGGGAACGTACATTTGCATCCCAACGTCTCTGACGTACAAGTTCATGGGGAAGGTGACTTGTGGCTACCCAGGCAAAATGGGGACTATAGTAGCTGTTTCATGAGATCATCTGGTGGCCTAGTGGGCCAGCACTCTTTCTGCAGGGTTCATGTTACTCTGGGGAAGGCATATATGGGAGAGGCCTGAGGATAGAGGTAAGATCCATCTGGGTGTGGCCAATAGCCTCCAGCCAATTGATGCCTCAATGGCAGAAAAGCATATAGCCATTCTGGTTGACACACACAGTGGTGGCCATAAATATGTGCCTTTGTTTTGGATGCTGTTGTCTGGTTTTTCCATTTTGTTGGGGCTGTGGAGATGGTTGGAGAGAGATGGAGCTGGAGTTCCTCTCCCTGAACCACCAAGAAAATTCTGGCCCAGCGTGTTAACATTGCCCACCAAAGCAGGCTTCTGAGAAGTGTCTGCTCTTGGTTTCCAAGACTAGGAAAGAGACCTATAAGCCTTCTCGAGCCTACATTTACACATCCCAAGAGGAATTTCTTATCCTTACCCTAAAAATACCATCTGGCCATATGTTTGAATGGTGACTCTTTGTTGTGAGTTTTGGATATACATCCAACACTAAATGGTGCCCTGATGTCATTTAGTGGTTGCATTCTTTAAAAACCCTTTCCATCTTCCTGGTAACTTGGGTGATCCTCTGGAAAAGATCATGCATAACATTGTGATGTCCCAAGTGTAAGACACAATTTATGGGCAGGATCATCACAAATAGTGAAGTATGTCTCTCTGGCACCTGCTAACATCCAGACAGGGCTAAGTGCCATTGGCGCCTCTCTCCCTGCTCTCACCCATGGCTGGCTTTCCCGATGTCCACTCAGCTTCTTATTTTTCTTTCAGCATTCAGTTTTCCATACCCCTCCCACCCATTGATATCTGTGTCTCAGATTAATTTTCGCCAGATGTGAGTGTTTGGACTTCTCCAAGATTTGTTACTTTCCTTCCACGTTCTTAACCTTCTTCAGGCCATTTGTGTGATTTCTCTGACCTCACTGGTGTTTCCAACACCTCCCAAATTAGTGTCATCTGTGACTTTCCTTCACATACTCTTTTCTCCCCTTTACAGATCATTAATAAAGACGTTAAACAAGATCAGACCAGCACCGCACTGTGGAGCAAATGACAAAGGGGTGGGAGAGGCCGAGTGTTCCCTGTGCGCCAGCCCTGGCACAGGAAGGATGTAATGTAATGCAACAACACTCCGCTAGACGCCTCCCGCCTCTGGCCCACAGTCATTTATCACCACTGTTTGTTTATGATTTCTCAGCCAGACTTCAGGTCCTGAGAGTGTGGTCATATCCAAGCCAACATGCATTGCTTTGCCATGTAACCATTACAAGCTCCAGAAAAACCCAGAAGAACTTATTTATTGCACTCGATTCTGCTTGAAAGCTTCTAGCCCTGCCCCCAAGTCCATCCTATTTGAGAGCAGAAAGAGGTGGACTGAGACATTATTACCCTTTTCTCTCTTCCAATTCATCAGCTCACAGTTGTTTGTTAAATATTTGTTGGCTTTTCACGTTACTCACTAGATTTTTCTTTTAGCTGAAAGAAACCCTCTGCTAGAAACATGGACTAATTCATAGTCTCTAGCAATAAAACCCACCTTTGCTATACTCAGGTGTCACTAAAATCAAAGGTAACTGAAGAGGGTGTGTTTTTAGGGTAAACGGACTTTAAGACCTGCCAGAAAATGTGTAGCTGGCTTATGTAGCTATGGTCATAGGAATAGATTTCTCCTTTTGACTTTTCTTTCTTCTGTTTTTTATCTTACCCCCCAAATTCATCAATTCCACAATATCAACTACTTTCTTCAGTTGGCAAAGAGAGTCCACTCTCCCAAGTCCAGGAGTGATAATAATAGTGATATTCTAATGAGGACTGAGCCTTCACCATGCACCAGACACAGTGAGGCACTTTACTTGCCTCATCTCATCTCATCCTCACCACAGCCCCGCCAAGTGTGCACAACCTTCTCCAAATGAAGAAATAGAGGGGCAGAGACAGAAGGACACTTACCCAAGGCCCCCCAGCCAAGTAGTGCTGGAGCCAGGGTCCAAACTCAGGCCTCTTCGAATCCAGAGGCCACATTATGAGTAACCTTACCACACTGTTACCCAGCCTCCTATAGATACGTGGTTCTTCACCTTTTCTGAGTCACCGGCCCCTATGAATATCTGTTGAGGATCATAGATACGCTCTCTCCTGGGGGATGCAAACACGCCCACATCAAAGTCAGCTAACCATGTCAAGGGTTTTGCAGACCTTTGGGGGTTCATGGACACCAGCTTAAGAATCTGTGTACTACTCTAAATTCCTCCAGGGTAGGAACTGTACTTTGTTCACAACCTCAACTCCAGTATTGAGATGAAGAAATATTTTCTGAATGAATTATTGATTACAAGGACTTTGGGTAGAACATTCAAGCTGTAGCTCTGAATAATAGCTCTACGAGCTTGAACAGAAGATATAAATAGTCAGATATCTTCCAGAGAAGCAAGGAAGCCAAAAAAAGAAGGCAGTGGAGGAAAAGAAAGCAAAAATATCTCACTTTGCCCAGGAATCAATTCTGCAATTGGAATAGGCAGAGCCTTTGTCATGGTGTAGCTACTACATCTTGTAGCTACTTCTGGTTACTTCTCATCTTAATTCCTGAAAACAGATTATTGAAAGCTTCTTCTGCAGGAAATAATATATTCAGAATTTCAAGATGGGAAGCCAATTGTCATCAGCAGCCAAAACCTCATGAGGCACACCTTAACTGGCAGAATTCCTGATGCCTGGGGATCTCAGGGGGACTGCAAGAGCCAACAGCATCTTCCTTCTCTCTCTAGGTCCTTTTAAATCTTCCAAAACTTTGGGAGCTCGGTTTTTCTATAGACCACTATGCTACACATCTCTGTCTCCCTATTCTATGATTGCTGATTTTTCTTTGCAATCTTTGATAGTCAAGTTCTCTCCTTTTCTTTAAGAGTCAGAGGAGCCACACGCTCTTGAAGTTTGACTTTAGCTATGCTTTAAACCTGACAGCCTGCATGTCACCGCGATGAGAGATCAAAGATTATCTTGTTGATATACAGGCAAATGGAAAAGGAGATCAAAAGCCTGTCTCTTGGCCAGTCTGACTGGACATCTGGGGAAAATAGAACTCTGGATTCCTACTCAGCCCCCGCTCTCCAACAATGGCCTGCCCCCGCTTTGACACCCAAGGTAGAAATCTAGAGGCATTCTCGATTTGGAATTTTCTCTTACCTCACCATTCAAGTCCTACTGGTTTCACTTCCTAGTCTCATCTCCCATTTATCCACTTGTCTGCATCTCCTCCACTGCTCCCCTGGGTCAGCACCATCAATTCTCTCACAAATGATGGAACAGCCCCTACTCCTGCTCTTCCTGCCGTGACAATCCACCCTTTGTGCAGCAGCCAGGGTTGCTCTACAACAGACAGCGAATCACGTCATGTTCCTGCTTAAGAGCCTCTAATTTTTTTTTCATTTTTCTTAGGCTAAAAACCAAACTCTCTACCCTGGCCTAAAAGGCCCTACATAATCTGGTCCCATTCCACTTCCTCATCTTCATCTCACTGTCTTATTCTCCACTCAGAGTTATGGTCTTCGAGCTCTTTCAGCCCATAAAGCTCTTTCCCACCTTCAGCCCTTTGCACACCTGCCTGATATCACCTCCCAAACACAATCCTGGCATGGATACCCCCAGACTCTCCTCCTTTTAAGACTTGCCATAAAACTCACTTCCTCGGAGACATGCTTGCTGAACATCATTTCTGGGTAGATTAACAAGTAGGTTCCTCTTATTAATCTTGATGTCTTCATGGTTTCCATAAAAGCAATGATCAAAATGTATAAGGTTTCCATTCATATGTTTAATTCTTTATGGTCTGTTTCTCTCAACTAGATTGTAAGATCCACAGGGTAGCAACCATGTCTACCTTACTCATCATTGTTTTCTCAGCATCTAACCAAGAATTTAACCATTTGATGAAAGAAGGATGAATAAGTGAAAAATGATTGAATGAATGGATAAAAGAATGAACGCAAGTAAAGACTTAGCAGCCAACGGCACAAGAAGGAGATACATCAGATCCTCAGTCATAGGAAATATAGGTTGAATTAAAAACACTAGTTGGTATACCTGTCCAGGAAGTATAAAAGGAAATCTCCACTTTGCAGAGAAACCAGGACTTTGGTTGAGGCGACTGAAAGCCCAGGGCTCCTTCCACAACTTCTTTTCCAGCACCTGAATTTCTCTTGCCCTAGGATGAGCACAGGCCTAGTTTCTAGACCTTTGCTACTAAGAGAAGGCAAGGAAGGTATAAACTTTCCAGCCATAACAAAATATCTCCTTCTTCACTCTTCCTGAGAGGAGGCATAGCGGGGATTTCCACCAGCCTTTGAGGACTGCTTCTATGTGTGAAAAACCCCTTCCTCGTGTCTAAGTGCTCTGTGATTCATACTTGCACTCACCATAACACTGCCCACGTGCTGGTGCCATGGAGCTACAATTCTCCATTTTGAACAGGATGCATCTACTAGCATCACTGCCTCTTGCCAAAGCTGTTAATGCCCACATCTCTATTTTTATGAACCAAGTCCTAAAGATTTGCATATGTTTTCAATCTAAAAAGACTTATTCCTTTCTAGTGGTTTAAGAAATAAAAATGATCCTGTGTTCTGTCTGCTCAGTTACAAGAGTTCACAGTAAAAGCTGAAACATTCACATGTCAAGGCAGATGTGGGACTAGACCTCACAGGTGCCTTGATTTGGTCCCTCACTGCCCCACCTCACTGAATGTCCACAAATCAAAGTGCCTCTTGGGGGTCCAAGAAAAGCACCTCCATTTTGCTACATCGAGAGGATTTTTCTGAAGGAAAGCAATGGAGAATTAAGCAGCTGCTTTTTCTGTATTTTGCAAAGCAAGACAGAAAATGTAGTAAGGGCTCCAGGACCACATTTTCACAATCAAAAGCGGGAGGGTGAGAGGACAGTGGATGAATACGCATTGCAGGGATGCCCATGAGGGCAACGATTTGCTGGAAACGTTATCCCATGGAGTCTCTGTGAGAAAACCAGAACAATAAGTCAGGCCAAAGGAAAATTCTAGACATAAGAAAACAGGAGTGGGGATGAGCCAATAGAGAAGGGAGTAGAGAAAAGTTGGAGACAGAGTATATGGTGGATCTAAGCAGCACCAACTACATAATTTGTGAGGCCCAGTGCAAAATGGAAGGGTGGGGGCCCTTGTTCAAAAATTACTAAGAATTTCAAGACAGTGACGGCGGAGCATTAAACCAAGAGTGGAGCCCTTCTAAGCTCAGGGTTCTGCAGACTGCACAGGTCACACGCTGATACACAGGCCTGGGTGTGAGGGTTAAGGGAAAAGGCTAGCTCTAGGGGCTGCTAAAACTCTTCAGAAAAGCGAACCTCGCCCAGTTCACTTTGCTCTCAGAAAACACCACCCTTGCATGATCACGGAGAGACAAATAAATCAGGCCTGGTCTAGTATCTAGAAGTGGCAAAAAGGGGAGGAGCTGTCAGGGTTGTTACGTTAATTCCAATTTGTTATAATTTCTGGAGCGACTTTTCTTAAATTATGATTCATTTCAGCACCAAAACACCAGATTCAAGTCAAGGCCTTCTGATGCTATTATAAGCATATTACTGATGCCTAGTAAAATAACTTCTTGTAATGTTTCTTTTATAAGGGCCATAAATCAAAATATTCAAAACAGTTAATTTTTAATGTGCCACTATTATCCATCTTTAGTTATAAATTTAATGTCTCCTTAGGCCCTACAGATTATAACACGACTCAAAACATGCAACGGCTGTTCAAAAATAGAAGGTTTCCCCAGGATCTCATTATTTAAATCCTTAAGATATGGTTTTAAAAGCCTGAGGATATCTGAGCAAACTTGTTTAAAGGAGTCATAAAGAAAGATAAGTAGTTTTTCTCAGAAGCCTATAAAATTTATTACAACATATTAAAGTAGGATTATATATTGACTAACTTTCAGAAGACATTTGTTTTCTGGGGTACACAGTGTTTTCGGAAATTCGTGGAGGAATAAAGGGGGTAGGGGTTTATTTAACACCATTGTCCCAATTTGCCTTAAACAAAGCAAGGCTTTCTATGGGCCTTGGCACCAATTCCACCCTGAGGATGACAACGAGGTTCCTATCACAGGGGATGGCAGGGTGGATGTCATGAATCTTGCGAAAGAGTAATAAAAATCTTTATTATTCAGGAGGAGACACAAATGCAGCCCAGCGCCTTAACATTTATGATGGCAGAAGAAGCAGCTTCATAGAAGAGCCCCATGTAGGACCTACACTTCTCAAGATAAGCCCCAAACTCATAGAACCTTCCTTTGCCTATCTAGTCCATGCATGTTGTGGTTTCACGTTTGCTTTCTTTTTTTTTTGTGAGGAAGATCAGCCCTCAGCTAACATCCGATGCTGATCCTCCTACTTTTTTTTTTTTTTTTTTTGCCGAGGAAGATTGTCCCTGAGCTAACATCTGTGCCCATCTTCCTCTACTTTATATGGGATGCCACCATAGCATGGCGTGACAAGCGGTATGTCGGTGCACGCCTGGGATCCGATCCCGTGACTCCTGGGCTGCCAAAGCAGAGCACGCGCACTTAACCGCTTGAGCCACGGGGTCGGCCCCTCATGTTTGCTTTTTAACATTGTAAAACCTTTACTTCTCATGTAATGTTGTTTGAGGTCAATTTATGCTTTTATTAGCTTTTCTGTATGAGTAAAGATGATATTTCTCTTAAAGTTTTCCCTAGATAGGGAGAGAGTCTCCCAGACAGAACTTTAGGAATTTCTCTGGTTTTCTCACCTCCTCGTACTGACAAGCTTCCCTTTGGAACCACTTTGCATCTGGAAGAGTTCATTCCAGTGTTGTTTTTCCCTTTACCCAGGAAAGGGAGAAGAGAGGAGATAAATGATGTAATCAGGATGTAGATTTTACTGGCAGCAAATGGATCCAGGAGGTGTTACATCTTTACTACTCGGAAAGATATTGTGTCTGAAAATCAAACCCCTGTGTATTCCCTGCAGGACCAGAGAAAGCAATCTGACTCATTGGTGGCACCTACAATAGGTTCAACCAAGCAGTGAAACACACTAATAAAATTGTCACCCACAGGCAAAACCACCAGTTATTGTTTTAAAATTCACCTGAAGCACGACTGCCATAGAATATGAAGACAAGACTTGAGGAAGGGCACACCTGCTAAGTTATCCCCCAAACTGCCCCTCTAATCACAGACCTGGTAATTCTCCAGCACTGTGACATTTCATGTTTGTCCCAGAAAAAGAACTGCACGTTGAGTACTTTTTGACCATAAAAAATCACGATAGCACACAATCTACCACATTCCTTGTTCTGAACAAAGTGGCATATGCCATGTCATGAAGTTCAACAGCATATTCTAGGTAACCACAGGTATATTCAACTCCAGGGAGTTTGTGACTTGGTGTTCAAGTTAAATAGCCTGGCAGTATCCTGAAGAGATGTGATTCCCGCAGCAAAAGTCACTAGAGTTCAATGTTCCATTTATAACTGTGTAGCAATTACACGTGCCACTAGATAGAACAGAAATAAAGGGTGGGTTCTTAATAGCTAAAAATCAACCTTCAAAAGCGCAAAACCCTCTGAAAAATGCAATGCAAGAAATTTATAACGCAAAGCTCCATAGAAGTGCAATTATAAAAAACAACAGATATAATGCCACTAATGAGACCTGCCAATATTAATATTTCTATTCTAATTCATTTAAAGCAGTACAGTTACCCTTTCACCATCACTATGCCTTGATCCTTGTGTTTTCTTCAGAACTGCCATAGTAGAGAGAGCACAATCCATTAAATGGGCTTCTTAGAGATGATAGTTTCAGCTCCACGAAGATACATAGTTTTATTTTCCTTATTCCTTCCCAAACATCTGACACAACCAGAAGGACGTGAGAGTCACACCACACTGGCATATCTGGTAAAAGCAAGCAGTCGGCTGAAAACCACGACTGGAGAATTGTGACAATTTCTGAGTCCACAATCATGCCTTAAAAAGTGTGTATAAATCCTAGCAAGGGCATAGTTTACATTGTAAATAACACAGAAACATTTGAATCGTGCTCAACCCAGCCCCAACAAGGCAGAGCAACAATGTGGTTGCGGGGAGGGGGAGGAGGAAGGAGGAGGCTCTTGGGGATGGTAACAGAACACAGAAGCAAACACAGGGCACAGTCACAAACATCAGCGAACACAATTGAGCACGCACACAATACAACACTAGAATGCAATTTTTAAAAGAAAAATGATATAAAAGATGGTTTCTCACCCCTCAAAACAAAACTGGAACTTTGGTTTACAGGCCCGGCTATGCCCATATGCCCTCCTCGTCATCCTGCGGCCGGCCCGGGGTAGGGAGGTGCACGGAGAGGAGGGGAGCACCGGAATGAAAGAAGAGAAGGTTAGTTACACCGTGATGCACTGGAAAGGCACACTGATCTTCACTTTGTTTTTTAATCTTAAAGAGCAAGGAAAAAAAAATCTATAGTAACTTAAGTTCCACATCACTGACTTGTCAAATACATAACTGAGTTTTGCATCTATGGCAACCCCCACACAAAAACATTCCACCCACCCAGCTCTGACTCTATGTCAAGACTGGATTAAAAGATTAAAATTAGTCTACATTAGCAGACGATTATTTTTTTGGAAAGCATGCAATCTGAATTGCATACGCCTAAGGAGTAGATTAAACCTTTTAAGTAAGCAGAGAAGTAATTATAGTAATCAAATACCCTTAATTTCTCTTAAGCTTGAAGTATCAATAAAGGCTGAAGAAGAATTAAAAAAAAAAAACTCCATCTACTTGGGTGGAACAAACTTTTGTAGCATGCGATAATTCACGTCGGTTATTTCACAAAGGCTCAAACACGCTGTGATCTTCTCGATTTGTCAGGTTCTATTTTGCTCTCAGCATAAAAGAGGATGTGCATGCCATTGAATGATTATATATTTGCATGGGATGATTATACATTTGCAATCAAATAAGTTTCAAAGAAAAGAGAGTAAACTTTCAATTCAGTAGAATGTTTGTAGAAAGGAAGTTTTGTTTAACTTAAAATTATGTTCAACTGAGGATAAATTGAAACTTATTTGGTCTGAATTCTTGTTGTTGAAAACATTTCCAGAATGGCTCTGGCCACTCCTCACTCAGTAAAGTGGCCCATAGGCAGAGAAATTAAATCTTAGAAGATAGAAGTATATCCAACATCACAAGGTCCTGTTTTGAACAAGAATTCTCACTATTTACTGCAAAGATCGAAAAAAAGTGTAGAAGACTGAGTGGTTCATATCCTGGTCTCACACATGCTTTGGGAGCTGTGTCTTTTAATAAATCTCCAATGAAACCAGGTTTTGCCATGATTTGCTTCTTTGTTTTGAAAATCAGGCACAGGAAAAAAAATAATTTGGAACATTTTCTCACTATTTGGATCTTTATTGCTTAAGTTGTAATATTTGGTTGAATCATATGAAAATGCCAATATTTGACGATTTTTTATCTAGAAAACAGCAAGTTCACGCAGTTCAGCCTAATCTTGCCAATAGGCCAAGGTAATTTTCATCTAGTCAAGGATTTAGATCTGTGGTCTTTGAACTGAGTTTTCATATAATTTGTTTCCTTTGTATTTCTGTGTATTTTATTTTACACATTTAAAAATACTATTCTGAGAAGAGGTTCAGGGAGTTCACCAGACTGCCAAAGGGGTCTATGGCCCACAAAGGGTTAAGTATCCCCAATTGATATAAGTCAATCAAGTGATTTGCACACTCTGAAATGGACAACTCAGTATGAATTTGCACTGGACAGTTTAGATAGGAATATTCTGGCAAAAAATAAGGTACAATTGATCGTTTATCTGGGTCTTCTCCTGTAAATTTACCTGTGTTTGTTTACCCCTACACAGTCTAGGTCTGTTCAAAGACCACAGATCTAATTGCTCCTGGCAATAAACCTCCCTTTTCCCTACATAACTTGGGAGATATATATTTTTACATTCATTAAACTTCCTCTCAGTTTCTGGAGAAAACCAAAGTTGATGTCCCTTTTTATGCTAATGAAGGAGAGTCTATAGCCTGGGTCCCTCCAGCTTCCATAATGTGTTTCAAGGGGTCTAGTAACCCCTTCAAATTCAATGCAGAACGTTGGGGTATGTGTGTAAGTATATTTCTCCGGATGGAGGCCCTAGCTTTCATTACAAGGTTCTTGACCCCCAAAGTCTCTGCTATAGGAAAACTCTAGCACAGAGAGATGCTATGATTTACCAAAGTCACAAAACAAAATAGGAGGCTTTCTCTAAAATGCAGCCCACAGCCCCCACTAACTGCTTCTAAATGGCTATAACATCCATTTTTTGCAGACCAGTTTATTTCATTTTGCATTTAAAACCCAATAGCATGTATACATTGTTTGTTTCAAATCCATTCATAGAGGGCTTTAAATTTTAAAAAAGAAGAAAGAAAAGAGAAAAGCCACTGCCACCAAAACCTACCACTATTTTCTCAACAGTGAAATGTGGTCTAATGCAAATCACTTTCAGCAAATTAAATATATTAAAAAGTGGTAATTAATTATGATTGAAACAGACAGGAGTTGTAGCTTGAAAATATACACTGCCAATATCACTACTGTGCCTCGTCCACCACAGGAATAAAAAGGAGCTCCCAGATGTCGAGGGTTATTAAAAACCAGATGTTGAGATCGACATCTTGTACGCTGGTGAATAAAGTAAAGAAATATGACAGTCCAATATAAACTTTGCTAACATTTAACATGGCAGAAATGTGGATAAATTCCTTTAGTGAACTCAGAATATTATGCTTTTTTTTCAAGGTTTTAGTTTCTCAAGTTTAAAATTTTTAAAAGAAAATAGAAAAGGAAGTGGTGGCCATTTCTGGTGTCTCTAATCTTCAAAGCTTAAACATGAATTGACCCTAATCACCAAGTGATCTGGGTCAGAGTGAGTGTCTGCTTGGGGAATAAAAAACAAAAATGCAGGAGCTAATCAGAGAGGGAGCTCCAAGTATTTCCAAACGTTCACAGCTGTTTGACTCCTGCGCTGCCTGCATCTCTGTATGCAAATATTCATTTGTTCAGCAACCTTACCGCACAGAAATGTAAATTTGGGGACCAAAAAATAAGAAACAGATAAATATCACTTGACCCCTAACTTCATGCCAAGTTATTTAGAAATACTTAGAGTTTTAAAATCTATCTATCAGGTCTAGGAGAGTCTGATTCCAAATCTACTTTGCAGTGGCTTTTCTGGAGGCTGCCTGGTGTTTGTTCCCTTGCATGTCCCTCGTGCGTGATCGCCATGCCAGGAGTTGACAAAATATCCGGATGGGAAGGAAGCCTCTAGTCCATCAGTCATCCACAAGATTTTGTCCACAGCATCTGGGGATGGGAATGTCCAAGGCAGGCTGAAGCCCAGAGCACAATGACCACAAAACACAGCAAATTTTGAAGAGTTGGGGAGGCTTAACTATCAAATAACCTCAGGATGTATCTATGGCTCCAGAGATGATATGAGGCCTTGATGGAAATCCTGCAGTCTCAGATGCTTTGTCCTAATGGGATTTTCTAAATACTGAGATAAAACAAAATTCCTCACCAGATGGGCCACTCATGGGGCTGTGCTGATGACAAGATCTAAGGGCAAAGGGACTGAGTCATCGCTGACAAGACAGGAGACTTCTTGTTGTGCGGGGCATTTATTAGCCCCAGAAAGGAGCTCTGGGAAGGAACTCCGTAATCTGACATGATCAACGGCCCAGTGTAAACCTTTAATTGGTCTCTATTTTGAAGCATTAAGTACAGCCAGCAGGCAAGCCCCAGCCCATCACTGCATCTTTTTTTTTAAAACACCTGCAATTCTCTTTGAGTTGATAGCTGGCTTTTTTCTTGAAATCAGAGGACAAGGTCCTTAATGGGGGATCTTACTGTCACACCTGTCCTAGCTGGAAATGAGAGTGAAATTATGGAAGTGTCACCTTCAGATCGACCCACTGCCTCTGTGAGAACTCAGTCGGCTGTCTCTGCTGGGAAATTCAACCCTGATTCCATGTGGGAAGGGATGCAAAGAGGTTGTCCTGGTTATAACAGGGTCCAGTGTGGATACTCGCCAGACCCACTCCTACCCCTACTTCAGTTCATGGCTTTTCTGACACTTTCTGAAAACCTCAAGCCCCAGGACTCTGCAAACGTTGGCTGCACAAGTCACGAATGCAGGACCATAGAGTGGGGTTTACGACGCACCCTATGCCTGGGTTCGATCACAGCAGCTTCTCTTGGCATTTCCAACTGCAGGCTTAGCCAGAGCTGGGAAAGACAGACACATATATAGAGGATAACAATTGGCATGAGCCTGGAAAACAGGGACACCGAGCCTCCTCGGGGCACTAGTAAGTTTTCTCTCAGGATCGAGTCCAAACCTTCCCTCTGGAGACCTTCCATTCGCATCTTTCACCTCTCCTGCCTCCTACAATGCTTAGCCCTTGGATGGATGTCTTTGCTCAGGTGATGAGGTCAGGAATGGCTGCAAACTCTTATACGATTTGCATTTGTTACAGCCCATGGGGCCCATTTGCAGACAAGTTCCTCCAACAATTAAGAAAGTCCTACCCAGGTTCAGATACCTGCTTTGTGCTCTGTTTAAATATAGATGTTAGCTTATTTCTGACCTGGGCTAGAAACAAGCCTGCAGGTATGAGCACCTGCTCCAGGTTAGAGAGGGTGTGACAGCTTTCTGTATTTCTTCACTGCGTCTCACCACAGCCCCACGACGCAGGTGTCTGGAGGCTCTTTGTAAAGATGTGGAAAGGAAGGCTCAGAGAGAAAGGTCAAGTAGCTTGCTGAAGGACACCTGGCCAGGAGCTGTGGAGCTAGGGTCAAATTCCAGTCTGCCTAACCTCAAAGGTATACCCTTCTGACATGTGAGCTGTGAAGCCACAGAAAGAAGAGCTCATTTTGACCCCAGAAAGTGTTTGTTGGTTCTGCTTAGCTCAGCTCTGAAGTACTTTTGACTTTGTACTGCGCCCCTTCCAAGCTGTTGAAGGTCCTGGTTCGAGTTGGATGGTACAGCTTAGGTTGGGTCTCTCTGGTTCTTGGAAGAAAGAGAACCTCACATGCAACAGTATGTGTCCCTTATATGGGCGTATCATCAGCACCCAAACAAAGTCCCTGAAGAAAAAGGCAGCGCCTTCACTCCCTTCATACTGCCTCACAATGTCTCAGATCTGGGAACTTAAAAAACATTTCCAGGGGCTCGCCTGGTGGCGTAGTGGTTAAGTTTGTGCGCTCTGCTTCAGCCATCCAGGGTTCACAGGTTTGGATCCCGGGCACAGATCAGTGCACCACTTATCAAGCCATGCTGTGGCGGCGTCCCATATAAAGCAGAGGAAGATGGGCACAGATGTTAGCCCAGGGCCAGTCTTCCTCAGCTAAAAGAGGAAGATTGGCAACAGATGTTAGCTCAGGGCTAAGCTTCCTCACACACACAAATTTACACGTGAGTAAGTATGTAAGGCTCAGTTCTTGCTTTGCTGAATGACTCGACTCCTCTGAGAGAGAATGCTGCCTGGATTCCAGAGTTCCTTAACGTGGCCAAGATTGTGTTCATTTGTTTTCCTCCAGAATGGCTCCTTCCTCCTTCTCACTGCACCAGCTGCATCCCTAGTTTATTCTTCTAATCCCAGTAGGTGAAAGCTGAACATCGCTGGCTGAGGGGGAACATGATGGGAGATGTTCACATTTTAAAAGACACACTGGGGTGTTTCTCAAGGGAGAGGCAGAGACTGGCAGCTTGTGCACCTGGGTTGCTTCTTCTCAGCAAGTTCACCTCACAGGGACACCCTGCAGCAGGGCAGCTATCTGCATCCTCTTTGCCAAGCCACTGAGAACATTAGAGAGGCTTGCGGGGTGGGTGGGGGAGGCAGGGGGAGCTTTCTCCTTCACTTCTAATGCAGCATCTTTAGACACTTAATTTTTTGGACTATCATTGTGGGGCAACTTGAATGAACCCGTTTTCTATTCCTTCAAGCAAAAGTAATTCTGACAAACCAGCCTTTGATACACGGTGCCAGCCCTATCAGCTGAAAGACACAAGATACCCAGCTGAAGATGGAAATGCTGGAAGGCTCTACATTGGCCAACAATATGGTTTTGGAGCCCAAAGTCAACATCTGCTAAAAGCTGAGCCAGATAGCCATAAAAAAGGGGTGGGGGTGAAGACAGGCTTTATTTTTACTCCCTCGTCCATCAGTCATTAATACTTGGCTTTGTTAAACACAGTGAAAATTGTGTTTTTAACATGATTCTGGTTCTGCCTTTTCCTAGCTAGTGGGCAACCAAATCCCCTAGCCTCTTGACTCTTCGTTTCCTCAGTTGCCTCAAAAAGAAAATAGGATCATATCCTGACCCTGACACTTCATAGGGTTGCTGTGTGAATTAAATTGGAGAATGTAAATTAAACCACTTTGTAGACATTACAAATGTATACAAATATAATTGGGCACACCATCCCTGTGGGTAGCATTTGATAGTTTGTTACTATTACAACAAATTATTTGATATTGCACTAAGGCCAAAGGGTGTGTGTGAAAAGGATCTGATTGTGTATAAAACCATCCTTAGATATTTTAGCATCTCCAGGCTGTCCAAAGCTAGAGTTTATTCAGATCATTAACATAAAGATGCTGCAACAATTTTTAAAATGCTATTGTTCCAGAAGTGAGGTAGTTTTCAGAATTTGTGAGTGTGCAGTGTACGTCTAAAGGATGTTTCTGATTCTCTTTCCTCTGCTGTTCCATTATCTTCAGAGTGCTGCAAGAGCCTAGAGTGCGTAAGTCAAACATGATCCTTATTACTTCAGTTCAAGAAAAAAAGAGAGGCAATGGTGTTTAGCAATAGAAAATGGATTTCCCTGCTTCCAGACGTTTCAAGGTTGGCCACCCCCTTTCAATGGGGGAGCTGAAGTGCTGCCTCTTAGACAAATGTGACTGGATTAAAGCAGCAAGCTGAAAAGGAATCCACCCTCCGATGTTGCCAAGATGAGTTACATCTACAGGCTGGGGAGTGCAGGCTGTGTCTGAAAACCCCTGTTGACTCAAAAGATACTGCAACAAATCTCTTAATGAAACCCTAATACTGCAAACAAGGTTTAAAACTAAGAGGAACCAGTAAAAGGGGGGGAAAAACTTTACTCAAAATAGAGTAAGACTGCAATCTTCAATAGGCTCAATTCTCCTTGAAGGAAAAGTCCTTTTCTCACAGGAGGATCCTGATGCCTTAAGCAGCTCTGCCTTTTTCCCGTACATGAAGACCCTACCTGGCAGGGTGGATCAGACAGTGCCCTCATGTGCGGAATTAACATTATACCCAGATTAAAGAGCTTTGGCAATAACCTGTTCATCTGCAAAGCCAGCTTCCCCAGGGCTGTGTCGCCCCGCCTCCTTCCTCTCCTGGGCTTGTAATGGTTGGGTGAGCATGTAACTGCTACTAGAGGAAGGAGCAGTGAAATCCCTCCCACGACCACCGTTCAGACACTTGTCCTCATTTCCTTCCTCACCTGGGGCCTCAAAGAGAGTGAGGACAGGGTTCCTGCAGAGCTTCTGCTCTTCAAAACAAGCAAACAAACTGCCACCCTTATTTCCCCGTGGTGAGAAATCACATATCTCTTCTGGCTCACGTTTTAGTAGCTTTGGGGATTTTTGCAGTCTTTGAGGGATAAAGAAAAAAGCGACATCTGAACTATCTTTTCATATCATGTACTTTTTTTTAATATGTTGAGTTTTAAACAGCGTCTTCCAATCTACTTGTGATAAAAGGAGTATCAGAAAAGAGTCAAGTAATCACAAGAATAAAAATTGTAACTATATGTGGTGATGAATGTTAACTTATTTTGGAAATCATTTCACAATATACACATATATCAAATCATTATGTTGTACGCCTAAAACTAATACAAGGTTAAGTGTCAATTATATCTCAATTTTTAATAATTAGTTAATTAAGGGAAAACAAGAGGCAAGTGACTCACAAGATTTATTTCAAAATGCATCCCAGGATATCTTTGGCTCCAATTCTGAGAGGCCTGGCCCAAGAGTGGGAACAGCTGAAATCTCTGAGCCCTTCTTCCATCCAATAAACATCAGCCCAACAAGAGGTTTCTTCACGGGCTTTTGAATCTGAAGGCTTCCTCCCTACATGAAGCCAAAACCCAAGCCTTCTTCCAAGAAGTAGGCCATGAAATTAGATTCCCAATGCAAAAAAAACTCTATTGTCTCTTATTCGGGCAACCTTCAGGCATGCTAGCTTGGATGGAAAACTGATATTAAAAGCCTAAGACGTGTAACTTTTCTTATTAGGTTACTGTCATGGGGAACTAAAAGTTTCTGGTTTTTGGGCTGTTCTGTAACTATACTTCAGTAAGCTCTGATCGTGGTAGTTAATTTTTCTTCTATGTAGGAAACATAAAAATGTATTTACAACACACACACATATATATGTATATATTCAAACATGCACTCAGGGGAAGTTAGGGAGAGAAATTTCTAGTTAAACATGATCTTGAGAAATTCTTCCATATGTGGAAAAGTCCTCAGCTCGTCTGACATATAGTGATACACACATATATACACAAAGGACACTATGTATACATTTATCCCACGTTCATTTAACCTCAAAACATAAAATAAATTCTTTTTTTCCCCCTCCCTAAGCAAAAGCTAGGAATAACAACTCTATATACAGAATCCATCTTCTGGGGGCAACGGAGCAAGTTAAACCCCTCGTCTGTTTGTTGGAATTCAAAGGGCTGCACTTTGGCTAATCTGTGGGGAAAGTGCAAGGAGAGCAGGGCATTAATCACAAGCCCGTCCAGTGTTTCACAGAGGGGCTGAGGGCGAGTGGGGAACCCGGAGCCTTGAGTTGGCTTTCTGAGCAGTAACAGGGCCCGGGAGCGGCTGCCATGACCCTTCATTCCCCTGGTGGACAGTGAGACTTCACCAACTCCTGTTGACCAAATATAAAATGCAAGCCCCTGGGAGGAAGAGGAGGAGAAAAGCAGGAGGGGGTTACCAGACAAATGTGGGGACAAGAAACACATGGGGCTTGGAAATATTGTCAACCTGCCTCTGGCCACCATCTCAATGAGCACCTGAGTGTAGACATGGCTGGAAATTCCCTTCCTATGGGAATGCTCTGCAGGACACTGACTGATTCTATCTGGGAGCAGGTACCCAAGGCTCAGGTGTGTGCAGCATGGACAGAGGCGGGAGGGTGAGAGGGCAAGAACCCTGTTTCTATTTTCTGAGCTAGCTCTACCTTATGGGTCTTTTTCCTGTAAGAGGAGGGGAGACGGGACATGTTTTTGGACCAGAAATCTCAAAATCAAGGTAGCAAGTGTTGCAGCCTCTTTGAAGCAGAATATAGGTGCAGTCAGCATGGGTGGGATCATTGGATTATATCTTAAAATATAATCTGTATATCTGTCCCAAGACCACTAGTTGGAAAAGACGGCCAAGTCTAAGGCTGGGTTCTTTAGTTATTTGATGGCTTATGGGAAAATGATATGTATTTCAAGCAGAATTCTATGGAAATTTTCAGCAGAAAATGGAAGTGGATATTCAGTACTCTGAAACATGTCCAGTGGTACAAACTCATATCTCACTGAGAGCCAACATGTGCCAGGACCACAGACTAACCAGGAGCAACAGACAAAGGACCAATGATCACTATTTACGTCTGTAGACAGATTCTGGAAATTGCCAACTAGAGTGGGTAATATTTAGGACTAGGGCAATCAATTGTCTAGGAATAGATTATCAGAGTGGACATCCTAAAGTTAAGGATGCAAAATGGAAAACCCATCTTCTGCCACAGTTAGGTCACTATCTGAAAGTATTCCCAGAACCCTGGCTGATCCGACGGCAGCCCCTGGCCGAGTGAAGCATCCTCTCCTTTGCTTTGGGGGCCTGGCTTGTCCCAGGCCCTGTGCATGTTGAGGCTCATGAGTGAGTGAGCAACAGAATGTTGGTCCTGGCCATCCACTGCCAAGGGCCCTCCATAACCTAGAGGGCTTTCCCTCTCTGTGCCATGCTCCCCACTCCTTGAGCCTCTCACTCTGGTGATTCCATGGCAGTGGGAGAGTTGTAAGAAGCCACATTTTCACTGACACAGGGACAACAGGAATAGAGAAGAGTAAAGAGGAACAGGTGAAA
Organism: Ceratotherium simum simum; assembly: GCF_057802395.1. Lineage (NCBI taxonomy): Eukaryota > Metazoa > Chordata > Mammalia > Perissodactyla > Rhinocerotidae > Ceratotherium > Ceratotherium simum. The sequence goes on from NC_141904.1 coordinate 56,223,650, forward strand.
TGGGAGGAGATGAAAGGAATCAAGTCACAAAACAGAAGAATGGAAATAAAGACAATGAAAATTGGGGCAAATAGAAAGAGCTGATGAGATGACATTTTAATTCGACTTTGGGAAAAAAAATCAAAACAGGATAAAATTGACTACAAGTCAATGGGAAAGGGAACAGCACATTTGCATTCTAGAGAAAGTTGATATTATTTAATATATATGGTTGCATAAATACATCCATACTGACATCCAAAGAGGTTTGCCACCAACGTACAACACTCAGACTCAGGCCTTCATCTTGGGCCTGTTGATTTTCAGGTGTGACTCTGGATAATCAACAACCTCTCTGAGCTCCAGGTTCTTTATCTGTACCGTGGGGGTACTTCCATCTGCTCTTCCTATTCCCCAAAGGTACTACGGGAACAACTCATTCAGCAAATATTTACTGAGTGCTTACTGTGGACAGGTGTGAATGTGCTTTGCAATATGTAACAACGAGTATGAATATAACATAAAATTCAACCAAATTTTTCCATAATCAATTTAACAAGTATTATGCCTTCATGCTCCTGGACTCTGTAGCCCTCCTTAGAAGTAGGATATCCACAAGTAAAATGTGAAATTTAAATTTTAAATGGGATCTTAAAGTCTTCAAGGTAGTCAAAATTCCTTGAGCTTTCCAACTCTTGTGAGTGAGCATTTCCATTCAAAGAAGGAGGGGAAGAAAGGAGAGGTGAGTTCTGGAAAGTGGTCACATATTCTGAGGTTTCTGGTCCAAAAATGTTTAGGTTTTTGCCATTTAGGCTCCCAAATATTTAGAATCAGAGTGGCAGATGCTTTAACAAATGGAAATGCATTTTGCACAAAAAAGCAGTGAGATCCAGGTCCTCAAAGACCCAAGACCGAGGCACAGAATTGTGACTCCTGGATGCCCTAGGGCAGCCTGAACAAGGCCTGGCATTTTGAGTTGGCTGGAGTGTGGAGCTCACTCTGATGCTGTGCTTTTCTTATCCAGGGAGTTAGTTCATACCCGGGAGCCATTGAAAGGAGATTAATAAAATATGGCTTTTCCTGGGACAATAAAAATCATATGATGCCTGGAAAAATAAGTAAAAAGACGACATCATTGATAAGGCAAGGAAAGATGTTAATTAAAGAAAATAACAGATACTGATGATAACAGGTACAGAGGGCATTAAGAAGAAGTTGAGTTTCCACTTAGCTTTTCTAAAATCAGTCTTGGTAACTTCACTAAAAATAAAATCACTAATGCATTGCCAGTATGTTCCATTTATTCTTTGGTCTTCATTGTGTCACAAAGCTCACCGGCAGCTTGTGTCATGGGAAATATTTGTTGTCTGCCCTTGTGCCCACTTCTTGGTGTGAAAGATTTCCTAAGGCATTACTGGGACTTGCTGAATGTTCTACTTGGATATATTCAATGGCTATGGCCATCCTGAGGGTCACAGGCCACCGACTATTAACTGCTCCTTTCTCCGGTATGAGTCTAGGCTGTTGGACTGCCATACCCCACTGACTTCTCTTACAAGTTCTCCAAATCCTCCCTTCCCCTCATCACACTCATTTTCAACCCCTGAGGGGTTGTGTATTTAAGATTATCCTTGCTTTCCTGGGTCCTCATCCTTATAATGGCTCCCTTAGTTCAGATCTATTGGGCTTTGGTGGGATAACTATTCTCAGATGCTATAGGCTTTAAAAAGGTTTCCCAAGAAATGAGAAAGAGGCATTCCCATTTTCTGCTATGCAAAGCATAGGGGAAATTGCCTCAAAACTCTGTATTCGGATGAAAAACACTGCTAGAAAGTGGATCAGCTATGTTTTAAACTAGGTAGTCCTTTTCTTCACCTGATACTCTGAGAACAGTATTTCTCAGAGCACAGATGTCACTAGAAAAGAAAAAACAATTCTATGATCAAATAAGTCTGGGAAATGCTGGATTAAATAAAATTGGAGCACTTTCTTTCTTAAATGACTTTTTAGATCCTTTGATCTGCTAATTGCACCAAGGCTCTCCAAGATTGAGTTATGATATGCAGCACTTTCCCAAAATTCTTTGCCCACTGAATCTTTGTTTCAAGACTTCCCGCATGGGACTAATGTTCTAAAAGTTACTTTGGGAAATGTTAGTCTAGACTTATAACCCTTGGATTCAGTTTCTCCCAAGGAGAGAGCAAAATCATAGAGAAGCAGAGAGGGACAGGGAAGAAATGGAAAAAGAATCTAATTCTGCAAGTACCTGGCAATACTTAAATTGAATTTCCTAAGGAAAAATGAATTTCTCTGGAAACGTAGCAAAGTGATTGATTTTTTTATATTTCTTTATTTTCATGTGTTCTGATCTCTTAATAAAGCTCAAGATTTTGCAGCCCCTCTTCCAGAAGTCATTGTTGGTCAACCCTCAGGGCCACAGGAAAGTTAGGGCTGGAAGATTCATGGAAAGGGAATTAGGAAACCCTTGGAAGAGACCTCTCCCCTTTAAGTCAGTCCAGTTAACATGGGTATATTAAGGACATTTAGTTTAAATATCATCCAAATCAATCCATTATTCAGACTCTTACATTGTCACATACTGATATAAGGCTGTCACTTTCTTCTAAGAAGCAGCTCCACTCCACACATATTAGTATATATGCTTAAACAATTATGTGTAGAGTTTGTAATCAATTGGGAAAGATTTGCCAGCCTTTCAATGACTGTTACATTCTGGGACTTAGATTTATAACAACGCATATATTGATATATGAGTTGTTGATGATTATGAATCTCAAATCTCCAGTACAGGGGAGGACATCCTTGTCCTACACCTGGAACACCTAGTCAAAACGGGCAACCAGCCCAGGGGTTCTAGCCATCTCCATCACTAGAGTTAACCTACTCATATCAGGGCTCCTTGCTTAACTCTCCTTCTTCTCTAATTGAAAGAATGCAGCAAGGGAGCCTTATACCCTTGCTGATTCAAATTTAAAACAACAAAATTATCCCTCTGGTCAAGGGTATTTCTCTTTTACAATGAACCACACTGCAGAGTAAGTTCCCAAGTCATGGGCCCATAATTAAGTTATAACTACCTTTTATCTGTCTTGTTCTGATTGACATGATCTAGAAAAGAATTGAATAAGACATCAGATGACCTAGACTTTTGTCCTAGGACTAGACAGCAAACTCCTTGAAGGCAGGGGTTCTGTCTTGTCCATCATGCTCTTCCCAAGCCCAGCATAGTGCCTGGCATGGAATATGTGTTCCAATTAGTACTAGTTGAATGAGCAAATAACAAACAGCAGGACTCTAATCAGTTCAGCTTCCTCTCAGGGCCTGGATTTCTCATCTGTAGAAGGGAATGAGGCTATCCACCTCTATGTCCATGGGTTGCTTAGAGTGGTCCCTGAGATGAAGGATGTGAAAGTGGAAGGCCATCACCATCCTCCCAACAGTAGCAATGAGAAAGCTGTATCAGAGGTCCTCATGACATGTCTTAGCCAGACACTCCTCAAGGAATGCTAACTCTTCTGGGAAGGGCACCGCCCCACCCCCAACCGGAGCAATAATTTCTGCCCTATGAAAACCTCCAGTTCAATGGACAAACATAGGAGGGTCAACCAAGTAGGCAAGTACTCTAGTTTGTGATTAAAGATCTCTGGAAAGCAGCAAGAGACTTGATTTGTAAGAAAGATCATTCACAAGGCAGATAAGTTTGATCTGGTGCCCTGTTTCTAGCAGGGCATATTAGCATATGTGTCTCTGTGATAAAATAAGCCAGTTTGTTATCTCAGCAGGCCCTTGTGTGACCCACTCCCACAATTTGGCTCCAAATCCTTCTTTTTGCCCCTATAGCACTCTCTGTTCCTGTCTCTCTGGGGAAAAGCCCAGGGTGGCCTTCTAGCACCAATAAAACCTCACATTCACCCCTCATTGGAGAAGGTCAAGTAGCAAAGAACAAGGACTATGAAGGAGAATGAGGAGATTTAGTTAGCAAGATGCCAGGTATACTAGAGCAGATGAGTGCAGGGAGGTGGTGATGGTGGTGAGAGATGAGAATTGAATAAATAAAACCAAATCAAACCAATACCATGACATACAAGATAATGACATAAAATTAACTATCTCTCTCCACTTTGCTGATCTCCAAATTGAGAACCATTTTTGAGAGCTAATAACATGAACTGATACCTTTCTGCACTTGGCTTCAGAAATCAAGATGTTCTGTGTGAACACCTTCTACGGTGTTGAGGTCTCTAAGGGCAAATGTTTCTGGGTACAAGGGTAGGGCCAAGCTGGGGTCAAGGGTCAGGGGGCCTCCCGGTTGGAGCTACCTCACTGCACAGGCCTAGGGAGCACTTCTTATGTTGTGTACTATATAAATGGCTCCCCCTGGAGTTGTACTCCTGGTAAAACATCTTGGAGACTTGGAATCTTAACTTCTTTGGGATGCTAGTGACATGAGGTGGAAAGGAAAACAGAGCCATCTGAAAAAAAGTTTTAGGAGCACAATAAGCACTCCTTCCTCCAGCAAACAATTAAAACCCTCTTCACACAGGTAATTCCAATAAGCCCTCCCCTCACATATCCACAAATATATAACAAAGGCATTCACACTTATCCAGATGATTCTATTCTACTGTCTATGGCCCCATCTCTCTTGAAATTTATTGTATAAGTTACATTAGGATCACCAAAAAGAAAAAGTCATAAAACAATAAAGGAAGAAATACTACTAATATTGACTATATTATCCTACTAATTTGCATTTAATTTCATAATTTCCATGAAATTCACCTCCAAGAGTTTTAATACAAAACACTGTAAATAGATTTTGCATTTGGTGGGTGAATGCAAATATCACTGAAAACCACAGGAAGTTTTTGTTTTTGTCAGTCCACCTCCCCACTTGCTCTACTTAGTCAAGGGAGAAGATAGGGTCCAAATCAAATAAACCAGACTCCTTGACTTCATTGGCTGAAATGCAAGCAAAACTGATTTCTCCTCAGGTTGTTTTGCCCCACTGTTAATTTGCATCACTAAGGAATTTTCTAGGAAAGTGCTCAGCAAACTCAAGGCTTCTCTGGTTGCCAAGCTCATGAAACAAAGTGCTTTCTCTTAAAACTCTGAAACAGACATTCCACAGTAACCCACCATTAGATACCGAGCCAGCAATAGACTACATATCTATGATATAAGAAAGGAGGGGAGGAAAGAAAATGCATAACATAAACAAGAACAGACAAAACCTTAAAGAGGAAGGAGAAAAGAAAACATTTAGATTCCTTGAGTGATGGAAATAAATACCAAAGCTATTAGTTTCAGTTCAAAGAACATATCACTTTATGCTGTTTATTATTTCTTGAGGATTATTTATTTTATCTTAAAATATCCAAAGGGTAAAAGGGGTCCTGGAGGTAAGCAGCAATGAAACTGACCTGGTCGGGAGAAGGCCTGTGATTGGAATGTTGCGACCTCCCAGGAGATCGGTGGTGGTGGTGATGGTGGTGGTGGTGGTAATGGTGGTGGTCCTCATCGTAGTTGTCTGCCATCAGCTTCATTCTGTTCTGGGTCTGTGCAGAGCAAAAACCAGAGAAGATTCCATCAGAGCTAGAGGACCAGCCAAAGAGACTCAGGGAATAATTACAGCACTTATTGGTCTCCCTTCACTCCTAATCCAGAAGTTTTCATTTTTGGTCAAATCGAAACTTAATAAAGAATGCACCATGCCATTAGCTTTGGTGAAACAGGCTTTGCCACACCCTTGAAGCTACTATGCTCTTGGTTCTACATAAGTGTACTTCCCCCATGCGATTTAAAAGGGAAAAAATGAACACATCCTAAGGTACTTTATGTTATCAAGCAATCACAGAGATCCAGAGTAGGCTTGCAATCACAAACTGCCAACAATCACATCCTATACTCTTGAGCAAGCGAGAAAAGGAAGCCCTGGATGAAAAGATGGGAGAGGGCTGGGTGGAGACACAGAACTACAGACAATCAATGGTCTCGTGGGACAAGGCAGAGAAATCCACTCAAAAGCTGCCAAATGCAAAACACCAATGGAGATGGTTTGTTGCTATGATGACTTCTAGGGAAAGGGTTGTCTATGGATATTTTAATTGATATTGTTCTTCAAGGAAATTGAGCAAAAGCAGCAAAGTCAATGGAGAAGAACTGACCACTCTAATTCACGTCCCATTATGTTTGTCACATGAGGCACCTAGATGTCATGGTTAAACCCCAAGGGCCATAGAATTGTATTGCTTTATTATGCAGGACTAGAAACAGACCAGTAATGAACTGACCTAACAGGGTCACAGAATCTAGAAAAATGTGTAAAGACCATGGAAAAAGGGAAATAAAACTATCCAGCCCAGAAAGCCAGGAAATGTAAAGACTACAAGTATGAGTTGGGAGATTAGACTGTCTGGATTCAAGTCCTGTTCCACCTCTTTGCTGGTTATGTTTTCTTTTGAGAATTAACTATTTCTAAGCCTCAATTTCCTCAACTCTAAAATGGGAGTAATGGTGCCTCCTCCCTATGGTCGCTGTGAGGAGCAAGTGATATGATGGACTTCGAGTGTCGGTTCAGGACCTGACACATAATGGGCTCACAATAAAAGTCAAATGTTGTCATTACTCTTATTGTTGTTGTTATTTACTATAAGAAACCTCTCCTTCTTTTTTTTTTTTTTTTTTTTAAAGATTTTATTTATTCAGTTTTTTCCCCCCAAAGCCCCAGTAGATAGCCGTATGTCATAGGTTCACATCCTTCCAGTTGCTGTACGTGGGACTCGGCCTCACGTTGGACGGAGAAGCGGTGCCTCGGGGCGCTCCCGGGATCCGAACCCGGGCCGCCAGCATCAGAGCGCGCACACTTAACCGCTAAGCCACGGAGCCGGCCCGAAACCTCTCCTTCTTAACACTTGTTGTTTATTTTGCCTGTGATACCTCTCCCAGCCACCTTCCCTCACCTCTAACTTCTGTGTCTGGCTAACTCACAGCCGTTCCCTGACCCCACCCTTGAGGCCGGGTGACATGTGCCTCCTGCTTACCATCGCTTGATAACCACAGATTTTTTTGTTCATCTGTCGGTAGACTTGAGGCTGTTTTTTTCACCTGCCTCTCCCCAAGATCTAGCACAGGGCCTAACAGACGTTGATACACTAAGCATGTTGCTGCAATGAGTGGCTGAAAGAAAGAAGGGGCCGTGATTTTGAGGGACGCTGCCATTCTAGAGGCAAGGTGCACATTTGTTTTCAGTCAGGGAAGGTCACTGAGAGTTGAGGACACATCATGAGTTGCCATAACAATCTCACTGGTGGCTTGAGATGACAATGAGCCATCAGCACTTTAAGAGAGCTGCAAGTCAGGGACTGGCAGAACCTCCAGCCAGTTGGAATTTTATTATGTAATATAAGTAATACTCTGATAATAATTCTGGACCTAACATAGCATATTCTTACAGTATTTTTCACATAGTCTAGCTTATCCTCAAAACTTTCTTGGGAAGAATTATTACTATCCTCATTTGCAGCTAGAAAATTAAGGCATAGATTTCAGCCCCCAGAGTCTCTTTCTTGACATAGAACACGGAGATTTTCTGGGTCTTCCATTCTCAATCTCTAGGCTTTTCTCTTTGCCTTGCTGCTAGCAAAAAAGGCAAATGACTAAACAGGTAGAAATACTTTTCTCATAAATGCTTCAGTTCTCTTAAGTTTTGGAAATGACTCACATCCTAATTCTACCTGCCAGAGGATGTCTCATGGTTTACTCACTCCATTTTTTAAAATGTGTACAATATTTGAAAGGCCCCAGAGTGCATGTAAAAAAAATGCATGTATATGGATGAAAACAATAAAAATAGAGGGACAGATCCACCTAAAATTAAATTAAAAATCCCAGGCAACCTTTGGTAGCTGATAACATTTCCATCCTTCACTTGTCCACTTAGAGTGCCAGAAGACCCAATGAACAAGTTACGCCTTGTGAGAGTGAGCAGGTCAGTGGAGCCACCGCTGACCAAGCACTGAGACGCCCCTTCTCCAGCCTGCCCTTGTACACGAGATTCTGAGATTCAGTGTTCACACCTAAAATTCCAGTATTGTCAGGAGCCTATACTTTTGAACTCATGAACTAATAAATATGGAATTGTTTCTTCTAATAGAATTCTGAGCCTGAAGGGAGCTGTAAGATCTGCTATAGTCAAGAAGGGAGGGACTCGCCCAAGAATGAACGATGAAGACTAAATGAACAAATAATAACTCTGCTATTATAAACATCATAATGTCCTTATCCTTTGGGGAAGCTCCTGTGATTTTATGAGATTATTTTCTTACCAGCGACAAGCCTAAAGTTCCCTACCTTTGAACTGTATCCCATAAAAGAATGTACAAGCTAAACAAGATGCTATATGCAGTCCTGAATGTGTCTGCTGAAATGAAGTGTTGGAGAGTAGGCATGTCATGGGATAAAGACTATAAATGAATGATGTCATCTTTCCAATTTGGTGCTGAAATATAAATAAACCACATTGTTCATGTGAATACCAGATCTGGGGGAAATGTACACAGAGCAATTGTGAGCGGAAGAGGCTTCTTTTGATTAGTCTGGGCTGGAAGAGAAGAGTGTGAAACAGAGATGAAAAATGAGAGTTTGGCCTGATACTGTAGACCAGTTTTATTTATCTTGCTTGTAACATATCCCCTAAACTGTGACCGATTTCTTACAGGCTGGTTGCTAGTTTTCCCTTCTACAAAAAAGTTTGACCAATCCTGCTTGCTTAATTGTCAAATTGAAAATGGATTTCTGCTAATTTTTTTTTAAGTCTACACTACCTGTCCCCATCTCCGCCCAATTATATTGGTTTCCTAACACACTGAGAATGGTCTGGAAGGACAGGAAGCCATGAATAAGACTCCCTAAAGGCTGATGGAAGGAAAACTGCAGAAAATTGTAACAAAGATTGGAACAAGGATACTATTTGTCCAAATAACTCCAGACACGTTTACCAGGTGATTCCATGTGTAAAGGTTCATATCCCTGTAGCCATCAGATACACGAGGTGCCCACCGCAAAGCCTTAAACAACAAATCCTCTGGGCAGTCATAACTGAAATCCCAGGAAAACTAATATCGAGTTGGAGAGGGATGGCTTTCCACAGCACTGCACTTGGGAACTCGTGGACTCATTTAGCAATTCACTGAAGCCCATTTTTACTTCCTTTTCAGTGTCTACCAAACTGCTGACCTGACACTTTCACCTTTGGCTAACTGTGTTATATTCGTTTTACTATATTATGTCATGACTGCTGAGGCAAATCTAATCAGATTTCATTTTCTACTTCCTCTTTCTTCCAGGCGCCACCTTATTTCTCTAGAGTAATAGGCTCCTAACAGCTCTCCTGCTGCACTCTTGCCTCCCATAGAACACAATCCATAGCCGGAGTGACATCAGACCCCTGTGACTCCCTGGCTTCCAGTTCCTCAGAGGCTCCCCACTGCCCTCAGGAAAAGAGCTCCAGCTCCTCCACAGCTTACAGGCTCTTGCGAGGCTCTTGTTCACACCCTAGCCTCACTTCTCATCCCTCTTCTCCCTCGCCCTGGGACATGCTGTTCTCTGTTTCTGTCATGCCCTTCCTTGTCTCCCCCTGTACCTGAGTTATACTCATTAGTTCTTCTGGTCTTAGCTTCAATACCATTACCTCTAGAAACGCCTTCCCTAAACCCACCTCGGAACGATCTAAGTGCCCTTCCACTGCCTTCCCCAGAATCCTGTCCTCACCCCCAACACCATTCCACCACAGCACTTACCTCAATGAATGGTAAATAATCAAGTGATTTCTTAGCTTTCTCCACCACTAGGTTGAAATTCTCTTGAGGGAAGCACTATGTTTGGATTACCCTATACTCACCATCTAGCACAGAATCTCGTGTATAAGTAGGAAGTAAATGTGTGTTGAATAAATGTACGAATGTATGTAGGAATGCATGGGAAAGGTATAGGCTACTTTGGAACAGATAAAAGGGAAAAATACACAATTAGCATCTATGATGAGCCAGTTGAATACATAATTCTTCATGTGACAGTTTAACTCTTCCTGTTGAGTATTCATTGTTGGTTGTTGTTCTTGGGAGTGGGGAAAGCAGGATAAATGCATAGTTTTGGAGCTGTTGGAAAAAGTCAAACTGGTCTTCTTCAAGAAATATTTCATTCCTTAGTAAAATGGACCCAGTGAAACTCTTCATCATGTCCCCGGTTACTTACCTCATTAAGAATAGAGGGTATTTGGGTGTTATGGGCTTCATTTCCTTACTATCCCCTAGCCTTTGGAAGAGCAAGGGCCCTTAGAATACTTTTGTTAGCACCAGAAGTCAACCATGGAAAACTGAAACTTTATCCATTAACTAAAATCCATGATGAACACCATCTGTGAAAAGGTGCCATATACTCCATCTCTCTTGACATTTCCGAAGAGTTTATCCAAGGAGCTCATGAAACAAAATGAAAATCCTTGATTGACTAGTAATAGACTCAATAGCTTAATGGCAATATGTAGCTATAAAAGTGTAATATTAAAACTGCCTTTAAAAATATTTTAGCAAGGTGGCAATAACGAACTATGCTTTGATCAGTCATCTGGATCAAGTTAACAATAAAACCTTCATGAATATGGTTTAAATAAGAAAAAATATAATAAGATTTGTTGCTATGGGATATGGAGATAACACCATACAATAGCAATTACACTTTCTTCTATCTCGTTTTCTTTTCTTCCTCTTTCCTGCCAGAGAAATCCAAAATAGTCCAGAACTCTTCTACTGGTCTTGTTTCTGCCAAATCAGAGCAAGGTCAACAGTTCCTGTCTCCAAGTAAAATATGGAGAAACTAGACAACTGGACAGTGAGAAGGAGAGGGATTTCCTGAACATTCACCAGGCCCACATGGCAATGAATCATAATCGAGTGGGGTCTGGGTTATAATGCTCAGGTCAATCTTGAAGGACAAAATGAAGCAGGAGGATGAAGAAGCTATTAGGAGAATATGCCACATTGGGGAACTTTATGAAAGTAAGTAAGAATCAAGGATGGGAAGGCTTCTACTGTGGACAATGCACAGAAATTCATTCAAAACTTACCAAACTTTTGCAACCACAAAGACAAGTACAGTTGTGCCAGGCTAAGTGTTTGACCAGTGTGCTTTCATTGAATCCTTGCTCTTGAGATAGCTACTCTTATGAGCCCTCTTTTACAGATGAGGAAACCAAGCCCATGACAGCTCACCTAGTGAGTGTAGGAACAGGACTTAAACCCAGGTTTCTGACTCCACAGTCCTATGGTAGTAATATGAAGGGTAAAGTCCCAGGCCAGATGCAGGAGACAAAGCAAAGACAAATAAGACATGAGGAATCAGGGGACTGACTATATAACACAAAATGGGAAAGAAAACAAGAGAGAAGAGATTGGTTTACATGAATGTTCAGAGGCAGGAGAAATCCCCTCTAGCTGAGGACAGGGGCATCAAATAAGGCTCCATGGGTCAGATGCCCCTTCAGCTAAGCTTTGAAAGTTGGCATGGGTATGGGTATAAGGAAGGGTGGGCTGGGAAGATTTCATGGTAAACTCACCCTTTAATCACCCTGAGAGGAAAAATAGGTCAATGAGGGGAACTGGAACCCAAGACATGAGGTGTGTATACGTGTGTGTGTGTGTGTGTGTGTGTGTGTGTGTGTGTGTGTGTGTGTGTATTGCTTTCCTCATTCCTTTATTGGATGTGGAGAGAACAGGAAATGTATTTGAGATGATAATTCACTATCTTATTTCTCAGAACTTATCAACCTGGGGAATTTTGGAAGGAATTTAAGACAGAGCCACAGACACATGTTCACACATGTCAAACTATGACATCTCTGGGAGAATGGGCTGGGCTCTGGGCATCTATCTATTTACAAATATCTACACAATCTACTGCTACAGCATCAGTCCTGCCTTGAAAACTGGTATGATCTCCCCCAACTCATTCAGCTTATCAGTCCTTCCCACCATCCATCTGCAGCCAAACAGAACATTGATGAGACTCTCCTCCTAACTTTTTGAAGGCTTCTCCCTCAGTCCCTATTTATAGACAGAAAGTTAGTAGGTCACCATGGAGGGTTTGGCTGCTATTTTTGTACCTACTCATTAAGTATCTTTATTTTATTTTATTTTTAATTGTTATAGAGAATGTCAGTGCCCATCCCATATTCTCTAGTTCCACCCTGGAGGTCACTTGTAGCTTGAATGAACAGTACTGGATGTGCTGCTATCTTCCCACCTCAAGCCCCTGCACCTCTCTCTGCCTGGGGTCCTACTCTGGCCACAGGAGCAAGTTTGGCCTGGGAATAGGGCAGACCAGAAGTGTTGGGGATCTCATGCCTTTAGAACAACTTTCAGTCTACGAGGTGGGGAGGTGATGGATAAATAACCAGCATCCTGGTCCTTTAGTGGAACAACACTACTGTGTGTTCCAGAATCTCTCAGTAGCTCCCCAGTAGGGTGCAGCCCTGTGTTGACAATAGTGGGATACCACCCATTAATGCACCTTTATTGGCCTCTTCACTTTCCTGTCTCACTTTTCCATTTTCTCACCATGTTTCTTGGGATCACATCCCAAATAAACCACCTGCACCAAATCTTTGTCTCTGGGTCTGTTTTTGTGGGAATTCCAGCAAAAACCCTTGTTGAATGATTAACAAGTCTGTGTCTAACTTTTGCTTAGGACTAACATTCCTGTGACTACCAGGCCTTTCCACGGACAGCTCTTGAGATTTCTCATCACCTAGGGAGACAGATCTCTCACCTTCCTTAGGGAAGTAACATAGGCCTGGTACTAATTTTGTTTCTGCCAAATATTCACTCTGAGACTCACTGAATCACTTTTCCATAAGCCTCAGTTCCTGTATCTATAAAATAGGTGAGGTAGAGAAGAATGTCTCTAGCACGAACCAAACTCCACGTGGATAGAGGCTGATCTACTGTTCTTATTTCATAGCACATTTTTTGTGCAGTTTTTCTTCTAAAATCAAGGGAGGGAAATTATTCTGGTAAACTACTTCCTGCTGTCACCGTAGGAACCTCAGGAATTCCCCAAAGGGTTATGGACAGTGATTGCAGCTGGGAGCATCATCACGTCTGTTCTGCTACCAGCCAATTCAGCCCACAGGGGAGAAACAGGGGAGAATTATCTACAGAGAAAGAGTCCTATTTCTCTGCTGATAATGTGAAGATTAGGATCCTTAACAACGGCAGAAAGAAGACCAGCACTGTGAGAGGGAGCCGCCTGTAAACATCACGGTAACAACCAGTGCTGACTTAGCCCTTGCTGTGTGCCCAGCACAGCACTTTGCTGTTGTCATTTCATTTAGTCAGTCACACCAACCCTACGACGTAGGCTGGAGTGGGGGCCATACTCAAAATCTTTAATAGCTGCTATGACAGGCGCAGAAACCCATAAGAACTAAGAGTGACTCAAATGCATATGACCTGAATGTCAGCCCTGGTAGAGGCTGTTATTATGCCCACTTTACAGATGAAGAAACTGAGGCTTGGAAAGACGAAGAAACTTACCCAGGGTTGTACAACTGGTAGATTTAGGACTGATTCCAGAGATTCCTATGTAACCACTGTACCTTACTGCTCAGATGCATATACATTGACCCCTACATTAAAAAAAAATCAAGATTGATCTGGAAATGGGCTCTGACTCTCTGGGCATTGACCTTAATCAGAGCTGAGAAGAGAAGCAGCTCACTTTTGATTTTAGAATTCTCTGTGAAAAGGATGAAACTCATACACATTATGAAATCTTGATCAAACCCCAAAAGAGTCCATGTTGCTGACCAACCCTAATACAAATTCAAAAGTCATTATCTACAACCCACATTAATTTTTAATGTTTCAACCAACAAGACAGTTTTGAATCTAGGCTAACACACTAGCCACTGCAGACAGCCAGGGAATTGCTAGCACCTTGGGAGGTGGTGGGGTCTGGGGGAAGGGGAAGGCCCTGGATGTTTCCACCACAAAGTTACTTAGTTAAGCACAGGTCTGTTTAATTAAGTAGTGGGCAGCACATGCTATACTTAGCTTTTAAACACTTGTAAAGTCCTCTTCATTCATTTATCTTACTTGTCACTGACAAGCTCTTCAAGGACTGTAACAGTATGCAGAGCATGAAGAGCCTGGGTAAACAACGCATATTTTATGTGGAGTCTAAACGGTTTCAACTCAGAGAGTCAATAGAGGGTCTCTGAAAAAAAGCCACACTCTCCTACTAAGGGCACATTCTGTGCATGGTCTATTCTGAGTTTCCTGAGAAAGTAAGCTTCAAAATCAAATCTTAATTTTCAACTAAAAAAGAAAAGAAAGAAAAAAAAGAGAGGCCGGGAAGAAAGAAAGAGAGGAAGGAAGGAAGCAGGGGAGAGAGACAGAAGAAAGAAGAAAAAAAGAAAAGAAAGAAAAAGAGAAGGCAATTTGCAGGCACTGGAATTCAGACTAAAACTGTGCTGACAGGGAGGTAAAGGTCTTCATTCAGTTCATACGTTCAACAAATATTTATTGTCACTGGCAGAACTGGCATCACCAAACTATCTCCTCAACTAATGAATTTAAAAAAAAAACACCTCAGGGTATGGCCTAACAGAACTGGCCAATAGACTGGAAACTGACAGTGTGAATGACTATTCTAAGGAGAACTTGAAGAGGTTGAATAACCCAGCAGCATCTCAGGAAAGGACAAAGAGAGTCTTACACAGAAAGGGCTAAGAAGAGAAGTGTCCGCATACCCGGAGATATGCAAGATGATTCACAGGGAGTAAATGCACTTTTTAAATAGTTATAGATTTACTTCAAAACGTTTTTGAATAAATTATAATAAGCACATCAAACAGAGAATTCATAGAAATTAGGTCATAGGACATGGGAAACATTGTGAAGGTGGTTCTCAAAATGACTAAAGCTTGAGACACTCTCATCAGAAGGAAAGAGCAAAGCAACCGTGAATGGACTGGGTTGCAGACAGCAGAGACTAGAAATTCGGAGCAGCCCAGAGAGAACAAATGTGTCCTGAGGAACTGTCAGAGGACAGAACTACATTCTCCTATAGGGGCTCTTGATCTCAGCGCAGAAATGGGAGCGAATGAAATCTGGGCCTCCTCCAGTTCTGAAGCTGAGTGGAAGGACATAAACTCAAGACCTCCTCTGAACCTCACCCCCTTCAAAACAAAACAAATGGCAACAAAAAAGGGAGAGAAGGGAGGGTGTGAGCAATGCAAAACATGTGGTGGGGCTGCTGGCCGGTGCTGAGCACAGAGAGAACCCCAGGGAGAGGGGTGGTGAGACGAGGAGGAGAAGTTGGCAGGGCCAAGGGGGCCTGGCAGCCAAGAGTGAGAGGAAGGCAGAGGGAGAGACAGCTAGGGCCTTGGACAGAGAACAAACCCCTCTCCCCAGCTGGTCTCACACTTGGGTAAAACAACCGGAGGAAATGTAAACATGTTCATTAGTAGTTTTCCAATCAGTTGAAAAACAAATGGGAAGAGAGAAATGGCAGTGGAGTGTCCCAAATACCAAATCTATGAAACATTCACTCCGGCGTTTATCTTCTCGTTGGGTTGCTCGCTGTGCTGTCCTCCTTCTGTTTGGATTTCAGGGTCCTTACTAGCTTTATATGGAATACCCTGAACTTACCCTATCTAGGACCAATTTAGCTCAACATGGAAGGAGAGTCTGAGTCACAAATTCCACTCTGGATAGAAGGTCTCCATGGACCCCCCCAGAGACACGCAAACTAGACAGGCATATCATTCGCAGGTCCCCACACATGCTCCTCCAAGCTGATATTCCCCCAGCACACAAATATGAAAACTCATCTATAACCATCACCTCTTCTCCTGTGAAAACTTACCACCAAAGAAGAGGCAAAGTAGAACTTCTGGGTTTGTGGATCTGACAGAAATCCAATTTCCAGAAAGGATGAAATTACGTTCTAATTTCATTTGGAAATGCCCAGTGTGTTGAATCATGCTGGGATTTTTTTTTTTCCCTAACACATCAGATTAAATTCATCAAATGTATAAATTTTGAAAATCAATTTCTCTTAGTCATCTGTTTAAGGTAGAATCCAAAAAGACTAATTTTCCAGGACCACGCAGTTGAAATAGAATAAGTACAAAATATCCAAATGTATTTTTAAACTGAATCTAAACAAAAATAGATACTAAAGTACATAACTAATGTTTCTTCATAGCACTAGGAGAAGGTGGATAACTAGAAAGTTGAGGTGATCTTGAAGACTGTAGAGAATTTCAGGAGCTATCTCAAATCTCTCTCCTACAAATGAGGGCTTGTCAGAATAATACAGATTCATGTTAGTGCTAGCCCACACCTTAAATCAATGAATCCAAGTTCACTATTTTACAGAAGGAGAGACAGGTTCCAAGAGGTTGAAGGTTAGTGACTCACAAAAGCAGGAGAAAGTTCTAGAATACTCAACTGCTGGCCCCAGGCCCTTCCCCTTCCCCTAGCCACCTTCCCATTTGATTTGCATGTGTAGACAAGTCCATCATGCCCATGACCAGTAACACCACAGGCCCACCTCATGTCTTTTGTTTTGCATTCAAAAGTACTATGCTATTAATTTCCATTCTTGCAGTCTGAACAGCATCAAACACCTAATCATTTTGGTCTCAATGCCTACAGATAGGTTAAGGAATTTTCCATTTTCTTTGAGATGGGAGCCTTAGTCGTCTAGCAGAACTACTAATTTAGCTTTATAATTTCTTCTTTTTTATAACATTTACAACTTTTTTATTATATGAAGCATACATGCTAGCTATGAAAAATTAAATAGTACGAAAGAGTTTATAAGAAGAAAAGTAATATTACCTTTCCCCCACCCCAATATCACCACTCCCACTGTTAAAATTTTTTTTCAGTCTTTCCAGAAAACTTTTATGCATAATGCAAGCACAGACACATGCACATACCCTTTAAAAATAAAATGTCCAATACATCTTGACCATCCTTCCAGGTCAAGATCACGTAGAGCTACCTCATTTTTAATGGTTACATATTATTCCATTCTATGCATGTACTTTTATTTACCAGTCCTTTATTGATGTACTAAAACAGCAGCCATGAATTTTTGTTTATTTGTTCAAAGATGTATACTAAGCACCTAAAATGTTACCTGGCACATAGTGGGCACACAGTAAATGTTTGTTGAATGAATGATCGACATTTGGGTCATTTTCAGTTTTTCATTTTTCCAACAATGCTTCAAAGAATACTTTTCCAAAGAAACAGCTTGGCTGTCCTCATGTGCTTGTTCTCAACAAGGATGGATGCTTTAACATAAAGTAGCTGTTTCTATAATGTGTTAGGAAAAGAGAGATTTGGGAGAGATCCTTAGAGTAAACCATACATATTTTAAACTTTGAAAGATATCATCAAATTTCCCTTCAGAAATGTTGGTCAACTTCCAGACTGCACCTCTTTCCCGACACTGTGACAGCACAATCTCTTCAAACCATTTAATCTTCAAAAATCCAATAGATGAAAAACTATATCCCCTTTATATTTCCCTAAGTATAATTTGAGGCTGAGCATCTTTTCACTCACCGGCCATTTCTATTCCACTATCTCTGAGCCTCCATTTCATGTCCTTTTGTCCATTTTTTTGGGAGGTTTCTTGGGGAAATTTTCTTATTGGTTGTGAGAATAATTGTATATATAAAGAAAATTAGTGGGAGCTACTTTCAAGAAGAGAAGAACCTAAGTAAAAATGGGAAGAAAGCAAGTAAGAACAGACTACGGGGAGAAAGGGAAATGTGCACAGATAGGCTAGATTTGAGGATGCCAGAACCTGACCACTGGAACACATTTGCATCTGAATTGTTCACTTGAGCAGGTGAGAAAAGGGGGGAGTATTAGTTGATGTGCTGGGATGCACACAGAACCAGCCCCCTTCACTTTGTGCCGCAGCCATAGCAGGTGGTGGTTACTGGTGGACCATTAACAGGAGTCCTAGTATTAGCAGTTAATACGGCACTTTACTTCTCTGCAAAAGATTTTTGGGCTTTTTCAAAGTCTGGGCCATCCATGGGAGACTATTGGGCACGTAAATACCACTCATCATGCACGTGTTGGTGGAAAGAATCTAAGACAATCCTCTTTTCCCAAACAGGAATTCCCTGTGTAGCAGGCCTGGTGAATGCATTACCACCAGAGATGGGAACCACAATACTTTATGAGACAATGGCTTAAATGGGAAGTCCCCCCTCCTCCCTACATATTTTGAGCTTTTTAGCTGTAGTTTCAGTCCACTTGTCCTAATTCTGCCTGTTTGGAGGGGGCCCACGTCTTCAGACATTTAAATACAACTATGCCCTTTATCTCTAGCTATCTAGCTTAACCATTCTTTGTTCTCTCTATTGGTCATTCTCCACTTCTCCTAGTCCCCTCTCTGTACCCCATCACAGAAAGGATCTGTGACACATTATTACACATGTGTAATGACACATCATTACAAGGTGTCAGGGCTCCTCTTAGAGAATAATTCCCTGAACAGAGTCTGACTCCAAGTCTTCACCTGTGTCCTTATCTCCGTAAACACTATTTTAAAATAATTAATATACTCATGTTGCATTGATTTCTTAGCATCTGCTGTGCAGTGATGATAATATTCAAATTTGCAATTAATTAAACTCATATCCCAGTGGCCAGGTTCCCTGCCATTCACAGACACACACACACACCAGAATTTTAATTCTAAGTAGAAACTTCATTCTTTTCCTTACTGAATATTTGCTTTAGACTTATCCTAACTAAATTTGGGTCTATAGTTCCATTCTGCTGAGATATTTCTCAATTCTAATTATGTCTTCCATTGTTTTAGCTAAGGTTCCCAGCTTTGAGGCATCACACTTTGAAAAAGTGTGCTTTCAAAAGTTGTATATAATTAAGTCCATGTACATGCTGGAAGGACAGAGTTGAGCGCCTCTGGCAATCTCCCTGTAGAGGTGACAGGATTCCCTAACCAACCTGCCCAGGGTGGAATTGTTCAATCAAATATCAATCCATCCAACCAGACCACCATTCAGTCCTTATTTCTCTAACTGGTAAAAAAAAAAAAAAAAGAAAATTTTTTTGTTGTTGTTGGATTTTGTTGTGTCAAAGGTCTAGCTGAAATCCTGGTACCCTGTGTCTATGCTATTCCCTAGACCTGTCTTTATATTAACCTTATCAAGAAGCAAAGTGAGTTTAGTATTCCTTAATCCTAGTGAACAAACAAAGAATCTTAGTGACTGCTGATTTTATTCCAAGTTTCATAAACCATCAATTGAATAACTTGTTCTGGAATCTGGGTGAGGATCAATACCAAACCTTCAGTACTTCATTTGTCTTTTAGGCATTTAGAGGTAAATTTCCAGAGGCAAGTAAAACTCAGAAACTCCTAAAAAAATGGAAAGTTAATTTCCCTATTCTTTAGGCTCTTTCATCCACTGTTGGCAGGATTGTGAACTGATATAAACTTTCTGGAGGGCAATTTGGCACCTTGTATCAAAATTCAAAATATGCATGCTCTGCGGTCCAACAGTCTCCTCCTGAAAAGAAAGTTGGACATGTACACAGGGATAAAAAGGATAAAAGGATATTCACTGGGATATTGATCACAGTAGCAATTAATGAGAAGTAAACGAAATGTCCATACATCAGGATTTTGTTTAACAAATTATCGAATATCCATTACTTATATAATAAAATCCTCAGAAGCTCTTCAAAAGTGATGTATATTTATTAATCAGAAGGAAAGAGTATCACAACATAGAGTTTAATGGAAAGAAAAGCAGATAGTAAAACAACATGTTCATAGAAAATAATACATATGTACATATAAACATATTTGCAGGTCTATATATGTATGTGTGTATATGGATACACACATACATACATGCATAGGTGAGAAAGGTCCAGAAAGGTGAGCACAAAAATTGATGGTTATTGCTGGGTGCTTGGATTTCAGAGAGTTTACTTTCTCCTTGATTTCTTTCCATATGATTTGAATATTCAATAAATTAGAGGAAATAAGAAATGAAACAATAAAACAGATTTCCCTGCTCCATATACAAAAATGCTGAGTTATAAACTGTTTTTCAAATGAGGGGTGTTGAAGTTATTTTAGTTCCTGAGACTGACCTGAGGCCCTGAGACTCCTGCTGTCTTCTACTTTGGTGAACTTCAACAGTCCAGGATTACAGGGAGCCTTGCCTTGTTGGCCACAGCTCTCCTTCTTCCAGCCTGATCCTTGAAGTTCTGATTACTCTTAACAACCAGCATCCCCAATCTCTCTCCAAACTAGCAAACTAACACAGTACCTTCCTCCAGGAGAGGCAGTTAACAAACCTGGCCCCTTTCAAATACTGAAGAATGAACGCACTTCACAACTGCAAGGAGAGGCATAGCTGTGGCTCTGCAAAACAGCTGGATGGAAAAGGAAAGGCTCCCAAGTCCCTGTCAGGCTTACAACCAATGCACTAGCGCCAAATTCAAGTCCTCCCCCGAGAGCCCCAAGGCCCTCAGCTGGATCAAGTCACTGTCCATCCTGAGTCTCGCATCATGGGCCAAAGATTGGGAGTATCTCTTTGCTGGGTCTTTTCAAGTTGAGAGAGTTAATAGTACAGCTCCAAGTTCAGGAAATATCTTGTAATAATACGGCGTTGTGGTAATGTATAGGCTAAAGTCATGCAAAAAATATTTCTCTCATTCCCACACACTGAACTTGGTAATTATATAGAAGCTTGGACATTAAGGACCCAGACATAAAAGAGTGGGTTAAAAAGCATAATTACTGCTCAGAAACAGCATGTGCCTGGGGACATTTCAGGCGAGGTCCTACTCTACAAAACAAAACAACAGCACCCAAAATCAAATGGTAGACTGCTTCTCTCTGTCTCTGTCTCTCTCTCTCTCTCATATTTTGGAAATAACACATTAAAAGAATAATGCACCATAATGACTATTTAGGAATAGACATGAGTTGGAAACTGGTAGCAAAATAAGGCCTTTAGTTCTGGAATTTTAAGGTTAATGGTCCAAGGATCTCTCAGGTCCTAAAGCTTTCTAGGACACTACTTGAAATTTGTGCTATAGAGGAAAGACTTCAAATTTCCATGTCTCATTGGCTGTACGATTGAAGCAAGCTGTTATTTTATCCTTGGTATGGTGGGGGTGGGGTGCTTTAATGAAAGACTCAAATCACTACTGACTAACTATTCTTAAGTATGCAGAAAACAAGAACATGCCCCGGGAGGTGCCCAAGCTTCATCAAATCCAGGGCAAACTCTCATGGGCAGAAATGACCCAGCAATCTAATCTCAGAAGCCATTTTATCATTAATCAAAAATGTTGGTTCCAAACCTTCTTTGTGTTGACAGTTTTCATATCATACTCTCCCTTAAGAATACACAGCGGCTCCCTATTGTCTTGTGCATCAGATGAAAACAGTTCTGCTGCTGGGCAAGGCCAAGCTCTCTCTTTCTTCCTGAACAATCCACCCCCTCTCAGCTTTCTCCACAGAAAGTCTCCCCAAAGATGGTCTGTTTCTAATCCCTAATCTCTAATCTCTGTCTCTAGTCTCTAATCATGTACACACAGATTCATCTCTACCCTGTGCTTCCCTTCCAGGGAATGATCTCTCCCTATAAAACCAGGTCCTATAGCCTCCCTCATAGCTGGGCTCAAGATGTAGCCCCTTAAGGCAATTTCCATAACTGAAAGTGTCCTGGAGAGCAAAAAAAAAACTAAAAGTGGGGTCAGAAGGCCTAGGTCAAATGGTCAAAGTTAAGCCACTTAATAGCTGTTTAACTACCAAGAAGTTATTCAACCTCTCTGATTTTGTGCAAGAGGCATCAGCAGGCTGCTGGATATCAAGGGAAGTGCTCTAGGTACCTGAGCTCAGTCTGTGGCTTCTGATTCCTTTTTATAGCCCTGGAATGTCTGGAACAAGGCTCAGATCCTCTTTGTACTCAATAAACTCTGTTGACCAACTGTCTTTCTTACCCATTATCATTGTGTGCCCTGTGCTGACAGGCTTATCTCCACTCCCACCCTCACTCCTGTTCCATGGTCCTGTGCCAGCCCCCAACTACACCTCTTCTGGTCACAACTGCAGCCAAAAGCCATCCCAAATCTTGCCATTTATTTTATATTTACAGTACTTGAACTTGCACGACTATCTATACGTAGAGAGCAAGGAATTGGGGACCCAAGGATTTCTACCTTTTGGGGGTTGCTGACCTCCTTCATTAGATCAATGCCTCCCAAATGCTGGTCTGTCAATCAGATCCATCAGCTTTTGGTGTCCCTCCCCTGAGATTCTGAGCGTGTAGGTCAGAAGGCTGGTCCTGGAGTTTGTATTTGTTGAAGGTGGGGAAGAAGCTCAACAGGCCATGTCAAAACAGAGCCAGGGTTAGGAACTGCTTCTGCAGTTAATGTAACTATTTTAAATCTTAAGACACATGTAAATTGTTTTTGAGAATTTTGCCATGTCTCAGATAGCCAGAAACATTACAGAGAACTGGAAGTTAAAATAATAATCTGTATCATTTTTCTAATTCTTTCCTTTTATTTTCCACTCTAATTTGTGACCTTTCTTCTTTATCTATGAGTCTATGGGGCACAGCATTAAGCCTTTTGGAAGCTCCAAGCTGTGAATCACCGTATACTTAGAAAAGGTCCAATGTTCCTCACTATCTCGTCTCAGTATGCCACTGCTGAAGAATAATCAGGAAAGGATTCCTTCTTCCTCCTTTTCAAGTTTTCTCACTTCCTCAGGGATGTCTCTATGAGGTCCTGGAAAGCTTATATGCCCATAAATATCTTGATATTGTTGGGTATGAAAACCAGCATGAGCATGTACAAACTCTGTCCCTGAATAAGTGTATGGTTTTTGTTTGGTTTGTTCCAGAATTTTTTTCTTTGATTTGTATTTCAGCAGCGCAAAAGATCTGAGCAACATCCCAACATCCTGGCAAACTATCAGGAGAATATTGCTTTAACTGGAGAATGAGGCCTCTGCTTTCCCAGAACTTTTCTTTGCGTTCTTTGCGGTGACTGAGAACAAATTATAATAATTAAAAAACAAACAAATAAATGAATGAACAAACAAACAATAGAAATTAGACTCAAGACTTGACTTCAGACAGTTCAAGTTAAGGAGAATAACCTCCTACAAATCAATCAACAGATTGAGCAGAGTCGGGGGAAGATGTTGTGCTGTTTCCTTGATCCCTATCTGGATTCCAGAGTTCCATGGAACATTCCAAAAGTAATTTGGCTTTTGTGCACAGTGCACAGGGACTAACATTTTTCAGCAGAATTTCATAAGGAGATGCAGGGATAATTCTGGTTCCTGCTCTCAGCAGAAGCTGAAAATTGGGTATGGCTAAGAGGATAGAATTGGCTTTTTTATGTGACCACTCTTCTGAAAAACTACCTCAGAGATGAAAAATCACCTGCCCTAACCCCACTGAGAATCCGTGGTGGATTTGCCCAAGAGGATGGCTGCTCATAAAAATCTGCAAAACAGATCTGTCAAAACAAACCTGTAATTACAAACAGAATAAGAATCTTACTTAAATAATTTTGCAACTATAATATCAACTGATTAAATAACCCCCAAACATGATTGGACTCATCAAACTTGACAAGAGTCGAGTCCCTTAAAGCTGATTACTGAGCATTCATGACTGGCCACCAAACTATGTGAGATGCTGATAAAAGAACAAAGAACAGAGCAATAGCTTTCCACTCAAGCAAATTAAAATACTCATCAATGGTTTTCAACATAAAACTGTTTGGCAGCAAAAAAGGAGAACCTATTAGCAGGTATATTTTTTTGGACCAAATTCCAGAAATGGAAGTAAAATGACAGAATGTGCCCAAGGTCATGTATATGTGGGTGACCTGGTAAAGGAATGTGGAATTCCTGACTTCTCGCCAACACCCAGCTCCCTCCTCCTTTGGAGGAAGTAAGGACCAAGAGAGAGAAGGATGCTCTGTAAATTCTTATGGCTGTAGCTGCATCCTCATAGACTCTTTCCATGCTCAGTGGAGTTATTATTAAACTAAAGCATCACACATCACACTAAAATTTTCCTCAGAGAGAAAGTGTAGCTTTCTACTTCCTCAATTCTCTTGGTCTTGGTCAGAACATTAATATTTGTTGGACAGCATGTTTTCTAAGTAGGAAGATATTTCAAAAATCAAATATTCTGGTTTGTTTCAAAGAATATGTTCTCAGCTAAAGTCTGATGCTTTCTTCCTGTGGGGGTGAGCCACAGTTGGCCACGATTCACCAAAGTTTCCACCAGCTAACAATAAAAAATTATGTCCTATTCTAAAGAAACAAAAGAAAAATTATAGTAAAGTTGTGCATTTCCTTTCCAGTCCCCAAAGACAATCTGAAGAACTGGCTCAACATGCCAAATTAAGCCATGAGAATTTATCCATATCTAATAAGGATTAGCAAATGTTACAACACTGAACACAGCCTTGACATAATTTATATTCCAATTTCTAAAGCACTGGGTTCAGCATGGTCTCATTCCAGCCCTGACATAGGAGGATTTGTAGAGCAGTCCTGTGGTGTCCTCTGAGAATCCCAATCATGTGTACGACAAGCAGGAGGGCTCCTCATGTGACAAAAGAAGCTTTCTTTAGACAGAAACAGTACCCTCAGAACCAGAATGTGGTAACTGACCTTAAAGAACTACCTACCTAAGGGAGATGCAGGCGTTTCTCCCCTTGAGCCCAAGATAATTATTCTGGAAGCAGAAAACCTGGGGATGGAACCCCCTTTGCCTCTTGCCAAAGCTGGGTGTCCACCTGCAACTTGGAAAACTTTGGAAACAATTCTAAGTTACATATTTGGAGTGACGAAGATTAAGACTCGAACTTTGGGCTAGCCAGCTCTGACTGGGTCTGCTCCATTCCATTTCTCATCCAGACTTGCCAAAAGCACAAAGAGGCAACTGGGACGTTTGCTCATAGATTCTGCTATTAAGATAAATCAGCAACACTTAAGTGTCTTTGGTTCATAAAAAATAAGCCCCTGGAGGTGGCTCTTCCCCTTCAAAATATCAGCTTTTTGTTTCCCCAGCTCACCAAGGATGGCATCACTAGAAAGCTCAGGAACACAGAGGCTCTCCCTGGAAGCCCAACCCCATCTCATGAAGCCTCAGAAGACCCTGGCCCCAGAGACCCCCCAGGAGCCGGGACAAGCAAGACTGGGGCTGGGAGGTCTGGACACTCCTTTCTTGGAAGGAAGATATCTGAACTCATAATGAACTGGGTTCCTTCAAGGCAATGTTTGCACCTTCTGCACTATTTATTTTTCTTAAAGGATAAATCAGAATCTGGCTCCCAGAAAGGCAGAAGAGGGGGGCCTATTTATGAACATTGCCACTGAAGTTCTGTCTTCTTTGGTCAGGGGAAGAAGTCATGTGTGGAGCAGGTTTGTGTCAATGGATTGTCACCAGAGACAGTTTGGAACCATCATTCCTTAAAGCAGAGTGCTACCCTGTGGGGAAGAATAAGATAGCTCTATCTTTGCACCTCAGAACGACATCAACATTCTGCACATTTGTACAGCCCTAAGGGTTTTTAAAGAGCTTGCCCCGGAGACGATGCTTCATAATAATGCTTCTCTGTGAGTTAGGTATGAAATAACATACCCATTTCACAGGAAGGTAAGTTGACCTGTTCATCATCATACAACTAATAAGTGGAGATGAGTCAGGATTACACAAGCCAAATGAACAAATGTCAGAGCCTTCCTTCTTCCCAGTCTTCTTTGAAATCTAGGATTCTCAAATATTCCCTGGTGGGAAAATGGCAACTGCATTGCGATGGGAAAACAAAGGGCTAAGAGTACAACCCTGACAGGCAGATTCTCTGAGGGCATCTTGGCTCAACCACTCACCAGCTCTGTGACTTGGTTTCCCCATCTGCAAAGTGGGGATAATGATGGTACTACCTCTTCAAGTTTTTGTGAGGATTGTAATAAAACAAAAGTACAACACTGTGCCTAGAATATCATTTCTTCAAGAAGTCATAGCTGTGTTAATATCCTACCGAGCAATTCATCTACCTTACTCAACTGTAGGCTCCATGAAAGCAAATACTGCCATTTGCCTGTGCATCCTCAAAATCCTTGGTGTGGATCAAGTACTCAATGTACTGTATGTGTGAATGAGCTGGAATAGTCTCTGACTATCAAAACTGCAAGGAGCTTAGAGGTCTGTTAGTTCGCTTCCTTCATTTTACAGTTGGGGAAACTGAGCGTGTGAGAGAGAAGCAAAATGAGTTGCCCAAGGTTTCTCTGTATTGGGGTCACAGCTGGGCTAGAACTCCCCAGATCCCTTCTCAGACCCTGCACCTTCTATTACCTGCCAGGGCTTCCCTGGTGAAGTGGGCTGCCTTGCTTTGTTTAAATATTTAAAATCATACTTCCCAAAAAGACTGACAACAGAAACTCTGCTTGGCCTTGTGACCCAAACACCTGCTGCCTACCTTAGCACCCAAAAGAGCTGTGGCATACCCAAAGCAGTCGAGTTGCTGGTTGGCTTCTGAGCTGTGTTTGTAATTCTAGGAGTGCTGGGCCATGAGAGAGAAGAAATAAACCAGCCTCAAAATGATCGTTTGATGGGAGGTTTCTGGAGCATAAGAACCTTCCTGGATTGAGACCTTCTGAACCGCCATTCTTTTTCAGTTGACTTGCATTGTTTTCTGAAATGACAGCCCCTCTATCCAATCTGAACTTGTAACCTCTTTGCACAATTCCATTCCCAGACTGTGTCAAAGATCATCTGAATAAAGATTAACTGCCTGTGTCCAATGGGCATTTCCCAATGGCCATATCAGGGCAGAGATAAGAGAGTGGGGTTTTGGTTGTTGTGTGTGTATTTTTTTAAATAATCTCATCTAAACATTGGTGTTGTGGGGTTCTGGCTCCCCCACCTTGTCAACTCAGCAACTGCACTTGGGACTTGCACCTGAGAACAGATTCTGACTCTCTTGGCTGCAGTTTGTCCCCACTAAGGACTCCCTCCCTGCACAGTGCTCCACATGTCTCACCCCCTACCTCCCTGTGAGTCTTTGTTCCCACGTCCCTTTCTCAGGGAGGTGTCCCGGGAACACCCTATTCAAAATCACCCCCCCAGACACCTCACAGAACATTATCTTTATTTTTCCCCATGGCATTTATTGTCATTTAACATGTCATATATTGGATGTCTTTATTTTGTTTTTTATTTGTCCCCTCTACTAGAATACAAGCTCTCTTGGGAAAGGGATTTTTGTGTTTTGTTCACTGCAGTATCCCCAGTGTCCAGAACAGTATCTGGTACATAGTATACACTCAATAAAGACTTGCTGAATGAACTGCCCACTTCTTCCCATGTCCACTCCCCTAAGAAGTTTTAAAAATTTCCCTCTGCCTCTTGCCGCCTCAGTTTACTGACCACTTGTATTGCCTATAGTAATATTCTGCCCCAAATCAATAACTGGCATGTTATCAGAGTGTAGCCTTGACAAACTTAACACAGACAGTTGACATTTATGAAAAAACTTACAAATGTCAAGAACTTTGTAGGAGAGAGCTATTTCTTAATTCTCTACAATCCTTAAAATGCCCATAACTCTAATATTTCAACTTTTGGGAATTAATTCTAAGGAAAATAAAAGAAAGTAAAAAGATTTATGTACTGAGATGTTCAAGGGTGATTATAAAAGTGAAAGACTAGAAATGAATTGAAATCCCAACAATAGGAGAATGATAAAATTAATTATGGCAATGATGGAAATCATACAACTAAGATATATGTTTTTGAAGGCTTTTAAGGACATGGGAAAATGCACGCAACATTAAATGTTTATAAGGCTAAAAAAACTTTATTATGTAGTATGTCATGTCTTTGTTCAAATATGTATGTAGACAACGGAATGTAGGAAACTATAAATCTTAATGACAGTTATTTCTGAGTGGCGGGATTATGGGTGATTTTAGTTTTTTATTTACATTTTTCTAAGTTTCTATAATGAACATATATCATTTTTACGATAAAGCATTTATTTATATGCTTTCACCTACGAAGAAGTATTGTTTACATAATAAGGATGGTAACAAAATTAAATCCTTATTACTTTTTAATATAGTGCATTATTACAGGTAAAAAATTTTTTAAAACGGTAAACACGAGAGATTCTGGAACTTTTAACTTTGCCTTTCGCGTGTTGCAGGGAATAAAGAAAGAAAGTGGCATCTTCCCCAAAAGAATATGGAGTTGAGTAAGAGCACAGATAAACTACTGGAAATGTTAAATTCTGTTTGATAATTGTCTTTCTGTAATCACAAGAGAGGAGGGTGAAAAACCCTTTTACTGTTAAATTATTACTTGAAAAAGCTGAAAAAGAGGAAATTCTGAAGCCAGGAAAGGGCAAACTCAGCTTGCACAACAATGCTGATGAATGACAAAATCAGTATGACTTAAACACAGTTATTCAAGGGGTGGTATGAAGCGAAAAGGGAGGGAAAAGGACTTTTCTTTCATTTTGAAATTCAGCATCAGGAAGACACAAGGGCAGGAATTCGGATCTTTTTTCAATTCATTTGAAATGATAAGGTGAAGACAGCATGTCAGGACTTTTAATTATATGATGAGAGGAAGGAAAGGAGGGAGAGAGAGAAAGGGACCAGGAGAAACCTGTTTTTATATGTTAAATGATGAAGAAGAAAATGGAAAACTAAAGGGGAAAAAGACTTTAAAGCAGATCTTGAGAATGAAACACAAAGACTACAAGGCAAGTGCCAACATTTTATGCCGGAAAACAGAAAATGCAGCACACTTGATCAAGCCCGCAGCCCTTTCTTCCCCATGGCAGTGGGTGATGCCTGGTGATGCAGGAAAAGATAAGTCGCCCTCCTCAGCCTGCACATGTGACCTCAGGTCACAGTGGAGCCCGGCTGGGGCCGGTGGGAGGGGCTGGGAGTGGTGCTCAGGGTCACAGAATAAAGCCTTCTTTTTATGCTCCTTTTTAGCCCCACTTCATAGGGGCTATGACCTAAACAAGGTATGGCAGCAATCTGGGGACATCTGCAGGGAAGAACATGCAAGAGCTTTGGAGTGAGACCCTCATTAGCTGTGGCATCTTTGCCCAAACCTGGACCTTAGTTTCCTCACCTCCGAAATGGGATTAATAACACCTGGTTTTCAGAGTTGTGAGGCTTAAATGAAATAATATATCTAAAATCCCTAGCCCAGTGCCAGGTATACATAAGAGCTCAAAAACTTAGTTCCTTCTGCTCTAAAATGTGAGTAGAAAAACTATCCTGAAGAGCAAGAACACTGTACATATTACACTCCCACTTCAGTCCTCTTGAAGCAATGTCAGCCTAAAATCCCCCAAAATCTACCCAGTGCAATGGCTGGATCCCTCCCTTCCCCAAGGACAATGGTTCCCTGGTCATCTTGGCCGACATCTTGGGAACTTTTCTCCATACACACTCTCTGCTTTGGTGGTGGATGCAAATGTTCTTGGTGGCAGTAATGAACAGGTTAAAGTTGAGAGGATTTCAAACATGTCTAATCCAATAAGAGGCTTGGTAAAACATGCGTTATCACTTAAAGAATAAATGTTTAAAAATAGAGCACAGATGTGAAATTTGAATAAAAAAAAAGAGAGACAGCACATGAGAGATCTTCTTGGCATTTGTACGCTAATCTGTTTTGGTCACCTTCAGCTAAGCCTGTTATTCTGATGTGCTCTGCCAACTGCTAGATACCGTAGGGGTGCTTCAAATTACTGAAGCAAAGCTGGCAAGTCATTCTGAAACTTAAAAGTCAGACTCATCTTTCCCTTTGTGTATTTCTAAACACGGGGCAACACAATAGTAGAGTTGGTCAAGTTTTTCTCATTAAAAAGGTGTACTTAAAAAACAAAAAGTAAGTTTTTCTAAAACTAGCACTTGCACTAGGATCTTTGAAAACTTAAGAGAAAGTACTGTGGCTGGATAGGCGTTTGTCACAGAAGATAGGCTATGGATTGCCAATCATAAAATTCACAGGAATTCCTGCTTATGAAGGAGGCATTCCCTGACCCCTCCAGCAAGCAAAGATTTTTGAACACTGGTAACATCTCTGCACCAAAAAACAGCAATTTGCCCTGTTTTTTGTTTCATGAGCTAATATCTGTCTTACTGGTGGTAGAGATGATGAAAATCCAAAGCTCAAGAAAAAGTTAATATCTCTTTCTATAGCCCCCAGAGTGCACAACACAATCCCGCCAAAGGTGCTCCATAAATGTTTAGGGAAGGGAACTAAGTGATTTTTAAAACATGGCTTTGTTAAATGAAAGACTCAGAAACTGGTCCACCACAGTCAGCTTGATGCTCTGGGAAGATGCACTTCTAATAGGGATTTGCGAAACATATCGAATCACAGATTAAATACTTTGCCTCCACAACTTTTGAGTGCTACTTTGTGTTGCAACCGGCAAACTGAATGGATTACCTGAGTATCGGCTTGAGGCACCAGCTGCCTAGAGTAAGGAATGTCTCCAGGCTAAGAGAGCAGACTAGTGTCCTGACCAATTACTTGAACACTAAGAGGAAACTGTTTTCAGTAACACCGAGCAGTTCAGGTTTTACCTCTATGAGAATGTCCTGCCCTTGGCCCGCCAAGAGGGATCTCAGTATTTCTTTTTTAAAAAGGCATTCTCCAGACACGCTGTAAAGGCACTTTGCATTGAAGTCAATGATAAATAGAGATGTGGCTAGATTCTACCAGTGGGACATGAACAGCTTAAACCAAAGTGAGTTTACAGTGAAAACCAATGCATTTGCATTTCAGCAATTCGATCTGGGGCAAGTCTGCAATGCATTACAATGCTGGGATCAAATCAAGCTTTCTGGAACTCATCCAACCACAACAAGAGGCTATGGGAACCCTACTGCATGGAGTTCCTCCACTGCTGTTTAATTGTGCTCACCTCCTGAACCATAAAAGGTAATTAAAAGTCATCTGCATACAATGCAATGGAAGTGTCAATAGGAAGCACAACCTTGTGTGGCCTCAAGTAGAGGAGGAAAGAAATGCCTGATCAACCATCCCACTCAGGTGCTTCCCACTTTCCCTGACAGGATGGTTTTACCTCTGTCTAGGTAAAACTAGGATTTTGACTAGGATCCCATCCTTATAACCAGCTCTCCTTGGTTTTGACTAGGATCCCATCCTTACAACCAGCTCTCCTGAACACTTTCCAGGGCAGCCTCCACCTTCTCCCATTCTTGGCCACACCTTTTAAATAATTCTTGGAGACAGTCCTATGACCTTCTGGACAACATAGGGGAGGGGGAGACTCTACCCAAATAGACTACACTGTGCAGATCTGGCATAGCCTCCTGAATGTTCACCTGGACATAGAATTTTTCTTCTCTGCAAAGTCTGGGGGAAAACACAGAGAACCAGCGGACTAGTGTCCTGGTCTTAACACCTTCCTGCTCCCAACTGACCAGTGTGTTTCCTGGTAGCCAAAAACAATGCCCAGAACTGGTAGGAAAGGGAAAAGAAAACCAAGCACAATTTATCTCTGGTCACAAAAGTATTCTAACCAGTTCTAAGAAATAAGCTGGTTCTAATTTAAACAAAACAATAGTGCCTGGCCCTCATTTTGAAAAGGCCTTTTCATCAAGGATGTGCATATCACTACTTCAGCACACAGGGTAGCATTTGGGAATAAGGCTTAGGGGGTGAGATTTAGTCTTAAGCTTTCTTCAAAAACTCTTTAGCAACAAGAAAATCCAATGATTTCAGAATTAATTATTTTGATGTCAGTCCTTTTTTCAAGGGTGGAGAAAAAGAGTTAGGGGGGATTGGATCCAATTCACAAAAGAAAGTAAGACGGTAATTTTTAATAATAGTTTTTAAAACTAGTCTCCTTAGAGAAAGAACAAAAAAATCAAAAAACTTAACTTACTCCCAATTGAGACACTCTCCCCAAATTGCAAAAATCTGGAAGCCAGATTTTTTTAAAAAAGAGGTGGAGTAAAAGTGTCAGAGGTGTGTGCTTGTGAAGAAATGGAATTGGGAAGAATATGAAACTATTCTTATACTTATACGATAGACTTATACGTCTACTGCCAAACTAGGATTAATCCTTTATCTTCTTTTATGCAACAAGTAACAGAAAGTTAATTTGTACTGCTCTCTTACCTTTAGTCTGTGCTCAGCCTAGAACCAATCCAAACGGCAACACCTGAAAGTGTCATAAAGATTCTTTTGTTGTTAAGCATAGTTGCAATTTCTGAACTCACTTCATATCACCTTCTCTGGCTCTCTTGACAGATGTTTAACAGGAGTTTAGGTATTTCTAGGCAAACTGATTTATGAGACACAGAAGTTTTCAGGGATGAAATGGAGGGGCTCCCTTCATAACAACAAGTAATCTCTGCCACATCTGGAAACTCAGTGACATTTTATTCAAGAAGAACCCCCAAATGTGGAGGGGATTTGAACTAAAATACAGTGAAGAGATTCAGAGGAAAGGTTCAAAATGGCCACCACTGCAAATAATTCAAGTAAGGGAAAAGACATCTCTGTAAAGTGTCTTGCAACATGGCAAGAAAGGACGTGGCACCATTTTGTGGTCATCATTTGGCAAACAGGTCTCATCTCTCCTACCAACTCAATAGGTGGTGGCTGCCTAGAATATTGGGTTGAGAAGAATCATGAGCCTAAGTCTTGTCTAAAGCCGTGATTGATCAATGATGTCTCTTTCTTTAATAAGTCACCCTGGTGATTCACTCACTCATTTATATATTCAACAAATATTTGCTGAATTCCCACTCTGTGCTAGCAATTGTGCTAGGCCTGGAGATAAACGGTCAGCAAAAAAACTCATGAGGCCACATTCTCAGTCCTCACAGAGCTCATAGACTTGCAGGGCAGATAGTTACTATTCAAATAATCACAAAAACAAATGCAAAATTACAACTGTTACAGTGCAATTAAGTGATGTACACATTCTACACGAGTGCCAAGTTGGGGATTTGACGCAATTGAGAAAGTCCCAGAAGGCTTCCCTGAAAAAGTGATGTTGGATTGAGATTAAATGGGTGAATGAGCATTAACTAGGTGAGGAAAAGAGGCAAATGTGTTCCAGGCAGAGGGAATTGCATGTACAAGGCAGAGAGCACACTGGCTTGAATTTGTCTTTATCCCACCAGCAAGAGAAGCCAGGCATGGTTTTTCAAGCAGTGAGGGCTGGAAGGTGATGAGTGTATCATGAGATTTATCTTTAGAAAAGATCATGCTTCTGCCCAATGAGGTTTGAGAATCTCTGGCCTGGCCTGAAGGCTGGCTGCACTTCTCCAAGGCACAGCCATTACCCTGTGCAGGGCAATGGCATGGTGGCCACTATTGTCCACCTGCCTGCCTCCTCACAGCAAGAAGAGTGCAGGATTTGGATTCTAATGGTATCTTGTTGAGATTGCCAGAATGTCAGGGAGGGCATTTTGTCAAAGGGCTCTGTTCCTACTGGAAAATCTTATCAGCCACGACAAACAAATTCTGACATTAGTTCTTCTTTGTGGCTCCAAATGGAAGTGGCAATGCTTTTTAAAAATGCAAGCTAAGCTCCGAGACTCCTTGGAGGCTGGAGCCAGAGGATTTGAAGAGTAGGCTCAGTAGGGCAGCCCTAAACAGGGCACTCTGAGTAGTACCCGAGAGAGTCCTCCTTGTTCTGAGGCTGCATGGCTGGTATATTCTGCTTCCTAACTACAGAGAATTTCTGCTCCAGAATATACCACTCTTAGCAGATCCTGCACAAGAGTCCTACCCCCCACCCCATTACTGCTCTGACAGCTTGCCTCTTCACCTCCTTGTCTACTCCACTCCAGCCACTCTGGTCTCTCTGCTTTTCCCCAAACATATCATCATGCTCCTGCCTCAGGGCTTTTGCACTGGCTGTTCCCTCTGCCAGAACACTCTTTCCCTAGATATCTACAGGGCTCACTCTCTCACTTCCTTTGAGTCTTGGCTCAAATGTCTCCTTCCCAATGAGGCCCACCCTGTCTACCTACCCTATTTTACATTGTCACCAGACCCTCAGTCCTACCCTGGCATTCCTGTTCTCCCTTATACTGGCCTATATTTTTCTTTTTCTATTTATTTATTATGTTCATAGTTTATGGCCTTTCTCTTCCACCTCCCCATTCCATCATAAAGTAAGCTCCATGAGGAAGGGGTCTTTATCTATTTTGGTAACTGACGTATTCCAAAAACCCCTAGCATTCTAATACACAGAAGGCACTCAATGAATAGTTCTTGAGTTGAACTCCAACATGGCACTTGGTCTCCCCAAGCTGCCCATCCCCTCTTACCCTTGTGCCCCTAGGCAGCTTGGGAACCACAGGCTGAGGGATTGGAACTTGGTTTCTCTGATGACATCTGTGAGGCGTGGGGAATAATCTATGGCTCACAGCATTGCTTTAGGGAGGCAGTATTCAGCCTAGCTAAGAGCAAAGTGTCAGCACTCCGACAGCACAGGGCCCAACCCTGCACTGCAAGTATGAGTGGTGTGATGGTACTCGAGTCATTTGGTCTCTCTGAGCCTTGGTTTGATCAACGCAAAATTGGGAATGATGCTTTCCTCATTGGGGCAGGTAAAATATCTGTTGTGGATGAATCCGTAGATCTGGCAGAGAGCCTGGCACATAGTAGGTATGCAATACATTGGTCGGTTGATTATTAGGAAAAAGAGATAATGTCTGTAAATTTATGTATACATAAAGCACTTGGCATAGAGACTGCCATGTGGTAATCATGCATTCAATCGCACAAAAAATATTTATTGAGTGCCTACTATGCGCTTGGCAAAGTGCAATAACTGTGGGGAATAAGCTACTCATGTTCAGTCACTGGGAATGGAGTGGGCAGTGGAGAAACCTTCCACATAAGTCAGGATGAGCTCAAAAGGCAGCCTGAAGAGGACGGCATCTCTTACGAGCCAGTCTGCCTCAGCATCCCCAAAGAACATCGGGCAGATGAACATCCAGATCTGGCGCCTTCTTCTCCCATTGGCCTGGGCACCTGAAAGAGCTCTGCTCTCCCGAGTCAGTCATGCGTGTGATGACAAATGCGGGCTGGGACTCGTCCTCCCAGGGGTGCCCTCTCTGATTGATGTCTACTTGGGCTGCATACACAAACCAAGCTTAATAAGCACAATGGGCCTCTTCAGTGCAGGCTGGGAGCTGGGGTCTAGGGTTCCTGACATATCTGTTCATTGCTTCCCAAGTGCTTGGGCTTTAGGAGAGGGAGGATCAGGAGAGCTTAGGTGCCAACATCTGTCTGCTCTTTCTCCCACAGTTCAAGAATGTGTTCCTTGGGGTCAGCCCCGTGGCTTAGCGGTTAGGTGCGCATGCTCCGCTACTGGTGGCCCGGGGTTCAGATCCCGGGCGCGCACCGACGCACTGCTTGTCCGGCTATGCTGAGGCGGCGTCCCACATACAGCAACTAGAAGGATGTGCAACTATGACATACAACTATCTACTGGGGCTTTGGGGAGAAAAAGAGAAAAAAAGGAGGAAGACTGCCAATAGATATTAGCTCAGGGCCAGTCTTCCTCAGCAACAAGAGGAGGATTGGCATGGATGTTAGCTGAGGGCTGATCTTCCTCCCAACAACAACAACAAAAAAATAGAATGTGTTCCCAGTGAGCTGTCACTCCCAGGCTTACGAAAGACAGCAACGATGAAGTCAAAATCAAGCTACCTCTGAGGGTTGGTGGTGATAAAATCAATTAGCAGTAGTAGTAGTAATAGCAGCTCACACATATAGAGCACCTATTGTGTGCAAGGCACATGCAAAGCTCTTTAGAGACATTATGTCTCACAATAACCCTTTGAATTAGGTTATTAACCCAATTTACAGAGGTTGAAACTGAGGTTCAGGGAGGTTTAGTATCTTGCCCATGATCACACAGCTAACAAGTGCTAAAAGGAGATTCATCCTAAACTGTCCAACTCTAGATGGCGTCTGCAAAATCCATTTATGGTTGTGTGGCTAAGGGTCTCTGCAAGCATCATGGTGTGTCTAGCTGCAAAGCCTGAGCAAGGCACCCAACCTCTCTGGACCTTTGGTTCCTTCTCTACAAGAGCATCGGCCTTCGGTTTTGTTGGGAGTTGATGAGTTACTGTATGTAAAGCCCTTAGACCCCACGCCTGGCACATGGTGAGAGCTCAAAAGTATTAGTAATTATTGATGTGATCAAATAGCCTAAGTCTAAGAGCTTTAGGCAGAATCCACTCTTTGTAAATGGCTGGAGAACATTCTTAAATGGGTATTTCAGCATCTACTTCAGGTTTACAAAGATAAGGGGACCTCACAATTTCTGGAATACCCTCTGCTTGTCACTCTGAATTCCTTCCTGAACCTGGTGGGGCATGTGTAGACTCAGGGGGACTATGCAAAACCCAAGCTCTATGGCTTGGTCCCCCCCGTGGTGGGGACAAGCTGGGTGTCTTGGGCTGGTTACTGCACACTCTGAGTTTCAGTTATGCCCCCTAGAAAAGGGAGAGAATCCTGGCACCCCCACCACAGGGCTGCTGTGAGGACTGTGGGACAAAATCCCCAAGGGACTCTGGATGCACATCCTGGCACAGAGTAAATACTCAATAAAAAGGGGGTGCTTTATAAGCAAATTAATCATTATTCTTAGAATCTTAATCACTTGTAACAAGGATACATAAATTCACATGCTTTTTCTTGCTCCGAGGCTGGTAGGGTGTGGGGAAAAATTTTAAATCTAAATCACCAAGGAGCCCATCCTCCTCCTTCACTGGCTCTTTTTCCACAACAGCCGTTCAGACTCTGCCTTAGCCCAGGCGGGAGCCTAACTCTGCATGGCTGGGGTTTCCCAAATGTGCCCCATGATACCCAAAACCAAGCCTGTCGCAAATAATGAAGGCTTTGTGCAGCTTCCCAGGAGCAAATTGAAGGGCTACACTCAATCCTTCCTGGAATCCAGGAGTGCATTTTCATGATACTGAGAAAGAAAAAAAGCAGCCTTAAAAAAATTCCTTATTGGGAAAAGTAGGGGGAATTTGGGGACAAAGGACCTAAGAGACAGAAAGAAAAGTATAATCCACCATGCCTGAGAGTAAGGCCTCTGGCAGCCTTGGCTTTGCAGCATTGCCAGGCCATTTCAGAAGAGCTGGCCCTCTAGGCTGGCCACCAAGTCTGGAACCATTGGGAAACACACAATAAATGAAATTACATTACAAATCAAGATATAATGCTATCACCTATGATCCCAGACTTTATGGCCATTGAGTACTGGAAATCATTAAAAGAGGTGAAGGTCAAGATAGGTTGCAGTTCTTATGCACCCCCACCCCCCGTGGTGGGGGCAAGTGTCTCCTTAGCAGCTGACTGACCTGAGACCTTTGGATCATGTATGCATCGTAGCTGGACCCGTGGTACTTGGCCGTAATATCTGGGCTGTAGCCAGCATCACAAGTGCATGGTATATTCGAGCTCGGGGGCTGTTTTCTAGGTCTATAAACCTGTGAGAGAAAGCTACAATGGTTAGGTGCAGGAGGGGAGGGCACAGGGCTCACAGGGATGGAATTAGGAAAAATCAAAGGAGGAGGCTTATCTTAAATATCTATGGCCAAGTGGGTGGAAGACCAAGTGTAGAAGATGCACAGCCCCAAACAAAGAGGTCAGATGTAAGCGGCCCCCAACCCTAGGGCCAGCACTAGCGAGGCATGCCGCTCTGTGGAATGACCTCAATGTCTGGCAGGGACTGGGACCCTCCCTCTGCAGGAGAGGGTGCCCAGGCATGCAGTGGTCTCTCTCTCTCAGCAAGGTAGCCCCACAAGAAATGGACTCTGGTTCAGGGCCAAAGGATGTCTTTTCCTTCCTGAGGAGGGAAAGTGTTGGCCCAATTGTGAGGGGAGGGAACTTATCCCTTGGGGCTTCCCTTCCATTGACCTTGCACACTGTGCTCAGCCCAGACCACCCTAACAGGCAGAAAGCAAGTCCTGGGGGCTGAAATCGACGTGGAGACACTCAAGTGGTACCACGTGGCATTTAGAGAGCTTCAGAGCCACATGTGGCCCTAGCTAAGATGTGGCAGCTATCTTGTGAGACCACAGACCACTGAGCCATAGTATCTGCTGAATGGGTTTCATAATGAAGCTAGAATCTGAGTGAATATCTTTAACCATTACTTCCAAAAAGCCTCAAGTTATATATGGAGGAGAAATAATATCTGAAAATTTCAGGGACGATTTTGCAATATGCTTCAGGTGCAATTATTTCCATTTAAGCCACATCCAGAAAGCAAAGAAATTTCTGCACAAGTTAGGACTTTGTCCCTTCATCCTTTTCCCTCAGAACAAATACAGTGGACTAGAGAGGAGGAAACACAGGATAATTGGGTAAACAGGTAAAAAAATATTTGACTAAATAATGGCCGAGGAGGTCTCCAAGCACAGTCTGGCAGTGCTAGGGGCTGGGAGATGTTCCTGGGCTGAAGGTCCTGGAGGAAATAGTTGAAGAACCAAAGCTGGAAGTATGGAGAGAAAGAAATCTAAAGAACAGGATAAGGGGAGTCATTTATAGGGCATAGAAAGTGAGCAAGACAGAAGGTAACAGGTCCAACAGGAAAGAAGGTGCCCAGACTTTAATTTGTAGTTTTTAGGATTTAGTCAGAAGTCATACAAAGTCCACTGAAAGGAAGAGAGCTGAGAGCTACTTCTGGGGAGATGATACTAACACAAAAGAAAGGAAAACAGAGCAACTTGCAAACCACACAAGCCCAGGCACATGCACATAAACACAGAAAAGCAGTAAAATGGTGTCCCAGCAACAACTTGGGCCATTTCACTCCTACCTGGTTTTAGCTGCTTGAGCCCACAGGAGGGACATGGGAAAATGAAGAGTGGCTAACCCCAGAGAAAGCACCCAACGCCCCAAACCCAGCAAAACACACCTCTTGTGCAGGAGACCCCACCTGCTGCTTTAACTGATGCACTAGTCGATCTTTTTCTCGCTTGAGGGCCATGACTTCTTCCTGTGTCTTTTTCTTTTTGGAGGCAGACAATTCCAGCAAGGCAATGTTTGCATCTTTTTCACTGATTGCCGCAAGCAGTGCTTCCTGTCTGGTAAAATAAAGATTATTGTGATCATTTTTATAAAATGAAAACAAAAAAAACCAATTGGCATTTATAGTTCAAGTGAGCCACAGAGTACTGTCTCAATGGGAAGGAATTACGGATAACGTTTAAGACAAACTACCTCCTTGACTCTCAGAATGAACAAAGGTTGGTTCAGAATCCCTGAGACCTACATACTGTGTCCTCTGAGAAAGCAATCTTGCAATGGCTTCATAGACACCACTGCATATTAGGAATCGAGGGAGTCAATCTGAACATTCACTTCTAACACACTTTCATCCATCTACCCATTCATCCATATAGTAATCCATCCATCCATCCATCTATCCATCCATCCATCCATTTGCCAAGTAAGGTTCTAGGCACTCCAAGACAACCCAACAAAACTAAGCAGCAATTTCAATATCAAGTATTATTTTTTCATGCAAGATTTTCTCTTGAAGGCAGGCAGAGATATTTACTAGGGTCCCCTTGCCATTTTCAGTGCAATTAGTGATGCTCTGCTGCCATTCCACCAAAAATCATTCCTTCTTCAGTCTTCCTTTTCTCAGTAATTACACCACCATCCACTATGTAGCCCAAGCTGCAAAGCCAGAAGTCATCCTTGATTCCTTTCCTTCCTTCTCTACCCAGAGCCAATCCATAAACAACTTTAGTTGGTTTTGCTCCAAAATACATCCCTTTATCTAAACTAATCTACTGATACCAAACTTCTCCCAAACAACATCATCTACTCTCAGAGCTCACTCACTGGTCTCCCTGGTACAGAAACCAAACTAATCTTTAAAAATATTACAAATCTGGATTTCACCATTCTGTTGCATGAAAAGTCCATTGCAGGCCGGCCCTGTGGCTTAGCGGTTAAGTGTGCGCACTCCGCTGCTGGCGGCCCGGGTTCGGATCCCGGGCGCACACCAACGCACCGCTTCTCCAGCCATGCTGAGGCCGCGTCCCACATACAGCAACTAGAAGGATATGCAACTGTGACATACAACTATCTACTGGGGCTTTGGGGAAGGAAAAAAAGGAGGAGGATTGGCAATAGATGTTAGCTCAGAGCCGGTCTTCCTCAGCAAAAAGAGGAGGATTAGCATGGATGTTAGCTCAGGGCTGATCTTCCTCACAAAAAAAAAATAAAAAATAAAAAAAAAAAGTCCATTGCATCACCCATTAGACTTGAAATTCAAACGCTTTACTGATGCCTGCAACCCGGTACACCAACTGGCCCTGACCACCTCCCTGAGATGGTCTTGTCGCCCTTTTCCTTCCTCGATCATTAGGCTCCAGCATATTTTGTTCATGAACTCTTTTCTAGTCCTTGAAAATGTTATACTTGTTCTTACCTCATAAGCTTTTCCTTTTCAATTCCCCATGACTGGGTGCCTTTGCCTCATTCAGCTCCTCATCCTTCAGGTCTCAACTCAAATGCATCCTCCTCAGAAAAACCCTCTCCAGCTGCTCTCCCTAGCAGTATCTCCCCACTTTCCACCTCATGTCCA
Organism: Ceratotherium simum simum; assembly: GCF_057802395.1. Lineage (NCBI taxonomy): Eukaryota > Metazoa > Chordata > Mammalia > Perissodactyla > Rhinocerotidae > Ceratotherium > Ceratotherium simum. The sequence continues at coordinate 56,264,410 of NC_141904.1, forward strand.
AGCCACCGGCCTGTCACATTACACTTTTTTCATAGAACTCGTCACTATTTTAAAGGATCTGAGATACTTGTTATTTGTTTGTTTTCTAGACTTGACACTCCATGAAATTGGAACCTCATCTGTCTTGTGTATCACCAATTCTCCAGCTTCTAGAAGAGCACTGAGTACAGAGTGAGTGTCAAAAATGTTTGTTCAAGGAATAAATAAGTTCACTTTGCACTTTTTAAAAACTTTTGACCAACAATATTTTTCATGGAAATAGAACAAAGAATCCTAAAATTGATACGGAACAACAAAAGACCCCAAACAGCCACAGCAATCCTTAGAAAAAAGAACAGAGCTGGAGGTATCACATGCCTTGATTTCAAAATATACTACAAAGCTATAGTAATCAAAACAGCATGGTATTGGCACAAAAACAGACACACAGATCAATGGAACAGAATTGAGAGCCCAGAAACAAACCCACACATCTACAAACAACTAATTTTTGACAAAGGAGCCAAGAACATACACTGGAGAAAGGAAAGTCTCTTCAATAAGCGGTGGTGGGAAAATTGGACAGTCACATGCAAAAGAATGAAAGTAGACCATTATCTTACACCATACACAAAAATTAACTCAAAACGGATTAAAGACTTTAATGTAAGACCTGAAACCATAAAACTCCTAGAAGAAAACACAGGCAGTAGACTCTTTGGTATTGGTCTTAGCAGTATCTTTTTGAATACCGTGTCTCCTCAGGTAAAGGAAACAAAAGAAAAAAATAAACAAATGAGACTATATCAAACTAAAAAGCTTCTGCACAACAAAGAAAACCAATCGACAAAGTGAAAAGACAACCTACCAATTGGGAGAAAATATATAAAGAACTCATACAAGTCAACAACAAAAAAAACAAACAACCCAATCAAAAAATATGGACAGACATTTTTCTAAAGAAGATATACTGATGGCCAAAAGGCACATGAAAAGATGTTCAACGTCACTAATTACTAGGGAAATGCAAATCAAAACTAAATGAGATATCACCTCAAGCCTGTCAGAATGGCTATTATTAAAAAGACAAGAAATAACAAGCGTTAGAGAGGATGTGGAGAAAAAGGAACTCATGTACACTGCTAGTGGGAATGTAAACTGGTGCAGCCACTATGGAAAACAGTATTGAGATTCCTTAAAAAATTAAAAATAGAAATATCATACCATCCAGCTATTCCACTTCTGGGTATTTATCCAAAGAACACGAAAACACTAATTTGAAAAGATATATGCACCCCTATGTTCACCGCCGTATTATTCACAATAGCCAAGACTTGGAAACAACGTTAAGTGCCCATCAACAGATGAATGAATAAAGAAGATGCGGTATATATATATACAATGGAATACTACTCAGCTATAAAAAAGATGAAATCTTGCCATTTGCAACAACATGGATGGACCTTGAGGGTATTCTGCTAAGCGAAATAAGTCGGCCGGAGAAAGACAATTACCATATGAGTTCATGCGTATGTGGAAGATAAACAAACAACTCATAGATAAAGAGAAGAAATTAGTGGTTACTAGGGGGGAAGGGGCGGGGGAAAGATGAAAGGGGGTAAAGGGGCACATGTGTAAGGTGACGGATGGCAACTAGACTTTTGGTGGTGAACATGATGCAGTCTATGCAGAAGTCAAAATATAATGATGTACAACTGAAATTTATATAATGTTATAAACCAATGTGATCTTCCTTAAAAATTAATTAAAAAACTAAAAAAAAAAATATTCTGAAGACACCACTGTACAACTCTTCCTCTCATTGTTTTTAAATTACAATGCTTTGATTCCTGCTTAACCTCTGATAATTCTTTACTCAGAAAAGTATTAAAGCTGCCTCCTGGGCCAGCCCCATGGCTTAGCAGTTAAGTGCACGCACTCTGCTACTGGCAGCCCGGGTTCAGACCCCGGGCGCGCACCGATGCACTGCTTCTCTGGCCATGCTGAGGCCGCGTCCCACAGACAGCAACTAGAAGGATGTGCAACTATGACATACAACTATCTCCTGGGGCTTTGGGGGGGGAAAAAAAAACTGCCTCCTCCCATTTTATAGTCCTATTTTCTGACAACATCTGTCACATAATGTAACCTGGAACTTTGGGGGACCATTTTTGACTAGGAAATGGCTCTCCTGGTGTCTTTCATTTAGTCCTCTTTCTACTGAGGAAATCTTGTCCCAACCATGTGTGTCACTTCTGCAACATTCTAGATACCTTACAAGTCCCTACAGCCCCAGGAAAGCCTCCATATTGGGTACTTTCTTTGCACATAAGTCCCAGGACTAAAACCTGGTCGTGATCCTGTTTTGTCTTTTTTTTAATCCCCATCACCAGACCAGGCCCCCTCCAGATGTTTAAACAAGATGGTCATTATTTGGATCTCAGATTTTCCCAATCTTCACTGCAGGGATTTGTATGGACTTTTCTGGGCCCCGCTAATGCCAGGCAGCAGGAGCTTCTGTCTGAGGCTCGATCAGATGTGTGAGCAGCAGAAATGTCAGGAAACATCTCCACTTTCCAGAAGAAAACCAGTGCAGCCTGGACTACCAACAGCAGCATTAATATCCAGCTTCACAGGGCCTGTCTCCTTCTGGATAACATCTTGAGACAATAGACATACTTGTCGTTCATAGCCAGTGCATATTTATACATAAGGCCAAGCTGAAGGGGCTGCATGGACTTAAAATCAGGGAGAGCACATTTGCTATCTACTCCAACTTGGCTACAACACACCCAAGGTAAATGCAATATTTTACCTCACTCCTCCCCAAATTGAAATGTTCAAGTGAAGCTTTTTTAATGGAAACAACGTAAAAAATCATTATTAGTAAAACTAGGGATTGACAGCAAATTATGGTCATCTCTACAATTAACTCTTTACAGCTATATGCAGCCATTTAAAATGCTGATGAAAAAAACCCAATGATACCTGAAAACAATTATGTTTGTTGAGAGACAATTCTCTGTGCGTCTCGTATTTCTGCACATTTTACAAGCAAAGGCGCTATCTTCTTTTCTCACGATCTTTCAAGAACGTTTGTATAGAGACTAGCCTTGGAAGATAGAGGCCATATCTCCCTTAGGATCAGAGGGTAGACATGCTTACTGCCCTGTATAATAGTGTCTCTCTCCAGAGCAAAGCACAGGCATATTACCGCCCATTATAAAAGATTCGGGTTCCCTAAAGTCAGGGTTGCTCTCTTTTAATGAAACCCACTGCACGTACAGCTATTCATCTGGCCCATCTGTCTTGTCTCCATGGGACTTGGGGAAAGGGGAGTTGACATAAGTATGCAGACGCTGCTCTCTGCACGTCGAGCAATAAAGTCCTTTGTCTCTGACCCGAAAGTCTCTGGTCATCTGCCTGCATCCATGAAACTGAGGCAATTAACACGTTAGCGTAACAGGCAGTAAAATGTCAGCATGCCAACAGGGAAAATCTCAGACCCTTCACAGTTCTTGACATGCAAATACATATACAATAAGATTCTCAAAACATAAAACTATATTCATAGAAAAAAATGGGAAGGAAATATACCAAAATGCTAAGAGTCATTATCTCATAGTGATGGAATGGATAAGCTAGTTTTTAGGTTTTTTCTATCTATATCTTTTTGCATTATTCTTCCCTCCCACAAAATATCTTAAGACTGAACATTAAAAAGTTGCAAATGAAGCTTTTGAGTCACCAAATAAACTGCAGGTACATGCTTCAAATACTTGGCATATGCGAAATTTGCTCATTTTCCCATCAAGGTATTTATGTTGTCTCTGTCCCTCTCACTCTTTATGCACAGATAAGTGTAAACACACATACTTTCATATACACTCACATCTGGTACAATCTATATCATCTCCCACTTGGACAATGGCACTAATCTCCTAACTAGGCTCCCTATGTCCACTTTCATGTCCCTATGTCCTATGGCCCTTTTTAACCTATTTTCCTCTTCCAGGTCAAAATTCAGAACTACATAGCTTTAACAATTGCTAAAAGTCATCATCAACCTAAAGAATGACCCTTCTAAACTCCTTCTCCCCTATAATTCTATAACTTAGACTTTTCAGAACTTAACATGTATTTCTCCTCTTATAGTACGAGCAAATGTCCCTCTTATAATATCATCAAACGTCCCAATAAATTAATCTCTAACTCTCAGTTTTGTCGATCAAAGGAAAACATATATCAATTCCTAATTCTCTATAGATATTATCACTAAATACAGCCCCAAATCTAATTATTAAGATTCAAAATACATTGAAAATCATTTTTATAAAAGTATACATTTAAAACCACTCATCAACATTAATACCAATACAAAAAAAAACCATTTTGTTCTTCATAACGTTTTCCTTACTGCATTTTTTGTCTTTTGTTAGCTTTTGGCTAACAAATCTGTTTTATAAGTGCTGGTATTATACAATGATAGAACTCTGAATAAAATTAGTATAACAAGGATTATATATATTTTAAAACCCTCATCTAAATATTGGCCATGAATTAATGACAATGTCTTCGAAAATACCTTGATTGCTATCTACATTCAATAATTCCAGTCTACTTAAATCAAAGAGTAATTAGCAGAAGATAATAAAAATATACAAAGCTAGAAAAATAGGAACATTTCACGCTTTTTAGAAAGATGTTCTGAATATGTTAAAGCTATATCTGGTCATTATCTATTTGTAGAGGGGTGCCAGGCAAAGCAAACTCTTAATTCTAGGCTGACAGAGCCAGTACACCTTTTTTTAAGCAATAAGCTTTCTAAGATGAATTTAAAATAACTCTTCATTAAACTGATACATTTTAACTAATAATTTAAGTCACTGGGAGCTAATTCTGCAGGGTTATGGGTTTTCATTATCCCTACTTTGAAAGTCAGGAGTTTTTTTGTGAGTGAGGGATACCAAACATGGTTTTTAAAGATTAACTTCATCTGCCAGCCCTAAGTCAGGTTCTACACTTCCACGATTCCCATAAGCCGATCTGCTGATACATCTACTTAATGCATCTAATGACAAATACTTTACTGAAAAAACACAGAGGCCTGTTTTGAGAAAATGGCAAACAATGTAATAGATTAGGAAGCTTAGATTAAACGTTCCTGCTTTTTTTTTTTTTCCAACAGGGAATTTTGATTCAGCTTTTGAAAACTGGGAAAACAAATATTGGCAGTTCTGATGCCTCCTTTACATCTATATCTTTTAAAAAAGACTCAAGTATAAAGAGTGTACTAGTGACAAGACACTTGGATGTAATTTGGAAATGCAAAGAAAAATCCTCATTATTTTCCCCATCAAGTGAACCACCTTCTAGATTCAAGGCCAGATTTATATTGTTTCAAAAATTGTTACTGTCCCATCAACCTGAAGAAAGTTTCTATATGCCTGAAATCACTTTCAGCACTTCATTTGTCCTTTAAGCAACTTCACAGACAACACGAAAAGAACATATATACTCATCTTCAGACAGTTAGTGGGGTTAAGTATATGCCAAAGGCTTGCAAATTATCTTTAGAACACTGCAATGCTCCAGTATACAATTACTAAGGTGATCTGTCTGTGCCCCAAAATGTAGCTTAAAATATGAAAAGGAAGCCCAAATATTCTAGAAAGGAAGATAAGATAATGCAAAGAGAAATAAATCTATGAGTCTGTTGAATGCCAAGCTACGAAAGTGGACCATAGACAGCATTTTATCAAAGTGCAGCCTAAACAAACGTCAAGGGGAATAATTTCTTTAACAAATATGGGCAACAATGGAGTAAAAAAGGGGGGAGTTCTGTGCCCTCGCATGCATTTAGTCAGGGTTAACAATGGATAAAAATATGCACGAGAACACATTTAATAACCCTAAACTGTCATTCAGTTTGTAGGAGGTAGTCAAGATACAGCTAATAAAACACCAAAAAAATGGTTTTAGCCACCCTGAAAAAAAAAAAATCCTTGATGGAATAAAACAAAAGAGGACTGAAGGGCGTCTCCTGCCAAGATAAATGCCTTCTTTTGAGTGTTGCCTGTGGCTAACCTTCACAAAGAGAGCTCGAGAATCCTCTGATGATAATACATCACTACGTCACTTATCACAGTCAATTTAAAAGGGAGCTTTATAAACATTTCTATTTCACTCCCTGTTCTGTCGTTCTATTAATGATGACTTGAGCTCTGAGAAAGGGTCTAAAATTAATTTTAGGAGTTGTAAATGAGGCAGGGCAATTAGGAACTGTTATAAATTGGATTGGGGGGAGAAGCATTAACACAGTTTTTTCTTGTGGGCTCTTGTTTTAGTTAGCTGACCCATCTTTAGGAACACATTCAATTACAAAAGCAGATGCTTAAAAAAATGCATTCCATTAAGAAATGTTTGGATAATGACATACAAGGGAGAACCTACATTATGTATGGTGCTCAGCCTGCAGTCATGTTCTAATCATACTGTGGGAAAAAAAAAAATTCCGTTCAATCAACTTTTTCCAGTTAATTACTGTTTTCTTTCCCTCATGACCCTGAATCTTCAACCGTAAGTTCAGTAGGAGGTGACTTAAGACAGACGGTGACGAAAGATCCTGTTCAAAACAGCCTCTCTCTCACCCCTGGGGTGAGGGTGGGTGGAAGTTTGCTGTGATCAACCCTGGAGATAGATGCTCATTTGCCTAAATTTTAAAAGCTGTATTTTCAAGCGGCATCTTGAAAAAGAAAAGGCTTTTGATATCAATTAATATCAACACTACCCACCAGTAGAATGATGTATTGTGTATGCAGAAGGGCCCACGCAGAAAGCGAAGCTGCTCACACGAGGTGGAGCCCACAGGGTAAGATATATTTGAACAACCACGAGTTTCAGTAAGGACAAAGAACAGACCAGATTTGTAAAGGCCAGGCTTTGGCAGCCCAGACTCCTTAATGTGGCTTGTTCTCTGTCGCCCACCGAAAACTGACCTCAAGAAATAGTTTACTCCAATTACGAAGAATTCTGTCTTTGAAACCTAATAGCACACGACTGGAATTTCCTAACACAGGGGCCACGGAGTCTTGTGGAAGTTCTTTGCTCCATGCACCAGCTTCTACCCCACTACTCGCTCAGGGCATGACCCAGTGAGGCAGCTGGCCCACCCTTGGCCCATCCTCCAAGCGCAACTGGGCCAGGAAGCTCTAAAGTGGCAAGATTCTGTGCTTCAGGACACTAAGATGGCAAATGATGGCACCTCTTGGCATCCTGCTACAAAAGGGATGTTGGTGAGTCTGAGGCCAACCGATTTTCCCATATGGAAAAGGCCCAAGTCCAGAGGAGGACAAGTGCCAGGAAGAGCTATTGCCTCTATCCTAAATCGCTCTCTCCATTCCCATCCCTTTGGAAAACTGATAAAAAGACAATGAGGGATGGGAGGGACCACTGTCCAGGTCCTGGTAGAGGATGTGTATGAGGTATTACTGATTACTGTGTGCCTGATCCACATACACACACAAAAAAATAGAGAGAGAGAAAAATTACTTCTTTTGATTACCTGAGCCTATTATGATTTTTTTTAACTTACCAACACACATAAAATATCACTCAAGTCATTAAGACTTGATTAAGGTATCGATTTAGTGCCTGAGCTTTGAAATCGAAGACACCTGGGTTTGAATCTCAGCAATATCTTTTGTTTCTGTCACCCTGGGCACGTTACTTTACATCTCTGAAACATAGATTTCCTCACAATTGAACTGAGAAGGATAATAGTAACTCTCTCTTTGATTGTTGCGAAAGTTAAATGTGATAATGCGTGTAAAGATTCTGTTCAGTGCCTGACATGACCACACAAATGTTAGCAATTACTTATGATCATATAACACAGACACCACCAAATGTAAAGGTTCAAAAGTTTTGCATTATTTTCTACTGGGCTCCACTTTGTAGTAAACATATCTAAACATGCCAACGAGTCTCTCGTATTCAAGATATACTCTCTGAAATTAGTTTCGGTTAAGCTGCACAATTGACTTTTACGAGCTGATGTCTGTTTTGCAAACAAACTTAAAGGAGAAAAACAGAGCTTGAGTGTGGAGAAGAATCTGTTCATCATAGAAGAGTTGCATCCCAGACCAGCCAGGTCCAACCTGGTCAATAACTATTTAATATTATTCCACCCAAACTGATAGAAAAGGCCACACAGAAGTGGGCAAAACGTGATTTCATGTAGTATGAGAAATGGAAACGTGTTATGAAAACTGACCTTTTAAAAGTCAAGGTCAAGTGCAAAATCTAACCAAAGTTAACCAACTTCAAAACAAAAATTCTTCCATTAAAAAAAAACTTAAATAAAAATGGTAAATTTGGAAGCAGGAAGGGCAAGTGAAATGAAGGGATTCCAGGACCTACTAGCATACCAGGTTTTAGTGTATAATGTTCCATGACGCTCATTCATTCTTGTTATTCCCAATCAGTGACGAGAAGGCTTCTCTGTTGACCATTTAATTCTGCCAAGGCAGCTTTCTAGGTAAAATACACCCAACTAGACTCCTTCAAAGGGTTATTGGTGATTGATAATAAGAAAACTAAATACATCTGGACTTCACTGGGGGCCAAAGCTTTGCCCAGCATCCACCTAAATTAAACCTATTGTCCATGGATGATCAGTTACTGTCAAGTGACTTGTCTCATCACATTAACTTTTTTGTTGGAAATGAACAATTGCCAGAAAACAGGTCACTGATGTCAAGGATTAGCCCCCAGAACATCCGATCAATTATTTTTTTCTTATTGGTGGGATGTATATGTATGTATGCTTGTGTGCATATACTTAAGTTTCCCAAAAGGAAGTATATTTTAATTTTCCTTCTATTGTACATTTAAGGCTACTAAGATTTGTCAATAAGTCTTTGCACAGAACAGCAAATTGCCCTCCTGTATCTTGAACTAAATATTTCCCTTCTTAATTTGAAATTTTTGTGTTAAATCAAACCTCCCTTTGTTTATGTTTACATGGAACAGAACAGTCCCATAAGCTAAATTATAATGAAAAACAAAACAGATTGTCATGTCATTGCTGTAAGAGGGATAGAAGCAGGAGGGGGCACATTCCAGAATTTTGTTAATGCAACATTTGAAGAAAATCAAATTAAGATTCTGTGGAGCAAATCTTTGTAGAGAGAATTACAAAAAAATTGAGTTTGTTGGAAGTGTCTCCTTTGAGAGAGTTCATATTCACGGGAAGGAAAAAAGCCGTTGTGTTTCTGCACGGCGGGAAGGAAAGAGAGAGTGGGTGTTTGTGTGTGCTGTGAGTGACTGTAGTGGCTGGGAAAAAAGCAGGTTTCCAGTAGGGGCAGGGAGGCATGATACCCAACAGGCAGGAGGGCTAAACAGATTCCCATCAACCTGAAGCTGTTCTCCCATGCTGTACCGGCCACGGAACTGAACAATAATTCAAGATAGCCTATGGGAGTCTTTCTTTGGGAAGCTGATGGCTTTCGGAGCATCCTCAAAGATGCAATTCCTCATATAAATGTCTTTGAGAAGTCTGGATTTTAGGTCTGCCATCTCGTGGCCATTGCAATAAATACTGCCCTCTTCCATTTTTTTCCAAAGTAATTACACCTCTATAATCTGTATTCTAAAAACATACCGCAAAGGGTGCTTACTAAAAAAAGGAACTTTAGCCACAGGAGTGCTCCATGATGCAGAGAGAGCTAGGGCATTTCACATTCTAATTCCCTTTCTGCTCACATTTTTCATTCCTTGATGAAAGCCCAGATTCAAATTATCATTTATCAAATTATCAAGTAATCATTCAACATAGAATTAGGCCTGCTGAGAAGTTGGTTAAGAGGTGATAGGCATGTTTTAGGTGCCTACTTTTTTTTAAAGAGATAACTTAATGGACACATAGTTGCTTCCAAATAAATGAAAGTCTCACCATTTCTGTACTTGCCATAGATTTGCTAGAAGAGCACACAGAATAAAACAGATTGTAAATCCAAAGGAGCTTCATACCTAAAAACTAGGAGGATATGTTTTTCTGGAAATAACAAAGTCCAAATGACAGAGATCAGAAATACACAATTCAACATTGTGAGGGAAAGAAGTGAAACCAAATTTATCACAGTTCCATGCGGGGAAGAAATTGCTAAAATGCTGCCACGAAAACACACTGAGCCTGTCTAATGCACACTCATTAACCACTTGTTGAATGTGTCAATGGGAGAGAAAGCAAATGCTCGTGGCCATTTTCTTGGCAAGGTTTCATCAATGTATCATAACCTCTAAACTAAGAAGAGATGCAAGAACATATTCAATAACGATAAATTATTTTCAGAGCCCAAATTCCAGCGGTATATAACTATGCATATACATACATACACCTAAAGTATTGCATTGCTAAGCAACTGATTTAAAAGACATGCAGAACAAAGAGCTGCAAAAATCAGCTAGTGAATCCAGAAATATGAGAAGTTATATCAGTTACCTGAAATTTCTGGATTTATGAATACAATACATGGGACACTACCAGCGTGCTCCTTCTCAGAGGGTGAGGGAATGCGAAACCAGACAGCGGATGCAGAATGAAAGAGTCTGGTAAACTACCTGAAAGCACTCCACATCTGGAAAGAATCGTTGGGGAACCAGCCCAAGACACAATGGTATAGAAAGCAGTCTCAGATTTACAGTATGGGTGGCCTTGTGGCTCATGGAAGTGAAATTTCCACTCCGGGAGGAGCGATCACTAGAAGCAGGAACATTTCGGATGTGAAACTATGAAGTCCAGCCTGAAGCAACTGAAATGAACGTGTTCCTCTGGGGTAGCTCTTCACCGGCCACACAAGGAAGAATAAACAAACCAGATGATCAGAGTCCAGTTCTTCGATTCCTTTGACACATATTAACTGAGTGCCACTGCATACAAGGTACCAAGGAGGAAAGGACAAACAAGAAGGCTCAACCCCTGCTTCCGTGGACTTTACCACACAGCAGACGCCAGACACTCTCCATCCACACAGTCATGAGATGAGCTGACCCTGCAATGATGCCACAAAACGCAAATAAATACCCTTCTATTTCCATCAGGAACAAATACCAGATCATCAGCAATGCCATGCAAAGACGATATTCTTGAATCCTGTTTACTAATCCAAAGGCTGGGCATAGGATTCCACATGGCATTTCCACCCACATGTATCAAATACTGAGATAATCAATTCAAAAGCTCCCTCCCATCTTGTCCTCTTCATTCTGAATGTCTAGTGAAATCCAGCTGCAATCTAGAAGGTCAAAAATAAACAAATAAATAGAAATCCGAAACCTCATATTCATAGCTATTAGGCTAAATGATATGAAGTGCACTTTTTTTGTGGATCAGAAAGAGTTGAATATCGGCAATTTCCTGAAGTTAACCTAACAGTTTTCTTCCATAATAAAAGGCAGCTTTATTGGTTTCTTTGTTTGCTTGTTTATAATACATGTCCATAGATAATTTTAATTCTTTATCACTTTCTACTCTCAAAGACTTAAAAAGTTGAGGCAATTCCCTCTCCACAATATCCAACTATTATCCTACGTGTACCCAAGATTAACTACTAGAGGCAATTAACCCAGTCTATAGGAGAGAGCCTGCTACACAAATCAGAGGGATAGGAGGGGAACTAGAAGCCCAGAAAGAAGACAGAGCTCAGTCCCTTAATGGGGGCCCCCAGACCTGGAAAACCACTTAGTGAGAAACTTCCTGGTGACCAGACCCCAACCTGACACTGATTACCACTCCCCAAGATACTGACCTGTTGACTGATTGCTTTGAGATCAGATCATCTATCTCCCGGGACAGCCTTGGGGCCGCCCAGACCCACTGAGCAGCAATAGAGCCCCTTCCTTTAGATTTGAACTTCAAGTCACAGGGCATAAGGCAGGAGTCAAAGAAGAACGGGGTGCAGAACTCCTAACGGAGTTTTCCAAAGTCTCATTGATGAGAGGCTCCCCTAAAAAAGCATCCTTGAGGATGGCGATACACTCATGGGTAGTGGCATAAAAGAACAGTCTAATGTCAACCAGAGTCCTAATCTCCACCCACATCTGAAGACAATTTACTATGAACAAAATACTGTGCTAGGCGCTGTGAGAGATGAATAAGGGAAAAGGCTTGCGAATTCTTTGGGTAAATAAAGCAAATGCATATGAAAAATTAAATCACAAATCAAAAGATAAATAATAGCTGATTAATGACTCCATTGTTAGGATGGAGGATACACAATTATTAATAGTTATCATTTTGTTGACCTTATGCATATGTGAGGCATAAGCAAAGTATATTGTTTCATTTAGTCCTCTCAAATTATCTTCCATGGATAAAGTTACTAATTATTTCCTATTGTGAAGTTGAGTAAACTGAGTCTATGAGATTTAAGTAGATGCTCAAGGTCACATTGCTTTTAAATGGTGGAACTGGAATTTGAATTCAAGTCTGTGTGCCTTGGTCATTTTGCTAAAATGCTTGGTGGTAAGAAGGAAGAAACATTCCTTTGGTCTGGGATGAAGGGGGTAGGCTTCACAGAGGACAGGAGTGATGGTTGGGTGTGAAGGAGGGCTGGACTGGAGGGCTGTGGAAGGAAAAGAGGGGCTTCCAGACAGGGATGAGCATCTGAGGAAAAGCTAAGAGGATTCAGTCATTTAAAATTACTTCTCTCTTGCTTATTTAAGACTATTTCCAGCTGCATAACTTCCAGGGATGTTAGAGTACCATTAAGGAAAAAGTGTGGCCAAATTAGGTAATTCCTAAGTGCCAACCTGAAGACTGGTACTGGCTTGTGCTGAAGTTTTCGTACATGCATGTACACACGCACTCACACACACATATACAAGCACATAGACACTCATTCACACATGCACACACACATGGGGACATAGACAAATATTATGGGAGTAAGATCGCCAACACCCTTTCTAGGAAACAGCAGCCTTTTATTCTGAAATCAAGGAATGTCCTTCCTACTTTTTGGTGTTAAAATACCCTTTTATCAAATGATGGTGATAGTAGTTAACACTTGAATAGGCTTATTTAATTTAATTAGCTTATTAAGCTTTATGTTGTTTTCAAAAATATTTTTCATATTATTGGTCCCTGATATCCAAGGGAAAACAAGCACTCATTTGGTTACCGAATATTATTATAGTTATGGTATGTTTGAGCAACATTTGGGGCATTCCCTCTGGTCCCCCTTGACTCTGCATAGATGGGGGCTTGTCTTTCCTTTTGAAAAGTGCTTGACATTTCCCTAAATATTGCTGAGACTTCCAAGCAGGCTGCCTTGTAAAAGTCATTGTTGTTAGTGCCATTAGGTCAATTCTAACTCCTAGTGACCCTGTGTACAACAGAGCAAAACCCTGCCAGGTCTTTGTACACCATCCTCTCACCTTCCAGTGCTATATCAGACAACGCTCGGCTGCTATTCATAGGGTTTTCATGGCCAATTTTTTCAGAAGTGGGTAGCCAAGTCCTTCTTCCTAGTCTGTGTTAGTCTGGAGGCTCTGCTGACACCTGTCCACCGTGGGTGACCCTGCCAATATTTGAAATACCGGTGGTATAGCTTTTAGCATCACAGCAACACGCAGCCATCACAGTAAGACAACCGACAGACAGGTGGCGTGATTCTCTGACTGGGAAATGAGCCTGGACCATGGCAGTGAGAGTGCCAAATCTTAACCACTAGATCACCATGGTTGGCTTATAAACATCATGTTGAACCCCAACTGTTCTTACTAAGTGAACATTCCTTTGACAATAGTGAAGTCTGTTTCAGATATCCTTTCCTAAGGATATAGGTGAAGAATAATCTTTTATTTCACAAATAGTCCCTGTAAGGCGTGAGGTCCAAGTCCTTGTGGGGGTCCTCAGTGTCTAGAGAAGGAAAGAAAAGCTGGTCAACATTAATCCTTAGGAAAACCACATCTAAAGGTGCCCAGAGGGTCCAATGTGAAATATGACATATTCTGCCTCTCCTTTCATTGTCCCTTTTGTTGGATTTTTAATACAATATGTATATGTATGGAACCTATGAATATGGGAATAATCAGTGTCTGGGAAGAGTTAGGAACACAGTAGTTATTCCTTCAACTATCTGCTAAAGTGAATACAGATGAAGCTTGTTCCAGGGAGACCCTAAGATTTGAACTAGGACATCAGGATGGAAGTCACAGGTAGGTAAGGCTGATGTCAATTCAATAACAGAACACTGGCTAAATCACAGCCATCAACAATAGCATGGGCTGCCTTGTTCCCATGTCTGAAGGTTTTTGTGCAGAAAACAGAGGACCACGTCAGCAATTCCTAGAGAAAGAATTCTAACAAAGGATGAGTAATGTGACTAAACACATGTTTTGGTTAAATTTCTTTGGATTGCAAGCAACAGAAACTGATACTGGCTAACTTAACAAAGACAGGAAGTATTAGAGGGATACTTGGATAGATCAAGGGAAAAAAAAAAGATCTAACAAGTGAGCTTTAGGAAGGTCAGTGAGGAAATCGTTCCAGGACCCTCATAGCAGGAAATCCCAAATCCTTCTTGGGAAGACATACCATTTATATAATAACTCTCCTACAATCTTCAGGCTTAATGGAAAAAGACTAATGTTTGACCATCTTGGAAACAAAATAGATTAGCCCAATCCAGGTCAACTAGCTATAGCCTGGGGTCCCTATCACTGGGAACTCACCCTAAATAACAGAGTCACATCAAAAGAAAAGGGCATAACTATGATTTGAGGGCCACCCTAATTGGCAACTACTCCAATGATCTTATAGCCTGAAGGATCTGTTTTAGTGGTGTGCTAGAATTGGCTGCTACTGGCTATTGAGAGTCAATTACATACATCTCTTTCCAACTCCATGGTCAGTCTGTACCTCGGCCATAGTATAAGTATTTACACCACAGAAATTGGCAAACACTACCAATCAGAGACTTTTTTTTTTCCATTGACCTGGTTTACCAGGAAACCATTGGCCTATTTCAAGATTATTGAACAGTCTTGCCAAGACTCCTATACATCCCAGAGGACATGCCATAGATCCCACAATAGGGAATATTTAGCTGACATTCACCAGGATTTTTTCTGTGCTGAACATTATACTATTATATAGCACTCTAACACTATACTTCACACTATACTATTCTAACTCCTTTATATGTATTAACTCATTCAATCTGCGCAACGATCTAATGAGGTAGGTGCTTTTATTTCCCCATTTGACAGATAAGGAAATAGAGACAGAGAGGGGTGAATTAGCTTGCCAAGTTCACATGGCTAATAAGTGGCAAAGTGGAGATTTGAACCCTGGCAGTCTATAATTTAATAAGTCCTCAAAATAAAAAAGACAATATATAACTGTTGTTCTGAGTTGTGATACCCTTGACACAGAAAAACCAGACAACCCAATCACTTTGAACCCTGTGAGGACTTGGCTGAACTCCAACAAAAGGATCACCCTTCAGTCACGACGCTGCTGTCAGTCAGAGCAGCCCAGAACATCTCACAACTAGTGCTTGGATGTTCACTCCTCTCATTACCCGGGATGCCCATGGACTGAAGCCAAATTCAAAAGCTGCTACAAATCTACAGGAAAGAGAGTGATTCACAGTGTACACTGCCAGAATTCCCCAACTGAGTGACAGCAGCATTTCAGGAGTCAGTGGGCAGTGCTTATCACAGGTGTTCCTGAATGTCCTTGACGTTGCAACACCAATGAAAAAGGGGAGAGAAGTCTGAACCTTCAACCTACCTCCCCCACTAGTACTACTGAGATGTCGGGATGGAAAACAGAAAGCAGGGGTCTAATAGAGAGACAGTCACCTGATTTCAGATGTGTGCCTTGGACAAGTCACTTGACATTATGCATCTTAGCTGTGGGGCCTATAAAATGAAAATGATTTTATCTACCCCCAAGGTCACTTAGAGGTTCAAATGAGATGACTCACAGGAAAGCTTCCAGTACACTGCAAAATCTCACGAAAATGGTGAGCATTACTGTCAGCAGCATCCCTACTCACACAACCGTGGCCTCTAAAGCCCAAACAGTGATGATACAGTTTGATTTATCTCAAACAATATCTGGTATGGACTCGCTATGCACAAGGCACTGCTTCTATCAATTAAGCTCATCAAGCCAGTATAAAATCGGAGGGTGGATGAAAGTTTCAGCTGGGACAAATGTCAGTCCATGAAGGGGAAATGACTATCTGAAGGAAAAACAAGATAGCTTTCCTTTTCCAATGATTCCTTGAGAGAAGTGACCATAATCCATTGTCAGAAAAGACAATGGCTATTTCTAAATAGACTTAAAATTTTTTCAATTTTTTAAATCCACTGAAGATTCAATGAATGTTTGTTGAGTGAATGAATGGGATTCCACAGATCTGGATTCAAACACTAGTCCTGAAGCTCTATCATCTGTGTGACTCTGGGAAAGTCAATTAACTCTGAATCTCAATTTCTTCATTCGTAAAACGAGAATAATAATCCTTACTCTTACAGGTATTATATGTGATAAAATATGTAAACCATTTGACATATTTAGTCAAGTATAAGCAGTTATTACTACTACAAATGCAAGCTTTAGTTATTACTACTATTATTAGTTTAGTTCATTAATTTACTATTATTATCAGCTACAAAATAAATATGTTCAAACCACCAATTGCCAAGGGAGTAATATGAGTATTCCCAGCTGCTAGAGACCAGAAAAGAAAGCCATTTAAAAAAAAAAAAAAAGGAATGTTGAGTAACGATAGTCTCAGTTTTCTGTATTTGTGTCTAGAGATTTAATATGTTCCTAGTGTTTACCACGGTATCGCAATTCCACTTCCGCACGCTTAAGCAAATGTAAATTGGAAAGTGGAAATGAATTTTTATGATAAGTGCAAAAAGAAGAACTGCATTATAAAATTGACAGTGTATCCAAGACAACTTTTCCACTCTAGACTTGGCTGCCTTTTTTTTTAATCACTTAGCAGGACTCTTTTGAATATCCAAATCCAATATTTCAATGGATCTTCATAGCCAAAAAACTTTCTGCAAAGGACTAAAGCAGCAGCAAAGTGTCATTAAGAATATGAATGTAATTCACTTGAAGAAAAAAAAATGTGTGACTGTGAGAGTTGCCTTTTCTTACGTAACGAATTAAAAAAAACCACAATATTATAACAGGAAAAATACTAGTGGATTGCTATGGTCAAATAAATAAAAGTCCTATCAATTTATTTGTAGTTTCTCTTTGAAACCTCAAATAGACACAGGTGCTAAACGTCTGTCTTTGTCCTGTTAAAGTCTGAAATTCCTAGGCTTTTCTATCCTAAAGAACTCAACATGAGCTGTGACAATTCTTTGCTCAAATCTAATTAATTTAGCTTCTAGCTTAGAAAAAAAATAAAGTATCTATAACCCACAAGTTGTAACAATATGGCAAAATAACTATTGTATTCTTAAGGAAAAGCTGCATTCTTTAAGTCATTCCTCAGTTTAAAAAGGGAGGGTAGAGGAGACACAGTAATTGTCATGATATGAAGATAAAAATCTAACTCCATTTTAATAATTTTTAAAAGCTAATTATGAATAAAATGCTTGGAGTTCTAATGATTGGCTATTAATCTTTTTTTTTTCAACTTAACCATTTCCTCAAAGATCCATCTGCACTTCATTTATTTATTTCCACAAAAAGACGGCTTATAATTCGCTTATCCCAAATTTGAAATACTGGTTTGTCTGTAAATATGGAAGCCTAGAAGAAGCCCTGGTAATTGGTGCTTTTAGCCGCCCACTTAATCTTGCTTAAATTACCAGCATTCACAATGAGGAATGACCGAGAGGCACAGGTTGTGTAACCACCAGGATGGCAAATGTAGGGAATGAGGTTAATAAAGATTATTGTCAGGAATCTGATCGTTCTTCCAAATTACGGTAATCATTGAGTCACAAATTAAGAGCACTTGCTAACGAGAAGCAAAGTGACGGCCAACTTCGGTAGTTAAGACATTATTGCTTCTGTAAACGCTAAATTCAAGTATAAAGTCGACATGTAATCTTTAACTCCCTGAACACCCCAATTTGGCCACTAAAGATGCTGTTTTACATTTCCAAACATTTTCCCCTGTCACTACTTTTTATACTTCAGTTCTCAGGTTGTAAGTATTTGTTACTTGCAAAGCAGCCCCCTTTGAACACTGAATCATGGGAGGCATTTGTAACTAACTGCCAATGCCGCCTGCCAAACAAAAACTCCCTGCTGGTGACATGACCACCTAGTGACCTCTAAAAATGTTGTAACAATGTGAAAAATAGCTCCCTCTTGTAGGAAACAGCAATTTTTAAAATTAAACGTACATCGAAGGTTCGCTCATATACAGATAAATGGTGTTCAGAGTCACCTTCTCTGTTTCCAATTTCAATCTTTTGAAACCCAGCCCAAACCTAAATAAATAAACCTTGATACTAAGAAGAAACTAAGAGCTCAAGAGCCTTGTGATTTTGCAAACAGCTTTTTTCCATTTTCAAAAATCTAAACTCTGGGCCAGACACAGAACAGGTAATGAAAAGGAACAGGCTTGGCAGTCCCTCTGTGGTTCTAAGCTGAAAAATACGTCAGGCAGAAATAAGTGGCTATAATTTGGCAGGCTTAACGTCTTTAAAAGTTTGCAGCTTGCTAGAGAAAAAAAAAAATTTTTAAACAGTTATAACATTTACAAATTGAAACACAATCACTAAGCTAAAAAGCCACCTTGACGTAATGTCATTATCCTTAGACTTTTAAACATACTTTTATCATCTTCAAGTGTTTTTGCACCTACATCACAGTAGGTGCACACCTAATAGTAGGCACACATAATGGTAGGCACTGACAATTATTAAAACTGGGGGCACCGGAGGCTTTTTGATGCTAACATGATCTTACGTAACTGTAATATTGGTGAATTCCGTTTATGCCATTTGACATCAAAACATTCAAGGCTAGTCTCACTTTAAAAAGTTCAAGGGAGCTTCCCATACATGCCCAATGGGACACAAGAAATGGGAAATTGGACTTGACAGTAAGTATTTTTGAAGCTGTGGATCACTGTTTTTCCGGTTAGCTTATCTTTCTAAAATTTCAAAATTAAAAGTCTCAGAGCACCAGAGGTATGACATGTCAAAGGTTGTTTGACTTGAATGTGTCTGTTGTTCATCCTGACATCTCCTTCTGATGAATTATTTCCAAACACTGGCCAAAGCCATGAAAAATCAAATCAGCTTGAAAACAAAGGGGCACTAGCAAATGTTTGTTTCCAAGCCATTAAAATGCCTGGAAGATCACTCATTTTAGAAAAGGTAGCCAGTCCTTTGTGCCTCTTCAAATCTTTCTCACTTATCACCCCTCCCCACGCTCCCCTACCAAGGCAAAGAAAACCACTTTAGTTTCCCTTCCTCGAACAGGGAGAAAACAAATGTACCTACTTTTAGCTCTGATTTAAAAATAAGATACAAAGAACAAAGAAAAAAAAAATGCATACCCAAATTCATGTTAAAATATGCTTCTACCTTTTCAAATTTTAGCTTAAAACACACTTTGTCAATATGCTGACATACCAAATTAATACGCTTTTGGTGCACGTGCTCCACGCTGACCTAAAAACTACTCCCCTTGAAAATAAAGTGAGTCTTGGCAATGAGAAAAGAGCACCAAATGCTATTAGCGTACAGCATGGTGAATTTTGACATTTCCAGCCGAGGAGGGCTTTCCCTTATTTTGTGACACTTTCCTCAGCTTTAATTAGCAATTGTTCTGGAAGACTTATCTTCTACAAAAGAGCACTATGATATTACTGAGCATAAAGCAAATTTGGATTTTTAAAGAAATTCGAGAGGTAGTAGAGGACCTGCCTTCCAGGCTGACCTCTCTATCTCAGGCTTCGTCGTGAGGCAGTTCATGCTGGCAATATGATTTGACTAGTATTAAATCCAAATTCATGTGATAATTATAATTATGCATATAAAATCATTATAATACAATTACATTTGGTGGATGTATATGAAATTTCCAGTGTGTGGGTATGTTTAATCCACAGAAGTGACAACATAAGATTCAATCTAATAATAAAGTGCCTTACTTTCTGCATCTATGAAATGAGTCCAATAATAATTATCTCACAAGATTGATGTGGCAAGTCAATGAACACTGTATATAAAGGACTTAGAGTGCCTGGCACATGGTAAGCATTCAATAAATAAATGTAGTAGATGGAGGAGGAATTATAAACCTGTAAATGTAAATCTAATAGTTAAGGCTATTGCCACTACGTAAACATGAGCTGTTTATCAAATAGCTTACAATTTAAGAGATGTGATCTTACATTTTTACAATGAAAGCACATTACTTACAATTTAAGAAATGTAATCACAATTCTTAGTTAATATTAACTACGTGTTCTCAATCAGTCTAATATCTTTAAAAAGTCAATTTTATTTTAGGCCCAGGTAATATTTCTCTCTTGTAAAAGACAGTTCTATCAAATCAAGATAAATATTATATATACATACATACATTTATGTCTTTGAGTTCTTATTTTCTGTATTCAAATAACAATAGGGACCATTTTCTCATCTGGAGGAAATTACATTTGATCCTGTTACAGTGGGTAAAAAATTAACTAACTCTTTTCCAATTTCTTGGCTATCCAATATTTCCCAGCAATTCTCTAAACTGTGGCAGGTGACTCTAGTAATCCACTAGTCTCCCCAAAATTAACATGGACTGTTCTAAGTTCATGAAGAAGAGACAGTGCTCCAAATTTAAATGTCACCTAAAAATCTTCCATGCAAAAAACTATATCATACTAAATTATCAACTTCTGAAAGATTAAGGGATTGAAATCTATGGCTGAGATAGTCTAGGATTTTTGAAATATATTAAACTGAATCACGTGAATTGGGTTCCCCAACTTCAAACTACCCACACCACAGCCACTCCATTCACACCCAGGAAGATCATAGAAACCTCTGCCTCTTTTCATTTGTGCTTTTCCTAGAAATCCAGCATCCTCAGAACCACTTCTTCTTTGATTGGTATCATGAAAGATGAAGGGCCACTAACGAAGAGAAGGGCTTCCTACTATCCTTCAGAGCCCCCAAGTGGCCTTATATGCCTGTTAGGAATTTTTGGACTTTTAAGATCCCTGCTCCCATTTTACAACTTTCTGAGTTAGATTTTCTTGTCTCATAGGACATTGCTAGTCTGCACACTGTGGACTGGCACTCAGACAAGGTGGGTCATGTCTGTAGCCAAAAGAAATCCAGCCATTTAATCTATGGAATTGTGGATACTGGATCTTTCCACTCTTCTTATTATACGTTAAAAGCCAAACCAACTCCCTTGCAAAAATCTCAAACTATATAACATTTTCCAAGAAAGTTACAGTGGGTTTATGTCAATGAAAGTGAATAGATCAAATGTATTCTTCAGCAAGGTCTCTACCAACAAATTAAGCATATTAAAAGAGAGTCCATTTTGGAAATTCCCAACACTTGGCCTGCCAAGGTGAGGGCTAACCACCAAATTCCACCAGATAAGGTGGTTTTTCCTTTTTCTTTTTAAATTATAGACTCTGACTAATTCTTGCTATTTTTAGTTCTTAGCAGTGGAATTTCAATTTGGAATAAAATTTTACTCCCTAACAATTAAGCCAAACCTCAAAGCAACTCTGTTTTACAACATTTCAGGCTTCCCTCAATCTACCTATCTGTGGAATTCCTCCTTTGTACCAATCCAACAGAAAGTAATTAAAGCAAATTGGACAGTATTCTAAAGGAAATAGTCTCCGAGTTACCGCATTTTTGTGCCATTTCTTCTTATCATTTTGAAAATTACAATCATATTACAATTTTAAGAAACAGCTTTCTAAATTTTTTATGAATACAAGAAGATGACTACTTCCACAGTTCATTTAAATGGCTCAGGTCTTACTCCATCTTCTCGACATTTGCACAGAAAGAAGTGTTCGCCATTGTCTCCTCCCCCTCACTGGGAGTCGGACCAGCTGGGACATTTTAAGTCTCTTTCATTAAAAAAAGAAGGTTAAGGTCAAAATAAGTATGATAAACATGGTAGTTTCTATTCTCAATACTCAAGGACGAAAGACTAAACAACAAAAAAATGTAACATTAAAATTCACTAAATATATGATGAAGATTGTTTTTTCTTCCCTTGCAACATAATCATGGAGGAAAAAAGGGTTTTGGAAAACAGCAGATTTCACCTTTAGTAAATCTAGTCTTTTAAATGAATCCAGTAGTTAATTTTACAGCTGCACATTCCTTAAATTTATATGTTTCCAATTATCTGAATGACTGACACTTTCAAGTTTTACAGTTGATTTTGAAGAACAGTGCACTTAAACTTACACGGAGAATATTTTTACAAAAAAGAAAAAAGAGTAATAAAATTGTGCTTTATTTTAACAAGTTCATCTTTGTACTTTTGAAGTTTTGCATTTTGGTTGAAGGTTCTTTAAAAGTTAGTAAATTCCAAGACTGTGACTTTTCATAATATAAACTTGGTTATTGAGCTTAACCTTTCTACCTACAGAGTGTCAGCACATCTCCCTGACATAACCCCCTACCAAACAGTAGTCCAGTGTCAAGGTTATCACATGAAAACAGACCACAGGCTTCAGGCTCATCCTTTTCTGACGGCTGAAAAAGGCAAATTCACAGGACTGACAGAGTAACACGTTGACATCAGAGAGCCTGTGATACCATAGGTAAATTGATGTGCCTCCTGCTGTCCAAAGTCAAGGAGCAGACTGGACTCTTCAGAAACACGTTCTGGGGCCATTTTATCTCCCAATCACCTTCTTCCTTAAAGGTAATAGTCTACTGTCCGTAATGTAAGCAAATATCTCAGTTAGGTTGAAAAAAACTGAGTAGGGGCACTTTGGATACCCCTACCCCGTGTTTTTAATAATAGTTACATGGATCAGCTCTTTGATATTTGCTGCATATATGGGTGGAAATATGTACTTTCTTTACTTTTTTTTCTTTTTACTTTTGTTTTTTTCACTTTTACTCTTTTACTTAGCTCAGAAACACTTGAAATAGACTGCCTAGCAAAACTTAGTTACCAAATCTAGTTGCTATTCAACACATTATTAAAGTATGTTCGTACATATGTTGGGGAGAAAAATGAGTGGACTATGATGCACAGTTAACATATCGCTTCACCCTGAGAGTGGATCACAACAGTAGATAAAGTTGGGAAGACTACCCTGAGGACATCCCTATTAAATGCTCGTTCATATCAAATCTAGCTTCCCACAGGATGTCTCTACTGGTCTGCAAGGAGTGCATGAGAATGTGCTGTGTAAAACAACTCTTAGATAAGATAATCCAAAAATAACGCTACAATTATTTGACACGTATAATAAGCATATGGAGTCAGTTAACTGAGAAATGAAATACAGCAAACGGTAGTGGTGCTTTCACTTGTTTCTGGAATAGGAGAGCTTAAAAGGGTTTGATATAAACCTGTGGGAGAACAACAATGATAAGCCACAAACCCCTCTCGAGAAAGAGCAGGTAGGCCCAGTGTGGATTGGGACATGCCAAATGAGGAGACAGGAGATGTAGTCTTAAGCATCACCATGTGCTCATTGTATGATCCAGAGCCTTGGCCAAAATTAAGGTAGATGCTTTGAGGATTAAATGAGATAGCACACTGACACTGATAACACAAATAAAAGAGGTTGCTGCTGCTATTATTACTGTTGTTGTTCTTACTGTCTTGCTATTTCTAGCATCATCACTGTTATCATTACTATACCTCAGGTGTCAGCACACTTTTTCTGTAAAGGGCTAGACGGTAAATATTTTAGGCTTTACAGGTAGGGATGCCAGATTAAGCAAATAAAAATATAAGAGACCAGTTAAATTTGAATTTCAGATAAACAGTGAATACTTTTTTTGAGTATAAGTATGTCCTATGCGATATCTGGGACATGTTTATACTAAAAATTTATTCATTGTTTGCCTGATTTTTGAATGTTTGAATTTTTGTAGTGTGACAGCAGCCATGACAATACATAAACAAATGGGCATGGCTGTGTTCTAATAAAACTCTATTTACAAAAGCAGATGACAGATGATGGTAGGAGTTGGCCCATGTGCCAAAATTTGCCGACCTATACCACAGCTCAAAATTGAGCCTACAATGAGTGAAACAGCCAGCCCTCGTGGTCTAGTGGTCAAGATTTGGTGCTCTCCCCATCGCAGTCTAGGTTCGTTTCCTAGTCTAGGAATCACACCACCCACCTAGAATTGTCATACCGTGGCAGCTGCATGTTACTGTGATGCCGAAAGCTATGCCACCAGTACTTCAAATACCAGCAAGGTCAGCCATACTGGACAGGTTTCAGCAGAGCTTCCAGACTAAGACACACTAGGAAGAAGGACCTGGCCACTCACTTTTGAAAAAATTAGCCCTGAAAACCCTATGAATAGCAGTGGAGCACTGTCGGATATAGCTCCAGAAGATGAGAAAAAAGACTGGGGATGGGTTCCACTCTGCTGTACACAGGGCTGCTAGGAGTTGGAACCAACTCGACAGCACTAACAACAATTGAGTGAAATAATCAGATTTAATAAAAGGATGGACTATTCTAAACATGGTGAATGGAACATTTTTTTTTTCATTTATATAAACAGTATAAGCCTTTGCCACTGCCTAGGTATAATTCCCAGGTCTTCGTATCTGCTACTTTGCACAGGAAAACGTTTCTTAACTTTGCAATGTACCTGAGAATGCAGCCATTGAAAACCATTTGACACACATAGATGTTCCAAAATTGTATCGGCTATAATAGATACACAAATGAATGAGACTCTGGCCCTGTCTTCCAGCATCTCCCACCCCAGGACACAAATTAATGAGACTCTGGCCCTGTCTTCCAGCATCTCCCACCCAGGTCATGAGAATTCATTTTTTTAGAAAAGCAGTATTAAAGGTAATCAATATTGTAAGCTAGTTAGGTCAAGCAATGCTTGGCCAAGGTCGGTATAAGAAACTAAGGGACCTCAGCTGGCTTGGACCTGAGAAGGCAGTGTGGCTTTGTCTTGGTGACAGAAGACATGCACTCAAGTAGTTCACTTAAATGAGGCAGAAAAATATAATCAAACTGGGATGTTTAGTCAAAAAAGAAAAGGCTACAAAAGAGAGAAGCCAGGAAGAGCAGCTGAATATCTAAAGGACTATTGTGTGGGGGAGAAACTCAATGTATTCCATATAGTTTCCAAGGGACCCGAACTATTTCATGCAGCTTGAGATGGCAGAACCAGAATCCAGTTGAATTCAACATAACAGTTCTCTACTAAGCATGTACTAAGTAGGTCAGCCAGAACCTGGCCATATGTAGGTTACAGTCTACAGTCTACAGATTTGTGAGGAAATGGCATTATTAGGGACTTCAGGAATGACCAGGATTTGGCCAGAAGAAAGGGATGGGAGGCAGTCTGCAGGCAGATGGGAAAGCATTGGCAAATGCCCAAAGCATAAAGAGAACTTGGCATGTAGAAGCACAATAAGAAGTTCAATGTGGCTAGAGAGTGGGTCATCAGTGGAAGAATCTCCCAGGGATGCTGATGAGACATTAAAGAGTCTAAACTAATTACTAGGTAGGTATTAATTTTACAGAAGTGGAATGTGCCTCAACTTAAGGAAGAAATGCCTAGCATTGATGGAATGCTGCCCATCCATCGAATTCTCCAAGAAGGGGGAGAATGGCCATCTTGACAGAGACTGTGGAGAGAATTCCTGTGCTGGGCAGGAAACTGCACTCATGAGGAAGATATGTGGGGTGTATCTGACATTAAACACACCCAAATTCAGAGATGGACTCTGCCTCCTATCAACTGGGTGACCCTGAACTTCAGTTCTGCCATCTTTAAAGGAGAAGGGTTTTATTGTCCTTGTAGGGTTGTTGTGAAATTTAGAAACGATGGATATCCAGTACCAAGCATAACTGTCTGGCACATAAAAGGTATTCAGTAAATAATATAAAGATTCTCTGATTGTACATTACGGGCATTTTCAAATATACAGAAAAGGAGAAGAGAAAAGTATAATAAACATCCACAAGCCCATCACTGAGACTTAACAGACAGGCCATATTCTCTCATCTTTTATTTCTAAAATATTTTAAAGTGAGTTCGGACATCAAGACATTTCACCTCTAAGTATGTCAGTATGTGTTTCTAAGAAATAAGAACTTTTTCCCATATAACAGCACCTAATAAAATAAAGAATAACATTATAGATATTTTAAGCCTCTCTCTCTTTTTTTAAATGTTGGATTCTCGTGATACAATTTTATGAACATTATTTTAGTGCATTCACTAACTCACCCATGCAGACCCACCCATTTCAATCTTTTGGAGTCCCCAAAACAAGTTCTTAAATATTCACATTCTCAAAACTACTTTCACTGTTTCCCTTGTGCTATTTAGTTCAGAATAAAGTTTTGCAATTCTTAAAGCCCTGCAATGTTCTCCAAATTTGGAAAAAGTGTTTACCTCTCTGAAGACAGATAGTTTTAACTGAAATTACGTCTCTGCAACAGCCATGACAGATTACGAAGCACATTTGTAATCACTGGCCCCATTTACAAGCAATTTCTTTTTCTTCTCAGGCAATTTTCACTTCCAGGTGAGCATAGACCACGCCTTCCTTCTTGTCTCCACCACTCCTTGTAAAAGAACTGGCTTCTGCCGCATATACTGTGACACTTGCATTGTTTTCACTTGTTAAGGGATTCTTCTCCCCTGAACTGCATACACAGGGCCTGTGTTCATCACAGTCTCCAATACCTAGCCCAGAGCCTGGTGGATGCTAAACCAGCATTGGATGAACAACTGCATGAATCAATAAAATGCCTTACAGCTCTGGTCACACTATTATTTTGTTCATTGAACTTTCCTTTCCTAGACAGAGCAAAAGCAAAGTTCTGCTTAGGTCATATGATCTTAAAGTCTGAATTAACAGATTTTAAACTAATAAGGTTTTCTGATAGTTTCTTAGGCACCCCCAAGCTATTCTGGCAATTGTTGAATGAATCTCCACTTGTATTTACCCACATATCTCCCAAGGATTCATCTGCAGGCCAACTGACACCCAATAAAATCTAGAGGCTTAAGAATAGAGACGTAGGGCCTCCATTTCCCTGTCTCTCAAATGAGGGGAGTACTTTTCCACTGTATATAGCTGACTGTGACTATGAACAACGGAACACAAATCAGCCAGGCCCATTTTTGGTGGAGCTTTTCTTCTTTTTGGCAGCCTGTAGAGTTAGAATACAGCTGCCAAATTTTAGAGCCCTTCAACTCTGTGCCAAACTGTCAATTTCAAGAATCACCTATTAGAACAATTTCTAGGAGACGGGTTTTAATCCACCTCAAGATAGCTTCTTAGAAGTTGCCAACGTACTACTGATTCTTTTAATGGTCATAAAAGTAAGTCATACTCAAGTCTCCCTACAAATGCACATAATCTATTTCTTTCCTTTTTTTTTTTTTTTTAACTGAATGAAGCTGAAATTCCTAACACAGAGAATTCAGACCAGGGCACATATGTGACCGTAATATCCTCATAAATCAAATTATGCAAAACACATGCAATTACCCACATTACCTGCTTGAGTAAAAGGAGACTTTTTTCCTCCCAAGACATACGAACCGTCTGAAATCTAGTTTTCTTGGCAGATTAAGTTGCCCATCCATCTCCAGCCATTGGTACTTATTCAAACTGGTGTAATGGTTCTGCAAAAGCTGATCCTAAAGGGTCCCTAAATTCATATTTAATCTAGAGATAAATGCAGCAATCAATCTTTCCTAGGGTCTAAGAGAGCTATTGTATTCATCTCAATGACGTAGCAGGCACAACTATTGTTATGGCTTTCTGCCCTAATGACTCAAAATAAACATTTTGAGACAATCTAAACTGGCAGAGGCATCCTCAACAGAGGGAACTCGCACCAGGGAGTGGGTCGTTACTTGAGGTTTTTTCCCGGGGTTTAGGGAGCAGCTGTCACTGGAGATATTACATCATGCAGACAGTGTATTAATACAAAACACCGCAAAGGCTGCTTCAAAGAGGCAGCGGCAGACTAGACGAAAGGCCTGAGGAAAGCTTGCCCGCGTCTGTAGAGCCGCTATTCCTTGCATGCTCAGGTGAGTTTGGTTTTTAGTGTATCTTGCTGAATAAAACGATTAAGTGACCCTACACTCTGTTTTACTTTTCATTAATCTCAGAAAAAAAAATTTTTAATATGAGTGTGACAGGGCAGTAGAGTCAGATGTGGTCTTTGAATGAGCTGGCTCCAGGCTAGACTCCAAACTAGGGGAGGAATCTGCTAAGGGGCTCAGAACCTCACATGGGGTGGGCCTAGGTTCCGCATCCTAGAACACCACAGGAACTGTGGGGATCTACTGCCGAGGGCTGCTCAGAGGAGAGGCTGATTTCAAAGTCCAGTCCATGCATAGCAGCACTAAATCCCAGCAGATCACCAAGATCACTGCTGCCACCAACGGCTGGCGGCAGGAAAGCTGTGCATTTGGAGAGGGCGTATCTGCTCCATTTAAAGGTTAGGACATGCCTCCTGGCTCTCTCCGCAAGGAAAGGGAACAAAGACCCAAACAAAATAAAAAAGGAATGGATGCATGAGTGTTTGGGTGGATGACTTTAACTGAATCAAACAACAGTACGAGAGCTCTCCCTGTCCAGCCTTGGAAATGACCCAAGGAGGCCGGGCAGGGTTGGCATTTCCAACGGATGTGAAAGGAACCAGACTGGCGCTCACCCAGGAACAATGAGGGAGAGAGGGGATGAGTGGAGCTTGGGAGATAGGCTGAGAACTGGCAAGGGAGGGTATCTTGGAGGGCAGTGCTCAACTTCTGGCCCCATTTCTTACGTCTGGCAGAGGCTGGGAAGGGTTGATGATCCTCTTGGAGACACCGGGGCATGGTGAGATTTGGTCACGTACAGAACTCGGGGATTACAACCCAGAACTCACCCTCTCTGAAAGCCCAACATCTGGGGAGAAAGGGCTGACAAACATCACACTATATTTCTCCTTTGCCTTCCCACCTCCACTCCTGAAACAGGAGTGTTTCTCATGTCATATCAGCTTGGGGTTTAGAAAGGCTTCATTTATTCCCTCTTTCATTTGGGCAGCGAATATTTATTGAGCACCTACTGTGTGCCAGGTCCTGTGCTGGGCATCAGGGATAAAATGGTGAACAAAACCAGGCAAAGGTCCTGCTGCATTCATGGAGTTATGACTTAATGTGTGGAGAGGGGCGATAACAAGTGAGGCAATGCTAATTAAATAGGCGTACAGATAAAATGTAAACTTTGGAGCTCCAGTGGCATAATCAATTAGCATGAGGTACTTATAAGATGTAAATTGCTCAGAGGGCTTTGGTCTTTTGCCAGCGGTGCCAGCTTCCAAGTCACTAGCACCTTCTTCCATTGCTAACATATCTGCCAGCTCCAAAGTAGCTAGTTCCAGGGGCTGTCAAAGACCCCAGAGGCTTCAGCAAGGCAGCCTATTCAATTTTCACTGACCGTCTTAAGTGCAGGCTCCTTGCCTTCAGGCACAAGTGCGAGGGAAGTAAAACAGAAAACTCCCTGTGTGACAGATGCCCAGCTCCACTCAAAGTCACTCCTCCCCTCTCAGCCCAGCTTTCCTTTTGATGCTTCAATTCCCAGGGGACAAGGTGGTCCTTCATGTGTTAGGCCTCTAAGGAGCCTGCCTAATCAGACATGCCCAGATACACAAAGACTCAGCTTAAACCAGGGATGGCAAGTAAACCTGCTCTCATCTATGGGTGATGCCCTCTAGGAGTATGAGGTTTAAAAAGGGTTTTGAGGCTGAGCAAGAAATGATTGCTTTGAGTGATTAGTGATATCTGGTATAGACGTGAAAATGAAGTGTTCTCTCTATGACCCTCAAGCTATGAATACTTTCAATATTCCTTCAACAAATATTTGAGTGTCTACTATGCACCAAATGTAGAAGGAGAGGAAAAAGGCTGATTTGCAAATCAGGACACCAATCCTGGAACAAAGCACCATCTGGGTATCCACAAGTCAGCTGCTTCACACTACACATTCATTCATTCATTCACTCAATAACTAGTTAATGATCAGCAACTCTGTAACAGGCACTGTGCTAGTGCTGGGGATACAGCGGTGAACATGAAGGACTAGATTCTACCTTCCTGAAATTCAAAGTCTATAGGAGAGAAGAAAACAAACAAGTAAACAAATAAATGTAATTTCAGATAAAGAATAAAAGAATAGAGTGATCAAGAATTACAAGGAGAAAGTAGACTTTGGCAAGGCTCTCCTTTGTGAAGGAGACATTTGAACTGAGCTCTGAGGGATGGAGGAGATGGGGTCACCCACAAGCAGGTCAGAGGGAAGAGCATACCCAGCAGGGGGAACAATAAGTGTAAAAGCTGTAAGGCAAGAACGAGCTTAGAAAAAGGAAGCCAATGGGGCTAGAGCTTAGAAGAGATAGGGAGATGGATACCAGATGGGTTTAGGGGGTAGGCAGTGGGAAGAGGTAGGCTGCATATCTGAGTAACGGGTTTGGATTTTACTGTATTTTTATGTTTTAAGTTTATCTAATTCTATAAATGCAGTGATACGCCTCTGAAGACGTAGTGCAGGAAAGGTGCTATAACTCATCCACTAAGACCATTCTTGTGGCTGCTGTGTGGAAGGATTATAGGGCTGGGGTAGAAGCAGGACCACGGTTTCCTCATCTGTAAAATGGGGGTGTTGGGTTACGTGGGCTCTAAAGTTCCTTTGGCTCTAAAATGCTGACATCTATGATATACTGGGCTGAGCTCTAGAGCCACCATGAGCCTGTCTGCCTTGTTCACTGGTATCCTCTTTGGAGCCCTGCCGGGACCAGGCACACGGAGGTCATCAGTAAACATATACTGAATGAAAGTCTGCTTTCCACATATGTGAGACCTGTCCTCTTGCCATTGAAGTCTGCCCTTCTGGACACAGGCAGTCACCACCACTGCTGATGAGATCAAGTCATTCAACATTTTTTCGGGGGTAGGGTGGGGGTTAAGAGTCAGCCCAGACTGGGTTAGGAGCTCTGGGGCACACGAGGCTACCCTCCAGCAGTTTACACCTCTGGGGATGGCCCCTTTCCCTCTCTGCTGATCCTATGCCTGAGCACATTTTAGGGGCAAACCCACAGAGTCTCTGCCTGGGGTGGCAGAAGGAGCAGCAAGAACAAAGGTCTGCAGGCAGAAATTACAGGGTACTGTTAGACAATGCTGGACAGTCCAGCCTTCAGCTCGCAGAGGTGAAAAAATTATAAATTTGTTTGGTTGAATAATATGAAATGGTCATTTTTAAGATTAAAAAATAGCTGAATATCAGCAATTTCATTCATTCATTTCATTCATTAATATAAAGGGGCCAAATTATGGAAGGCCTGAGCGCCATGTCAAGGGATTGGGTATTTATCCTACAAGCCATGGAGAGTCATACTCAGTTCTAAGGAAATCTATATACACTCTGATCCGGATTTTAGAAGATAACACGAAACAGTTGAATGAAACTCTGGAAAAGCACATAAACGGAAGGGAGAGGACTAGGAAGAAGGTTTTTGTGGTAGATTATCTTACCATTCCCAATTATTTGCTCCCTACTTCCCTGTAAGAGCAGTCAATACCCCCTCCCATGGCCAGGTGATTTGTAGGGCCTTCCTGTAGGAAGAGTACACTCCCCTCACCCACTATCAGGCTTGGCCATGCGATCTGCTTTAGCCAATAAGATGCAAGAGGAAGTGATACATGCCAGTTCCAAGCAGACACTCTGAGAACCATTGTGTGCTTCCTCCAATTCTTTTCTCTCTGCGTTGAGAATGGTATGTCCCAAACAGAGGCTGCTACTTCATCCTGGATCCTCAAGTGAAGGTGGCATGTAGAGCACAGCCCCCACTGCCCCATGACTGACATGGAACCACTGAGCTGTGGGGGTCAATTGTTATACTGAAAAGCTGACTAATACAGCTTATAAATTGGCAACCTTCAGGCCACACCTGACCCACAGGAACACTTTGTTGGACTTGCATGGAATTTAAAAAGTTTGGTTTTTTAATTAGTTGCCATTATATAAAAATCCCAATGTGGGTCTTTCTTTAACAATTGGAAGAATTAGTAATACCAAGGCTGTGTTTCTGCATGACAGAAACACCTGGAACTGAGTAGGGACTGCCCCCTTCAGTGGGGCAGATGCTCTCTAGTCCTCACTATTCCCTAGTATCTCTCCAACTCTGAATCTCAGACTTGGTTGCCATTTATCACAAGTATTAGACTGTTGTTTTTCTTATACCCAGCCCAACAGGGATTATTCAGATTACAAACTGTCTTGATTATTTGCCTTCAAGATGAAATGAAGAATGACATTAGCAACACTCATCCTGCTAGGTACTTTCCATGTTATTACCTCACTGAGTCATCATGTCAACCCTGCTACTACTGTACTGATGGGTAAACTGAGGCTTGGAAAGACTAACAGCTGCTCAGAGATAGACAATTAGTAAAACGTGAGGCTAGGACTTGAACCCAGGCCTGTCTGTTTTCAAATCCCTTGCTTTACCCTCCCTTATTACTTGTTCATGGTAGAAAATTTAGAAGATGAAAATAAGGGGAAAGAATGACAGAACAAACAGTCACTACCAACCAGAACATTATGATATGGTTCTTCCTAGGGTCTGGGATGTGTGTGCTTTTTTTTCAGTTAACAATCTTGCATACAATTTAAATACGCCTTTGTGTCCTCAATAATTTCTCTTGCCGTGACATCTTTATCCCAAGCTTTTCTATTACATGAGGATGGCTGCAGGAATGGCTTCCTTCAGGGGTGATTAGGAGCAAATTCTAAGAAAAGTAATAGATTAATTGACATGACTTAATTATCAACTTCTACCAGAGTCACATTCTGGATCCGTCTACTGGTGTCCCAGAATACCAGACCTTTCCTCCAGGCCTCTGTCTTCATCCCCACCTGGACACTGAGGCACAGAAACCTCCTCGGCTAGCTGTTTATGTAGGTGTGGAGCTTGAGCCACCTAATCAAACTGAGCTTCCAGTTTACCACCGTTCCCTTCAGGACCCCGTGGGGGCAGCAGTGTCTCTCATTCTTGTCCTGCTGAGATGAGATTATTAACCCTGCACATCTGATGAGACTGTGCCTTCTGCACTTCCCACCCTGCTCCATGACATGCCTGACGAGGCAAGTTCTCCACCTGCTGTGGGAATTCACCTTCGAGCAGAGCACGTCGGTAGTTCCTGGTTTTCTCAGAAGTCGCAACCGTGTCTAGTCTTTTGCTTTTACCCAGTGGGGAGCCTCACATATGGCCATTCACTTCGGAGGGGTAAAATAAGCATCAGCAACCCAGGAGCAACTCAGAAAGGCTCTGGACTCCAAGGCGTCATGTCTGTGGGTTTCTCCACCCATCAGAGGGGTTGTTGTACATATTAGATAAGAAAATCCATGCCCAAAGGTTAGCATGGTGCTCCAAGTATACAGTAATGGGTCAATATCTATTCTTAGAATTACCATTTATTTTTATTATTCAAAAGGCTATTTAAGGTTATTTCCCTTCCTTTTCTTCCTCTATGCATTTTCACTCATCAGAACTGAGCCCGGCATATTGGAATTGTAAAATCTGCCAAGATGGAGAGAGACCCTTGGCCTGAACTAGCTCCTGCTACAGTCATCTTCATTTCATTTCAGGGCAACTCCTTTCTTTCTGTTGCTCAGATCCAAAAACCTTAGTGTCAACTTTAACACCACCACCACCACCCAGCCCCCCACCCCACATCTGATTCTTCAACATTTCCCGTTGGCTCTATCTTCAAAATAGATCCAGGAGCGGACCACCGCATGCCACCCCGCTGCCACTAAGTGGTCTGGCTCACCATCATCTCTTGCCTGGATTATTGCAATGGCCTCCTAGCTGGGGCTCCTGCTTCTGCCTTTGCCGCTGCAGCCTTTGCTCAACACAGTAGCCAGGGATCCCGTTGAAACATTACAATGGAGCAAGCCATTCCTCTGCTTGAAAAGTTCCCAAAGGACTCCCCATTTTACTCAGAGTCAAGCCAAAGGCATCCTAATGGCGCCAGCCCTACATGACCTGGCTCCTAATCATTTTTCTAACATCATTTCTATGCATCCTTCACCAATTTACTCTATTCCTACCACACAGGCCTCCTGACTGGTCCCACCTCAGGACCTTTGCATTTGCTCTTCCTTCTGCTTGAAATGTTCTCCTCAGAAATGCACTTGGCTGGCTCCCTTACTCCCTTCAACCTTTGTTCAAATCTCACCTTCTCTGTGAGGGCTTTTCTTAACTAAAAAATCCCTAACCTCAACATTTCATATTCTCCTTTTTTACTTTAACTTTTTTCTTCTTAGCACTTATTACCATCAAAATATCATACACTGGGGCCGGCCTCATGGTGTAGTGGTTAAGTTCACACGCTCTGCTTCGGCAGCCCAGGGTTCATAGGTTCGGATCCCAAGTGCGGACATACGCACCGCTTATCAAGCCATGCCGTGGCAGGCGTCCCACATATAAAGTAGAGGAAGAGGGGCATGGATGTTAGCCCAGGGCCAGTCTTCCTCAGCAAAAAGAGGAGGATTTGGCAACAGATGTTAGCTCAGGGCTAATCTTCCTCACCAAAAAAAGAAACAACAAAAAAAACACACCATACACTAAGTTGAACCTTACAAAATTGCCAATTGTTAAACTTTTTGTTCTATAAAAATGGCAAGGTCATATGGATCACCTGAATATTTATCCTACGTATCTTGTTGATTGTTTTTCTCTCCCCCTAGAACATCAGCTTCCATGAGAGCAGGGATGTTGGTTTTGTTCACGATATTCGCAGCACCTAGAACAGTGCTTAGCACCAAGTAGGCCCCCAGTCAATAGTCATTCAGTGAATAATGAATGTGGCTCGCTGCTTCAGTTTCAGCTAAAAATGGGGAAAAAAAAAATCACACTACTGACAGGTGTTCCTGGGAAAGGCAATTTTGGTTAAAGTATCCTGGGCTTCTTGAAAGTGCAGTGGGAAAAGCTTCAAGTGTATTTTTTGGTTCACTCAACACCCGGGATATACCGAAAGAAACAGAGATTACAGAGGAAAAGGAGGCTGCCTTTGTATATATACTTATCCAATTTGAGATTCTTGTCATTTTATTCTCCTCTCCCCCAAATTTGGGCTGCTACCCCTGCCTGATGCCCAAAGGATTCTAACCAGAAGCCCCATAATCATAATCTTCTTAAAAAACATCCTTCTGGCTGCCCTGCTTAAGTTAAAAACAGTCATTAGCCCCACCGCCTTTTGAGACACGGAGCACCCTCATTCAACACACACTTTTAATATGATACCTTCAGCCTCAAACCAGGCTGGGTGAAACATGATGCTTACTTTAGGGAAATAGGAGACAATGGGACATAACCACAATGTCCCCAGTAGTCCAAGAACCACCTAGCTGGGTTGGGAAGAAAGTCCATGGGATCTCATGCAGGGAGGCATTATGTCAACATCAGTTCTTCTAGCAAGTTAAGATGAATTCCACAGCCCAAGCTCAGGGCTGAGCATGCATTTAAACACTGGGGAAGTGAAATTCCCCGAGCTGTGGCCTGCAGCAGGATGACAAAGTACCCAGGGACTCCCCGACTCCATGGTCTTTCGTCAATTTTATGGCTGCAGTATCCTCTTCCCTCTGCTCTCCTGTTCCCAGGTTTTATTCTCCCCGTCCTGCTTCCTAGCTGCTCCAACGGTTTCCCTGCAGACGTGGTTCACAGATGGTGACGTTCGCCCTCACTCTGCAGGTTTGGCTTTACGAGGCCAGGCCTTTGGAGGCACTCATCTCCCCCAGACCCTCTTTCTTGAGCATGGCTGGCTGCCACCAGGTAAACAGCATGGTCTGGCCCAGCCAGGGGGAACATAATATGTTTTTCCAGTCAATTTGCTTTATTTTCCATTTAAAAAGAAAGAACTTCATCAAAATAGCCATTAATATTAACTAATTACTAATATTTATTTTAACATGGTTAAGAGAATGGCATGTTTTACAAGTTTTAGAGACATAAAACACAAGCCCAATTTGGTTCCTGCCTCATTAAATTTTAAATTGTTATAGGTCACTGCTTACACCAACACTAACTCTAACTCCCTGATCTAACTAGAGAACAAATTTTAATTCAGTGAACATTTTAGGAGGGTCAACATCCTTGTGGGGGCCTTTACACAGCTGAAGCAGGAGCTGGGCATGCCTCAAAAGTCCCCACATACGTCCTCCTGCCTTTAATCTCGTTACTCAGCTTTCAATCTAGCAACTTCTGGGGAAAGACAATCTCTGTCTTTAATTTACTATTTTTTTCCCTCCTTCCATCCTTCCTTCTCCTCACTGATGATACAGGTGAGAGAGAGAGAGAAGACAATATGAATAAGTGCGAGAGGATGAGAGAGAGAGAGAGAACATTTAATGAGCATGCCCTCCTCAAGCTTGACCAGAAAAATCTGATCAGAAAAATACTTCCCCTTTCCGACCTTCTGATATTTGTAGTAACAGACAACTAGTTATGACCCCAAACCAACTTTTCCATGCCAATCTCTGCCAGTTTCCAGAAAATTTGCTCTGTACTGTATGAGGTAGGGGCAGCCCCAGATCGCTCCCCCAGGGGAAGTCTGTGTGTCAGTGTAATTTGCATAATCCATCTGCCTTTCAATTTTAAAGGAAAGAAGGACATATGAGCCTGTGCACCAGAGGGGAAAAGGATTAGGAAGGCAACTTGGTGGTGGCCCCCCAGGACAGTCTCACTGAGCCAGGACTAAGCCTCGTTCCACCCTTAGACTGGGTGAGAGAGTCCCCTGGCCTAGGCCCCTGCTCTGAGGGCCTGCATATCAAAATATCTCCCCACACAAAGTTTTTTCTTTTCTGGCTCTTAAGAAAGTTGTTGCTGTTGTTGTTATTGAAAGTTTAGTAACTGACCAAGTGAACTGGAATTACAAAGAAGGACACATGAGCCAAACTGGGTCTCCATTTGTCCTCTTGTTGAAGGACCTGGTAGTGTCAGAAGCAGGTCCGTCTGTGCCCCATGGAGAGAGGATGAGGGTGGAAACTGAAGGAGAGGTTATCTTGGAGAGGACTAAGGAAGAAGAACATACTGATGATTTAATGCCTCTGGCACAAAATGTGACTGAGAGTGGAACAGATCTAAGTGCGCGAGAAGCTCGCAGGTACCTCCTCAGGGGCGGAAGCCGCTGAGTGGATACGACAGGACCAAAGAGGAGGTGGTCCAGGGATTCACCAGGACTTTAAACCAGAGGAACCTAGGAGCAGAGGGAAAAGTCCTACACAAAGAAATGGCATGAGTCCCTGATGTGCATTCTAGAGGGACAACAGGAGCCGGTTAAGGGGCAAGCTGCGGGCCAGCCAGACGTGGGTTTGAATACTGGCTCCAAAGCGTTCTAGAGATTATGAGCTGGAGCTGGTGACCTCAGACTTTTGCCAGACCTCCCTGACTCTTGGTTCCTCATTGTAAATGGTACCCATCCCATAGGGTTGCTGGGAGAAGAAAATGAGAAAGCACATACAGAGTAACAACACACAGCAAATACACACAAATATTAGGCATCAGCAGTATGGTTAGAATTAGCATTAGTATTAGTTTTAGTATTAGTATTAATAGTAGTTTTTCTGTTTACTGTGATTCCATTTGGCTGGTGGGTCCTGAAGAAACACTGGATGTCAATAACTCCTCGGCCCCATGTTTTCTGGAACTCTCTTGCAAAGATTTGCTTCTTGCTTACAGGTCCCAAGTGTCTCTCTCCTCTTTCCCCATCTTACCCCAAGGATATTTGAAAACACATTAAAAAAACAACAGCAATACGCAGCATCTCAAAAATGAACATGTCATTTCTCTCCAGGGACAAGTGGCCCTGCCAGGCAGAAGCAGTTGGCACCCTATGGTTCACACCTGGTGTCAATGTTCCAGCACCAGGGGCATGGAGCTTCAGTGTGGCCTCTGAAGGCCCATGCATCATCAGGTTCTGAGGCAACACACTGCCGGAAGGCAGAACTGTACCCAGCTAGAGCAGGAAATAACTACAGCTGTGTTACGGTGAAAATGAAATTTCCTGTGGTCTGCTATACAGACGGAGCTAATGATGGTTGTCCTTAACCCACACCCAAGGACACACCCTCCAGGCCATCTCTGGATGGAAGTAAAGCAACAAAAGCAGGCACACAGACACGCTCCCAGAACAGCGGAAGGGGAAGCGAGGCTTTGTGTCTAATCTGAACTTATTTATGGTAGGTCTCCAGCTCCACTGGAAATGTTGCTCATTACCCAGAGAGCCAAATTTGCGCAAGTTAATTTACAACTCGAAGACATAATGTTATGGAGTAATCTAGACTTTGATTTATAGTACATTTCCTACTGGCATGAATTTTTATACACTAGGCTTTAGCTGATCCCCCTAACCGACAAATAATGCTCAGCAATTATACATTATCAGGCAAACATGTTGTAACATACACTTTTACTCTTAATCCTGTATATAAATTTTACTTTTTACACTTGTGTGGTTCTCTTCCACATGTGAATTTCAGAATACTGTGCCCATTTAGCGTACTGTTTATCATGGTGAAATGCGACATAATTGACTATTTCCTATATGAGGCAATTTTTTAAAGATCAGCTTTGTGGGGTTTCTTTATATTTTTTGAAAGAAACAAAACTTTCAGGGCATAGGAAATTTGATGATGTTTCACATCTGATTAGGTAAAATTATTAAGGCTCACTGATGGTCAATGTGATCCTTTTT
Source organism: Ceratotherium simum simum (assembly GCF_057802395.1). Classification (NCBI taxonomy): domain Eukaryota; kingdom Metazoa; phylum Chordata; class Mammalia; order Perissodactyla; family Rhinocerotidae; genus Ceratotherium; species Ceratotherium simum. The sequence continues at coordinate 56,303,362 of NC_141904.1, forward strand.
GAATGGAATAAATCCAAATACCCATGGGGGAAAAATATATTTTAAAATTTTGAAAAAGGGGTTTTGTTAACTAGAATTCATGTATGTATATGCATATGCTTGTGCATAACTAAATGAATACACGTGGGCATGTATATATGTACATGCACACAAGATTACACAAATACAGGTGTTTCTTAAATCCTAGAAGGGCTACTGATACTGTGCTTCACGTACCTTGCTAGACATAATGCCCAGTTATTTTATTTCTTAATTTTATGTTCAAAATCTTGGCATTGGGAGGATTTTTCAAAAGACAAGAAATCCAGACACTGTAAGGGAAAAGACTGAGATTCATATAATTTTTAAATTTTTAAATTTCTGGGGAGCAAAAAACAAACAACCACAACAACCCAAAACAAACAACAGCAAAAGACCTCACATAAGCAAAGGTGTAAGATAAATGACAATTAGATAAGTACATTTCAGATAAAGAATCTGTATCCACAATATGACACATTATTAAGAAAAAGTTCTAATAGCCCAGCAGAAATATGGACAAAGGATATGAATAGGCAAATCACTGAAGAGAGACATGCAAATGACTAATTGATGAAAGGACATTCACACACACTAATAATTAGGAAAACAAAAGTAAAACAACAAAAGACCTCCTTCTTGGGATGTCTAATCAAGAAAAAAGAGGTGGGGGGAGAATTCAAACAAATAATTTAAAAACTGACCAAAAGACAAGAGAACATAACAGATAAAGAAGAGACTGGATTAAGGACAATGGATACATATGCAGATGAAATGGATAATACTTTAGGAAAATAAAAATAATAAAATTCACTGGGAAAAACAAAGATAATCTAAATAAACTAATACCCCCCAAATCATGAAATAAATGGAAAATGTTGCTAAATAATTATCTCCAAAAATGGCCCTGGGTTTGGGTCACTTAACAGGAGAGTACTTTCATACTTTCAAGAACAGACCAATTTTTTTTTGGCTGCTTAAAGAGTTCTGAAAATATAGACTGCTTCACAATTCAATTTTCAAAGCTGCCACAGCTTGGATACATAAAAGAAGAGACTGTAGGTTAATTCCACTTGTGACCAAGATATAAAAACTGTAAGTCACAATTCTTGCAAAGAAAACCCAGCAGCACATTAAAAGAATAGTATAAATATGGCCAAGTAGGGTTTATTCAAGGAAAGGAAGGATGGTTTAATATTAGGAGTTCTGTAACTCATCATATTAATAGACAGACAAATATTTATGTAATCATCCAAATCAGTGCTTCTTAATTAGTGGCACACATCAGAATCATGGGTCTGATTTCTACCATGGCAAATTACTCTCCAGTATATCTAGAGCAAGTCCTGGTCTTTTTTTTAAGTGCTCTTTGAGAATTCTTATGTATCCTTTGAGAACCATTGATTTAGAAAAATGCTTAAGAGGCATTTGATAAAAATTTAACAATTCCTGATACAAAATCACAGGAAACGAAGAATAAGAGTATATCTCTTTAATAAGGATGACATTATCTGAATAGTAAACACAATAATGGTGAACTACTGGCAGCATTCCCATGAAAACAAGGATATGAGACAAGGATATCCACTATAGTCTCTAGTATTTAGTATTGTTCCAGATATTCTAACTAAGCAATAAGACAAGAAAAAGATATTAAAACATAGCTATTGTAAAAGAGAAGCCCAATTGTGATAATTTACAGATCATAAGATTATATATTCAGAAAGTGCAAGAGTCAACCAAAAAACTACTTGAACTGATAAAATAATTCAGGAAAGTTACCGGCTAAAATAAAATTCACTAAGCTGTCCTGTAACTTGCATTGCCAGTTCAAAAAGACAATGGGAATAGTTTCCATTCATAATAACTAATAGGTATATAAAACACCAATAAATGAACATAAAATATCAATTATGGGTTCCAATTTTAAAAAATCAAAATGGAAAACATTCGCATATTAAAGTTAAATCCATACAATAAGTGAATACAAATAACATAAAATATAAAAGAATATCTCAGTCATAACAACTACTATTTACTAAATGTGTAATATGTGCCAGTTACTGTCTGGAGATGAGTGTTTTACATGCATTATTTCATTTCCTACTCACAACAATTCACTCCTAGTTGGGACATACGAATACTATACCCATTTTACAGATGTACCTTCTGCCCAAGGTCACAAAGCTATAGGTGGCAAATCCTGGATTCAAATCCAGCCCAATCTGCCATTCTTGTGACCATAAGCTCTACGGCAAATATCTCCCCCCACTGGATTGGAAGCATCTTGTTCTGTAGTCCTGTGTTGTATGTCAGTAAATGATATGCTAAGAAGAGCTCATGAGAGTCAAAATCTTTCCATGTCATTACTTACTAAAACTTCCTAAGTGGGGAATAGCAACAGAGGGCTTTGAAGGAAACCATCGGTGAAGTCCAGGGCCTCAGCTTGTGGTATGTCTTTGGGCACTCTGTTGTGGTTGTTGTTTTGGGCTCTTGCCCAAGACTTTGTGTAAGACTTTGGACAAGGAAGTTTACCTTTGCTTAGGTGAGTACTCTGTCAATAATCAAAATAATGCGGAAGTAGTCACAGCACAGCCCAGGAAGGGATGTCCAGGGCCGTGGCATTTTGCAGAAGACATCCCATATTCATCACTGTATTTCAAGTTCAGACCTGCCCTTGGGACCTCTTCTGGAGTCCTTCATGTGAGACTGAAAGCAACAATTAAACTGTTGGCAGGAGAAGCACTGGGCAGGGAATGAGACCCTACATCCCTAAAACCACAGGCCCTCCCCACCAGCCCTGCTTTCCAGGGTAGGTACTCAGAAAACATTCCTAAACTTCTCCATAAGATCCTAATGGAGGCCTGGGGGAAGAACCAGTTGTTGTCTGAATTTTCAAGTTCATATAATGCATTCACTTAATTTTTTAAAAAACCTTTTTGTCATTCTTTGGTTTCTTGCTCCCTTTTCTTCTCTCAGAGAGTCTAAAGAGACAAATAGCTTTTATATAAAAAAAAAAGGAAGAGGCATAAAAAGGATGAAGGACCATGTTGAAAAACCAGCCTGTAGGTAATTTCCTTCATTCCATGGTGCTTCCCTGTAAAACAGGAATGGTCCAGCTGTAGGGAGAAGGGACCTGAGGGGATGTCTCACTGCTCCTCTCCCCTCAGGCTCCCATACAGATAGATATCCCCGGACTATCAGGGAGTGGCATCCCATATTGGTTCCCACTGTGTACTCTGAAACAACCCTTGGTAATTTTAAGGCTTTCTCATACCTCAAATGGAATTCCTTTCCTTCCCACCTCTCCAGGATAGACAGCCCAATAAGGAAGGTCTGCATGAGTCAGGCAGACACTCTTGCTGCAATCAAAGACCACAGGGGTCTTACTTATGGGGTAATGCCAGCATTTTCCTGGGTGGCTTGGGCTGGTCAGTCCCAGTGGTTTTTCTGCTTATCCCCAACTCCCCACACCTTCATCTCTTCCCCCTGCACCCTTTTGCATTTCAGCATAAAGTACCATCATCTGGCCATTTAGTCAGACCAGATATCCTTGACTTTTCTATTTCCTACCCACCAGGTTCACTCCCTTTACTCATCCTGAATCAGTACTCTTCTCTCCTTCTTACATGTCACAATCCCAATAAGCTTCTTACTGACTGTCCCACTTTTACCCATTTATTCAACAAATACTGAGTCCTTAGTATGTTTCAGGAACTATTCTAGGTGCTGGGAACACAGCAGTAAACAAGAAACAACCATAAGGGGAAATAGAAAGGGGAGCAACAAGTACTACACTACTGTTACGAGTAGGGTACATCTCTTTATCAGGAAAGTCCTTCTGATAACGTGGCAAAAAGGCTCTTCTGCTCCCACTCTCTCTAAGATCCTCCCCTACCTCCACATGGCAGCCAGAACCATCTTTTCAAGGTGCAAATCAGATCAGTTCACCTTTCTTCTTGGAAACATCCACTGACATTTTGAATAACGTTCATCACCCCCCATCATTTTTTTTTTTGTCATTGTAAATACGAGACATCAGTATTTGACAAATAAATAAATAGTTTTACCATAACAGTGAATATTTACTCTGTGTTTACTGCATGCTTGGTACTCTGTCTGGTGTTACGATTGGAAATAATGAAGGAATCTACTGAAGTGAAGACACACTTCTTACCTCCAGGGCTCACAATCCAATCATTGAAGCATCCAATCATTTATTAAGCACCTACTGTGTACCAGCCCTGGTGGTCTAGTGGTGAAGATTCAGTACTTTCTCCACCACAGCCTGGGTTCATTTCCCAGTTTGGGAACCACACCACCATCTGTATTTCAAACACCAGCAGGGTCACCCACAGTGGACAGGTTTCAGTGGAACCTCTAGACTAAGACAGAGTAGGGAGAGGGACCTGGCCATCAACATCTGAAAAAACTGGCTATGAAAATCCTATGAACAGCAGCAGAGCCTTGGTTGATATAGCACCAGAAGGTGAGAGGATGGCACAAAAAGACTGGGCAGGGTTCCGCTCTGCTGTACACAGGGTCACTAGGAGTCGGAATCAGCTCAATGGCACTAACAATAAACTGTGTACCAGGAGTTTGATGGCAAAATACAAGCAAGGCTCCATTTCATTGTTGAATGCTGTCCTCTCAACTAGTCCACAAGCTGTCTTCTAAGGCTGCCAATCTTTCCACAGCTGTTCCTATGCTATTTTGTATACAATGGGTATTCAATAAATATAGTGAATAGACTAACATTGTGTATGTTAATTTGACAGGATGTTTGCTGCCAAGACAGGTAAAAAATCACGTATTTATGTCATTGTGACAACAGTATCAACCACAATAAATATTACCATTTACTGAGCACTAGATGAACTGCTTTCTTAATGTTTCATCGTTTAATCGGCGCTCCATTCCTACGAGGTGGGGGCTGTTATTATCCCCATTTTACAAAAGAGTAAAATAAGGTTCAGCAGATAGCAAATGGCAGAGCCAGAATTCATACCTCAGACTCCAGAGTCAGAAGCAGCTGGTATGGCCAGCCACAGCAGAAGCCACACAAAGTGGCACTTTCCTACAGTTGTACCCTGAGGTGTCCCACACAGAGGGCTATACTTTTCACCCACATCATCAAATAATTCTCACCCAAGAGAACCTAGAGGGATGCAGTGAATACTCACCAAAGCATGAAATGAAGGATTTATGTTTATACAAGTACCTGTACTTCACATGGAGGAAACACAAGTGCATGACAGCAAGGAGTTCAGGCTCTACAGGCTGGCTGCGTGAGCTCAAATGCCAGCTTGGCCAATGCCTGGCTGAGTAATCAGTCTGGGCCTCAGTTTCCCCATGGATAAAAAGGAGTAAATATTTACAGTATCAATAAGTACCTTGGCATGGTGCCAGATTACTTGTTATTTTTTAAACTATTTTATAAACAAATGTCATTTTTCTTAATTTGACAGTCTATCTATTACTACTAGATTTACTAGTGCTGAACTGATTCAATCTGAAGTAATGAGAAATGTGGAATTTACTTTTTGAAATATTTTGCTCTTTCTCCTAGAATGACTGCCCTAAAGAAAATCTTTTCTGCTGATGCCATTTAAAAATGTCATTATTGGGCTGGCCCGGTGGAGTAGTGGTTAAGTTCGTGTTCCGCTTTGGCAGCCCAGGGTTCACAGGTTCCAATCCTGGGCGAGGACCTACTCACCACTCATCAAGCCATGCTGAGGCGGTGTCCCATATAGAAGAGCTACGACACTACAACCACGATACACAACTATGTACTGGGGCTTTGGGGAGAAAAAAGAAAAAGAGGAAAATTGGCAACAGATATTAGTGCAGGGCCAATCTTCCTCAAAAAAAACCCCAAACAAACAAAAAACGTCATTATTGTCTGCAAGCTAAATTCAGAGGTAGATGCATGCTCTTGATGTGCCCATCACTTGGGATTACCAAGGTTGGGGAATGCCCATCCTTGAGAATACAGGAAAAATAGTCATCTGCTTTGGGTGACGAAGCATCAGAGCTTGCTTCTACAGGTGATAACATGAAGATCACTAAATACACATTCCCAAGTGTGGGGGTCCCAACACTGAAAGCCATGGTTGGCCATTAAAAAGATAGGACAATAACTAAGAAACTAGGGTTAGCTGTCAAATATCCAAAATGGTACTGGATTCCATGACATCTCTATATTTTTCACCCCCTACCATATAGGTTACCACGTTTCATGTCCTTAAATATAAAGATTCTTAAAAATTAATTTAATGTGATTAAGATATTATCTTAAACTAGGATGTTTTCATTCTAGAGTGGAAAAGTACTTGTTATAGTAGACCACAGCCTTTTAGGAATAATTTCTCATAGGTTATGTAAAAGAGGCAAAATCCTATGTCTTCTGGGCTCATGTGTGTTTTCTGTTTTAGAGAACTCTGATTTTCTCCCCTGTCTTTGCAATTTTCCTTTATCTCTACAGAGGAATGGAATGAAGTTTGAGAGGGAATGGTGATTCATTTTACAGGAGCTTTAAAATTTACAGATATGCCACAGAAGTTCATCATAATTTTCCATCTTCTCTGAAAAACAAGCGTTTCAAGAGAATTTCTATAGAGCTTGTCAAGTTTCTTCATATTGGTTACCAGTTTATGGAACTGTGTAAAAAAGGCTGCCTGGTGAGGTCATAGGGCCCAAACCAGTCCTATCAACAACGGGACTCTGTAAGACTTTGAAATACTTCATAGGAACTCATAAATTATGCTTGTAGGTACAAAAGCCTCCTATGGTCTGTTCATTGTTTCGAGTCCCTCTCCTAATATGGAAAACTTGGAGAGCTTTCTTCATCCTTTTTATGTTTTAACATCTACTGTTCCCTTTTCCTCCCACATTTTTCTAGGTTTCATGGATTACTCGAATAAAGTAAGTCGACACAAATCACAATAACGTAGACGAAATCTTCCTTGATTTTCAGATTGTGCTTCAATCACCATCCACACGAAGCCAACTGGGAAACCTCCCTTTGTCTCATGGTATTTGTCAGGACTTAGTCCTTTGCATGTGGCTGGGAGGAAGTTGCTGCCAAAGCTAGAGCTTCCACAAGTGCCAACAAAAGAAAGCGTTGCTCATTTAGGCTTTCATCATATATTACTTAGCACTTAATATATGTGGATAATTCTGGATAAGAAGGACATTTAAAGGAACAACCAAAGATTTTATGACAGAAAGCAACCCAAGGGAGGGAACCATAGTACAATGTTATGGGAGCTTCAGAAAAGGTAAAGATTACTTCCAGCTTCAGGAAAGACTTCTTGGAAAAGGTGTTATTTGAGCTAGGTCTTGAAAGAATGGTAGGATTGTTATACATGGATAGAAAAAAGAGCCAATCAGACCCAAACAGAATGACTGAAAGAACTACCTGGAGGTGAGATCATTCAGAGTATGCATGGAGAACCTTAAAGTAAGTCCTGATCAGAAGACTTTCTTAATATTCCTGCTTAGCCCTTCAGTGTTTCCATGATAGAAAGGCACTTCACAAATTAACCAGCATCATCCTTTGCCATCTCACCAAATCTCACTTCAAATTATTCTAAAAAAGAGATGCTATTAAACTTGTAAAGTTTCAGAGTTTCTGCCACCACTTTTTCTGTTTCTGTTTTTAGCTAACCTCCAAGCCCTTGAGGTAATTTTGAGCCTATTTCTTCTTCAGGTCTCCATGGGCAATAGCTGTTTTCTGTGGTCTTGACATCAACTGTCTTTCCTTCCTTCCCAACCCCCTAACGCCTTGCATTCCCCATCCTCAACTCTCCCTAAACTGCAGACCTCACATGGCACTGAAGGGTGCTCTGCCTGGCACCAATGAAAAGGAAGTGAGAGATGCCTCCTAAGACCTGTGCAGTCACATCTTCACATTAATATTGTCTAAAAGTGCCTTTGACTTTCAGCAACACCTCTGCTTGGGGTGGGTTCTCTTGACTGAGTCTACACAAAGCCAGCTCTGCACTACCTTCTGCTCACAATTTGTGTTTCTCCTGCCCCACTGAGTTCAGGCTGATTGTTTCTGATCACTTCTTTAACATATCAAGGACACAAGGAATTCTAATCCTTTCCTCCAAGGTGACAGCTACTTCTGAGTGGGTTGTGTTCCAACTCAGTGGTTACAGGGACTTTGAAATCAGCCATGTGTTTAAAATACTGAACAAAGACTTAGATCTTGAAATGTGCATTTATCCTTTCATGTATTTTCTTAATTCATGAATTGACTACTACTTATGGATCCTGCCTGTACATCTGTTTTAAATGTGGGGAATTTTTTTTAATTCCTTCATCATTTGAGTTAAACTCTCCATAGTACGTCACACTTAGCTTGCAGTATGCCAACATACAGTGGAACAATTATCTTTTCTTTTGCAAATCTGATCGAAAATGAGCCAAGTCCTTTCCTTATATGGAATGTGTGTGAATAGTAGTAGGGTGGAGAAGTAGGGGGTTGGTTCTTTAGAGAAGGCCAAAGTCTGGTTTAGCCATATATTTTGGAAGGTATTACAGAGCTCCCTACACACTGAATCTAATGCCATGGAAATTATGCAAATGCCCTCTTGGTGCAAAGCTCCATGCCCATTGAGTTCATTCCAGAGGGACAAGAGAGTCTGGTCTCTGGCTCTCCATGCTAGAGTCAAGCCTCACAATTTCATGTGTGTGACTATGAGTACGAGTGTGTGCATGAGGCTCTCCTGTTGCTGTTGCTGATTATATATAAACATATCTGTAATTTTGTGATGCTTACTATGAGCCAGGCACTGTGTCAAGTATTTTACATAAATGTCTCATTTAGCCTTCCCAATAAGCCTGTTATATTGGATAAGTACTATTATTATCCCCATTTTACAGATGAATAAATTAAGGCTTGGAAAGGTAAAAGTCCAAAACCTGTCTACTCCAAAGTTTAGCTTCTTGACAAATACCTGCATTGCTGTTCTGAATGTATCTGGCTTAGCCAGAGTCCTAGGGAATGTTGGCGCCAGGTTTTGGCTGTGGCTAGAATGGAGGGTGAGTTGAATGAGCCCTACCCAAGGACAATGGTAGCATCTCCCTCAAGATGGTGAATAATGAAAAATGCCCCTGGCCTGTATCCAAAAGGAAGGATCTACTCAGCTAATGCCCCATCCCTTAGAAAGGTCACACCCAGGAGGAAATATAATGCTTTGAGGCCCTGTCTTAGAATACATGTAGATGCAACATGAACTATGGAGTCAGACAGAACCTGGTTTTAATATTAGCTCCCCTAATTATTATCTGTATGACTATAGGCAAGGTATTTAGTGTCCTTGAGGGTCAATTTCCTCAACCGTAAGATGGGGATAAGAATAGTATGTGTCTATTAATATCTAGCTGGGTTGTTATGAGAAACATGTTAGATAAAGCCCAGTGCCTGAATGCTAAAAAATGACTTCTATTTTTATTGCTAAGCCATCTCCATTCAAATATATAAGACTTGACTTGGCATCTTAATTATTTCTTATATGGCAGAATATTTCACTATTAACTCTTTATGCATTTTACCTCATTTGAGATCTTTTAGCTACTAATATTTCACTTTATTTTAAATGGGAAATAGGAACAAGGGAGATAAGATGCATTCGTCTCTCCAATAAACCTACAAAGACCCAAAACAGATCTCCATTAATCATAAGAACTCAGTGGAGAAAATTTACCACTCCACATCTGACACTGCTATCCTTGCAGGCTCAAAAGAGTCTCAAGGTCAAATATTCAAGGAGAAACTACAGCTCAAGGCCAAAGAAGTCTCACAGTAGTTTCTGAAACACAGAGGCTTTCTAATTCCTAGGACCTTTTAGTACCTATGAGAAGAAATCCATGTCTTGAAGACACCTCTCCAACCCTGAGAGATTTTTGATGTGGACCCAGACCCCGGTCACCAGTATTTTTCACTAAGAAGCCAAGAGCATATACATTCCTGCAATTCTTTCATTATGTGAACCACCCAAAATAACCCAGTGCTTCCATATTAGAATTACTGGAAGAAGGAAGAGGAGAGGGTTCTCAACTAATCCCTCATATACCCAGTTAAACCCATTCACCTCAAATACTGTTTAGGCGAAGTCTTACCACCTCCCTTCTCTCATCTGAAAGCCAAGAAGAATGTGGCAGGCGTTGGGCCAGATGCAACTCAGATGAAGAGCCATGTGTCTGCCTTAAAAGATGGTGCAGAATCTCTCCTGATAATCTCAGAGTTCCTTAATACTGGGCAGCAAGAGCTACTCCTCAAAGAGTATCCTGAGTCCTGGCCATAAGCTGGGAAAGGGCCCACGAAATGCCCTCTGTTTCTCCCCAGCATGATCATTAGCTACAATGGGAGTACAGGCAATTCAAAACAAACAAACAAAAAGCAACACAAAAGTGTCTTGATCCTTTTGTCCTAAGGATTTTTGTGTTAGAGTCTATTTTCCTTAAGAATTCAGCCTCCTTCCTCAATTCTTCTCCAGATACACTGAGTCTACCATGTAATTAATATGATAGGGAGACAGGAGCAATGGCCTAGGAGAGGGTACCTTTGGGTGCCATATCAATTCCACAGCTGGGTAGTTGGCTGGAGGTCTTGAACACACCCTATCACTTCCCCAGGCCTTGGTTTTCCAGATGTAAACATATACAGGCTGGAGTGAATAGCCATTAGGGTTAGCTTTGTTCAGTTCTGAGGCCTAAAGTTTCCATTTTCATTTTTGTTTTGTTTTTAAATAAGTTTATTTATTGAAGAATAACATGCATACAGAAAATTTCACACATCGTATATATACAGGTCCACACACTTCACAAAGTGATCATACATGTGTAACCAGTGCCCATCTCAGGAAAGAGAGCATAACCAGCAGTCAAAAGCCTTCTTGTGCCCTCTCTCAGTCACGTCCCAACAGGGTTAACCACTGTTCTAACACCACAGACTAGTTTTGCTCATTTGAACTTTATGGGGTCATATGTTCTTTTCTCCTTTGTGAGTGGCTTCTTTCACTCAACATGGTGGTGAGATTCACCTTTGTTGTGGAGGGTTCATTGTCATTGCTCTATAGTATTCCACTGCATGAATATACCACTAACCTAAGATTTTGTCCTATAACTCACAACCCACTGTGACTGTCATACAAAAAGAAGCAGAAGAGCAGAAGAACCCACATGAACTGCCTAACAGAGACTACGTTTACTGCATCTTGGGGCCACGGATGCTATGTTCTTTCTAGGTTCTCGGGGCCTCATGCCCAGAGAAGCTGAAAGCAAAGTGTCAACAGCATCAAACATTTAAGCAGCACCTTTTTATACTTGCTACTATTCCACGAGATGTATACAGATAAGACCTGAGGCCCTTTAGGAGTTTCCAAGCTAAAAAGACAACGCTGATGCATAAAAAGATTAAAGACACAGACAAGAAACCCAATGTAAACCTAGTTTAAAGAAAACACATTCGGTATAAATGAAAGAAAATAATCTATGTGCAAGAAGAAGGATAAAGGCATTTTGTAGTGGTATGTCAGGTAAAATTGCTATTTTTTTCCTAAACAATTAATCCGAGAAGAACTCACAAGGAACACTGAAAGAGAAGACATGGGGCTGCTGTAATCTGGGGATAATAAACTGGACAGAGTTAAAAAAAGTTTTAGTCACGTTTTTGAAAAAGGAAGTAAAAACCTTCCTATTTGGGGCCGGCCCGGTGGTGCAAGCAGTTAAGTGTGTGCGCTCTGCTTCGGCGGCCTGGGGTTCGCAGGTTTGGATCCCGGGCGCGCACCAACGTACCGCTTGGTAAGCCATGCTGTGGCAGTGTCCCATGTAAAGTGGAGGAAGATGGGCACGGATGTTAGCTCGAGAAAAAAGGGGAGGATTGGCATCGGATGTTAGCTCAGGGCTAGTCTTCCTCACACAAAAAAAGAAACCTTCCTATTTAAGCAAATGATCAAACATAGAACGTAATGAGCCTACTGGTGATGCAGAAAGGCAAGAGAATTTCCAGAGCAATCATTCGTATGCCTTGACAAGGCCAGGAGTCCTTTTGGCATCAGTATGATTTGATTTGGCAGCCACTGCTGACACTGTCGGGATGTGTCAGCCTGAAGAGAGGCTATTCTATTGGCCAGATTTAAGGAAATGACTTAGCCTCACAAGCCTGGATTATTGCAACATACTCTTAACTGGGCCTCCAGTCTCCAACTGTGACTTCTTCTCTCCATTCTCTGAACTGAAGCCTGAAGGATCTTCCCCAAATGCAAACCATCATGATATGCCTCCATTTAAAATCCTTCCATGATTCTCTATTGCCTACAGGATAAAGTCCAAATTCTCCACTGTGGTTTTTGGGGGTCTTGGAATCTGACCTCTCCCTACCTTGCCTTGCTCATCTCTCATCATACTCCAGCCATATGGAACTTCTTATAATTCCCTCCACCTAGAATGCCTTCCCCACAGCCTTCACTGGGCTAATTCTGCCTGTTTCAGTGGTCTTAGGGAACTGCTGGTTTCTCGGGAAAGGCTTTCTTGACGGCCCCTCAATGCCCCTGTCACCCCATAACACTAATTACAGATTGCTGCCCCGTCCCCTGCTGTAGCAGCCCTGCTCAGTGCCTCACTGTCATCCCTTGGCACTCACAAGCACAGAATTTGCCAACAGAGTCCTACGATGGACACCTACAACTCCACCTGAGAGCTTCTTCTTGGCCTGCCCTATACATACAGGCCAGGAGCACTAGAAGTTAATGCTCCTGAGAGCATTCCTCAGCTAACGGTGGAAGGAAGACGGAAGGTGAATACTCCAGCTTTCTCTCCCTCCAGATAAGCTACTTGCACACAAATCCTTGTCTGAAGGCCTGCTTCTGGGGAAACCCAACTCGAGACACTGGCCATTTCCCAGCCAGGCTGTGAGCTCAGTGAAGCTGGTGACTGAGGGCTTTCATTTATTAGTGGGCATCACCAGTGCCTACCACACGCCTGGCACAGAGTAGATAAACGTTTATTGAGTAAATGGGGTACGACACTCTATGAACACTTATTGCACTGTTAGTTTTCTATTTAAAGGCAATATGGAGCCTAGCAAAGAGCACAGGCTCCGGAGTCAAAAGACCTGGGTTCAATTAAAAAAATGGAATCATCCATTTCTGATTGATGTGACCTGGGGCAGGTGTTGGAGGGATAAGACTCCTGCACCTCAGCCATCTCTTCTGTCTAACAGGGGTCTTTAAAGAGCTCAAGGAGAGCTGTTTAAAGCCGTGGAGAGTTACACAAATGTAAATTGTCCTTATTTTAGGCATTCATGTAATTCTTCGTGACTAAATAGAGGGAAAGAGATTTCATTCTAGATACCACAAGCACTTGCGGTGGGAAGAGGAAGTTGATGAAAATAGGGGCTGGGTAAACAGTTAATTCCATTTGGAGAGTTTTTAGATGCCGACATTTCTGTTTTGATAAAGATCATTTAAATTCCAGAAAACCAGGATGGAAATAAGGGAGTAAAATAGGCTTTAAAAGTCTAGAAATAATTGCTAAATATAAATAGACATAGAGATATGTCTATATCTCTCTCACAGATATGACAGCAGACTTACAAGGAATCATACTAAATATAAACAATCTCATTATGTTTTTTACTTTGTTTTTGTCCTTTAATAGCTTCAAAATTCCTAAACACAAACACACGCTGAGAAATGTCTGAGATTTTTTCAGATCAAGCTAAAATCTAGGGTCATCTTAGTATCTTCATAATACTGCTTTTATTTTTGGAGACATGCCAAACCCTATATTAACCCACCAGACCACAATTTTGAATATAGGACTTAATAAAAGAATAAGAATGAAAATTTAGAATTCGTTCTAAAACAGTAAAATTCTTAGTTGTGGTCAATACTGAACATCAATATGGAATTAACTGAACATCTTTTGACATTTTTTAAATTTAAGGACCAGCTTTAAAAATAGAACCAAAATTTAGATATAAGAGAAAACTAAACTCATTTTCCTTCCCTTCGTTTAACTGTTTTGTGTTGGCAGATGGGGACAGGGAAAACTCTGATCCATCATCTTATTGGTTAGCACTCTGTAAAAGTGAAAAGTATGTGAACATTTTTACCCCTGAGTTCTCAAAGTTAGTGCTTCCGGGGCTGGGCTTTCTCTCCAGACCCTCACCCACGACTGTGTATCTTATGTATCCATGCACATGGAGGACATAAAATACATGTCAAACAAAATAAAGCAAGTTATTAAGTCCAACAAAACCCTAAATCTTGGTGGAAGTCAACAGATAAACAGACTATAACAGTAGAATAGTCTAAATACACAATGCATAATTCATGGCTAACCCAATGCTGGGCTTGTGCAATATTTCACCGGACTCCCCTTGCAGTCTTTGAGGTTAAGACTGAGTAAATTGCACTGCCTTTGCTAACTCAGCAAAACTCTGGACAATCAAGAAAAAAAAACCCCATTTTTTCCAATTAGGGGAGCAGGCAAGAAGGCCGAGGGTGGACAAGGTATTGTTTAGCTCTTGAAGCTAGACATTAAAAAGTTGCTGTGTACTAGGCTATCCTCTATCTTTTTAATAGATAATTTTGTTGTTGGCAAATGTTCATGTCTTCCTTAGGCTATTGTGCTGCTAAAATGAAGACTGCTGACCAACCTCCTTCCCCACACTCCATCGCCTTCCCGCGTACTCAGTTCACAGTAGGTGTCCAATAAACATTTGCTGAAGGAACTTCCTTTTGATTTCCATTTGTTGTTCACTGGATGCAGCAACAAAATGCACACATGAATATACAAGGCCCAATAACAACAGCAGTGGAAACCTGAATAAAATTCAACATCTTCGTGCAAATTGAAATCTTAGACAATTTCTCACATTTATCATTTCCCAAAATTCAGGATGAGCTAACAAATGAGTGTACATGACTTTCCCAAAGCTGACAAGGGAAAATCAAGTCCTTGGCAGCTCTCCAATGCCCTCAAATGAGGCTCTATGCTGCCAAGGACTACCATGTCTTCCAGCGACTAGAAAGCCGAATGCGTTGTGGGATACAGTGTGGAATGTAGTGTCATTTTTGGTAACTAACAAATAAGAGAGGGAAGGCAAAAGTCAAGTCACCACCAGCAAAAGTTCATGTGCTTACTGATACATGGGAGAACCATGCCTAATGGTGCTACAAGCCTGAGCCTTGGGCAGTAAATGGATCTGTCCATATAATGATAGAATTTAAGAGAATGTTGTGAACACAAAAAGGTGAGAACTGCTGGTTTAGCCTTTCTAAGCTAATGGGTTCAACCAATGGTCAACATCTTCTTCTGAGTATGTTCCAGTTGACTGTTTGCTGATCAAAAACCCAGGTGAACATTCCAATTACAGAATGTCTGTGACTTACAGTGTCTACAGAACTATTTTTGCCTAAGAGTGAACTGGGCCTGCTAAGTTTTTTCCAGTGCCAAGGGAAACGTTTTCTCCACTGTTTAAATGTTTAAAGGGGTGGTAGAAGATTAAAAAAAATGTTTTGATTATTACACAAGTCATGTCCGTTTGACATACTGACTATATAAATATCATGATAACAAAATAATATTGTTAATAAAAAAGTTAAAATTAAAAACAAGTAGAAAAGCTTAGATGAAGCAGAAATAATTTACACTGAATCTGTTGAAAGGAATAAAACTATCTTTCCTATGAATAACCATGTCATTTAGGGCCTCCGTCTACACTTAACCAAATTATTGAAAACCTTACTACATCATTAATGAATAGAGGGAGAGGTAGATCAATAGAAAAACTTGAGTGCTACCTCAGAACTTTCAAAACATTTAGAAGATAGTGGTGAAGGGAAATTTCTTAATGTGTGATATACTCAAGTGAAAAACCTAGGGAAATGCCTAGATATAGAAATTATGCCAGATCTCTGTAACAAAGGCAAACAAATTAGAATTTCTCTCTGGACCTTTAACATATGTGTTAAAAGCAAAACCATGCACCTTTCACAGTATGAAAATAAAAATCAGTACTCTCACAAAATGTGCCTTCTTTAAGTTGCACTTAATGTTATGGCACCAGCTTTTATTGGGGGTTGTTGCAGGAGACAGGTCTATGAAAATCACATCTACATTTGCTGGAAAGGGCTGTTGAGGGCATTATCCATTATTTGATTCAATATTCCTATAGAAAATCACACGCAAAAAACTCCTTTTAAAATCTGGTGCCATGAAGAACAAAAATCACATGATCATCTCAATAGACGCAGAGAAAGCATTTGACAAGATCCAGCATCCATTTATGATAAAAACTCTGAATAAAATGGGTATAGAAGGAAAGCACCTCAACATAATAAGACCATATATGAGAAACCCACAGCTAATATCATCCTCAATGGTGAAAAACTGAAAGCTATCCCTCTAAGAACAGGAACCAGACAAGGATGCCCACTGTCACCACTCCTATTTAACATAGCATTGGAAGTCCTAGCCAGAGCAATCAGGCAAGAGAAAGAAATAAAAGGGATCCAAATTGGAAAGGAAGAAGTGAAACTGTCACTATTTGCAGATGACATGATTTTATATATAAAACCCTAAAGAATCCACCAGAAAACTTTTAGAAGTAATAAACGAATATGGTAAAGTTGCAGGATACAAAATCAACATACAAAAATCAGTTGCATTTCTGTACACTAACAACGAAGTAGCAGAAAGAGAAATTAAGAATACCATCCCATTTACAATTGCAACAAAAAGAATAAAATACCTAGGAATAAATTTAACCAAAGAGGTGAAAGATCTGTACACCGAAACCTATAAAACATTTCTGAAAGAAATTGAAGAAGACACAAAGAAATGGAAAGATATTCCGTGCTCTTGGATTGGAAGAATTAACATAGTTAAGATGTCCATACTTCCTAAAGCCATCTATAGATTCAATGCAATCCCTATCAAAGTTCCAACAACATTTTTCACAGAAATAGAACAAAGAATCCTAAAATTCATATGGAACAACAAAAGACCCCGAATAGCTAAAGGAATCCTGAGAAAAAAAGAACAAAGCTGGAGGTATCACACTCCCTGATATCAAAATATACTACAAAGCTATAGTAACCAAAACAGCATGGTACTGGCACAAAAACAGACACACAGATCAATGGAATAGAATCGAAAGCCCAGAAATAAACCCACACATCTATGGACAGCTAATCTTTGACAAAGGAGCCAAGAACATACAATGGGGAAAAGAAAGTCTCTTCAACAAATGGTGTTAGGAAAACTGGATAGCCATATGCAAAAAAATGAAAGTAGATCCTTACCTTACACCATACACAAAAATTAACTCCAAATGGATTAAAGACTTGAATGTAAGACCTGAAACTGTGAAAGTTCTAGAAGAAAACATAGGCAGTACGCTCTTCGACATCGGTCTTAGCAACATCTTTTCAAACACCACATCTGACCGGGCAAGAGAAACAATAGAAAAAATAAACAAATGGGACTACATCAAACTAAAAAGCTTCTGCACAGCAAAGGAAACCAGCAACAAAACGAAAAGACAACCTAACAATTGGGAGAAGATATTTGCAAACCATACATCTGATAAGGGCTTAATCTCCAAAATATATCAAGAACTCATGCATCTCAACAACAAAAAAACTACCAACCCAATTAAAAAATGGGCAAAAGACCTGAACAGACATTTCTCCAAAGAAGATATACAGATGGCCAACAGACACATGAAAAGATGTTCAAAATCACTAACTATCAGGGAAATGCAAATCAAAACTACAATGAGATATCACCTCACGCCCGTCAGAATGGCTATAATTAACAAGACAGGAAACAACATGTGTTGGAGAGGATGTGGAGAGAAGGGAACTCTCATACACTGCTGGTGGGAGTGCAAACTGGTGCAGCCACTATGGAAAACAGTATGGAGATTCCTCAAAAAATCAAGGATAGAACTACCATATGATCCAGCTATTCCACTGTTGGGTATTTATCCAAAGAACTTGAAAACACCAATTTGCAAAGGTACATGCACCCCTGTGTTCATTGCAGCCTTATTCACAATAGCCAAGACTTGGAAGCAACCTAAGTGCCCATCAAGGGACGAATGGATAAAGAAGCTGTGGTATATATACACAATGGAATACTACTCAGCCATAAGAAACGACGAAATCCAGCCATTTGTGACAACATGGATGGACATTGAGGGTATAATGCAAAGTGAAATAAGTCAGAGGGAGAAGGCCAAATACCGTATGATTTCCTTCATTAAGTAGTAGATAATAACAACAATAAACAAACACATAGGGACAGAGATTGGATTGGTGGTTACCAGAGGGGAAGGGGGGAGGGTGGAGGGTGAAAGGGATAATTCGGTACATGTGTGTGGTGATGGGTTGTAATTAGTATTTTGGTGGTGAACATGATGTAGTCCATGCAGAAATAGAAGTACAATGATGTACACCTGAAATTTTTGCAATGTTATAAACCAATGTTACTGCAATAAAATCTGGTGCCAGGAAAATCTCTATCTCCAGGAACTAGTCTGTTTCCTCCTTTGTAATAACAAAAATGGTACAATTTATCCTATTTCCCTTTTTGCCCTGCCTGCCAGGGAGTTCAGGGCCAAACTTGATGATCAGTCATAGTAATTACAATGGACTTTGTGGTTAACAGAGTTACTTCCTTCAGTTTTTCAAGGCTTTTACTTTCATTTTTTTATTGCTATTAATCATGTGTGTGGGTGTGCAATGCATGCACATGTGCATGCACACATACACACTTGCAGACACGAGCTTTATTGTAACTTCAATTCCTTTTTGGCAAACAATCAATTATGTTTACTGCGTAAAAGTAAAAGATCCAGGAAGATGTCAAAATATGCTTTTTCTTGAAACAAATAGTTTTCATGTACATGTTTGTGAGCATACGTATCTTTTCTTTCTCTTTGGGACAAACCCTTCTGTATAAGTCACTGTTATACCTAGACAAGTTTTATTCTGTTTATGGATTATTTTTTCAACAAAATAATATATCCTTATTTATAGTTGATGCCTTTCAGAAAATTAACACCATAATTCTGCAAAACTTTGTTAAGCCCACAGTTACCATGAAGTCCTTAAAGTTGGCTCTGATGGTTTGGCTGAACTCACAAAATCACTGCACAGAATTCATTTACGTTACGTTTACCAAATGTTTGAAATGGACCATCATGTCATTTTCACTTTGCTTCAATGTTTTCTTTTTTCTTAAGTAATACATATGAAATTAATGGTTGATTTGCTTCAAATGGTCTATTTTCCTGCCCTGAGCCTGTTCTATTAGTAAGCTTACATTTAAATATATTTTAGTCACATAGATTTTCCACTGACTAATAAGCAAAACACAGCTTTCCAAAATCCTAAGAAAAGTACATTACCTTTCTTTAAATTGTTGCTTAAAAAAATGTTCCACATTGAATTCTCAAGCTTGGGACAAACCGGAAAGATCCCATGAGTTTTTAAACCATATTCATTTCCCTAAGCATGGGGGCTCTGCCTCCTGGATGGTACAATGCATTCAGTCCTCCTGTCAGTTAGAATTTAGGAAGTGATTTCTCTTTAATGGTTGCCAGACCTCCTGGATAAGCTGGGGCACTTCGCTTTGCCCCGGATCTCCACTGAGAATGGAACCTTCTTACTTACTTTCCCCTTCGCCACCATAAGAACACTGGGATCCCGCTGGCTTAAAACTGTTTTGACCCCTGAATCATAAAGCTGTACCTTAACAGTAGGATTGTTTGCAATTAAGTAACTGATCCTTTTCCTATTTAACTTGAGTCTGTTCATTTGATACTAACACCATGCTTCTGTAACCCCACCTCTCCACCCCCCACCTCTCACTCTCTTGACAGGTCTCCAAGAATAGCTGGGTGGCTTTGTTCTTCAACTTTGCACATAACCAAGAAACGAAGAGGCCACAGAGGGACTGGCTACCAGCACAGGGCCTGGAATCACACAGACCCACCTCAGACTGAGTCTGGGGTCTGCCACTTACTAGTTATATGACTTTGGGGATACTTTCTGTGGAATCTAAGTCTCCTCATCTGTAAAAGGTGGATACCAATAACAGCACCTGCCTCATAGTGTTGCTTCATTTGTTTGGCAAATAATTACCCAGAGTACCTACTATTTGTCAGGAGCTATGCCAGGCACTAGGTACACCATCAGAATATACATGGATCCTGCCCTCATGGATCTTTCTTTCAGTCTGGTTGGGGAGTTAGATACTAAACAAACAAATGAAAAATACATAGCTACAAATTTTGAAAAGTGCTCTAAAGGAAATGACAGAACTCTTTGGCTAGTAACAATGAGAAGTGGGGGAAATGGATTTATAGAGGGAAATCAAGGAAATCCTCTTAAGCAGGAAGCATATAAGTTATGATCTGAGGGCTATAGTGGACGAAGCAGGCACAGGGCATGTGGAAGGGCATTCCAGGAAGGGGAACAGCATATGCAACGCCTGGCTTTTTTGAGAAAGTAGACAACCGTGTCTTCAGTGGGCTGTGTGAGAAGCAAGAACCTCCAAAACAAGGTTGGTGAACATCAATGGAGATTCAACATGCAAAAAAACCTGATCTCGAGTTTAGACTAGATCAGGTATCAGGAAATGACAGCTCATGGGCCCTCTGCCTGCTTCTGTAATAAAAGTTTTACTGGAACACAGCCACATTCGTTTGCTTGTGTACTGTCTATGGCTGCTTTCACACTGCAACAGCAGAGTTGAGGAGCTGTAACAGGCCTGAAAGTCTAAAATATTTACTATCTGGCCCTTTAAGAAAAAGTTTGCCAAATCTGAAACAGAGTAACCCTTAATAAATGCTTAAGTAAAACAACAACAAAAAAAGTAAGCCAATACATATGATTCCAACTCTATGACGTTCTGAAAAAGGCAAAACTATAGAGACAGTGAAAAGATTAGTAGTTGTCAGGGTCTGGGGGTAGGTAGGAATGAACAGGCTGAGCAGAGAGGATTTTTAGGGCAGAGAAACTACTCTGTATGATACTATAATGGTGGATACATGTCGTTATAAATTTGTCCAAACCCACAGAATGTACAACACCAAGAGTGAACCCTAATGAAACTATGGACTCTGGATGATATGATGTATCAATGTAGTTTCATCAGTTGTAACAAATTTACCACTCTGGTGGGGATTATTGATAGTAGGGGAGGCTATGCATGTGTGGGAGCAAAGGGTATACAGGAATTCTCTGTACTTGTCCTCTACTCACTTTTGCTGTGAACCTAAAACTGCTCTAAAAAATAAAGTCTATTTTTTAAAAAAAGTAATATGATCTTCAACAGTAGTACTTAATTACTACAAAAAAGGGGGGGGGGATGAGGAATTAAGGTAATTTGCTCTGTAATTCAGGCCCCAAACCTATTTTTTTCCTGGATTCCACATAAAATACAGCAACCCAAACTGAAGTCTCCCTTGAATGTCAAGATACCTGTGCTCTTACCAAGATGTGAATAAATGTAATTTTTTAAGTAAAAAAAAAGGTAAACAATCTTCCATGTCTATGGTAACTAGTGGGATTTAACTTAAAAATCTTTGAGAGAGAGGTTAAATTGAAAATCCTGGCAAATTTAGAACACAGGAATATTATAAAATTAAGATGGACAAACTTAAAATATTTAAAAATTTTTTCAGAAATTATTTCTTTTAATAGTGTGTGCACATTGAGCATATGAAATAAGAAACTTCTGCTTCCAGCATCATGGCTGACCAGATGCTACGAAGGGCCCTTCTAAAACAAAATTTTTACTGCATTGTTGGGCACATGTAAAGAAAAGAAAATTTCTAAAGGACTTAGATAAACAAACAAAACTCCAGAACTGAGCTGAAACTGGAACAGTGTGCTGAAAGCCCACATAAATAGCACGGGTTGATCTGAAAGCAAATATCAAGGTCATTTGTACAACTGAGAGAATAAGCTAGCGGCAAGTTGGAGGAGCTTAACCTGGAAGCCCTGATTCAATCAGAATTCTTGAAAAAACGAAGTGGTCCTAGGTTGATAGCAGCCCTCGCTCCCAAAAGAAGCAAGAATAAATCATCTCTGGAGAAAAGCATCTCTATTTTCGTCACTCAGGGTTCCCACTAACATTTGTCAAATATAAATCCCCAAAGATTACCAAGTATATAAGGAAATTAATTACCAATAAGGGAAAGACAGTGGAATAAACAAGAATAAGTACAAATGTAGATATACATCCCCAATGGTTTCAGATATTGGAATCATAAACTACAGAATATAAAATAACTATTTATGAAATGCTTAAAGAAATAAATGAAAAAATTAAAGAAAAATGAGCATGCAACAAGAGACTACCAAAAATTATTAGAAAGATTTGAAAAATCAAAATTAAACTTTGGAGAACAAAACAATGTAATGGTAAATCTAAAAAACTCAACAAATGGGTTTAGTTGCAGATTAGAGATAGCTGAAGAGAGAATGAGTGCACTAGAAGATATAAACAGAGAAATTACCCAGAATGCAGCTCAGAGAGACTAGGAGAGGGAAAATGAGAATGGGATGTTAAGCAATATGGAGAACAGACAGGTAAAGTCTAATACACATATAATTCAAGTCCCATAAAGAGAGACTAGAGACACAGAGAGAAGGTAGTATTTGAAGAGATAATGGCTGAGAATTATACAGAATTGGTGAAAGATGTGAATTCATACCTATAGGAAGCAGAATAAATAAAGTCAAATTCATGCCTATACATTTTAGTAAGTGTACAGAGCACTAAGGAAAAAAATCTTAAAAACTATCATGGAGGAAAGCTAGTCACTAATAATTAGCCAGTCGGCAGACTTTTCTACCGCAACAATGGAAGCCAGAGGTTAGTGGATGATATATTGAAGAAAGAAAATGACTATGCACCTAAAATTGGGTGATTCCAGAATGAGGGTGAAATAAAGACATTTTCAGAGAAACAAAAATTGAAAAGAGTTTATCACCAATAGATCCACACTAAAAGAACTTGTGGAAGTATAAAGGATTATAAGCAGAGAAGGAAAGTTTGAGACGTAAGAAGAAACAGTGAAACAAAGAACAGTATTTTTTTTTAATAATTTTATATACAGGTTTGTTTATAATTGCCCATATTTTTAAATAAAATAATGTCTAATCTGCTGGTCAAAAAAAAGCATAAAGTATTGAACAAGAACATGTAAGTAGGAGGGTGATGTACAGAGTTAACATGATTTATCACCTTTATATTGTCTGGAAGAGACATTGGCCACACTGGCAGGGATAGTGACCATGCACAGCTCAGTCACAGTCTTTTTCTTACCAAGACTGATCCAACTACCACCACGCTGAGTACCAAACCTGCCCACAGCAAAGGCCACTACTGAACCTAATTAGCTACCTAGTGGGACTAACTAGCTAACTAGCTACCTAGGGGCAGACTGATGATATTAGACTTCTCTGACTTTGACAAGGTCAGATCTTTGACTCAAAAGGGATAGAAAGTTTCTGCTTATGTATTTCTCTTTTCTTCTTTAGCATTTCTGCTAGGACCACAATTCTTGGGCATACAAAATGTCTTATCTATCACATGGTATCCTGCACAATACCACCTCCAATGATGGGACACATTTTATAGCAAAGGAAGTACATCAATGGGCCCATTACCTAGAAATGCTGGTCTAGTACTAGCTAGGGGACAACATCCAAAGAGTTTGGGATACTGTCTTATAGGAATACAGTATATGTGTCAAATAACAGGCCAATATATGATGCCATCTCCCTCATAGTAAGGATACATGAATCAGAAACTGAGAGGAGGAGGTAGGAGTGGTCACTCTCAGAAAAACACCTAATAATTCACTAGAAGAATGTTTGCTTCCAAAGAACATTATCATGGTGTGATAAATTAGAAGCTGAGATTGTCCCTTAGCCATTTTGGGCTCCTCATTCCATTGAACCAACAGTTAGAGAAGGAGGTCACCATTACTGCTAAGCAATGGGTATAAGGAAGGAGATATGTAGAACTCAAGGATTCACTGGGGTACCCTGAAAGGAAAGTGTAAAACTGTGGCAATGCAATAAAGACAAAGCCATCAAGCACTTAGATCTTGTAGGAATGAAGGTGTGGATCATTGTCCCAAGTCAAGAACCCTATCCAGCTGAAGTGCCAGCGGAAGGTAAGGGGATCATAGAAGAGGTGATAGAAGAAAACCATGATTACCAATGAGGCCTTATGGTCAGCTATAGAGATGGGGGCTATAGCAGTTATGTTTTGTTTCACTATGTCATTTCTTTTCTCCCTTTTACCTTCTGTTACCTTACAAGACTGGTGGTAGCTCAAGTTTTAGATAAGAATATGACTAAATTGACATTGCCTCACAATGACACAGGAGCTGAGGTGACTTCATATCTCTCCTGCATTGGGGACACTAACTTTCCACCTGAGAGAAGGACAAGAATAGATGCCAAGAGGCAAATGAAGGGAACTGTGCCAGATGTTGTTTGTTTGTTTCTCTAAACCCATCTCCGCTCTTCTCTCCTTGCTTTTTTCCCCACGGGCTGACATATACAGGTCACATTAGTGTGCTCCATGCCCTTGGGCTTCCAGCAGAATAAGCTAATTGCAAGAGATGAATGTAGGGAGGAGAGTGAGGTCAGCACATTTATCCCCCTGGTTTCTCCCTGTGAATTCACTTCAGACTGGCTATGTCCCTTGAGAGAAAGTTACTATGCTTCTCAAAGCAACTCTGTGTGACTCTCTCTTCTTCCGGGTTCTGGGAACCTCTCTTTCCCTGTCCCTTTGGGCCTAGAAGTGGTGACATCTCTGGTGCTGTAGCACTGGGTTCCTGCTCAAACCCTAATGGTTCCCCTACACTATACCCACACCTGTGGAATAATGCCTTTATAAATAAATGCTCCTTGAATGATGTTAATTTGAAATATCTGTTTCTACTGAGGCCCTGATTGACGCACTCACTGTGATTCTATGTTATATAACTCAATGTCTGTGAATAAACCCCTATGTGGAGAGATTTTTCTTACGACGTCCATCAACCTAGAGACCTTGGTAATTCGCTATGGAAACAAAACTGGTTAACAGCTTGGCAGCACCTGACGGGCTCAGAAAAAGCCATCACAGGAACACCTTCTGGGTAACCAGGAAGGAGAAGGTCCAAGATGGACATGAAAAGTCAGGAGCACTCTTACTTCTGGCTGTAACTATTGGGCAATTGCTATGAAAAGCCAGGAGAGAGCCAAAGTTTTGTCTAAAACCCAGGTTACTAAGTTAAGAGACATATTAACACAACTTAGTATTAACTTCTCTCAGGAATAATTTCCTTAAAACAATTTGAATAGGCTTTAATTTATAATCAAATAACCAACTGATCAGATACCCAGAGGAAATGTGAATATTTCTCAAAGACAGAGGTTTTCAAACTCTGAGTATGCATGAACATCACCTGGAGTCAAGACTGGGTATAATTTGGCAGGGTTCAGGGCAAAATGAAAAGGTGGGCCCACCGCCAGAAGATTATTAAGAATTCCAAGATGGTGACAGTAGAACCATTAAACCCAGCACAAGGCTCTTCTAAATGCAGGGTCCCACATGACTGCACAAGTTGCATAGCCAGGAATCCAGCCCTCCTAGAGAGCTTGTTACAACACAGATTGTTGCACCCTAATCTCGGAGCTTCTAATTCAGTAGGTCTGGGGCGAGGCCCAAGAATTGTATTCCTAACATGTTTCTGGGTGATGCTGATCCTACTGGTCCAGAGATCACACTCTGAGAACCACTACCCTAGAGAATACAAAGGAGAAAAAAAAAAAAATCTCAGGATGAAATGAACACATAATCAATATATTGAGTGTCCAAATTGACAGTCTGAGTGGACTTTGTATTGGATATCACAATATATATCTACAATTTGTAAAAAGGTAAATTTACTCACTTATAAATTTGTAGATACAAATTTAATATCCTGAATAATATTAACTGCCTATATCACATTTAGATATTCCTTTCTCACCAAATGCTTATTAAGTGTCTACTATGGGCCAGGGTACTATGATTGTTCATGCATTATCTATGAATAGGCCATAAATAAATGAGGATATTATTTAGAAGAGTGATCCTAAGTATGGGGGAGAGGGAGATCAGGGTTGGGATGCGTGAGATCCCCCAGGTAGGGAAATTAGTAGGTGGGAAAGCCGTATCATTTTTTACAGGCACATATTTATTATACGCTCATTGAGAAAATATACTTAACAAAACCATCTTGGTTTTGATATAATTGATACAAGATATAGAAAAAACATCATAGCTGAGTGATTTTTAAAAGGTAGAGAACACATCATTTCAAATAAGGATGAGATATTAGGTTTTCATGATGACCTATAAAAGTTTATTAAGAATTATAAACTTCCATCCTATGTTGAAATACCCATAAACATATAAACAAAACTTTCAGAAGTTTTCAAATACTCCACTTGGAAGAACCAAGTTATTAGTTGGAAAATCAGTGAGTCTGGGCTGAATTTTTTATGAAGGATTAACAAAAAGCCAGACACCTTCTATGAAGAAGATTAAACTACCCCAGTGTCACTTACAAAGCCACTGACAATTTATTTTCACAAACGTCTCCTGCATCACAGCCTGTAAGAGCTCATACCAGCTTCAGTGTTCTGGTTTCTCCTTCTGGATATACAGTGTGGTTGGCTGTTGACTATTCATCATTATGATTTCAAAGGACGAAAAGTTTGTTCATGTGGAATGTAGGTATTCTTGACCCCTGAACTCCATTGTTCTGAAGCCAGGGAAAAATACGAGAACTCTGGCAATACTAAACAAATCTGATAAGGTCATGTCTGGCTTCAAAGAAAGATCAGCAACTGACTGCACAATAGTCTGCAATTTCTAGTATATTCTTCTTTCTAGGCCTTGATGTTGATAATTAACTCCTTACTATTCTAAGTTGAATTTATTACCTTTCCTATTGTAATTTTAGTAAAAATAAAGAATTTTATCATAAAAAATTTTAAATGACATTGAGAAAATGAAGTAAGTGATTTTTTTCCCACAACTTTCCTATCTCCTACTTAAGAAAATATATGTATCACATTACAGAAGTTTACTGGGGAGAACATTAATGAAGAATGCTAAGAAAACATTATGCTAGACTTCTAAAACATAATAATAAATAAGGGAAACTCCAGTTTCCAATGAAAATCCTCAAATCAAAAGTATTTTCAACAGATGAATATTTCTATGAGATTCTGATAACGTTTTTTGCAAGGGCGTCATTTTTTTTCAAGCAAAGATCAAAGAATATTTTGTATCTGGTCCTCTGTTGATTTACATCAATTTAACTGCCAATATTTTTTAATTCACAATGAAATTGCACAAAGTTCAATTTATAAATATTTTTCTATAAAGTTAACAACTGTGAACTGTAGTGGTGTGTCAAACTGTAAACACAGTCATGGAATATTGGTTCATTTTGAGAACAGATGTTGGGCCATCTTCATGATGGGGTTGATTGCAGGAGACACAGTAATGATTTAGGCTCTTTCTTTCTAGCAACTTTTAAAACACACAGGTAAATCTAAGGAGAGCAAAACTTGCACTTGAGTCCCCACTCTCCATTTCTGCCACAGTGGCAGACATTACCAAATAATCCTAGAATATTTTCAGTGCTCAAACTAGCCTTAGTACAGTTCCCATTACAGCACTCTGGCAGTCATTATCAATTGATTGGAAGTAGTACAAGATCAAACAATTTTCTCTGTATTTAAGTCTTGTATCCTGCAGTGGTTCTGAATTTTTTTTTTTTTTTTTTTTTTTTGCTGATGAAGATTCGCCCTGAGCTAACATCTGTTGCGAATCTTCCTCTTATTGCATGTGAGTTGCCACCAAAGCATGGCCACTGACAGATGAGTAGTGTAGGTTCACACCAGGAACTGTACCCGGGCCACTGAAGTGGAGCACACCGAACTTAACCACTAGGCCACTGGGGCTGGCCCTCAAAGTTTTTATTGCGTAGCATATTTTCAAATATTAGAAAGTTTGGTAGCACTCTGAAAGGGATTGAAAACAATTGAAAATGTTTCAGCAACAATAATAATCTAATCCCTGGTACTGCCTCATGGTGTCTAGTAAAGCAGCCACAATTATCCAGTTATTCACTTTGTATCCAGGTTACCCTTTGAGGGTAACTATTTACAGCTTTGGCTTCACCCATGTATATACTCACAAAGTAAAGCCTCTCGTACCCACTAAACACGCCAGGTTTCCTTAGGCCCTCCTGGTGCTCTGCGTAGGAGAGTGGACTCTACTGTCAAGACAGTGGGGTGTGATACCATCAGTCTGCCTGTAGAAAGAACACTAGCCAATAAGTGGTCACCCAATCCCAGAGGCAGAGAGAACAATTAGGAGTCCACTGGGTATGCCAGGTGAACACGATTAGGTCTACCTGTTTTATTTGCCTCATCTTCTTCAATCCTCTCACTATCCCATGAGAAAACCGAGTCTCAGAGAGATTAGCTCCTGGCCCCAAGACCCACTGTGAAGAAGTGACAGAGACAAGACTCCCAACCAGGAAATATGGCTGACTTCAAAGCCAGCATGCTTAGCCTCTCTGCCACTCTGCCCTCTGGTGACTAACAGAATCCAGTCACCTTCCACAACAGGAATGGATCTTAAAAATCAATAGCAACAACTGGCAAAATAAAGTAGCCACCATCATTCTCTCCACCGCTTCAGTCAGAGTTTGTTTTATTGAGGTCGGGCAATCCACTTCCTGCTTGGACTAGGTCTCTGAAAGGATCATTTCCTTCTGCTTCCTCCAGGGGGTCTTCCAGAACCATGGGTCTTCCACTTGAAATGTGATAACTTATTGGAGATGAAGTGGATGATAGAGCTTTACAAATGTTAAAAGCCACAGTGCCACACAGTGTGAATCAGTATCAGGATTACTTACATTTAGCCCCCCACCTTCACACAGGAGCAATATTTTTACTCTCACTTTACAGGTGAAACAATTGAGGAAGGAAGATAGGGACCCTACAACCCTTAATAGCATCAATGATGTTATAGACATGTGACATACATGAGCTCATTTAATCTTCACAACAGATACCAAATATACATTTTTAAATCTCTCTGGTTAATTTTTATTACCATGTCATCTAGTATATATCTTATGTATTTAATTTGTTTGTTATCTGTTTCCTGCCCATCCTGTTAGACTCTCCATTCCATAATGGTTTTAGATTTTGGTCTGTTCTATTTACTGCTATATCACTAATAGTGAATGGCACGTAGTAGATGCACAATAAATATTGGTTGAGTAACTGTAAGGAGGCTCAGTGAGATTCACTAACTTGCCTGAGGTCACACAGGTTACAGCTGAGCCCTTTGTCATCTGTACTCAATTGCCACATGAAAACCCTCAGCTCTGGGCTCAGGGCTATTTGAATGATTGAAGAGTCCCACCAGCAGGCAGAGGGCTGGGGGTAATATAGTAAGGATATCACTTGGTAGTGCATTTCACAGGGAATAATGACACCCTTTGATGAGGGGTGTCCTGAAATTATTGCTTCTTCAAAATAAAAACAAACAAACAAAAAGAATGAAAGAAGTTTAGTCCAGAGATGGCTGCTATATTCCCAGATTTAGGAAACCTTTAAAACAAACGGTCCTGATGGGATTACGCTAGCAGGAGACCTTGCCCACAATTCCTCCTCGCTACTTCTCTCCTAGTCTTCAGCCTCTGTCTGGTTCAGATGGCTACAATTCAACTCAACAAACACTGACTGAGGGCTACCCTGTGTCACCTGCAGGTGGTAACTGGGGAAGACACATCCTTGTTCTTAAGTAATTCACAGTCTACTACGAAGACAAATGCAGTAAAACACCTAGGTTTAATGAAGCATCATGAAAGTGATAAAAACAGCATAGAGTAGGAGTGCAGAGGACGGAAAGGCTGGGTATCTGAAGGTTGCATCAAGGAACACTTCAGGGAGGAGGGAGCATGTGACCTGGGCTAAGAAGAGGGTCACTACTCCAAGGAAGGAAGAATCCCAAAGTTGCCACCAAGCTGAAGCAGGGAAATTATGGATTCTTGAAGTGCTAAGCAAAACTGAGAGGCAGTAGAATTTAGCCCAGTGGTTCTCATCTGGCCTAAATAAGGGGTGATTTTGCCCCACAGGAGACATTTGACAGTGTCTAGAGACATTTGTCACAACTAGGGGGGTGCTACTGACATCTAGCAGGTAGAGGCCAGGGATGCTACTAAGCATCCTACAATGTATAGTACAGCACCCCCAGCCCCCTAAAAAAGAATTATCCAGTCCCAAATGCCAATAGTGGGAAGGTTGAGAAAGCTTGGCTTAGAGTAAACAGCATGAGCTTTGAAGGCAAACAGACCTGGATTAGAGTCCCAGCTTTGCCCCTAAATGGCCAAGTGACAAGTGGCTACTTAGTAGCCAAGAGGCAAATGACATAGCCTCACTGAGCTTCAATGTGTTCATCTGTTAAATAAGAAATGCCGGTAGTACCTACCTCGCAATGATCACTCCTTCATTCAGCAGGTATGTCTAAAGGGTCGCCTATGTGTCAGGCACTATGCTAGGTCCCAGGATACTGTAGTGGGTAAGATGAACGTAATCTCTTTCCTCATGGAGCTAAGCGTGGAAATCAGGCATATAAGTGAGCAATAATAATAAAGAGGTAGAGATGCTACTGCAGAGATGTGTCAGGGGCTAAAGAAGCTCCAAGAAGGAACATCCACTCTAGACAAGAGGGATCAAAGAAGGCTTCTTGGAAGAAACAGACATGTGAAGGATGGTGAGGGGTTTCTCAGATGAAGAGTAGATTAAATGAGATAACAAGTGTGCAACCCTTAGTACCTGGTGCAGTGTAAGAATTCATAATGGGAATTATTCTGAATGTCCCAAAGAGGCCCAGTAGGTATATAATAGATTCTGTGTTTCAGTTGGGATCATTTTAATATGGTGAAGACTGCTGTTTACCAAACTGTATTCCTTCCTTCCTAGGTAGTTGGCTCCCTGGCTAGACATTTCATAGCCTTCTTTACAGTTATATATGGCCATGAGACTAAGTTCTTGCCAAGAGAACCTGAGAAGTAATGTGTTGACTTCTGGGTGTTGGCTTTAGGTCAAGGACATGATTTCTCAATGACTTATTTTTGTTCCTTTCTGGCTGCTACATAGAGATGGGGCCCAAACTCAACTTCAACCGTGCTAGGGAGGGGTAGGCAAGTTTTTCTGTAAAAGGTCAGATAGTAAATATGTTTAGCTCTTTGGGTCTTATGATCTCTGTTACAATTATAGGCATACTTTGTTTTATTGCGCTTTGCTTTACTGTACTTCACAGATATTGTGTTTTTCATAAGACCCTCCACCAGCAAAAAGATTATGAAACACTAAAGGCTCAGATGATGGTTAGCATTTTTTAGCAATAAAGTATTTTTTAATTACTTAAACTACATTTTTTTAGACATAATGCTATTGCACACTTAATAGACTACAATATAGTGTTAACATAATTTTTATATGTATTGGGAAACCAAAAAATTGGTATGACTCACTTTATTGTGGTATTCGCTTTATTGCAATGGTCTGGAACTGAACCATCAATATCTTTGAGGTACAGCTGTACTCAACTCTGTTGTAGCACAAAAGTTGCTACAATATGCAACAAGTGGGCATGGCTGTGTTCCAATAAAACTTTATTTATAAAAACAAGCAGAAGGCCAAATTTTGCTGCAAGCCATAGTTTGCTTACACCTATGCTAATGGATGAAGGAGCAACAAGGTGGAAGGAACCTGGATTTGTGACAGATGGCATGGAGCAGAACTGCCCTGTCAACCTGGAACCCCTCACCTTGGAACTGTTATGAAAGAGAGAGATAAATACCTATATTCTTTAAGCCCTACAGCTTAGCCTTGCCCTAATTAACACATGGGTTTCTCAGAACTCTGAGGTCATTTAAACTGTCCTGGGAACCCAGGAACTATGTACGTATAATAGGGTCTTCTGGTGAAATGACCCCTGAACCCAGGCATTTGGAAATAAGGCTGCCCTCATGCTAGAGGAAGCTCATGCTTCAGCAATAAGGGGTCCAGAGTTAAACTCTCAGCAGTCATTCCCCATTTAGTTGAGGGAAGCAAACTGGAGACATCACCATCATTCAAAAATTCAAGGTTTAGAGAAAATCTAACAAATTATCTAATTCAGGTTGCTGAATGACTGTTGGTATCCTCCTGGAAACCCCTCTCTAACCAAATAGCTGGTGTCTTCAATCATGGTAGAGGACACATGAAGGAGGCAATGAAATAGCAAACAAACTCTGGGTGCTTCCAGTGGCAGGCCATGCTAGCTAGAAGACGGGCTCAGTAACTTCACGTAAGATGAAGGCTGAATTGCTTGTGGGCCTCTGGACCAGACTCATTGGTGGTATTCATTATTTCCGGTTTGCTCTACAACTGTTTTTGTTGGTGAAGTGGGAAGGTGGAAGTGCCATAGGAAGATCTCTTTACAAAAGAGTTTGAAATAAAATTATCATAATCCTTTTTATATTAATAATCTATTTACATCTGCAACTATATTTTAGGCAGCCTGACCTTCGTTGGTAATTAACCATTGCCAATTCTAAATAATCCCTAGACCATGACAAAACAGTTATGCCAGCCTGAGGCATGGTGGCTGGTGGGGAAGGGCAGGTAGCGCTGCCAACATGTCTGAGCTGGAAGAAATTTGAAAAGTATCCAGTTTAGTCTGATTTTCTCATTTCATAGGTAAGCAAACTGAGGTCTAGAAAGGTTAACCTTTCAATACCTTAATTAGGAATAATGCATTTGTATGGTTTGGGATGAAAAATTATGCATTTTGATATTTGTTTGTTTGCAATTTGGGGGTAGGGGGAATATGACTCTACTGTCCCTTTTCCCTTTTGTTTTCTATATTGAAAAGATCCAGAGGTAAACATGGACCTCAATTTTTTAATCAATTTTTATGACCAAATCACAAACTCTCATGAAAGTTGGAGTTAATAAAGCCTCCAGAATTTTGACTGATTTCTTAACTTCATTCAGCTTTGTAGAGAAAAATGGTATAGTAAGTAAGATGTTTATATGTTCCTGTCAAATAATGGCAGCTGTGTTCCTCAATGCATTCTTTTTTCCTACTGAATTCTGTGGCTTTTGGAAAGAAGATGGGAAACGAGTGGCTGCTAGTTATGCCTGGATTGAGATGCTAAAGGATCATCATGAGCAAAATTCAGTTTTCTGCTCTTAATTTCCCTGCATACTTGCATAGGTTCTTGTCTGTTTTCCAAAGTGTCTTATGCCACACCCTAAATGTAGAGAAAGATAGACATTCCAACACAGCTCCACGTGGCAGGGTCCCTGGACCAGGCTGCCACTCATCATGGAGTAGTAAGTCTTAGGAGCAGTTATTCCCAGTCTTCCTCAGAGTGGCACAGACACTCAAGGAGTCAGGAAGACCTTGGCCCCCAAATTCGATAAACTATCACTTCTTTGATAAGTCAGAGCTAGGATATGAAAATGTTTAGAACATGGGTGCCGTACTGTTGATTTTCACTTCAACCATATATTTTACAGCACTTAAACAGTGCAAATATGTATAAAAGTTAAATTCGTCAGCCTGCTATTCAAAAAGATGGTTGAGTGTGAAATTCTGGTATCGCAATCCAACATCTGGGAGCTCCCACCAGGACCCTTTGTCTATTGACACAACCCAAGCATAAAAGTCCCCACTGAGCTTTCCTCCAAGTCAGCTGGCATCCATGCCCCAAGTCACCGAGATTTTACAGTAAGGAAGTAGCTGCAAAAACCGCTGGCCACATTTTTGTCCCCTCAAACTGCAGGGGAAATGCACGTACAAACCTTTTCAACACATTTTCAGATCCACCAAATATGTTACAATCAAGGGCATCTCAAGTAGAGAACAGTTCTGCTGGTTCTTGAGCCTAGTGTCAAAGGGGCAGGGAAGGTTTCCACAGAAAGAGCAAAAATGTATTTCACACTGAATAATCCATGATGACAAGATTTTAAAGAGATAAATCTTTCTCACAAAATACGTGTAACTCACTTGCATGTCTGCAAATCATCAGGCAACTACTATACATTTTAAAAATTTATCTTAATAGTCTTCTGTTCATGCACACATTTTCATATTCTGACATGTGCAAACTTTTTCACTTCTTTATCTCTCCTTTTTGGTCATACACATAATTCACATTCTAGAATAAAACTCAGAAGGTATAGATAAGGAAAAATAAAAACAACAAACTATGATCTCATCAACTAAAAATAAAACAATTTTTAGGCACTGGTAAATATCCCTCCAAATCTCTCTGTTTCTCTCTCATTCACTCTTGCCCCCCACCCCTCTTCTCCATATACACAACATACAGACATACACATCCTAAAATGAAAGTACACTATACATATTAACCTAACTTTTTTCACTCAACATGTGTAGAATACTGTTTAATGAACATAAATGCATATTTGTATTATCCCCTTTAACAGCAATATTGTATTCCATTATGAGTATGTACAAACATATTTATCTGTACAAATACACCACTATTTATTTAATCAGCCCCCGCTGTTGAACAAATGGAATATATCCTTTTTCCCCCCACTATTATAAATGATTCTTTAATAAATGTGGACATCCATGTACCTAGATTCCTAGGTATCTGTCCAATTGTTTCCATAGGCTAAATTCCTACAAGACTGATCACACCAAAGAATATAAATATTTTAAGGCTTCGGAAGCCTACCATTCCTATTTAGGGTGAGTATGGTTCAGAGTTGTTCAACAGAACTCTGTGATATGGAAATGTTCTCTATCTTGTATCTGATACAGTAGCCACTAACCATGTGTACCTACAGAGGATTTGAAATGTGACTAAGTCAACTGAAGGACTGATTTTTAATTTTCTTTCATTTTAACTTAAATGACCACACATGGCTAGTGGCTACCATATTGACAGCTCAGATTCTAGATGAAGTTAGTATTACTTGAACTTTTTACAGTGAATTTGACCTATCAACCACGTCTCTGTTTAACGAACCCCATACACAACCTTGACATTAAAGAACATCGTCTTTTCTGTCAAAGAGCTTTTATGGACAATCCCTCAAGTGATCTTTACAACATCTTCTGAGAAAAGAAGGGCAGGCATTATTTTTTTCCCATTTCATACATGGTGAAAACTGGAGTTTAGGGCAGTAAAATGATTCGCCCACAGCAAGTTGGGAGAGGAAAATGGGGCCAGAATCCACGTCCTCTGCTCTTCCTCCATTGTTTTTTGCTTATGCAGTTGGTTTGTGTTACCTGAACCTCACAAAAATGGAGTTCTGCCAAACCCACAAGCTCGATTTCTTGCCTCAGCCTTTGCCTGTGCTATTCCCGTTGCCTGGGACACTGGTCTAGTTCCTTCCCCTCTGTCCACCGACTTACTCTTCATCTTCCAGAAATCAGCTTAGATGTCACCACACTTCTTCCAGGAACACTTCCCGGCACGTACCCCCAAAGCCTGTGTTATACACCCCATTCAAAATCTCCTACAGCGTTCTATTCTCATCCCAGGCATAACACTTTCCCTCATGCGTCATAATTGCCTGTTTCTTTATCTGAAACTGGGAGCTCTGCAAAGGCAGGGGCCACGTCACGGTTGTTCATCTCAAGACCGTCAGCAGCTAGCAAAGTGTCTCCTCACATGTAGTGGGCCCCAATAAACACTTTCTGAATCAATGAGTAAAAGCATAATAGAAGAAGGAATCCCCAAAGTATGTTTGTTAGGAGAAAATATTCTGAGGCTGAAAAATAAGTTCAACTAATCCACTAATATGATACTCGAATTAATAACCCATTAATTAACTAATTAATCAATAACCCATTAATTAACTAATACAAACAAATCCATTAAACAAATACTTATCGAGTGTCTATGCTGTGTGTGATGCTGTGGATTCCAGATCCTGATGGTTCAATAGGGAATAAACAAGATACAATCACTGCTAAAATCAGATGAAACCATCACCAAGGCACCCAATCACAAGTGCTGGGAAGTGTGATGAAGGAGGTGTGAACAGGGCAGTCAGAGAGAACTGTAGGAAGTACCTACTTGAAAAGGGTGAAGGCAGCATTCCCAATATAGGGAATGACATATGCAAACCCCTAGGAAAGAGTGTAGGATAGTCAAGGAACTAAAACACGGCTGGTGTGGCTATAGCCTAGTGAGCAAAGAGGGCAGTTAAGTGTAGACAGGGTCAGGGAGGTAGGCAGGGCAGAATCCACAGGGCCTTCAGAACCATCCTAAGGAGTTTTGGGTTCTTTACCCCTCAAATCTAATCCACCCAGCTCTCCCTCACTTTATCAGCTTGCATGCACCAGTGCAGTTTCTGACCATGTCCTCACAACAGACTCTTCCATTCCTGGTAGTGGGGCTAAGAATTGCCCACTTTGAAGATTTCCTATAAAATACAACATTTACATCATCAGGCCATTTATGGGAGGTCTGGCAACTTGTCTGGAGAGGAAACCTTAAGACTCCATTCTGTTTATTCTGGCATTAGAGGGGTTTAGAAACACCAACAACCCAGTTCACACTGCCTTACCTTGGCTCTGAGGAATAAAACAAACCCCCACCTCCAACCCGTAGGCAACCCACCCTAATGTGTTTGAACCATACTCTTTTGCTTATACATGCTCATATGAGTGGTGTCATTGCATGGGTATGTATTGGTTAATGTAGAAAAATGAAATTATTCAATAGATCTCCATCTGAATTTTAGGTTTTTCATTCGGCAGGATATATTTAAAAACTATCCACATTGCTATATATGTGTGTAGTCTGTAGATTCTCGTCACAGCAGTCCATCATACATGCCCATTGAGTGTATTTTACAAAGTGATAGAAGACTATATTGCCTCTAATTGTTCATTACATCAACAATGCTGCAGCAAGTATCCTCACTCAGGCCTTTGGTGGTTCTGTATCTGAGTTTGTACCTGGGTGAGGTTGCTGGATCCCAGACAAAGAAGTAGGATAATTCTTTGTTGTAGGGTGCTGTCCTGTGCATTGCAAGATATTTATTAACATCTCTCCACCCACTAGATGTGAATGGCATCACTCCTGCCCCCAGATGTGACAACCAAAAATGTCTCCAGACATTGCCAAATGGCCCCTGTTAGGCAAAATTGCTCTCAGTTGAGAACCACTGAAATAGGTACTCAGGTAATTTGACTCAGTGCTACTATACATTGTTCTCCAAAAGGGCCACACCCATCTAAACTCCTACCAGCAGTGCAGGAGACTTCATACATCTCTGCCAATTCTCATCTTTCCAATTTTGGCCAACCTAATGAATATAATGTGACATCTCACTGTTGTTTTAATCTGTGTTTCTCTAAATACTTGCAAGTTGGAGCACCTCTAAATAGATTTGGTCATTTGTATTTCTTCTTCTGAGAATTGCCTATTCATAACGTTTATCTTTTTTCTATTGAGTTATCTGTCTATTGTTTGGTGATCTGCTGCATGTTCTCTGTATATGCCAGATATTAGTTCCTGGTCAGTTTTTGACATTTATAAATATCTTCTTTCAATCTATCATCTAGTTGTAAACTCTGCCCATGGTATCCTTCCTTGGATAAAAATCCTAGATTGTGATGAAATCAAATTATTTTATTTTTCCATGACATGGTTTGTGCTTTTTGGACTTTGATTAAGAAGACTTTTCCTATTCTTAGGTCTCAAAGAAATTGATAAATTATCTTCTATTAGCTTTAATGTTTTACCTTTCTCATTTGAGGTTTTAATCCAGCTGAGATGTACCTCTGTATATGGGGCCAAGTGAGGACCCAGTTTTGTTTTTTCCATATAGTGATCCTTTCTTCTCACCTACTATAAAATGGCTGGCTGTCCTCTCCCACCACTTTGTGGTTCTACCTTCATTAGATACCAAGTTCTCAAATACCCATAAGTTCCTTTGCCTCTCTGAACTCTGTTTTCTTTACCCACAAAATGGGAGTGAAACGCATATCTCCTGGGATTGTTGTGAGGATTAAAGGGGATATAAAACACATAAAACCTGGGGTCCAGGGGCAGGCCCGGTGGCACAAGCAGTTAAGTGCGTGTGCTCCACGCTGGCGGCCCAGGGTTCGCCGGTTCGGATCCCGGGCTCACACTGATGCACCGCTTGTCAAGCCATGCTGTGGCGGCATCCCATATAAAAAGTGGAGGAAGATGGGCATGGATGTTAGCCCAGGGCCAGTCTTCCTCGGCAAAAAGAGGAGAATTGGCAGATGTTAGCTCAGGGCCGATCTTCCTCATAAAAAAAACAAAAAAGACAAAAAAAAAAAAAAAAAACATGGAGTCCAGAGCACAGCACAAAGGACACACTCCAGACAATGCAATACTTATGATCATCTCTGGTGGGCATCCTTGCCTTAGGAGCTCACCATTTATTTGGCCTCATGAAATAATCATAGGAAACAAAGACAAGGGTGGGACGGTGTGCTGTGCCCTCTATGTTCAGACATTCCAGAAGGAGTCATGATGCTGGAGTGATCAGAAGGGGCAAAGTGGGCCATTGGGGAAGACCGTTTACCATAGCCAGCATCTGGGTAAACGGATGAAGAGATGTTAAACCTCAAATTAGGAAAATGGAATTCAAAAACACAAGAAGACACCATTTCACATTATTCCAACTGGCAAAATTAAGCAGTTGTACCGTACCAAACATTGGCAATGATGTGGATCTCCATAGGGTCTCATACATAGCTGGGGGGAGTATAAACTGGTGCAATGACTTCTGAAAAGAATTGAGAATTTGTCACATGCCCTATGATCCCGTGATCACACTCATAAGAGAAATTCTTGCATAAGTACGTGAGGAGTCAAATGTGAGAACCTTTATTTCAAGCCCTGTTTGTAGGAGGAAAAAACTGGAAATAGCCCCAAAGGCCATTGACAAGATAATGAAAAAATAAATTGTAGTCTGCTCACACAATGGAATACTATACAGTAGCAAAATTAATAAACCAATGCTATATTCAATAATATGGATGGTTTTAAGTAATATCATATTGGGTGGGAAAAATCCAGTCCCAGAAGACTGCACACAGTACACTATCCTTTTTGTAATGTTAAGCAAATAAAACCAAATTACAAACAGTTTAAGTATTCATATATATGTGATTGACTATTTTATGAAAAACATGGTAATAGTAAACAAAAAATCCAGGGTCATGGATATACATTAGGGCAAGGCCATAGATTAGGAGGGGGCGAAACCCATAAGACATAAAGTTATAATTCATGATCTGATTCTTGGTGTAAGCAGTAAGTTCGTGTGTGTGTGTGTATGCGTCTCGCATGCTACATGGACCAATGACGACAGTATGTCATGAATCAAGTATCATGATTAAACCAATTTTATAACTTGAAGTCCATTAAAAAAAATGAATTGATGCCAGGCACTATATTAAGCACTTTACACTTTCTCATTTAAATTCTCACAACAGTCCAATGAGATAAATACTTTCTTTATCCTCATTTTGAAAGATTAGGAAACTGAGGCATAGACAAAACAAGCACCTTGCCAAGGTTCTATGGCAAGTGAGTGTCAGGATTTGCACCAAGGCAGTTTGACCCCAGAATCACAATCTTGTAAACTACTATATCACAACCTTCTCAGGCTATTTACTGATTACCTGAACTGTCCAACACGGTTCCTATTAGCCAAGTGTGACTATTTAAATTGAAGTTAAATAAAATTTAAAGTTCAGTTTCGCAGCTGCAATAGACACATTTCAAGTGCTCAATAGCCACGTAGAGCTAGTGGCTACCATTCTGGAGAGTAGAGATGGAGAACTCATCATCATAGAAAATTCTTTTGGACAGCCTTGGTTTAGACGGTTGCAGAACCAGGAACATAGCTCAAGTTGACTTAATCTCAGATTCCGTCCTCTTTCCACTACTCCACACTGCTTCCCAAACACAGGTGCCTGATGCTAACGCCCCTTAAGGAATCTCAACAGCTCAGGAAGGTTCTTTGATATCTGCCCTGCACTGAGCTGAAAGGGCATCAGGGGACCTGACACTACCTGACTAGGCGGCCAGCTTTCAATGTTAGCCTTGTGCTCTGCACTGACCATTTTTCTTAACAAATGAGAAACTAAAACTTATGGAACACAGAAATGTCCAGCATGTGTATATAGTTACATAAGAGAAAATAAAAACTTGCTATAACACCTTCAAAGAGTTGGCCTTATTATAGACGCCAAATTTTTATCATTCCTTCAGAATTATTTCTCCTATTAAAGGCGAGTTCCTCCATCAAAGCCACATTTGCTCGTTTAGTCAACTGCTCTCCTAGCCTTAGGCAACACACGCTTTTCCATCTCTTCTCATGTAACCCTCTTGGCTACTGGGAACACTACAAAACCCACTTCAAAGCACGTGAGAGGCAGGAACGGGATCTACAAGGCCAAAAAGAAAAGATTCCAGGGATGAGATAAGATACGAATCTTGTGGAGGAAGAAGAAAGTGTTTTCTTTTTTTTTTTTTTTATAATTTTATTTATTTATTTTTTCCCCCCTAAGCCCCAGTAGATAGTTGTATGTCATAGCTGCACATCCTTCTAGTTGCTGTATGTGGGACGCGGCCTCAGCATGGCCGGAGAAGCAGTGTGTTGGTGCGCGCCCGGGATCCGAACCCGGGCCGCCAGGAGCGGAGCACGTGCACTTAACTGCTAAGCCACGGGGCCGGCCCAGAAAGTGTTTTCCATCTTTGCAAATACATCAGCACAATCAAATTGCAGATGAAACAGAACGAAAAACAAAAATAAAAGTGTATCTTTGGCGTCCCAATCAAATGCCTTTCCTAGGAACCTGATTATTCAAGTGTCCTAAAATTCATGGAGATGTAAGTTAGATGCCCATTAGTTGTCAGACATGCATGATCAAATCTTCAAAATCACCTCATGTACATTTTCTCCTTTTAATTCTCTTGACAACTCTGCAAGGTACAAAAAGGTAGTAATAGTATGCTCATCCTGCAGGTAAGAAAACCACGACAATTCAAGCATGCGAATTGCTGGAGATACAAGATCAAACAAAGATTTTCTGCTGCCTAATCCGAAGAGTTTTTGTATACTATGCTGCATTTTACTT
This sequence comes from Ceratotherium simum simum, assembly GCF_057802395.1. NCBI lineage: Eukaryota > Metazoa > Chordata > Mammalia > Perissodactyla > Rhinocerotidae > Ceratotherium > Ceratotherium simum. The sequence goes on from NC_141904.1 coordinate 56,344,660, forward strand.
TATTTTTGAATTTTGAAGTGTTCAGATTCTCTACTCTTTCCTTTCAATTTAAACCTACAATGGCCAGGCTTATGTAAAGAAAGCCTTTGAAATCCATAGCTAGGGCATGAAATAACTACGAAAATAGAAAGATTGGCTGATGTGGTCAATCTTTCTATAAAAGTACTTACATAGCAGATGACAAGTTGTAAGATATATATATGTGGGCTGGTAAATGTGGGCTACTTATTTACAAGTCTACACGAAAGCTGCATGAATACATGGCTCTACTCACCTTTCCCCATGTCCCACATGAGAGCATTTTTCCTGGCCCTCTCCTCTCCATCAAACACACAAACATCCAGTGCATGCTGAAACTCAATGGACCCCACGCAATGACAGCAAGGCATCTAACACAGGCATAGTATTTGCCAAGAAGTCTGCTCTTCCCTTTGCCCCTTTGCCTGGTTAAATCCTCTCATCCTTTTGGTGTATGTTTCGGAGGTGCTACTTCATCCAGAAGCCTCCCTTAATTCCTCAGCACTCCTGACTTTTTCCATCCCATCTCACTGGGAACGTCTACTCTGTTCTAATCCCCTGTTTAGTCTGTCTTTGCCACTAGACTACGAGTTCCTGGCAGGCAGATTCTTCAAATACTGGAACTGGGTCTAATATAGAGTGGTCACCAGTAATGTTGTTGCACAGCTATTTGTTGAAGTAATGTTTGTTTATTCATGTCATGGCTACACGGACAAACGAATGATCTAACAAGTGGTTCCAGCTCCAATCAGAGTTCAAATATGGCAGAGATGTCTGCCCACTTAGATACCTGCTCTCTTAGCAGCATGTGGTAGGCAGAATTTTGGCTCCCATAACCTTTGTTCCCTGGTGTTATACCATGAATATGATACATTACCTGGCAGAAGGACTTTGCAGATGTAATTGAGGTTACTGATGAGCTGACCATAAAACAGAAAGATTACCCTGGATTATTGTGGTGGGCCCAAGGTAGTAATCTGGGCCCTTAAAAGCAGAAAAGGAAGTCAGAAGAGGAAGTCAGAGAGATGTGGCACAGAAGGAAGTCAGAGAGATTCAAAACATAAGAACTTGACCTGCCATCGCTGGCTTGAAGACGGAGGGGGCCAGGTGAAAAGCATGAGAAGGTAGTTAATTCTGTCAAAACCCAGTGAGTTTGGAGGAGGAGCCTGAGCCATAAAATGAGAACTGTAGACCCAACTCATATCTTGATGTTAGCCAGGGAGACCCTGAGCAGACAATCCAGCCATGCTGTGCCAGAATTCTAACCTACAGAAACTGTGAGAGAATAAAGGTCTGATGTTTTAAGCTGCTACATTTGTAGTAATTTGTTGTGGTAACAATAGAAAGCTAATACAAGGGCTTTCTCCAGAAGCAGGAGTTTGTCTCATGAGACAGAGTTTGACTCAAAGTTTCTAACTGGGGAGGTGATCACCAAAAACTGGTGAGGGAGTACGGAAGTGAGCCCAGGAAAGGAAGAACACCAACACAAAATGCATCACTGAGCAGGTTACCACTGTGGGGAACAGCTGCTCAGTCCCATTGGGGACCTCTGGGAAACCTACAGAACCTGCCTCAGTTCACCTCCCTGAGGGTAGAAAGCCAGGAGCACTGATCCACCTGCTCTCACCTGGCGCTGGTGGGGCCTGCTCCCAGGGACATTAACTCTCTAGCACGTCTGGCCCTCTATATTTCCTTCTCCCTTGCAGTCTCTTCTCTAGGAGAGGAAAGCAATCTGATAAACGAATTCCTCAGAAAGCATTAAAGACTAAAATATAACTCATTGAGATTATTATGCATTTAAAAGATGACTTACACAGAATGGGCAATATTTAACCTTCTCAACAGTAAAGCTCATGTGGAGGAATTTTAAGATTGTGTGCCCATGGGAGAGGCTTTCCTAGTCTCCCTACTACATCTTCCTACTATCTCATCTCCCGCCCTACTCCCTACTATATCTGCTGGCAAGGCTTGCCTCGCCTGACCTCTTCTGCAAGCGAGCATTTACCAGTGACACAGCGTTGCGAACACAGGTGTGAGCCTTATAAACACTGTGCTCTGTGTGGCCTCTCTCCATGCCACTGTGCACATCTTTAACCACTTTGGCTACTCAAATAAAAGCCACATTATAAATACAAAGCATTATTCTTATTCACTAGTAATGATGGTACTAAATCCAAAGAACAGGAGTGAAACTTAGTGCTTGGGGACATTCTGAGAATGTGGGAGACCCAAGGAGGAACTGGTTTCTCAGCAGGGACATAATTGCATCTCTGTCAGATACACTCTCACTCACCACATAATTCCTTTTGTTTCAAGACAATTGAAATCCCACCTTTCTTCAGACAAAAGGCTATAATTGCAAAGCAAGGAATTTTTACAGCAAGAATAAATTGGATTGTTCTACAGAACATATTGTATCCTGAAAACAGTACCCCAAGCAAGCAGAGCAGGCCTAGGGGAGATGCCTGTAGGTTGCCATGGACAAGCAGAGCTGGCCAGCTAGAAATTCCTTATACAAACCATGAAAGGGACTTGAAAACCTTTTCTGGCATCTAGTGTATGTAGCAGTGCTCAGAATGTACTGAATGAGAAACCTGCTTCTCAGATGCGCCAGGATTCCTCAGAATATTTATATTGGGGCTAAAGTGTCATACACCACTTAGCACTGAATGCTTCAAGTCCCACTTCTCAAAGATAAGGTTTGTAGGACACAAGGGGTTTCCACCCAGTTTCCACCCATGCCCAATACAAGTGTGTTGTCTTCTATTTTTCTAGGCCCTGGGCCAGGCATCATTTATGTAATACTCATAACCATCTTCTGCTATTATTATTATCCCCATTTGACAGATGAAGAAAGTGAGGCTCTGAGAGGTTAGGTCACTTGCCTAAGTAACGTCACAAAGAGCTAAGATTTGAACCCAGATCTGATCTGCTACTTTGGTTCCTGCTTCAAACATTTCCCAGTTTTCAGTGTTTCACACTCAAACATGCACAGGGCCAGGTACCAAAGGGCTCAGGTAAGCAGCCCTCTGCCTCACTGTCCTGACCTGTGTCGCAGCATCCAAAACTGGACACTTCTGGGAGTTCACCCAAGGAATGGGCAGTCCTCAGCTTATCAAGTCCAACCTCAACCTCTTTCATTCAAGAAAGCACTTCAGTTTGCAAATAAGGGAGACTTATGTTGTTACAAGAATAACCTTGAACCCACTCTCATATGTTTAGAAAAAAGTCAACCATTCCCAAACCTCGGTTGAGGCACTACAGTGTAGTGGTTAAGTCTTTGGGCTCTGAAACCAAAAGAACGTTTGAGTTCACCTACTTGATTCCACCAATGCTAGTGGCTTGTGGAGCAAAGCACTTAAGTTCTCTGAGTCTCAGTTTCCCTGTCTGTCAAGTGGATCATTGTACAGCATCTGCTCGTGGGGCTGTTGTAAGGATCAAATGAAATCATACCCATAAAGAGCTTTGCACTATGCCTGGAACTTAACAAGCCCCCAATAAATGTTAGTCTCATCATCATCATTATCATCATATTATTTTCCAGTTCTTTGTTATGAGTGGCAAGCCTCCAGCTGATGAGGACACGGCAACTCCAGCTAAGTCACAAGAACTGCCTTCCAGTTCTCTAACTGGATAAAGCCCCAGACTTGGCCTCTCCTTGTTGACCTTTTGAGTCAACCATCTGATTGCTTGTCACCACCTCTTTCATGGGGCACCACACTTCTGGGGGATCATAAGTAAGATTTAAGATCTGCATGATGAGACTGTCGAGTGGAATTCCTCTTTTCTTTTGGCAAAACTGCCAAGGCCTTCCAGAGCTGCCCTGGAAGGAGACCATACCCTGAATATTTCAATTCATTACACCGACATTCATGAAACATACTCTGTGCGCCAAGCTCCACACTCAGAGCTGGGGCCTCACAGCCAAATCAACCTGGTCTGTGCCCTGGAGGAAACCATGGTGAAGTGCCTTTCATCTTACCAGCATAGAGCAGGATCTTGAAAGAGCAAATAAACCCTAAAAATCAAAATTACAAAACAGTGCTATCAACTTTATACCTAGATGAATGCTGTCAACATAAGTTTCTTTCTGTATTAAATATTGACCAATTGTCAAATGTTATTACACTGATAAGATTTCTATAAAACACCCAGTACAAAAGTAAAATAATCTTTCTTCTTCCAAAGAAAAAGACAGGAACACAGAAGCTGACCTTTGGCTCAGGTGAATCCAAGTTTAAACTCTGGTTTGCTACTTGCTAGCTGGGCTACTTAGCAGGTGACCTAACCACGTAGGCCTCATTGTCCTCACCTGCAAGATGGCGATCTCCAGACCACCACCCTCAGAGGGCTGCCGTGTGTGTTAAGTGTGACAAGGCAACTGAAGCACTTAGCATAGCACCTGGTGTTCCAAAATTATCAGAAATGCTTCTTTTTATTAAAGTGCTTCAAAACTCACTATGTAGATTCACTGGCAAAAATTCAGCAAACTACTAATGGATTTAGAAAAGAAATAATAGGTTTATATTTTCTAACGGAAATTATTTCAAAGTTAACGCACATAACTTGTCTCTGCAAGTCCATAAGTGTCCCTGTGTCCACTTGGGCACATGGGAAGGCCCTGGTTTTTTCAGAGACCAGAGTACACTTTAAGGTTGGCATTGGTACCAGCTAATGTGGGTCACTCCATGGAAATTCAGTTTTCTGCATTAGCTTTTTATGATCCTTCTCTGCTGGGCATTTGGAGCTATGGTTTGAAGTAAACGCACTCAAATAAACATCTTTTGGTGCCAGAACTGCCATGGGCACATATTTTTCTTTCAATGGTCCTGGGAAGTGGTTTGTTAAACTATTGTTCTCGATTAAAAACTCATGTGTTTGTTCAGCCTAATATGGGTCGCTGCTTTGAGTGAAAGATCCCCTTGACATGGCAAAACCTCTACTTGCGACAAGCCAGTGCCAAGTATGCCTTAACCAGATGCAGGCCCGGGTTTGATTAGCAGCCACTGAATTCCATGTAAAATCAGATAATGATGGTTTTTCCCCTCTCTGCTGAGCAAATATCCTCAGCTTTTAATCAAGTCTATATATGAAAAACCTCTATATAAATAACTCCATGCAGTACAATGGTTTTAAACCTATGGTTCATCTCAACTTTCCTGACCTCTGACTGTTTAATCTGAGAAGGACCTGTGCAATACCAACTAAAAATAAAGGGACTACAATATTTACTTTGGCAGATACCATATAGATATAATAGAGGGACATGTGGTGAGTGGAAATTCTCTACCACACACTGAGAGAAGAGAAAGGAAAGGCTCTGGAGCCCATTTTTGTTTTCCCACTTGTGGGATAGCATCTATTGGATAATGATGATATTAGGACTACAAAGACGCGTGCCGCTTTGGAATGCTGCACCAGACTCTGCAACTGTGCACCAAAAACCTCCTTCTCTGTCCCTTTGGATGTTCAAAGGGTCCAACTGCAAACCTGGGAAACATGAGCCTTTTCAGAGGGGCTGGAGTCTCAGGTTGGGCTTCCTTTCCTTTCCTGTGGGCACAATTTGGGCGTCTGCAGTTAATTATTTGCAGGTGCATTTCTGCTGCATGCAAGGGAGTGAGTTCCCAATTAGGCTCTTGCAGGTGTAATTATCAATTTCCACCACACTTTCAGGGGGCAAGTGGATAATTGTGTCCACAAGGTGGTAACAGTTCTGACCAGGTTGAGCAGAATGTTCCATTGCAGACTGCTGTCTGGGTATCTAGCTCCATGAAATGGAATGCTGGGCATTCAAGAATAAGTGTCAGGTGTGCATCTGGGCTTTAGAAGTGTAGCCCCACATGGAGGGTGGGGCTAGGGATTCTCTGGTTCTTCACATCCATAAAAGAGCGTGGAGCTACAAAACAGCATCAAGGAACAAGGACTACAGGTGGGTTTTCTGAGGCATAAGGGAGTAAGAGCTCTGGGCTAATGACATTGAGTAATTCAAGAAAAACTAGTTCCAATAGAGAAGTGGACAGAACTACAGAATTAACCTTTCGTAGAACAAGAAAAGCAACTCAGTAAGAAAAATGTCTCTATTACCTTCGCAATAAGCTTTACACTTAAAGTGTTTTCAAATAAATCATCTCATGAGCTTACGTACTTTGTTACAATATTCAAAATTTTAGGGCCAGCCCTGTGGCTTAGTGGTTAAGTGCGTGCACTCTGCTACTGGCGGCCTGGGTTCGGATCCCGGGCGCGCACCAATGCACCACTTCTCCGGCCATGCTGAGGCCGCATCCCACATACAGCAACTAGAAGGATGTGCGACTATGACATACAACTATCTACTGGGGCTTCAGGGGAAAAAAAAAAGGAGGAGGATTGGCAATAGATGTTAGCTCAAAGCCGGTCTTCCTCAGCAAAACGAGGAGGATTAGCAGGGATGTTAGCTCAGGGCTGATCTTCTCACACACACACACACAAATTTAATAATAATAATGCTAAATGCCTACATGTCAGATGTTATTCTAAGAGTGTGTGTGTGTATTCAATTAATGCTCTTAATAGGCTACTTTAAAGAATTATTATATCCATTTTAAAGAAGACAAATTGAGGCACAGAGAGATGAAGTAATATGCCCAAGGTGACACGGCTAGTAAGTAGTGGAACCAGATCTCAAAGCCAGGCAGGCTGCTCAGGGCACTAGCTAGCTTGCCACTCAAGATGAGAAAATTTTCAAATGAGAATATGAATCAGATAGCTAAGGAATGGCTCTGCAGGACACAAGATCATTCATTTGTTAACTCATTTGTTCATCCATTTATTAATCCATCTAACAAAGAAACATTTAGTGAGTGCTGTGGTCCAGCCACTCCGCTAGGCACCAACATAAAAGAGAAGGACAGCCTTCTTGGCACAAATGTCAGGTAGATGTTTTATAATCTAGAAGTTTCCCTGGCTGCTTGTTTAATGTGGGGAAGAAAAAAGAAAGTAAGAAAGAAGAGAGTAAGAAAGAAGAAGGAAATAGTGAGTAAAGGAGAGAGGTAGGAAGGAAGTGAGAGACAGAAGAAGGCCAAGAACTAGAGACAGTGAAGAAAAAGGAGAAAAGAAATCCTTGAAAATTAGTTTGTTTTCCAAAAATGAATCCCTTTATGAGGGAGGGAGAGAAGTCACATCAACCAACCAGTAGCATCATACTGAAGGATGTTGAAGAGAGACTCTGTCATACCTCCAGATGCTTATTTCTTACTTTAACGGTGGGACTGCCAAAAACTAGTCCTCACGTTGAAATCTGAAAACCAAAATGGACCCAGACTCCCTGGTCTCTGTGGCCTATGAAGGGGCTAATTCTAGGTGCTTCAGGCCTGGGCAGCCCATACAATGCAGGGCAACGAGCTTGAAGAATCTCTAGATGTGACAGAGCCGAATGCTGCTGAGCCACATTCCACTGACCCATTCCCTTACTGAGCAACCAACTGTATTCTTCATCTTTGCTGAAGCACATTTTAACAGCATAATTACATCTTAACCTGTTGTTGGGATGAGTGTCTCAGACAGAAACAGAAGATTAGCAGTAATGTTTCCTAAAGGATGAACAAAACTTGAGAGAGCTCTAGGACTAAAAGAAACCTAACCATTGTTTCCTGATGAGGCAATGGTCATTATATAGTCTTGATGGTCATTATAGCGAGAGCTGACCTGGTGTGGATGCTAAGTTTTTCTCAGGAAGCATCATTCAATCCTCATGACAAACCTATGAACAGCTATGAATCTACAAACCTAATAACAGCTATGAATCTACAAACCTAATAACAGCCAATACGTATTGAGAGCTTCCATGTGCTCTGCACTTTGCAGAGCTCTTTAAGGAGACTATCTCATGATGGAAAATATCTCACAAGAATTCTCTGAAGTAGATACCATAGGCTGGGGCTTAGAGAAGTCCAGCACCTTGCCTAAGATCACACAGCTGGCAAGTGGCGGGACGGTGAGAGAATATGTGCACTCAGATGCTTTCACACTTTGCCGCCAGCATGCACAAAGAGATGGTTTGAAAATGATCTTTCCCTTGATGCTTCTTGGACCTCATTTAAAACTTGAAACACATTTTCTTTTTCTGAGAGGGTGTTAAGGACCTTTTCTACTGAAAAAGTCCACTTTGCTTTACTGGTTTCATTAAATAGCTGGGCATTTATTCTATTGGCTTATTTATAAAGCCATGCAAGAGTACAGTTTAGCTGTCCTTTCTAAAATGCCCTGAAATTTGGACTTGGCATAGTGCAGTCATTCAGGAGATTTTGAACTTGGCATGGTGATAGTCATCCAAAATAATTTCCTTTTAAGATCCTGACTTAGTCCACAAAGAATTCAAAATCAACTAACATGTGAGGCCTGTTCCTGAAATTTATACTGTTACAACATAATCTTTAAGTCATTCCCTTAGGGCCCAGACCTATTACATCCCTTTAGTTAAATTATTCTGCCTTACTATGGATTGCATGGCAATGAAAATAGGGGCTGAGTGCCCCTCTCAGTGAGCCTGTTGAATTGTTTTTCTCCTCCTCATCACTAGCTCTTATCACCAGCCAGACTGTTCTTGACTTGCAGGAATTGTTAATAGCCATCATGCTGCCCAGAATCTCCATGGCAAACCCCTTCCTCCCTTCCTTCATTCACCAATCAGACATGGCTTAGCCAGTATCATCTCGGCTAAACTGATGAGGTCAGGTACTGTGCAGTTCCTTTCATTTCCATTTTAAAAGATGTGAAGGAGTCACTTGGCCTCTTTGTGCTGAGTTAGTGGACCATAACTGGGTCCATTTTAATGAGACATTTTATGCCCATTGTAATTGAGCTCGCCTCATGAGAAAGCTGGTCATGGGCAGTCACCCATCTGAGTGATCTGAAGTGACCTCGGAGAGTTCACCTGCCCCAGGGCCTTAAATTCCCATCATTCAAGTTGGACCACATGTGATGCTCATGAAAATGCCAATATTCTCCCAGAGGAAGCACAGGCTGCCTTCGCAGTGGACAGCTCTTGCCTTTGTTGGCCCAGTACCCTTCCCACTTTGGCAAATGTCCTTCTTATCATGCCCTGTTGTCCTGGTGAATATCTCAAGCATGGGTCCTGCTCCTCCCTGCCTCAGACTGGGCATTCTACCCAGCCTGTGTCATTTATAGTGCATACACCTCCTTCTCCTCACCCCCATAACAAATGATTGGTTCAGAGGTGTGTCTGAAACCCAAGTGGTGCCCACTAAGAAGTAAAGGGAATTTGGGGCTGTTGTTACCCACTGCATAGAGAAAACCCAACCCTAACAGGAAAGAAGCAGGCTGCTATATAGGGGGAAGACGGCTAAGGGGTGGCAGGAAAGACAGGGCCCTGATGATTGTGTTTGAGCATTGCCTTTCCCCAGCTTCTCTCAGTTATGAGGACCAATTAATTCCCTTTCTGGCTTAAGCTACTTTGCATTGGGTTTCTGTCAACTACAGTGTACTAACTAGTAGAATGCTTCACAAGTACTTTGGAATTGATTGTATTTAAAGTTAAAAAGGACCCAAGTGAATGAGACAAATAACAGGCAAATGTTGACAAGAGGGCCACACACGGCAGGTCTAAATGAGGCCTTCCACAGGCAAGCCTGACAGATTCAGGTCTCAAGGATCAGCAATAAGTCCACAGGCATGTAGCAGGAAGGCTATCCTAAGAGTAGGACAGAATGGGAAGAGTAGGGCATGGAATAAAAAATAAACTCTTTTGTACAACCACTTTGTAAAATTGTTTTCCAATAGCTACTAAAGCTGAAAATATACATTCCTATGACTAATTAACTCTACTCTCAAGAGAAATATACATATATGCTCACAAAGGAAACATATAAATAGCAGCACTATTTCTGATTGTCTCAAACTGGAAACAGCCTAAACGCCCACCAAGAAAAGAATGGATAAACGAATTATGATACAATCATGCAATGAAATACTATGTAACAATAAGAATGAATAAACTAACAGACAGGATACACACAACATGGATGAATCTCATAAACATAACGACAACATGGATGAATCTCATAAACACAACGTTAAGTCAAAGAAACAGACCCAAAGCAGTACATACTGTATGATCCCATTTATATAAAGTTCAACAGGCAAACTAATCTATGGAGTTAAAAGTCTGGATACAGGTTACCCATATTACAAACTGATATGTATTAGTTTGTTAGGGCTGCCATAGCAAAATACCATAGACTGCATGGCTTAAACAGCAGAAATGTACTTTCTCACCATTCTGGACACTAGAAGTCCAAAATCAAGATGTTGGCAGGTTTGGTTTCTCCTAAGGCCTCTCTCCTTGGCACATTCTTGCTGTGTCTTCACACGGTCTTTTCTCCGTGCTCATGCATCCCTAATGTCTCTCTGTGTGTCCAAATATCCTCTTCTTACAAAGGCACAAGTCGTATTGGATTAGGGCCCATCCTAAGGGCCTTATTTTAACTCAATAATCTCTTTAAAGGCCCTATCTCCAAATATGGCCACATTCTGAGGTACTGGGGGTTAGGGCTTCAACTTAATGAATTTGCAGGGTGGCGGCGGGGGGTGACACAATTCAGCCCATAACACTATTCATGATTTTCCAGGCTCTCTTCCCTTCCACCCCCTGGCTGTCAATATCTAAGCGATGTTAGAAGCCACAAGGTGAAGATAGCCAAGCCTCCATCATCCCGGATCCCAGAATGATTATGTGGGAGCGGAGACCGTTGTTAACCCTCCTTGGACTGTTTATATAAGCAAAAAATAAAGTCCTCTATGCACAAGAAACAAAGTCCTGTATGTTTGAGCATTTATACATTTTTGAGTCTACGTGTTAAAGCATTAGTTGGCTCCAACTAATATAAAGGGCAATGCATTTTTTGACATTTTGCCAAAAATTAGCCTGGGTGGAATGATTATTTATGTTGAGGATTCTGAGGGCTCCCACAACCCTTTATCACTTCCAGTATTATCACATGGTTTACATCAGTGTTTCTCAAAATGCTGTAAAAGTATGGAATCCTGGGCCTCAACCCACACCTGCTAATCAAAATCTCAGTGGATTTGGGAGCCCTGCATTTTTAATAAGCCTAGATGTCACTCAAATGCACACTAAAATTCAAGAAGCATTGGCTTAGCCGGTGGGCCTATTTCTAATTTTAAGTGAACAGTGAACGGGTATAGCAAAGCCGTGCCTGCCTTAATGTAGGAAGCTACTGAGATAAGTTCTTAGATTTTCTTCATGGAATCATCGAACGTGTTCACTCATTTTTGTTTCCTCTCTGTTCTAGGTAAAACAAAGAATTCTTTCTTCCCTCTAATCAGCACTATTTTACGATGATTTACCACTGAATTGAGATCCTGGCTGGAACTACTATTTGTTTACTATTCTGACTTATCTTAGTAAGTTTCAATTGAAATTACAGTTACAGTTGACAGAGAACTTCACCCAAAGAGCTTGTCCTTGAGTCCTCATTTCACCACATTGCTTAGTTTTTAATGTCACAATTTCAGTTCCATGCTGAGTCAGAAAAGAAGTGAGTCACTCTGAAAAACACTCCTACTCTATTTTATATGTGTGCTTCTTGGGTTGGCATTTCCCCAAGTGTGACAGTGGTTCCTTAGGATTTTAATAGTTGTTAACAAACAAAATGGTTCCATGGTCAAAGTTATTGGGAAATACAATGTAAAATTTACCAGATTTCTTTATCTAATGATTATATTCTGAACCTCTAAACCTCCAAGAGAAGGATATAATCTACAAACTTTCCCAGACTTAATTTGCCACAGTGCGTGTGTGTGTATCTATGTAACATCTTATAATATCACTGTTCTTAAGAACTCAAACATCCATCTCAAAAATCCCTAATAATTATTATTTGAGGTCTTATCATGCTGTTTTTTTTTGACTAACATGGTTACTTCTGAATTTTTTCCTTATTTTAGGACCATTATGCATGTGTAATGGTTCTTTTAGTCTTATGATAATTTAGGACATCTCTCAAAAGATATTTTAAAGAGAAGAGCTCTCCTCTGGAAAACTAATATTTTGTCTGTAGTGATATTACAAAGTCCTAAAGTTAACATAAAATGATGGAAACTGAAAAACTGCTGTATTTGCTAGTGTTAGTATCATTAACTACTGTGTTTGGTGTTTTTGTTGGAAGGGCCCTCAGTAACCACCCAGTGTGGATGGTAAACACTGGGCATAATGTGTCTTTATTTTGACCTTGTGTGCTATGGCAGCGACAATAATCGATCAGGGACTATGCCAGTTCACTTAGCCAGTATGGGTCTCAAGATGTCTATGAACCCAGTGCTCCAGGAAGCCGCTACAATCAGTATTACAGCTCCCGTTAACCTCTACTACTGAGTAGTTGTAATTGTCCAGAGTCTACCAGAGTCTGCAGTCAGAATACCTTAATTTGAAGCCTAACTACTTGACTTTGGCTAATCAGATAACTCTAAGTCTCAATTCCCTCACCTAGAAAAAGGAAATATCAATAGTGTGTATATTATAGTTGCTGTGAGGTTAAGTGAGATAATCCATGTAATGCACATAGCACAAAGCCTGACAATTATCATTGTTTAATAATTTTCATCTGTTGTTTGCTCAATTAGATACACCCTCCCTCCTTATTCAAAAGGCTGAAACTGAGGCCCAGAGAATGTCTTAAACCGTGTCAAGTTAACAAGTCCAAGATTCCTAATTTCCATATCAGTTTTCTCTCTCCTATGTTCATGCTGTAGAGAGTCTTTATTAAACTTATTTATCTATTAGCAATGTATGCATTTGCTTACTTTACCTCTAACTACTTAGATAGTTCCAAAGAGATTTAAAATAGCTTTCAAATAGAAGGGCTGGTAAGGCATATTCTGGACTGGGAAGGGTTCCAACTCTTCTGCCCGATTTTCCTTGGCGCCAATGGCTATCATGGAAGAGCTGGTTGTAGTGAGAGGTCACAGAGCAAAGCACAGCCTGTTTCATTTTAACAACAGCCTCACTTTACTTGTTACTAACAATGCCCTCCTTTACATTAGCTACGACCCCAGATGACTGCCTTAACAAAAGGAAGTAACACGGTCTAATTGTCCTGGATTCCTCTGTAACAATTCCCTTTTGGATAAGGAGCATTCCTGGCCTTATTCCAGTATATTTTTTCATGCCATCAGTGTGCAAAAAAAGAAAGAAAGAAAGAAATGATAAATAGTCACATGGTCATAATTAACCCCTACCTTGCTTCTATAAATGCTGTATCTGATTATTCCTAAATGCCACTGCACATGTAAGTAAAGACAGTGACTGAATAATCACTACACAAATTTAATTAGTCAATTTGTCATGGAAAAATCTTGGGCGTAATGTAAATCAGGTTGTTGTTTTAATATGTCTATTCCCATATAATGATCAGAAACCTTCTCTGAAAACACAATCCCACCTCTCCCATGGTACATGGGGTCCCTATGAATTTTACATCTCTTCATCCCCTACACTGACAAAGCCTGTGCTTAAGCCTATGAGAAAAGACAGGAATCAATGAGAACAGTATGACTTGTGGACCAAAAATAAGAACTCTCGCCAGTAGAAAGTTCCAGAATCCATGATAAATGCAGACCTCCCCATGAGAAATTGTCATTTGCGATGTTTACAAACCTGTTCCACTCAGAAGCAATGGTGGAAGCCATACAACATTGCCCGTGTCCAGTACATCCATTGCTGTGGCCACATCAATTGAAACCAGCTGGAAAGTTGTCAGCCATTTTAAACTCTCAGCTTGGATCACAGTTGAGCTACCAACTGTGACTGTTTAGAAAAATCACTTAAGTACTGAGAGGCATGGAAGAATAAATTCTGAACTTAACTTTTAAAGAACATGGGGGAAAACTGCATAATGGCAGGCAATATTTAACCATTTAAATAGTGCTCTGAGGCTTCCATTGCTGGCCAAGATGGAGTAGCTCACTATAGCCTAAATATCTCAATGATTACAACAAAACGCTCTGGACAAAATGTAAAGCAACTGCCCGAGGACCCTGAAAGTGATATGTCGTAACAGCCCACACAACTACAATTCCAAGAGAAATCTTGTCTTTTTGGCCATAGAACTGGGGAAAGAGGCCTCTGAGATCCAAGGAGTGTAGGGGAAATCCCCATTTTTACCTCCTCTTTTTTTCTCTTCCAGTTTTGCCCCAAAGTAGATCCTAGTTGCAGAGCTGTGCTGCAATAGCTGGGGCAGTGTCTTCAAGGACAAGGAATATTACATCAGATGGATATCTCAATCTACAAAAAGGAATAAAGAGCACCAGAAATGTTAACTACATGAGTAAATATAAAGACTTATTTTTCTTATTTAAATCTCTCTAAAAGATAATCTACCATTTGAAACAAACATAATAAAAAATGTATTGTGGGGTTTATAACAAAAACAGAAGTAAAATGTATTACAGCAAAAAACAAGGAGAAAAAAATGGAAATATAATGTTGTAATGTTGTAGAGTTCTTATACTGTACATGAAATGCTATAATATCATTTGAAGGTAGACTGTAATAAGTCAAAGATATATATTATAAGTCCTAAAGCAACCACCAAAATAACAAAACAAAGCGCTATAGTGAATAAGCTGACAAAGAAGATAAAAGTGAATCAATGAAAAATCCTCAGTTATGCAAAAGAAGGCAGCAAAAAGAGGGATTAAGGAAAAGATGGCACAAATACAAAACAAATAGCAAGATGATACATTTAAACCTGACCATAACAAAGAATCACATTAAATGTATTTGGTGTAAATATCCCAATTAAAAAGCAGCAATTTTCACATTGAATAAACAAGCAAGACCCAAATATATGCTGCCTACAAGTAATCCACTGTAAGTATAAAGACACCAATAGGGAAAAAGTAAAAAGTTGGAAAAAGATATACTAATGCTAATCAAAAGAAAATTGGAGTGTCTATGTTAGTACCAAAGTTGATTTCATAACAAAGAATATTAGCAGGGATGGAGAGAATCATTCCATAATGATAAAGGGATCCTTTAACAAAGAGGACATAATAATCCTAAATGTTTATACTTCTATTAACAGAGCTTCAAAATAAATGAAGCAAAAAGTGATAGATCTGCAGGAAGAAATGGACAAGTCTACAAGTAGAATTGGAGATTTCAACACCCTTCTCTCAATAATTCACAGAACAAACAGAAAACCAGAAAGGACATGGAAGACTTGAATAAACTAAATAACTTGAATAAACTAAAAACCAACTTATGCTAATTGACATTTTTAGAACACTCCACCTAACAATAACAGAATACATATTCTTTTCAAGTGCACATGAAACACTTACTAAGATAGCACATATTCGGGGCCATAAAAGAAGTCGCAATCAATCTAAAGGAGTGAATTAATACAAATCATGTTTTTGTATTAATTCTGATTACAATGAGACAAAATTAGAAATCAATAACATAAAGATATCTTTAAAAATCCCCAAATATATGGAAACTAGATAAGGCACTATTAAATAATCCAGGGATAAAGAAGAAATCAAAAGGAAAATTAGAAAGCATTTTGAAGAGAATGAAAATGAAAATATGAGAAATCAAATTCAGGATTCAGCTAATGCAGTAGTTAGAGGGGAATTTATAGTACTAAATGCCTACATTAGAAAATAAGAGGGCCGGCCCCGTGGCTTAGCGGTTAAGTGCTCGCGCTCCGCTGCTGGCGGCCCGGGTTCGGATCCCGGGCGAGCACCGACGCACCGCCTCTCCGGCCATGCTGAGGCCGCGTCCCACATACAGCAACTAGAATGGATGTGCAACTACGACATACAACTATCTACTGGGGCTTTGGGGGAAAAATAAATAAATAAAATCTTTAAAAAAAAAAAAAAAAAAGAAAATAAGAAATGTCTCAAATCAATGACCTCAGCTTCGACCTTAAGAAACTACAAAAAGGAAGAGTTAATTAAATCCAAAGTAATCAGGAGAAAGGAAATAACAAAGAGTAGAATGAATATCAATAAAATACAAAACAGAAACACATTAGAGAAAAGTTAATTCTTTGAGAAGGTCTATAAAATTGACAAACCCCTCACCAGACTGATCAGGAAAAAATAGAGATAAAAGCAAATTATCAATATTAGCAATAGTAGAAGTTATATCACTACAGACTGCATTGATATCAAAAGGGTAGAAAAATATTATGAATAACATAATACCAAAAATTTTGACAACATAAATAAAAATGGACAAATTCCATGAAAGACACAAATGACCAAAGCTTATTCATGAAGAAATAGACAACCCTATATACACTAAAAGAACTGAATGTGTAGTTAAACATCTTCCTACAATGAATACTCTATGCCCAAATGATTTCACTGGTGAATTCTACCAAATAGCTAAGTAAGAAACAATACCAATTGTATACAAACTCTTGAAGAAAAGTGAATATAAGTAAATGCTTCCCAACTCATCCTATGAGGCCAGAATTACTCTGCAATCAAAACCAAACAAATAAATTACTGAAAAACTATAGCCCAACAAACCTCAAGGACATAGATGTAAACATTATTTTTAAAAATTGAATTCAACAATATATAAAAAGATAATACCTCATAACCAAGTGGGGTTTATCCCAAGAATAAAAGGTTTTATTTTCTTATTTAAAATTTTAAATTAAACCAACTTGAATCCCATCAATATTTTTAACCATATTAACAGATTTTTTAAAATAATATGATCACTTCAGCAAAGACAAAAAGTCTCCAAGATCATGAACAAGGCAAAGATGTCTGTGTTTACCACTTCTATTTAACATTGTACTGTGGGTTTTAGTCAGTGCAATAAGGCAAGAATAAGAAAACTTAAAACATCTAGATTTAAAGGAAGAAATAAAATTATCTTTTTTCACAGACAACATGATCATTTCC
Organism: Ceratotherium simum simum; assembly: GCF_057802395.1. Taxonomy (NCBI): domain Eukaryota; kingdom Metazoa; phylum Chordata; class Mammalia; order Perissodactyla; family Rhinocerotidae; genus Ceratotherium; species Ceratotherium simum. The sequence goes on from NC_141904.1 coordinate 56,361,625, forward strand.
ATAAAAAAATTCTAGAGAATGTAAAAAACATCTACTAGAACTAATAGTGAGTTTAGCAAGTTCACAGAAATAAGATCAATATACAAAATGTACAAAATAAATTGTATTTCTATACACTAGCAAGTACACTCATAAATTAAAATTAAAAAAAACAGTTACAATAAAATAACAAATGTGAAATACTTAGGGATAAATCTAACAAAGAAATGTGCAAGACCTTACACTGAAAACCCCAAAACATTGCTAAGAGAAATTGAAGATCTAAATAGATGGAAAGATATACTGTGCTGATGGATCAGAAGGCTCAATATTGTGAAGATGTCAGTTCTCCTCAACCTGATCTATAGATTCAACCCAATCTCAATCAAAATTCTAGCATACATATTTGTAGAAATTGACAAGTTGGTTCTAAAATTCATACGGTAATGCAAAGGACCAAGAATAGCCAAACAAGTTTGAAAAAGAAGAACAAAGATGGAGGACTTAAAACTATCTGATTTCAACACTTAACATAAAGTTTCGGTAATTGAGACATTGTGGTACTGGCATCAAAATAAACAAATAGGTCAATGGAACAGAAGAGAGTACAGAGTCCAAATAAGATCACATTTATGGTCAATTGATATTCAACAAGTGCAAAGGCAATTCAGGGAAGAAAGGATAGTTTTTTAACATATGGTCCTAGAACAATTTGTTTTACATATGCAAAAAATAAATAAATAAGAACTTTGATCCATATGTCACACCATATACAAACTTAACCCCAAATGGATAATAGGCCTAAATATAAAACCTAAAACTATAAAATGTCTGGAAGAAAACTTAGGGAAAAAAATCTGTGTGTCCTCAAGTCAGGCAAAGATTTCTTAGTCATGCTTTAATTAATAAAAGAAAAAAATTTTGATGTATTAGACTTAGAAATTAAGAACATCTGCCCTTCAAAAGACACTATTAAGAGAATAAAAAGACAATCCCTACCCCAGAAGAAAATACCTGCAAACCACATATGTAATAAAGCAGTCAAATACAGAATATATAAAGAACGCCCAAAACTCCAAAATAAGAAAACAAACAATTCAATACAAAATGGGCAAAATATCTAAACAAATACTTCACCAGAGACTCTACATACATGGAAGGACACTCTATTTCATTAGTCATGAGGGAAAGGTAAATTAAAACCACAATGAGATACTACTACACACCAATTAGAATGAGCAAATTAAAAAGACTGACAATACCAAGTGTTGATGAGGATTTGGCGGAATTGAAATTCTCATATACTGATGGTGGGAAAGTAAAATGGTACAACCACTTTTAAAAACAGTTGGCAACTTCTTAAAAAGTCAAACACATCCTACCATATAACCCAGCCATTCCACTCTTAGGTATTTACCCAAAAGAAAAGGAAATATTTCTGCATACAAAGACTTGTACAAGAATGAGCATAGTAACTTTATTTATAATAGCCCCAAACTGGAAACAACCCAAATGTCAACAATAGGTGAATGGATAAATAATATGCCAAGATTATTGGAATACTAGTCAGCAATAAAAAGAAAAGACCTATTGATTCATGTAACATGGATGAGTGAAAATAAGCAAGTCAAAAAAGAGTACCTACTGTAAGATTCCATTTATATAAAATTTTAGAAATTGCAAACTAATCTACAGCAACATAAAGCAGTGCTTGCCTGGGGACTAGGGTAGAGGGACTGTAGAGAGGAAGGAGGAATGGATTACAAAGAGGCATGCAGAAATTTGAGGAAGTGATAGATATACCCATTATCTTGACTGTTTTACATATCAAGTTTTACACATTAAATAAGTGCAATTTTATTGTATGTCAATCATACCTAAATAAAGGTGTTAAAATTTCAACTAATCAATTTTTAAAAATATCTGGCAACAACCAAACAATATAGTAGCTACCTTTTGCTGGGCATTTACTATGTTCCAGGTCCTACACTAACCGCTCTTCATGCATTCTATCACCTAACTCTTTTGCAAAACCTAAGGCAGGTACTATTAAAGAAAGTCTGAGATACAGAAAGGTTATATAATTTGCCTAGGGTCACAATTAGAAAGGGGTAGAGCTGGGATTTGTTCCAGAGTCAGTGATCTTAGCGACAATACTATGAGGAAACTGAAACTCAGATAAGGCCACAGGGAGCTGGAGATCCATCCTAGATCTGTCTGACTTCAGAGCCCAAGATCTTCATCACTTCATTATACTGCATCCCTTGTTGGAAATATACTGCCAGAGACATAATAGCCACCCAAGACTGACCAAACCAGTGCTAATTAAATGTGTACTTTCTGGCCTCCATAGGCAGCGTGGATGGGACCCACGCTCACCCTCCCTCAGTGTTCATATAACCAACAACCATTGCATGAATAAATGAAGCGAATTAACTCAAGGTTACTAGCAAAATTTCCGTGTGTTAAAACTGAAGAAATGGAAGCTCAGAAGATTAAGAAACTCGCCTAAAGCCATACAACAAATGAGTAGTGGTGAAACTGGAAGTCAAAGTCAGGTTGGCTAACTCCAGAGCTGGATGACTTCTGACTCTCCAAAAGAGATGCTTAAAATCTGCCTGCCAGAAAATTACACCCTCCAAGACAACCAGGAGTGGCTCAGAGGTGTTGAAGGGCTGCAGATGAGCTGAGACAAGCTTACAAAGGAATGTGGGTATCCTGTTCCAGAGACACACAATGAATGCTCAGCTCTCCTTGTCTCTGAAGACAATGCATTCCAAGCTCCCAACCCTCTTGAAGAGTGGAGGGGCTCTGCTATTCAGCTGTCCAGCACCCCTGCTATCTCAACGTTAACTAATTATTTTCCTTTATAATTCATTGTAGACTGATAACTATTATTTCCCTGTCTAACACATACTTACAAGTGCTCTGGTTAAATATAGGTTGCTAGGAGTTGCTATGGACATTTTTTTAGCTCAACTTTGCCAAGGGTATTTGGACTCAGGATTCTAGAACCATCCCAATTACCTCATAGAAATTAACATGTAAACTGAGTAAAACAAGGAAAAATTTCTGTTTTCCCAGATTAAAATCTGGGAAAGGATAGGTAGGGTTGCAGGGTTTGCTGTCCTCCTATTTCCTAGTTAACAAGGAACTTATAGGGATAAAAAGTGAGTCGAGGAGCTTTAAGAGCTGAGTTCTACACAAGAAGGAAAACAAGAAAAACAAGGAGTGAGAGAGAGATGAAGGAGAGATCACAGTCCATGAATAAAAACATCTGACATACTTATAAAAGCTCCAAACTCACATAGGACTGCTGGTTGTTCTCCAATATCCATTCTCCCCTTCCATACTTATGGAATTTTAGCTGGCCTGGAGCCCTCAGCTAAGGACTACATTTTCTAGCCTCCCTACAAATGGATGTGGCCATGTGACTAAGTTTTGGCCAAAGGGACAAGTGCAGTAGTGATGTACTCACAGCATCCAGATTGTGCCCTTAAAGGAAAGAAATATGTTCTTCCCCTGTCTCTTGTTCCTTTTCTGGTGGTTAGAGCACAGATTAGGCAGAGGGAGCTGGAGCAGCCTTCCTGAACCATGAGATGGAAACTGTCATTTGCTGAGGATGGCAGAGCAATAAGATAAAAGGAGCCTGGGTCCCTTTCATGGTCAAACCACCAAGACAGTCCTAGGTAACGTACACAGACTTTGATGTAATGAAGAAGTATACTTCTATCTTATGAGAGCAACTGGATTTTGGGATCTCTTTATTATAGCAGCCTAATCTGAATCCTAAGACATCAGATCATACGAGATTGATAATCAGGATAATGATATCAAATTATATTGACAGAAAGGAGGATTTTATTTCATGCAACAAACTCTTCTGGAACCACCTCCTCCAACCACCAAACGGTATAAGTTCAAGAAGGGATCAAAAGTGTGATTTATTGTCATAGACTTAGAACCTAGAAAATCTAGTCGAGTTGTTGAGCCAGCTCAATTTTCCCTTGCAGCTTCTTTCTGAAGGCTTGGAATATTACACTTTAAATGTGGAATGCTGGGGGCCAGCGCCGTGCCTTAGCAGTTAAGTGTGTGCGCTCCGCTACTGGCGGCCTGGGTTCGGATCCCGGGCACGCACCGACGCACAGCTTGTCTGGCCATGCTGAGGCCGCGTCCCACAGACAGCAACTAGAAGGATGTGCAACTATGACAGACAACTATCTACTGGGGCTCTGGGGGGGAAAAGGGAAAAAAAGGAGGAGGATTGGCAATAGATGTTAGCTTAGGGCCGGTCTTCCTCAGCAAAAAGAGGAGGATTGGCATGGATGTTAGCTCAGGGCTGATCTTCCTCACACACACACACAAAAATGTGGAATGCTTGAGGCAGGACTTTCTGATGCCGAAAAGCACAAGTTCTTCCATTCCCTTAATCCCACTGCAAAAATGTGTGGCCCCAATGCTTCATGTCAGACCTGTTCGCGCCTTCCTTTGCAAAGACTCTAGTTGTTACCTCAAAATCGCACTGGATCATATTAGTTCTCTCCTCGAAATTTCCATTTCTTAAAGTTTGGAGCCTCATCATATCACAATGAAGTATTGTAAAAATATAGGGTAACAAATGTTTTCCTCTGGGCTTGGTAAATTGGAATGGGGCAAAGATTGTGCATTTACACCCAATTTACTTCAGACCATATTACCTATAGAATAACTTTTGAGTTCTCAGATAAAAGAAAATAATGGAAACCACGCCAAAGTAAATGAACACTTTTCAATTTCTTTGAAATATTAATTCTGATATATTCCCCCAGAAATATAAAAACGCATAGCAGTATAGTCCACTTTCATGCAAAATGTAGTACATACTCTCTACCACCATTTTGGAAAGGCTGAACATATACATTCTGCATATGCCTCTACCAGCATTTCTACTCTTGAGTATATAAGCAACAGAAATGTGTGCAAATGTTCACTAAAACACAATTAGTAGAATGTCACAGCAGCACTATTCATAATAGTCCCCAAATGGAAACAGTCCAAATGTCCATGAAAAATAGGATGGATGAAAACAAACATGGTATACCTGAGCAAGGGAAAACTCAATGGGAATGAGAATGAATCGACTACAAATGCACACAACCATATGGGTGAATCTCACAGATAAAATGTTGTGCAAAAGAATCCAGGAAGAAAAGAATGCATACTTGATGATTCAATTGACATCCAGTTCAAAACCAGGCAAAACTAATCTACAGTATTAGAAATCAGAATAGTTACCTTTGGGAGAAATAATGACTGGGAGGGTTTATGGAAGACCTCTAGAGCTCATGAGATGTTCTGTTTTTTGATCTGGACGCTGATTAGATGGGTGTGTTCATTTTGTGAAAATTTACCAAGCTAAAACCATATGATTTGGGCACTGTCATGCATGCATGCTATATATCAATTTTAAAAAGATTTTATAGGGATACAAGGACCCAAATATCAGGTTTATTATGATACCAAAAGCAAGGTGTGAAAAGATTGTTGCTACCCTCCATCTAAAACATTGACAATAAAGAATACTATGGACATATCTATAAAAACGGATAAGGTACATCAAAGGACAACAACAACCAAAAAACACTACAGAGAACAGGCAAAAATGGAAAAGCAGGAAGGACTGCCTTTTAGGAAAATCTGCTAACAATGTGTCTAACACTAACAATATAAAACTTCAACACCGATTGTTTTACTTACAAGTAGCAGTTTTCACTCTTACACCTCACCATTGAATTATTTAGAATCCATTTTTTGCAATGGAAATGAAAAGAAGATCACATCATAATTTTTTTACCTAGATTATCCATGGAAAACCAGAGTCCATTGGGCTTATAATGCCCAGCACACCAAATTCAAGAAGTTTGTTGTATGTTGAGGGATGAAGGTAGCTCAACTTACAGGAGCACAAATTAATTTTTCAGCACAGCAGCCATCTGCACTAAAGGTTGTGAAAATAGAGCTCGCAACCGATGAAGTTCAGGCTGCCTCTTCAATGTCAAACAGAAATAAATTTGGCACAGAAACTTCAGCTAACACCAATCACCATTGTGGATAGAAAGGACTGAGGGACTCTCTCAGGGAGAAGGGCAGCCTCTGAATTGGCAATGACTTCTTGTAAGGATTTAAGTTCTCTCTGTCTCAGCATCGATTTTGATTTCAGGTTACATTTGTATAATGTGTTTTGTCAGGAGAGACGGCAGGCTTCCATTTCCAAGACAGTCAAAGCTTATAACGACATCCTCGCCTGCCCTGCCACTAGGAAACTCAGCAGAAAGCTTGTGTAGTCTGTGGGGTGAACAGCACAGCAACTCAGCAAGTGCCCACCCACTGACTCTGACATCAACCTGTTTTTTGTGCAAGTAATAGAAGGTCTTTTCAGGCATGACCTGAAAACCAGAAATCATGAAGAAACAATTGGTAGAGGTGAAAACATGGATGTCTAAATGGCAAACGCACACACACAGAGAAAATATTTTTGATGTTTATAACAAAGGGTATATAACTTTACTATACAAATAGATTTATCAACTGCCACATCAAACAAAAAGGACAAAAGGAAGAAAGAGGCAATTCACAAAGGAAGAAGTATAAATGGACAATAAGCCTATAAAGCTTTTTCTCTTTCTATAAATTTTAAAATAAATAAATAACATGAGGTTTTTCTCCACTCCTTTTTATTGGGAGGGAAGGAGGAGCTTCCAAATCAAAAAGACTTAAAAAACGTCAAAAGCCCCCATTGGCAAATGTGTTTAGAAATGAACAACCTCATATAAGTGCATAGTTATAGGCAAAGGCTCAAAAATGTGCGAGCTCTACCAGCAAGACCTGAGACAAGCTCATTCACAGGGAGTAGTTAGATAAATCACAATGCCACTGACAAAGTGGATTTACGAGGTAAATCTGCTCACTCACAAGCACTGAGACCAACGACGTGTAGTTGGGGAACCAAGCTGACTACATAAGAACAAGTAATGTATCACCGCTTTCATATGAAATTACATATATACACACACATACATATACACACATACACAGAGAATAAACGGGAGCATTGATGAAAAAAGGAGGAAGAAAGGAAGGAAGGGAGAAGGAGAAAGGAAGGATCGATTATTAAAATGTCAACAATGACTATCTGCATGGTGGTAATTTGGGTGAGCCTTCATTTCTTATACATTTCTAAATTATTTGATATTATTATAATAAAAGTACTTTATTTTTATGACCATTAAAAAAGATATTTTCACTTTAAAAAAAGCAAAACACAACCAAAAATAACAAAACAAAGTAACTGAAAAAATTTCAGACACACTTGGAGCTCATATTTATCACATGATATTTAACACGATCCTGTAGGTTAAACACCTCAAGCCACCTCGTCTTTTCCTCCTCCTTCTGCCTTTTACCCAAAGCCAAACTGTATCCAGATTCCATTAATTTCACTTACACCAAACATTCATTATGAAGCTCCTGTTTTCTCTGTGTGTCTCTCTCCTTTGCCTCTTTCCCAATTCTTCTTCTCCACTGGGTTCCGCCTCCATCACCCCTCATTTGGATCATCGCTGCAGCCTCCTAAGTTGCACCTATGCTTTGAACCCACTTTTGCTCCAGTTCATCCTTCATACCACAGAGCCACCCTTCTATTATGCCTTCAAAAGTATTCCACATTTCCTTCTGGCCCCAATTTGGGGCATTCAAATTTGCTAGCCCAAAGTTGCACTTCCTGACACATTCCCCTACACTCACCCCTCTCCATTCTGAACCCCCAGTAATTCCTTGCCCCTAAGATAACTCGCCATTCTCTACGTTCATCACATATGTTTATATTCTATGTCACTGGTCATATTGTCCAATACGAAGAAAATGCTCCTGCCCTTTCCCTGATTACAGAAACTCTGCTTATTTCTCAAGATTCAGATCAAATTGAATCTCCTCTATGAAGCCCTTGCTCATCTCCCAGTTTGGGAAACCAAAACAAAACCAAAAGTGATTGCCTTTCTTTGTCAATATTTCATACTTCTTAGTGTGCCCAGGTCTTCTTTACTACAATGTGGAGCTTTTGTGAATGGAGACAATTTTTTGTTTATGTTTTTATTCACGAAAGTGCCTAGCACAGGGTTTTTCACATCTTAAGCACGCAGAAAAGAAATTTTTTAAAAAGCTCTGAGCACCTGCTATCTGCCAGGCTCTGTGCTAGGTGAGTCTATATTCAGCTTTTCTCATAAGGTCTGTGTAGTGGGCACAGTCACTCCCATTTTCTGTGTGGTCAAAACTGAGGCCAAGAGGTTAAGTAACGTGCCAGAGACCATGCAGTAATGGTAGATCTGAGATGGCAGCTCTGGACTGCCATCTGACTCCAGGTTCAGTCCCTCCGCTGCCAACCAGAGTTCCTTACACAAATGTATATGGAGTTGGACTGATTTGAACGTGCAGAAAGTGCTGAGTCCTAAAATCTGGTTTCCCATAAAAAGTGGTCAGTGCATTCTCAGGTTATCAAAATTTCAGTTTGCTTTAGGCCAGCTCGAGTATCACCCACCCCCTGGGTCTGTGGTCTCTCAGTCCCTGTCCCCATGAGAATATATCCTCTTTGCACATTTTTAATTTTTGTCCTAGAGCTCACTTTGCCTAGAATTCAACTCCCTGCCTTCTCTCAAATTCTGATATAATACTTGGCATCCATACCAGGAAGATGGCTTGTCCATTCTACTGTCGATCATTCTATTGCCATCAGAACGATGGTCCACTCCCTCCTCTTCATTTTATACATTCTGATTATTTCAGATTTAGACCTTCTGAGATCCAATGACTGAGAGGGAAAAGTTCACTGACCAAGTCACTCACTACCATCAGAGGTAACAGTGCCTCTGGGAGCCTGAGATCCTGGCTAACTTCATTAATGTGAACAAACTGTGGGGCTGCTCAAATTATGAGACAGACTTGATCCTCACCTTAAAGACAATAGCAATAATAATACCAATAGCCAACCACATTTGTTTCCTGTGGCTGCCGTGACAAATTACCACTGTGGGCTTAAAAACAATAGAAATTTATTCTCTCATAGTTCAGGAGGCCAGAAGTCTGAAGGTGTGAGCAGGCTTGGTTCTTAGGAAGGCCCTGAGGGAGAATCCATTCCATTCCTCTCCCGGTTTCTGGTGATGGCCGGCAGTCTTTGATGTTCCTTGGCTTGCAGATGCATCACTCCAATCTCTGCCTCTATCTTCACATGACCTTCTTCCCTGGGTCTGTTCTCCTTTTCTGTCTCTTGCAAGTCATTGGATTTAGGGCCCACCCTAATCCAGAACCATCTCATCTTGAGACTTTTACCTTAATTACGTCTGCAAAGACTCTTATTCCAAATAAAGCCACATTCTGAGGTACCAGGTGGTTATATCTTTTAGGGCCACTATTCAACCCATATGCAACATTGGTTGAAAGTTTACTATGTGACAAGCACTATTCTAAATAATGTATATTAAGTCATTTTATCCTCACAATAACTAGAAGAGGTAACCACTCCCCTGTTTTACAGATGAGGAAGATAAAGACACAAGGAGGCCTAGTGATTGTCCCAAGAGCCCACAGGTGGTAAAAGGTAGATGTAGTATTCTAACCCAGGTAATCAGACTCAGGAGTTCATGTTCTTCACATCACGGTCGACTGCCCAAGTTGCATTTGTACTAATTACCAGACTCAAAGTATACTAATTAACAGCCAGGACCACTTCTAGAGAGTCACGTTGTTCATCTAAGAGCCTCACACCAAACAATGTTGGGAAATACATAATATATATGCTACTGTAGCTTATGCTTAACCATGGCAGACATCACTAATTGATCACAGAATTCTTTCCTATGGAGTCTGAAGATAGCCTCAAATGTTCCAAACATTTATTAGCACTCAGTTCAAGGTGGCACTCAGGACGAAACCTCTTTGCCATCCTGGTTCTAGGATCTCTCGTTTTACAAAGGAAAAAAAAAATGGAGAAAACAGAAGGGTAGAGGAGCTTGGTCTCTTCTGTCTTCTGCTGGAAGGCAAGCCCCTGTCCTGTATTCTAGCCTGCTTTCCTTTAGGACTTGTATCTGCCTTCCAAGTCTGACAATGCAAAACTGGATCACATCAAATGGCATGGAGAGCCGGACAGAAGCCCAGGCTTAAAATCCAGATCCCAACAGGCTTTGTTTGAAATTCAGAGACTGCAGGGGCTGCCAGCACATTCTTGGAAAAGTTCTGGCCTTAGGAAGAAACCTTGCTTCAATCTCTAAGAAAAAATAATAGATAACGATTTTTTTTTAAGCCAATGATGGGGGCTAGTGGTGAAATGAGAATGCACAGGACAGCAAGTGGTACTGGACTAGAGCAGCTTCACATGTGGCTTCCCCAGACCTGGACTTCATTCCCAGAGTTCCCTATGATCAAGCTGCTCTTCACATGAACTTCACTGCACATAAAGGCATCTGCTACAACTCTTTACAGTCAATTCCTTTGCAGTTGTCTTTTTAGAACACACACACACACACACACACACAACTAGAGGGAGTGCACTGGAAAAAGACACACAATGCATTCCAAGGAAATAACAAAATTTTCCCGAGTTGTGTGCACAACCCACAAACTTGAGGAGCACCAGAGTTTTATTTAGTTTGGCTCATGCTGTTACTACGTGAGGCATGTTAATAAATGGACTCCAGAGCTTTAATTTCAGGCACTTGTTCCTCACCTCTCTTGTCTAGAGGTTTAAAAAATAGCTTTTATTATATTTTTCTTTTGCTTTTCCTGCCCACCTAACTTTTTAAAATTCTAGATAACCAACTGCTCCCATTGAAGTGTACCACAACAAAACTGCATTAAAAAAATTGAGTCCACTGGATCACACAAGTGTCATACCAATGTTGGCACTGGGAGTCTGTCCCAATAACGAGAGGATGTGACAGGAGAAAGAGCTTAGGGTCTCAGGCCCTTTGCAGAGAATGTGGTATCTTTACTGGCAATTAGCATCACGCTTAACTTACTCATTTTTTACTAAAGCAATGTTTGTCTTCACTTAAAAAATTACTGATGTAGCAAAATGTACTTTAGTGTAATTACACCATAAGAAAAAGTCACTTGCTAAGAATTTTCATTTTATTCATGCCAGAGACATAGATTTTTAATTGTAATTCAACTCCCTCACTTTATAGGTGAGAAAAATACGGGCCAAGGAGATCATCAGAACTGCTAAATGTCACACAGCCACTTAGTAACAGAACAGGGAGGAGAACAAGTTCTCCTAGCTCCAGCTCTGTGCCTCATGACCTCTGTGCAGTCACCCAACCTCACTACCAGATGATCTGCACAGAAACATAAAACTTCCTAAAAGAACCCACAGTGGAATCAAGAAAGGCACAGGCATATGGATGCTTACGAATCCTTCCATTCTTATGGCTGAAGTTGCCCCATGAGGACAGGAACTCAGTCTGTGTTTGCTTATATTGAACCCCCAACATTTAATGTTTTACTGAATTCATAATAAATTAATGGCAGCATAGAAACATATTTCAAAACCACTCAATGATGTCAGTACCATACCCTCTCACCCCCACCCCTCCTCAGTTGTGACAACCAAAAATAACATCTCTAGTTATCGTCAAATGATCCCTGGGGGGCACAGTAGACCTTGGTGGGGAATGACTGATCTATGATGATAACATGTCCCCATGCCATTCATGGGGCACAGAAGCTTGATGAATCAATCACGTAAAAGATACACATAAAAAGTACTCAGGCAATATAAACTGACTTGATATACTCTAACCTTCTTATATCAAACATCATCACCCTTGAAGACATGCTGAGTGAAATAAGCCCGTCACAAAAGAACAAATACTGTAAGATTCCACTTATATGAGGTACCTAGAGTAGTGAAATTCATAGAGACGGGAAGTAGAATGGTGGTCGCCAGGGGCTGGGTGGGGAAGAAACAGGGAGTTGTTGTTTAATGGTTACAGAATTTTAGCTTTTGAAGATGGAAAGCAGAAGATGGCTGGTGGTGATGGTTACACAACAATGTGAAGTACTTAATGCCACTGAACTGTACACTTAAAAATGGTTAAAACGGCAAATTTTATATCATGCATATTTTACACAGTTTACAAAAATGGTTAATTTTTTTTTTAAATAAGTCATCAAAAGTCCTAACTCCACAATTAAAGCACCTAGAAGTGCTTTTAAACTCCCATACAAAAAAGCTGGGTTTTTGTTGTCTTGTTTTTGATTTTTATTTTGTTTTGAAAATAAACTCCATAGCTAAGGAATCCAAAGACTAAGAAAATCTCCATCTTAATTCATAGCCAAGCTGTCACCACCAGAAGCAGCAGCAGCAGCAGGCAGGGCTCTATTGCCTGCTGCAGAGCGCGCACACGTAGACACCGGGGGCGCAGGCCCTTGGGGAGGCCCCCTGATTTAAGAGCCTTCTCTGTGTGAAGCACAGCAAGTCCAGATCCCCTAAGGGCCCGGCCTGTGGGCCACGTCAACCCAGAGCCCTTCCAATTGCCAGGATGCTCTTGACAAAAGACGGTCTGGCACCGAGCGGCAAGGCCATTATTTTCATTTAAACCATACATGTCATGTCCTGTTTGTGAGAAACACGTTAAACAGCTCAGGAACACATTCACAATGGGCTCCAAAGTGGGATTCACATTCCTATGGGCTGGCGTACTGTAAACTGCAGGGGGAGGCGGTGGGGTGGTAGGACGGCTCATCCACCATTGTTTTAACAGAGGGCCCCTCCCCGAAGCCCAGCTGACAATGGGGACCTTCTCTTCATTGTTGGATGTAGGTCTTAGAGTTTTCTTCAAGTGCCCAAAGCATAATGAGCCATGTTATTCATGGGAGCCCAGAAGCTTGAATCCCTTTAGGATTCTCTCTTATCAATTTTTATTTTTATTAAAAAAAAAAAGAAAGAAGAAGAATTCAGCCAAGGAAGCACACAATAGGAAGATGACTGCCCTATTTCCACCTAGATGGCAACAGCATATGACCCATCTCTCAGGACTGAAGGCATCTTGGAGACATAAACCACCCCCAATAAAACCAAAACTGGTTGTCCTGAGCCAACTCATCACAAGAGCATCTTGGATAGAAATGCACTCACCTATAACACAAAAGATGAGAAATTCCTCATTGGCTGATAAAATAACTAATAAACATGGAGAAAATAATTCAGTCAAGTGTAATTTCAATTAACCCTGTTGCTCACTTACTCACCAAATATATACTATTTATATGCAAACCTCCAAGGAAAGTACATTCTAATATATTAAAATTAGAACCCAAATCTAGGCCTTTGGCCAAGTCAAATAATAAACAGTGTGATAACTATGTCTGCTTTTGTGCTGTGACATTTCTTTAGGGGGAAAGATTTATCATTTAAACTGTACACATCACATCCTGTGGAAGTTTTTAAAAAATTGAATTATTTCCTCCAAATGTTTAAAGGCAGATTAACTATAAAAAAAAAACTGAATCAAACAATCAAAGCCCTGTAGAATCCATGAAGAATAATTAAAAAGGAACCATACAGTTAATTAGAACAAGGGCAGAGCTAGCAGATTTCCTATAAACCAAAATAATACCCATCAGGATTCATTGGCAATGTGAAAGCAAATGATAGAATGCCTTATTTCCCTTCCCCTGGGACCAGATACTTCCCTTGTTGAAGTATACAAAAGTTCTGCAGTAATTTAAATTTCACTTTGGCTTTATGTAAAAAGACTTCCCTTGCCTCTTAAATGCAACCCGTGAATAATAATATACCTGGCCATCACCCCCCCAGGCTTGCAACATTCCGGTTCTTTCCTCTCTGGCATGTCTGTCAGAGGAGAGATGGACATCACGCCTCTGAGAAAGACGAAGATCAGCTCTTCTTGGCACTACTAAAAAAGAACTTTATCTTTGCCTTTGTTACAAATACAAGAGGATGTCTGTCACAGGCAGAACTGATTCTCTTGATATCAGTAATCCACATCAAAACTGAATTTCGGCCTGTGGTTGGTTAAGACACCCCGGTTTTGTGTCTTTGTATGTCAGCCTGGCAGCAGGCCTGGTTGAGCTTACCAACGCTCCTGTGATATTGAGTAGCAACTCTCTGGTTTGAGTGACACCCCCCTGCCATATTCCACCCAAAGAATGGCTTAAAGAGAAAAAGACCAAAGGACAAACTCTGTGGCCCAGGAAGAATTTGGGGGCTCCATTCATTCTTCATGAGCTAATTCATTCAATTGGCACTGTTCTAAGCACTGGAGATACAGCAAAGAATAAGATAAAGTCTAGGCTCTCCCAGAGCTTACATTCTAAAGTGGGGACTACGGACAATGAACAAATAAACAAAATACAAATACGCAGACATATGTACACATATACGTATATATATATACATAATACACACACACATATACACATATATATAATGATGGTGAATGTAACAAAGAAAAATATCTGTACCCTAGAGAAATAAAAACATATATCCACGTAAAAACTTGTACACATATATTCATAGCAGCATTATTCGTAACAGTAGAAAGAGTGGAAACAACCCAAATATCCATCAACTGATGAATGGATAAACAAAATGTGGTATATCTACTCAATGGAATATTATTTATCAAAAAAAAGAAATGAAGTACTGATACACGTTACGATATGGTGAACCTTGAAAACACCATGCTAATGAAAGAAGCCAAACATGTAGGCCACATATTGTGTGATTTCATTTATATGGAATACCAGAAGAGACAAATCCGTAGAGACAGAAAGCAGATTAGTGGTTGTCAGGGGCTGGGGAAAAAAGGTAATAGAGAGTGACTGCCTAATAATACGCAGTTTTTGGGGGGTGGTAAAATGTTCTGAAATTATATAGTGGTGATAGTTGCACAACATTGTGAATATCCTAAAAGTCACTGAATTTGTACACTTTAATTGGTTAAAATGGTTAATTTTATGTTATGTGAATTTTATTTAACTTTTTAAATTACTTTTTTAAAAATAAGAATAACAGAGCACAGTATGAGGACAGAGGACGACAGGGAAGGCGCTGTTTTAACTAATGTGGTCAGAAAAGGCCTCTCAGATATGTTCACACTAAGGCAGAAATCTAAACATAAGGAGGATACAAGCCATACTGATACCTGGGGTTTTGCTCTCTGCTATTCCTTTCTCAGTATCTCTCCTCCCACCCCCATACCATTTTGTTTATTGTGGCAAAATATTTATAACACAAAATTTGTCATTTTAACCAATTTTTATTTACAATATTATGTAACCACCCCCACTACCTATTTCCAAAACTTTTTCATCACCCCAAACAGAAAACTGCTATTCCTCTTTTAATGCTATAATTAGGTCATAACCACAGGAAACAAAACAAGAAAAACTGATAAATAATTTTACAAAGAAAAGGTGAGCTGGAAGCACACTTAAATCACTGTTTTGTTTCTCTCTCGTTCAATAAAGGGTTGGTGATGACAATGGCAATAACTGTGTTATACAGGATACTCAGCCTCTGTGTTGAGAGACAGAAAGTGGCAGGGAGTGGGGAGAAAGGGATGTCTGGCAAGATTAGCCTTTTGGTGGGAAAAATCCTTCCCTTATCAGGAAACATTTGACTTGCAGACATTTGTTGACTCACGGAGAGAGTGTGGACTCTCATCTCCGAAATGGCCAGTTGCATCCCCACATCCATGTGCTCTTCAGAGCAGACAGCCATCCAACCAGATCCAGGTCTAAAAAATCGCAACTTCAGCTCCTCGGATAGTACATAACTTCAAAAAATAGAACTATTTTTCCATCTCTTGGCATCAAAACTTAATAATTCACAGAAAGAAGAGTGCTTTTTTTTCACTTGAACTCAATATATGTGTGTATGTATACACACACACACACACACACAACTAAACCTCTACTTTGAAAAGGAAACATATGCTACTTAAAGAAATGTAAAGATGGCTAAAATTTTATTAGTTCAAACTAATAAGAGTTGGTTCCTATTAAACACAGCATTCTCAGCCTTATTTCTCATAATGTCATTCTTATTCTGGGCTATAACCCGGTTTATATATTACATGTCTTTGGTACATGTAAGAAGGAATTTAAATTTACAATTTTGGCAAGAGAAACGGATTTATACACTCTAAAATATAAGCTCTTATTCAACATACTTAAAGATACTTAAAACACTACTGATAGCAAGCTGCCACGAGGCCAATGTGTGATCTAAACAACTCTGAGCAAAACTATTGTAAGGAGGCCCCAACGGCTATTGTGAAAGCACATCAACGCTCACAATGAAACTGAAGATGGGTACCTGGGCCCTGCTGAAGAGCATCCCAGCTCCAGCAGGAGGTGTGTCCTATCTTAAAGTTCCCTGATTCACACAGTGAGAAGGAACTTTTTGATTCAAAACACAAGTCTCCATATTGTGTAGCAAGACAAAAACACTCTGCAACACAACTAGGCTGAAAAGACCAAAAATGCAATTCCTGAGTGTTCTCCTTGAGACCAGTAACATCATGCAGCTGACAGGGCAGGTAGAGTACAGGCCAGCCTCAGCACTACTCTCTGTTTCAGAGCCCGTGGGCTGGATCCTATTTCCCTGAAATGCTGGACCTATGTTCTCAATCTGTCCACTTGCTGAGGTCCTGAACTACCTTCCCACTACCATTTCATTCCCTCTGCCCAGCCCAGCTGCCCTCCTGGCTGAAGCCCGGTTATCTCTGGCTTTGCAAAAAACTGGCTTGCCCCTCTTGCAGCCTCACGTACCCTCAATGTTTTACCAATGTCGCACCCAGCAACTCCATCAGGTGGACATGGCCATGCACTTCTCCCAGCAAGCCCTCCAACACTGACCACTCTCCAACAGCCTCGGCTCCTCACACACCCCTCTTCTGATGGTCCCCATTTCAGATGGAGAGACTTGCATCTCTTCGGGAGTAGCTTCCTGTGATGCTGGAGGGAGGTTGCAGGATTTCTCAGCTTCGGGCTCACTGTGCTCAGCTCCATGGAGTCACTTTGCCCACAGAATCACTTCTTTTTATTTTTTTTCCTTCTTCTTCCCTTCCACCCCACCCCCTCTCCCACCTTCTGGGAGTAACTCTAAACTGTTTTAGAACACCTTCATTCCCGCAGGGCTTCACACAGCAGTGCGGCAAAGTCTGGAAGTGTAGGGGCTGCGAAAGCTGTCTTCGCTGTTGTCCCTGCCACTGGGGCAGGGGCGTAGAATGACCTTAAGTCTCCAGGCTCCCTACCACGCAGGCCCAGCCAGGCTGCTCCTAATGAATAACAAATGGGCCTTCCCCATGCATTTGCTCAGGACAAGCTGCCATTACAAGCCGTTTTGTTTTTTTAGCATTGTGGTAATGTATCATCTTGCTTGGCTGGATGTCATCTTTGAGAAGGTCACCAAAGATATGTGCACCCTTCCCCTAGACAACGCGCCCACACCCCTCCACCACCCCTCCTTAAAGGTAGGCATGACAAATGTGGACAAAGTACTCTCACCTTTATTTGGATGTAGGGAACCAGAAAATCTAAGCCTCAGCTCATGGTCCTGCTTATCAGCTATAAACGCTCCCCATTTTGCAAAAGTAATTCTGCAAAAGATGGTAAATCTTCAGCACAGATAGAAGACAAGCCATGAGAGATACAGGGATGGCACTGTGCTTTCAATATTGGGGGTGGGGAAGGTAGGGGTATGGGTGAAGGCCCTTTATCCTAAACTAAAAAATCAGATCTCCATTCACAGAGTAGAAGAGGTTTTTTTCCAAGTCTCCTACTATTCATCTTCATTTCACAGATATTTAAAGCATGTCTTATGTTGCTATGGACAATTAGCCTTTTATCCAATTTTACTTGAGAGTTTAACTCTCCCACCCGAAGGTTTTAATTATACCCTCAGCCCCATACTTAGGCCTCGGTTCTTGCAGCTGGAAATCTGCCCCAGTGATGTTATAACCTTGTTAATGTAACAAAAGAGGAGTTTACTTAAAACTGGACTGACTATGGACTTAAGCCAAATTTACTTGAAAGAGGAAAGAGTCTGTCAAAAATCCTATAGTAAACACGGCAAAGCAGTTCTTTCATAGCCTTCCCTTAATTCATAGCGACAAGCAATTTACATGTAAGTGGATTCATATGCTCTACCAAGAGGCCGCCTCAAGCCGGGGCGGGGTGCGCGCCCCCCACCTCAGCCCGCCTCCCCTTCTTCTTGTCTTTCCTCCCTTTTAGGTTTTTTTTTTCTTTCTTGGTATGTGGAATAGGCCGTTCTCCTTAGTGAAACAGCATAAATCCACAACGGTTTAATCGTCCCAAAGCATAATTAGGGCCCTCTAAACATTTACCAAACCAGTCACTCTGAATAAAGGCAGCCGAAATTTCCAAAAGCCACTCTTAGACCCGACTGTCGTCCTGTCAAATACACACCTTATATTCTGCCGAAGCCTGCTCATAAAGGGGGAAAACTCCCCTGCTAACGAGGTAAGAGTTGTGAGCTTTAAGTGGGATTGTTGATCAAATACCAGAGCCCACATTTGCCTCTGCTGCCAAAATCCTGCAGGGCTTCTTACCTTCTACTGTTAATTAGATTACCTTTTTTAGTCCACACACTAACAAAAAACATACATTAGACTAAACATGATATGACAACAAGGAAGGGTTGAAGGGAGAGCTTTCTGAGAAAGCATTAAAGAAAAACATCACTCTTAATATCACAGTATAAAGGAAAAAAAGAGACTGCAGGTAATTTCAGCCTGCAAAGGGGGAAATCCTTAACATCTTAGAAGCAAAGACCAACAAATTAATTTCCCCCAAGTAGAAAGCCAGGAGGGGTTTGCTTTAGTTACATTATTTTCAACTATGCTCTTTGACAAAATCCATCCATAGCAAACAACTGGCCAGCACTCAAGTTTCTTTCATGCACATTGAAAGTTTAATTAGTTCTAACTAGATCAAAAGTTGTTTTTTCCCCTTTTGGCATGTATCTGTATCATTTCTGTGCTATTTGGAAGCTGCTAGACATCAAAGGCAGATCCATCATTCTTGGGGAACCTCCATTCCTTGGAGGCGATTCCAATCTATCTCTCCTTCCATGCTACTGGATCTCCTGGCAGCAAGGGGCCCCTCTGGCGGGCGTGGTTGCACCCCAAGACACACACACAGATTCTTCTCAAGCCTCCTGAGCAGCACCCAGCACCAAACGGCCTGACTTTTCTGAGAACGCCCCTTGACATTCCCAAACCAACCATTACCATATAGAAACATGGCAAATCCCCCGAAACAGAGAAGCCATGATAAATATTCTAAGATTGAGAGAATCCAAAACTTAGCTCATGATATGGAGACTTATTTCAATTACTCCAAAGTGATCGTAATTTGTTTTTCCTTTTTTTTGATCCTTTCTACTATACACTCTAAAGTCTTTGGTTCTAGGCTTTGAACTGGGTTAGCAAATAGCTAGGCAAACCAACTACCCACCTAGAGCCTTCTACTTAGAGGTTAAGAAGGCACAGGCAGAGGCAAGTGTTAGCATCCCAGCCCTCCTCCACATTAGCTGTGTACCTTACGCAAGTTTACTTCGCCTCTCTGAGTTTCAGTTTCCTTCTCTGTAACCCGGGAGAAATATCTCCTTCATCAGGTTGTTACAAGGAGTAAGCAAGATGTAAAGCACTGAGCCCTGGGCCAGTGTTCCATAGGCTGACCATGCCTACGGGACATGCTCAGGAAATCTCAGACACTACTCTAATCAAAGTAACCATGACTTGTAGAGGGTATAGTTGTAGCGTTACCTGGTCTGGTCTTTTAACTACAAAGGTGAGGTTGTTTTAAGATCCTATATTTTATTGTGTACTATGTGCCACGAGCAATATGCTAGGAGCAATTTACATAGATTATTATATCTTCCTGTGTCAGAGTGGCAAGCTCTATGCGCTCCACGTTCTAGCTGCTTCTTCACCTACTCAGAGTCCCTAGCACCTGGGTGAAGCCATATGACCCACTTCGGGCCAATGACATAGGCAAAGGTCCTTGGAAAAGGATGTCCCTTCCCAAATGAAAAAGGATGTCCCTTCTCACAGGGGAAGTTGTTTGGCACTTACCCTTCCTTCTGCTGGAACACAGATGTGACAGCTGAAGCTGCAGCGGCAATTTTGCAAAATGAAGACAAAAGATGGCCATGACAGAGGATAAAATAGGATGGCAACAGTAAAATCCCCTACACTTTCTGGACTGCCTATCTCCAGATTTATTGTCATAAGAGAAAACATATTATTCTATTTGTTGGGTTTTCTGTTGGGGCAGGCAAGTACATTCCTAGCTGATAGCTACCCTGATTTTTCTTTGGCCTAGAAGGTGAGGCTAGAGAGAAAAGAGAGTTTCTGGACACCCTGTGGATTTGCCTGGGCCTATTTAAGAAAGGATTAGATGGCAACTTGAGATGCAGAATGTCTGCTGTCTCAGACATCTCTGTGTAATGTGTCACACTTACCCTTCTAGCAGCCCCACCACATGCTGCAGGATCATACAACACAATTACTAAATCGTAGTTTTATCACTGTCTGCAATATGTTGGTTTCCCTTGGGTTTCAAAATATTATGTTTAAAAATCTCCATACTTGCCCTTGGTTATGTTCCAAAAAGAAAAGACATTACTGGCGAGCATGTGCCTTCCTAAGAAGCACTGACGAGAGTACATCTTGAAGTGAGCACATTAATGGGTGTCCTTTAAACCCTCCACTTCCCATTTTCCCATTAGAGCCTCCTTAATTTAGCACCCCAGGATTCTACTTAAATTACCTTCTTAGTCGGGATTAGGGGAGCAAAAGGAGACCACAGGGCCCTGACCCTGACAGTTCAAATTGTCAGCGCCAGGAGGCTGACACACTTTTCTCCCCACTAATCCTGCACTGCGTGGCATGGTCTCAATTTCAGAGAAATCTGAATGCTTATACACTTAGCCAATCCCCAAGTCATTCAGATAAACTCAGGACTGAATAAGTGAGGCATTTATGTATCTTGAATATCTCTACTTGCTCAATGCCAGGGCCTCAAAATTTTGATAAAGTGATGACAGGAAGAACACAGAGAATAAAAAGTAAAAGCAAAGAAAATACTATAAGTACATGGAAAAACTATGAGCCGCTAGAATTTATTTTGTATATTAGAGAGGGAATATATGTCCGTAATGCAATTTTCAAAATGTAGATTTTAGAGGTCAGATTGGTTTTCCTTCCTTTGAGGAAACTAAAGCAGACTTGGACTCAGAATATTCACGGGCAATTTCTAAAAGCCACTTGGAATTGTCTTCCGCTTGAATCTGCCAAAAAAGTACAGTGAAAATGACTGTAAAAGCTCTTTCTGTCTGTAGCAGCACTGTCAAATAGAAATATAATACAAGCCAAATTTTCTAGTAGCCACCTTAAAAAAATATAAAAAGGAACAAGTGAAATTAATGTTAATAATATGTTTTTATTTAACCAGATATATCCAAAATACTATTATTTGAACATGTAATCAATATAAAAATTATTACAGAGATAATTTATATTCTTGTCTTTCATACTAAGTTTTTGAAATCAGGTGTGTGTTTTATACTCACAGCACACCTCAATTTGGACTAGCCACGTTTCAAATGCTCAATAGCCACACAAAGTTCTGATTACTGTCCTGGACAGCACTGGTCCATAGCATCTATCCTTGTACACACACACACACAGAGTCAATAGCACATAAGGCTATCATAATAGCAGAAAAACATGTATCTTTTTTTTGACCCCTCTCACCCATTCCACACAGTTAGTGAAAGGGCGAGGGGATACAAATCAGCATCAGACATATTATAGCCTAATCTATGAAACTGCTGATTTTCAAGCATTTTTGACACACAAGATGGCAGTTTCACGTGGTTCAACCTAATATTTTAACCCAAAGTTTTCATGAGAAGGGTCACGTTGAGATCCAGAACTTAGGCCCACAGCTAGCCTCCAAAAAAAAAAAAAAAAAAAAAAATCACTGACATGAGTGGTTGCTGATGGCAAAAGTATGGGCCGCTACATTTCAGCTCTGAGTGCAGAAATTCATTAACTACTAAAGTGTTTGGCTCCTCTTTTATATGCCAATACACAGTTTCTACAAGGATGGCTGAAAGATAATATTTAATCAAAAAGCAAGACACTGGCCAAAGATAGGTGTTCCTGGCCACCATGGACAGTTCAAGGCCTATGGCTGCAGATGCTTGGAAGCACATCACTTAGATGCCTCAGAAGCCCCTCAAACTCAGTCTTTGCAAAACCATCACCTCCAAAACCACCATTACCACCACCATCATCATGGTTATCACCATTATCAACACCATCAATGTCTTCACCATTATCATTACCACCACCATCACCATCATCATTGGGTCATCACCACCACAACCACCACCTCTACCATTATCATTGTTGTTGTCATCATCCTCACCACCACCATCATTATCACTGTCATCACCACTGTCGTCATCATCCATCATCACTACCAACATCATTATTACCATCATCACCATGCCTCCTATTTAATAAGTCCTTACTTCCTTTTACCTACTTCCCTAAGACATTTTAACTCCTTCATCCATTAAACTCCTATTCAATCTTTAAGGCCTACTTTAAATATCACCCCTCAAAGCTCTCCGCATCTCATAGGCCAAATGAATTGTTCTCTCACTTCTGTGGCACCACTGAAAAAGTCCTTTGTACATGTCTAGGTTATAACAAAATGACCCAATTATGCAATCATCTTCCCCTACTTTCAGCTCCTAGCACTGGGCCAGGTACCTACTATAAAACTCAAAATAAATATAAATTGGTTGAATTCAAATGAATATATTTAATTTCAAGTACATTCAGTGGGTACTACATTCCTCAGATGCTGAGCTCAAAAATGACTTTAAGGCTGTGATCTGATATTTCCAAACATTTTATATACATTCTACCTTCAATAGACTGTAAATAAATATGGACATGGACCATAACTTGAATATCTTTGTAGATTTCACAGCACTGTGCAGAGCCCCCCTTAATAGCTTATTGAGATATAACTCATATTATCATCCACCCATATTATCATTCACCCATTTAAAGTATACAAATAAATGGGTTTTTTGTATATTCAGTTGTGAAACCATCACCACAATCAAATTTTAGAAAATGTTCACTAAACCAAACAGAACCCCATACCATTACCAGTCACCTCCCACTCTCTCCTCCCAGCCCTAGGCAACTACTAATCTATTCTCTGCCTCTGCATATTTGCCTATTTGCATATAAATTGGATCATACAATATGTGGTCTTTTGTGACTAGCTTCTTTCACTTAGCATGATGTTTTCAAGGTTCTTCCATGTTGTGGCATCTATCAGTACTTCATTTCTTTTTATTGTTGAATAACATTCCAAGTATGGATATGCCACATTTTGTGTATACATTTACCATCAATTCATCCATTTGGGTTGTTTCCACTTTTTGGCTATTATTCATAATGCAGCTGTGAATATTAATGTACAAGTTTTTACATGGACATATGTTTTCATTCCTTTTGGGTATGTACCTGGGAGTGGAATTGCTGTGTCACATGGGAACTCCGTGTTAACATTTCGAGGAACTACCAAACTGTTTTCTAAAGTGGTTGTACCACTTTACAATCCCATCGGCAATCTATGAGGGTTCTGGTTTCTCCACCTCCTCATCAACACTTATCATCTATCCTTTTTATTACAGCCATCCTAGTGGGTGTGAAGTGGTATCTCATTGTGGTTTTGATTTATATTTCCCCAAAGACTAATGATGTTGAATGTCTTTTCATGTGCTTATTGGCTATTTGTATATCTTCTTTGGAGAAATGTCTATGAAAATCCTTTGCACTTTTTTGATTGGGTTATTTGAAATTTTTTTTTTTTTTTGCTGGGAAAGATTCACTTTGAGCTAACATCTGTTGCCAATCTTCCTTTTTTTTTTTCCTTCCCAAAGCCCCAGTACATAGTTGTGTATTCTACTTGTATGTCTTTCTAGTTTTTCTATGTGAGCCGCTGCCACAGCACGGCTACTGACAGACAAGTGGTGTGGTTCAGTGTCTGGGAACCGAACCCGGGTCACCGAAGTGGAGCACACCTAATTTTAACCACTAGGCCATCAGGGCTGGCTCTTGAATTTTTATTGTTGAGTTGTACTTTATACATTCTGGATACAAGTACCTTATCAGATGCGATTGCAAATATTTTCTCCCATTTTGTGCATTATCTTTTCTTGATAGTGTCCTTTGAAGCACAAAAGTTTTTAATATTGATGAAGTCCAATTTATCTATCTTTTCTTTAGTTGCTTCTGCTTTTGGTGTTATATCTAAAAAGGCTTTGTTTAACCCAAATTCACAAAGATTTATACCTATGTTTTATAGTAGGAGTGTTATAGTTTTAACTCTTACATCTAGGTCTGTGATCCATTTTGAGTGAATTTTTGTATATGCTATGAGAGAGCCCTTTACAAAGCTTAGAGTTTTCAGAAGTAAATACTCCACACATTTTTTTTATGTATCTCATATCCACATTACCACTAATTTCTGCTCCAATGGCAGCAATACTCAAGTACGCTTTCTCACAGGCATTTTAGAGAGAGACATGGCATTCAAGATGTCCTGAGAATTTTAAACAGCGAGAATTTAGGAAAACTAAAAAGACTGCTCGTCATCAAGACACCATTAATGTTGGCAAAATTCCTCAAAATTTGAGTTTATATTGTCCTGTGATATCTTTTCTTTCATTGTCTTAAATGATTTCTATATTTTGAATATTGAAAATTCAATGCGTGTTTATGGTTTCTTGGTTTTTGGTGTTGTTTCTTCTTCCTCCCTCTCTCCATCCCTCCCTCAGTCTCTCCCTTCTTCCCTTTCTTCCTTCCTTCTTTTCTTCTTTCCTCCCTGCTCCCTGCTCAACTCTCTCCCTCCCTTTCTTTTTAACTTTTAATTTTTTAATATATATTTTTGTGTGTGTGTGAGGAAGATCAGCCCTGAGCTAACATCCACGCTAATCCTCCTCTTTTTGCTGAGGAAGACCGGCTCTGAGCTAACATCTATTGCCAATCCTCCTCCTTTTCTTTTCCCCCCAAAGCCCCAGTAGATAGTTGTATGTCATAGGTGCACATCTTTCTAGTTGCTGTACGTGGGACACGACCTCAGCACGGCCAGAGAAGCGGTGCGTCATTTTGCGCCCGGGATCCGACCCCGGCCCCCAGTAGTGGAGCGCGCGCACCTAACCGCTAACCCACTGGGCTGGCCCTCTTCCTTCCTTTTTAAGTTCCTTCCTTCCTAACTATCTTTCTCCCATATTTACCACTTAACTTCCTTTCTTAATTCTCCTCGTAACTAAAGTGTAAGCCCCCTGAAAGCATCCTCTACATGTCTTGGTCATCTTGCTGGCCCTTTAGCAGCCACCGCCACCCCACTGCCCATACACAGTGCCCACAAGAGGGCCTGGCATGTGGTAGGTGCTCAATAAGTGTTTTAGATTTTAATTATTGAATAGTTAAACCCTGTCCATGAGTTCCAAAACTAAACTATAAGGATTCTCTTCTCCCACAGTGACTGTACATGCACTATTCCATCCATATTCAAATTTGATTTAAAAAAAGCATTTATTTTATAATAACTGGAGAACAAGAAGCATTACTCCATGTAAATGAGAAAAATCAAGAGAAATAATAGTAATGGTGCAATCATGACTCTGAAAAATGTATGCATGGGAATTCAAGTCTTTTTCTTGGGTAAATGCTTTCTTCTTTCTGCTAGTCAGTATTTCCCATAATACGCACACTTAGTTTCTATTTTTAAAAAAGAGATAAGTCTCTTTCAAAATAAGTATCATTTATTCTCGATTTCTCAGATATGAAAAGAGATATACCATCACTGTTATTATTCATTTGAAAATGTTATACAAGAGAAAGTATTTTTCTAATTACAAAGTCTTATACAAATGTGACTTACTTATCTTGAATAATAACAACACAATAAATCAATATCATCCAATCCACTGTACTGTTAAAATGTCCAGCACGCATAGAATTTCTGATCCTCTAGCATAGATAATCTTCTATATTCATTTGGCCCTGCATGATGACAACATAACTCGTACTCTCCTGTCTTACTTACCACGCTCACATTTCTACATATTAAAGATGAATTTGCTGGTTCCTTAATCTTTAAATGAAGTAACCACTGCACCTCTGGGGCTCATCAGGAAGCACATGAGTGGTGTGTGGGGGCCATGCACAAACACATGTGCACAGTTCAGCCCTACCTCTCTAACAGGGAGGCTTTCCTCCTGCAGGGGCAAGCTGGTCATAATACAACCTGTGTCTAAGATGCAGGAACATCTGCTGGATTCCTGTAATTAGTTTGTTGGCTGGAGTTAAGAACCCTGGAGCTTGTAGTTGATCAGTTCTGCTCCGGGTGCCACTGAGGCCCAAGGGAATGATGCTAAGAGAGTTTCAGGAGACAAGGGCATAATTCAGTCATCTTACCAAAAAAGAAAAAAAGCAATCTCTGGCAACAGAAGCCAGCTCTCCTTCCTTCCCAGCTGATTTTGGAGAGCCCTTGTTCTGTGGACTTCGACATCAGAGGCCGAGGCTCTCCTGGTCCTCCACTGGCTGCTGCTCAATAAAAACACCATCCCATTCCATCATTTTGATCATTATTTTTTACTCAGTTAATAAAACTTAAAGAAAGCATGTTTTCAGAGATGCTAAGGAGTAGAGGCCCATTTTGGCTGAGGTCAGCCTTGGCAGGAGTCACCTCTTTTTTTCCTAAGGCTTTATATTCTTTTGGTAAAATCATTGTATTATTTCAAAAATTAAAATAATAAAACATTAGGTTATGCAATGGAAAGTGGTTCAGGTTGGCTGCCACAGATTTTCACGTATACACTTTCAGTTGCATTATAAAGCTAAACTTCAAGCTGGAGTTTTAAATATTTTCCAAGCTCAATATCTCCCTGAAAAATTCCAGACCAGTTGTGGGAGCCTCTTTCATTGTGTATCTTATTTTTTTCTAATCTTTTCTTATTATAAACATATAAATTATTTCTAATACCGTCATGAAGGAGAGGTAATTCTGAAAATTTCATATCCAATTACAATTGACCAATGTGAATGTAAACAATGTTACTACACATTGTGGAGATAGCATCTCTAATGGCAGCTTGGGAAAAATGACTTGGGTTAGTAGCCAACTTTCAATGGCCACATGTCAAGAAGAATGTGAGAATGGAGGGAAAAGGGGGCTCTAGCTCTGCTTGAGGGAAACTATTTGTTTTAAGGCAAAGATAAGGTTAGGAGTCAAGGATGTAGTGGTAGAAGGTTAGCTATGATTGCATACTTATGGGGGTGACATTTTTGAAACCCTCCCCCATATATACATCCACTTTCAGCAGAATCTTCCAGAGTTGTTTTGGGCTTTTAGCAGAACGCAATCTGTTCAATCATTAAATTCTTTTTATTGGCCATTTGAATATTGTATTTGATTGAAACATTCCTCCTATCTCCCTTCTGTACTTGGCCCACTTCTCTCACCTCTTAGGTCTCACATGAGCTGTCCCTCCCTACTGGAAGCTTCTTTCAACTCCCATGTTTCCTTCCAATCTGGATTCGATGTCTCAATACCCCCAGGACCTTCCTTATCAGAGCACTTACCCCATCTTCCTCATTAGTGTGTGAGCTCCACTAGGCAGGGACCACGTTGCCGGGGCCAGACTCAGTGCCCTGACCATAGTGCCCAGTGACTAACTGTGGAATGCACAGAAAAAGAATTCACAGAATATCCAAAGGGATGGGTTAGAATAGTCACAGTCCTCTAACCCTGTCACAAGAAGAAGAGAAGGAAGAACTGGGTACTTTCAGATGGAGATGAGAAGATTCTGCAGCGTGGAGGGTACTGGGGAGAAGACAGAACAGGAAAATAGCCTTAAATACTCAAGGTTATAAAGAAGGACTAAATGCTTAAATGGCCTCAAAAAGAAAAATGTAAAAGAAAAGAGCAAGAGCGTGAAATGATAAAGTCATTATAGTACAACAAAAGGCAAACATTTTAAGAGAGAGTTCTCTGAAGAGAGAATGAGTTCCTTCAGAACACTGATGAGTAGATTTATTAAGAGTTACCAAGTAGCAGATCTGGGCTAAGTGTTTTATATGTATTAATTCATTTAATCCTCAGAGGAACCCCACTACCTCAGGGAAGGTAATGCCATTTACACACTTGGTCAAGGTCACAGTGCAAGTAGAGTAAGTGGTAGGGCTAAGAGTCAAACCCTGGTCATCTGACTCCTCAAAGCTGAGGTGCTTGACCCTTGTGCTGATGCGTTCCTCATCCCCCCCAGTGCTAGGCAGAGGTTACAAAATCTCTGGAACCTTTTCAGAGATGCTGTCAAGGAGTCAGGGAGAACCACCAAATGAGAGGACAGGCCAGATGATAGGAAACATTAAGTTTCCATGACAACACTTATTTGTCACTACTCAGTCTTGCTTGGCTCAAGGCCAACTGTCAACTGAAATGCGATGGACATAAAGTCTGTTTTGGTGTGAGACCCTAGCCTTCACATTTTCCCACCCTTTTGGGACACCTCCTCTCCCCATCTTCTATGACAGCAAGGGCTAGAAAGCTGCTCACGTTCCTGGCCCAGCTGTTATGCCTTCCTGAGTCATTCCCCTCCACAGCAACCAGATTTGAAAGCCAAGCCCAAGACAAAAATTTGGCTGAACCCAACAATATCCCATGGTTATCTAGTTGAGGGAGAGAAGGGCACAGAGGATATTTGAATATGGAATCCATCCCACTGCTCCCTCAAATACCAAAGAGGTGCCAAGGTTGGATGCACAATAGACATTCAAATAATCAAGGCATCAAGAGCAGAGTAAGCTCGGGGAAAGCTAAGACTGTGTCTGAGCCATGGCTAGACTAGCGTCTAGTAGAGTGGGTGGTCCCCAGTTATTGCTCAATAAATGATGATTGAATTATTTAATGAAGGAATGTTCTAGAGCAACCCAGCAGAAATTATTTTTTTTTTCCCCAATGAAACGGGGGCTCTCAGGGGTAAGCCAACGTGATCATTAACAAAACCAGTGCAAGAAGCTGAGTGGTTATGTCTGGGCCTCACCAGAGATTCAGGAGTTTAATCTCATTACAAAGAAAGCTTAATCTAAGTTTTATTCTCTGCAGAAAGGACCCAAGGACCCTTAGGTGTAGAAGATGTGACGAATCACCAGTTCGTGTTCACACTTTGAAAGCTGCTGTTTGTTTTATTTCTTTAAAATCCTGAAGAGTTACCAGTCAACAAGCTGAAAAGAGACATCATCAAGCAAGGCCTTTCCTTCCAGTTATGTGTAGAAATGTCAATAATTGCTAAGAGATAACAAAAACTCTACCCAAGATGTAATTATGTGAGTCCTGGGAACATTGAGGCTTAAGCATGAGCCAGGGAGAATAGAGCCGAAAATCGATTAAGGAATGTGTCAAGTGGTGTAAATCCTTCTAATTTCCCTGTATAATACCATTAAATGGTCCATTTTGCTGTTTTATAACAACATTTTAAAGAAATTAAAATCTAAGCCTCTCACATTTGGGTCCCAGGGGATTTCAACTTTATGGGGAAAGGCATTCATTAGAATTCTCTTCCACCTTAAAGTATTTATAATTCGGTGTCAAAAATGTTTATCTGAAAAAAGAATGTTTACATTGAAATATTTATGGATGAAATGATATAATGTCTGGAATTTGCTTCAGATTAACCCAGGGATAGGAGTGGAGAAGTGTGGGATAAAAAGGAAACAGGATTAGCAATGAGTTGAATAATCGCTGAAGTTGGGTAAAGGGTATGGGGGGTTCATTTTACTTTTGTATTTAATTGATATTAAAAAAAAAAAAAAGATTTAACAGTAATTTGTCCAAGCCCATTGGCCCACCAATTAGGAAAGAGATGATTCTCATAGGAATACTCCTTTCTGTTCCATGGAGCACCCTCTGCTTTTGAAGGAAGAGAAACCACCACTCATCACCATCAGACTTACAGTCATATCTCATTCGGGTGCTTGCATATTTCTCCCCAGATAACTGCATGATCTCACATTAAAGGGCAGGCATCCCAAGGTACTTTATAAAAAAAAAATATGACTTAATAGGGAATTTTCAATTGACCAAAATTCTTTAAAATTCTCTTGTCCTCTAAATATAGGAATTTGATAAATTCACCTTTCCAAATGAGAAGCCTAGTTCCTTCAATATACTCTTCATTGAAAGCCCTTCTAAACAAATGAAAGTCTGCATAGGAAAGCTTTGGAGCTGTTTAGGAAATAGTTGCTCCAGAAACATAAGATACAGGCAATACCAAACATGAGAGTTAATTATAGAAAGTTCACGTTGAAATCAGTTTCACAGAACTTAAAAGTTTACGTCTCCAAAAAAAGAAAATGGCTCTGAATGATGGCCAAGTGTCTAGGCTTTCCCACTAAAGACTTAGATAGATGACATTGTTGAATGTAGAAAAGGCTCCTTTCTAAGCTTTCTGAACCTACCTGGTCTGGGCCTCCAGCTGGGCGAAGGCCTACATGCTGGGCACGGGCCAGTATTAAAACTCTAACATATTGGCTCAAGGCCTGTGGTATTCCAGGAAGGAGCTGGGCTGCTGGTCCAAGGTGAGAAACTATAAACATACACAGGCTAGCACTAGACCAGCTCTTCTCAATCACAGGTGATTTTGCCTTCTAGAGGACTTCTGGCCATGTCTGGAGACATTTTTGATTGTCACAACTGGAGGAGGGAGATTGTTCCTGGCATCTAGTAGGTAAAGGCCAGGTATGCTACTAAACACAGGACAGCCCCCACAACAAAGAATTATCCAGCTCAGTGTCAGTAGGGTTGCTGTTGAGAACCCCCAGACAAGAGCAATAGGTGCCACCACAATTCCTTCACAGCCCCCATGCATGGAGGGATGAAAGTGCTCAGAGGAGCAGAACTAGCAGGAAGAAGGGAAAGAGAGGGGCCCCATCTCCACTACTCCTATAGCCCATCTAACCACAGTCCTAGAAATTCAGCTTCCTACGGGTCTCTTGAAATCTTCTACTTCTCTCCATCTCCACTTTCACCACCCTACAACAAGCTCTCCCCACTGGGGAGACTGCAGCAGCTTCCTAACTAGCATGCCCACACCCAGATCTATCCTCTGCACAAAAGCCAGCAGGCAGTATGGTGCGGTGGTCAGCAATGTGGCCAGACTACATGACAATCCTCAGAGGTTAAAATCCCACCTTTGCTATGTGACCTTAGGCTAGTTACTTAACCTCTCTGTGCCTCTTTTTCCTCAAATGTAAAATGGGAATGACAACAATACTTATCTTAGAGGGTTGGTATGAAGATTAAATAGGTTGATGTTTACAAAGCTCTTTAAAAGTATGTGGCACATGGTAAGTACACACGTAATTGCTTTTTACTATTTTCAAATCATCTGGTCATGTCACTCCCCCTCAATGGGTTCCTGTTCTTCTTAGGATAAATATCAACAATCTGACCATGGCCCCCAAGGTCCTGGGTGGTCTGGCCTTGCCACCCCTCCACATCAACCAATCCTGCTTTCCCCCTTGGTCTCTGCTCCAGCCACACAGGCTTCCCGTGGGTTAATGGAAGACATGTTGGTCCGTTCTGACACAGGGCCTTTGCATACACAGTCCCCTCCTTTTGGAGGGGACTGACCCCATTCACCAGCCCCGCCTCTTCACCTAATAGACTCCCACTCACCCAACACATCATGGCTCATCCTCAGGTAGCCCTTCTACTACTGTCATCTCTCCGAGGACCTTTTCTTTTTTGCACACTTATCCCAGCTGTAATTTTGCATTCAGATTTCTAATCCTTTAATTGGACATGAGATTGTTCATTCATTCTCTCAATAAATAACTTTGACTTCCCCGAATGATTTGTTTTATGAATGAGTGAGTGAATGAATGACGAACAAATGATTCAATCAATAAGGAGTACTTAGTTTGTACCTCAGTCTGGAGTGCTGCATTAGAGCAGTTGCTGCTCAAAGCTGCAATGCCTTTAGCTTTATGGAAACCCCAAATGCTCTGAGTTTAGCTGAAAGGATGCTATGCATGGCCTGGAGGCAGCTGACTTGAACTCTAGCCTGGGGCCTCTAGAATGTTCTCTTTTCCTTCCATCTCAAGAACCTCTTCCTTGCTCAGTCAAACCAACTTCCCCAAGCCTAAAGAATAAGGGAGGAATTTTTTTTCCTCTTATGCAGCAGGAGGCTGTTTTCACTAGTCCTGAGACTGAGGCCGACTCTGGGAACATCAGCTCCACATCTTTCTGGGGTCGGGGCAGCAGCAGTCATTCATGCTGAAGGGTCATTTGAAAGCCAACTGTTTTTAGAAAACCACAGAATGGCAGTTTTGTTTTAGTGTTTTGACTTTAGCATCAAGCAATCTGCTTCTTTTTCCAAAATTACTTAATATGAGAAATGTAAACATTTTCTAACAATGCTTTCTGAAATCATCCTAACAAATCTTGCACATGTGACCACAGCACCATAGCCTTCCCCACTGTACTGGTCTGGATCTGGCTGAAAACAGAATTCACCACAGATGGGTCCAGTGAGGAGACTTCAATGAAGGGGCTGGAGGAGAGGTGGGCAGGGTTAATGAAACAAAAAAGACATGTTAGGCACCCAGAAACTGGAAGCAATGGGCAGCCATTACTGCACCTCAGGCTGAAGGAGCAAAATGAAACATGAGTTAATCCTGGTGCCAGTGGGGGCCATGAAGGGGCACTGCTGAGAGGAGCTACAGTTATAGAGAGAAGCTGCTACTGCCAGACATGTGGCCCCACAGCAAGAAGAGAACAGGGAGGAAATTCTCTAGGCTTCTTCTCCCACCCTCCCATCTCCTGCAGTGCCTCCTATTGGCCCTGGACCCAACCAGGAGTCAGGCGGCAAGGGAACCCCAGCAATGCAGCCCAGGGGAGGAAGCTTCCCAGGGCACTGTCAGCTCTCCCAAAGAATGGCAGGGGGTAGGAGAGAGCAGAGAATAACCACAGGGTCTACGTAATCCCATACTGCCTTAGAATAAAGCCTTAGCTGTCAGGAGTCTTAGCAATGCATTGAAGGGAAAGTTTTCCAAGAAAACTTCCAGCGACAGAGCCAGGAGGAGAAAGAAGCTCCAAGCTCAGGGCTCATGAAGTGAACACACAAACACCAATTTCAAAATAGAACAGAAAGACAGCAATTTAACTTTTATCATAACTGCATGCTGGCACCAGCTGCAGAGCACTCTGCAAATCTCTTCAAGTAAGCGAAGCGTTGGGTGTGAGTAATAACAGATTCTCCAAGTTGGCCACAGCCTCCCGCAGGTTCGAATTAAGATCCCAGGGATATCGGCTTAACCTAAAGATCAAGTCAAACATTGCATTTCAATTTTCACAATCCGTTGGTTCCTAAATTCTGTGACTGGAAAACAAAAGACTTTGGCTATACTTGACTGGCAGCTTGGCTTCAGGGTGTAGTTCTCAATCGCTTTGCTCCTCGGGAAGTGAGTGGTCTCCCCTCGACACCTCATTCTCCAGGCAAGATTGCCAGAGCCAGCCCCTACTCTGCCCCCAAATACATGTGTCCATGTGTATACACACACACACACACACACACACACACACTCCTTCCCAGGTGCTTGGTCTGCCTCCTGCCCAACAGCCAAAATTACAGTCTAGCAAGACAATCATTATGTTGAGAAAATCTGGAACATATTTTGATTCCCAGTACTTTGTAGGGCACCAGAACGGGGGTAGGAAAGGGAGGGGAAAGGAAGAGGAGAGGAAGGTGAGGAAAAGTAAAGGACAGAAGGAAGAGAGGAAGAAGAAAGGAGATTGGCTGGAAGAGAAGGGAGAGTGGATAAGGTAGGGGAAAAGAGGAAAAAAAGAGGCAGCTAGCAGAAGGCAGAGTATACTTTTCATCAGCATTCCTTCAACAAACGTCTATTAAATGCTTCCCAGGGACCAAGAACATGCAAAGCCTTCCCACCTCTATGCCTTGCCCTATAACCCCATAGGTCTTCGCTGACTTAGAGCCTTTTGTGATGTCCCCTTCCAAAGAGTATGCAGATCTCGATGTTAACCCTCTACATCCTCAAGGTTGTGATATCTAATAATATCTGGACCATATTTTACCTACACAAAGAAGATACTAGGGGAGGCAGAGAAACCCTCCAAGTTGGGATTTGCCCCAAGTCCTGCCCCTCACAGTTCTGGCAGGCAGCTGGTATCTGGGCAACAGTGTATTTCCCACTGATGCCTTAGCTCCCCCCTGCTCTGGCATACATTCTCCCACCTTTGTAGAGTTCTCATTTTTATTTTATCCTTTCTGCTCTAAATGACCATTGCAAGAAGTAGTTCCCTAGGAAAAGACCTAGCTATTCACAGGGATGTGACAAAGGAAGGAATAAATGGAAGGACAAAAATGGAGAGAGAGTAAAAGGGGCATCAATTTATGGGGCTAGCTAGAGGACTGTCCAACTGAGGACCGTCCAATTTCACACCCTTAATTTACAGTTGAGCAAACTGAGGACAAGAGAGAGCCACAGGTTAAAGAAGGATGGAATACCACAGCTGGAGAGGATTGCATGGTCGGCTCAGCAGTGGGCAATGATGGATCAGGTCTTTTTGGACCTCAACCAGGACTTACATCTTATAAGGAGCACAGTCTCCTGGGGATTTGATCTGAGACCCGTGACAATTCCATTGGGGAGCTACATGGTGAACTGGTCTATAGACTCAAGAAAGCAAGCCTGAGTCAAGAGGTCAAAATCATCTACACAAAATGGGAAGTTCCCAGACCACCACACCCTCTGGGCCAAGATCATGATCTTGAGTAGGGAAAACTCATCCTGTGTGAGTCCTCTTGAAAATAAGTCAAGTTAAATCAGAGGTGAGACCCTATAAAGTTTTTCTCCCTTCCCTAGTTTAATCAACACCAGTCTAAAAAAAAAGGGAGGCTAGTTAGGGGTTTCTCAACACTGGCATTCTTGGCATTTGGGGCTGGATAATTCTTTGTTGTTGGGGAGGTTGTCCTGTGCATTGTAGGATGTTTAGCAACATCCCTAGCCTCTACCCACTAGATGCCAGTAGCATCTCCCCTCCAGGTGTGACAACCAAAAATGTCTCCAGATTTTGCCAAATGTCCTCTAGGGGGCAAAATCGCCCCCAGGGTGAGAACCACTGCTTTAGACAATCACAGACTATTAACATGGTCATCTGAGTCCAGAGCCTTGTTCACAGTTGGAGAGAAGAGGTCAGGCTGGCCTGGGCTCACTCAGCTGTAACTGGCAGATTCAGGCTATGAACTCAAGTCCCGAGAGCCCTGCTCACTGCACCAGAGAATTCTTGTTTCAAGATTTGACATATGACCCTTGCTACACTGTCTGCCCCTTGGTTTCTCTTTGTGTGATGTAGCTGCCCCATCCCTTGCCTCCTGGGGCTGAACCCGGCAGCACCTCCCACAGCGTTAGATCAAGTACTGAAGGAAATTCCTCCAACAGGATGTTGCTCTTGGATTGGAAGAAGGACCACAACTGCCCCCTTTGACTTGCCATGCTTTAGGAGGTTGGAAGGCCCATACATTTCTCTTTCCCTTTTCTAGTGGTTAACCTTCCCTAATCCCCATGGAGCTGCTGTGAGGATGGCAATAACATGAAGTATGGTGCTTGGAATTATTTAAGCTCTACAATTCACAAGCATTTAGGTTATTTAACTGCTGATTATGATTATTTAAGCTGAAAGATTATACTGCTCTAGCTCAGAAAATGTTTGTATTTCCATTAAAAACCACCAGGCCAAGGGCCCTTTTGACTGACATTTTTCAGTATTAAAACTATATATACAGTGCATGTTTTTGGCCAGAAGACAGTATGTCCCTTATTTTGCTTTAAGATAAGGAAGCAACTTCACAGGCTTCCTCCAACTAGCTCTCTTCCTGCCCTCTCTCTCTCACGGACACCCCAGCCTGCTGTCCTGCTCCCCAGAGGCAAGGCGGAAGAAGCATCTATCTGCCCACTGTCTTCTACTATTTAATCAAAACTGGTCCTGCCATTTCCAGACTTGAAATTCTTACAACGATTTCCCGAGTTCTTCACTAGGAGACAGTGTACTCAATGGTTAAGATCACAGGCTATAATGTCAAACAGACTTGTATTTGAGTTCCAAGTGTCTGAGTCTCAATTTCTGCATCTACACAGGGAGGGTAATAATACTCCCCACATCACAGGAGGCGGCGGCAATATGCAGGTGAAATAGCACTTTCCTGATAAGTAATAAGCACTTAATAAATGTTCACTGGTAATATTAATCCCATCACCCAAAGTCTGTATGCAATGAATAGTACATATGCCTGGGTGAGTTTAATTCTCATAAGGCATTTTAATCAGAGATAGTACATTCCTCAAGGTAGGAAGAGTGAAGGGCTCTTGATTCTACCTGACATGTAATTTAACCACTGACTCTTTCCCTATAATAATTTGTGAAACACGTCTCTGCTTGGCTCATATATTTCACATCCAAAGAGTTTTATGAAAAATAAATGCAATGTACAAAAACACAGGGAAATTCTATTGTGCTCCTATGAAAAAAGGCAGCATCCTAAATCAAGTGGTCATTTTTGGCTTTCGGAAAAAGTTTCTGCATTCAAATAGAGATCCTCAAAGGAAAGAACAAAGAAGATTCCCGCATCTCCTAAATATTATCCGGGTTCCAGTTCATTTATTTAGTGGAATTATGAATAGAATTCTACATTGGAAGGAATTGTGGAGATCATCTCACCGCCCCCCTTCCTGGGGATGGGAATTCCCTCCATAGCACCCATAATAGGTGATTTTTTTACCCACAAACCCACAGGATTTGTGACAAACCTCAGAAGCTACCTTGAAAGGCTACAGAGTTCCTACAGCTATAAAGTTCTACAAAGCTCTGAAGGAAGGTCTTCCTCCTCTTGAATTCTACACCCAGCTCCAGCACAATCTTCTGAGGAGACATAAATCAGGTCCACTTCTTTTCTTACATGTCACCCCTTTAATAGTCAATGAAAGCCTCTGTGTCTTGGCATTCTCTAGACTTAATGCCTCCCACTCATCAGCTATCCCAAGCACGGCAAGATTTTCAGGTATCCCTCAACCTGTTCACTCACCACATGACTCCCCCGTAGTTTACTTAACTATGGTGTAGGTCAAGATGATTTTGACCTCTTGACTCTGGCTAGCACCCAGAAATGAACTCAGATATATACTGAACATGCATGTATACAAATAAATCTCTGTTAAGTGTACGATCTCTAAAGGTATATTTGCAAAGCTGTTTTTAAATGCTCAGTGAGATAACATCAGTTGACACATTTTTTTTTCAAACTTTATTCGAGCAAAGACTGCTAATTGCTCCCAATAGCCATTTGCCCCCTTCCTTCCTTGGTACTGGGTTCCCTGAATATTAGGTGGACACAGAGCCACCCAGCTAAAGAGTGCATTTCCCTGCTTGACTTGCAACTAAGTGTGACCATGTGACTCAAATGCTGGCCAATGGGTGCCTTCCCCCACACTAGTTCTTGCACCTACTAGAATATAAGCTCCATGAATAGAGGGATTTTTGTCCTTTCTCTTCACTTAGAACAGTGCTTAGATCAGTGCCTAAGGCATAGAACAGTCTTTGCACACAGTGGCTGCTCAACAACGATTTATTGAATGAATTATTACATGACTCAAATGTTAATGGATGGTACGTGCAACTTAAAGGGCAGGGAGGTCTTTTTCTCCTTTCTCCTTTCTACTGGCTAGAATGTAGATGGGATGGTTGGAGCTGAGGCAAAAATCTTGCATCATGAAGTGGAAGCCATACACTGAGAATGACAAAGCATCAAGACAGAAGGAATATGTGTCCCTGGTGACTACAGAGCTTTTGGAATGTGCAGTTTTCTGTTCCTTGCATTCGAAGCTAATTAGACCACTCCACTACCCTAAAGTTATGTTCTTAGTAGTTAAGTTTTACATACTGTAAGCTTTGTGTACAGTAAGACTTCTCTTCCACTAAAGACTCTAAGCCACCAACTTCAAGATTAAAAGAGGGAAACAGAAATCATTCGAGGTAAGCAACTGTGCATTTATGTGACTGAACGCAGCTCAAACAATAACTGATGATGAATGAGCAGTTCTTCATGACATTTATTCCCTCTCTCTGCCACCTGTCCCCAGTCACTGCAAGCAACTCAGAGAGCTCCCACAGGCTTCATCAGTGTTCTAGCTGACTCAGTTACGTTTCAGAACTGAGCAGGTGATAAATAGAAACAGACAGACTGGGACGTTCCAGGACACATTACCGCAGTATTTAATATTTTTAAAATTGGACATATCAAAGTTTTTCTAAACAAACCATTGGTTAGAGAGAGAACTGCATTATAGCAAAAAAGAAAATTGTTGAAAACATAAGACCAGCTGGAATTTGAAGATAGGATCAATGTATGCTAGCTATAATGGGTTTACCTAATTCACAATAATATGTACCATAACATTATATATATGGCCCTTTACAGCTTAAAAAGCACTTTCTCATAAATGCATAATTTCATTCAATCCCCGTAACATCTCTATAAGAGGGTATAACCCCCTTGCAACTGAGTTTATCAATTTTAAGTAACAGTTGCCTTCAAAACTCCTCTCCAGGCTCCATTTATCCTGTCCAAATTGTCAGGCACTTAGGATTCCTCCCTAAAGAAATGTGATTTGTCTTTTCTCATGTTGGCATGAAGTAAAGAATAAATTGATTTTATCATTTTCTGCACCCTGCCTCTCCTTTGAAGGGTACTTACCTAATGAGTGGGTCTCTCGAAAAGGATCCTAGATCAAAGGGGCCAACAGGATAATGCCTTGGAATAAGCTGCTGCCTTACCTCACTGTAAACTTCCTAAAATAGCTCAGTGTATACAAAGGCTTTCAAGGCTATCTGGAGAAGATGTCTAAAATGTGAGATCCAGTAAATTAAGATGGATCTCACAACATCATCAGATGCGTTAGAAACGTCGAGGTCACCTTAAAATCTCTACATAATATAAGCCCAAGAAATCACCATAAAAAGTCTAAAATTCACACTCCAAATTATGTAACTATTAACCAGCTCTCAAAATCCTTATTCATTCAGTATTTAATACTAAATGGAAAAGATCAGTTAGGCAGGCTATTAAATTACCACGCTAACTTAAATTGTCCGAGCAAATGCACACAGATAGATTTTAAGTACTGTACTTCATGACCTTCAATTCCTTTTAGCCACAGATATCAAATTCACCTGCCACAAATTAAATAATTGAGCTTTGGTTACTGGAATGTAAGCTTATTAACCGGCATTAATAAAACCAAACATACAGAATGATGTTCTGAATATTATTTTAATAAAATCCCTTTTAAATAGGAGCAAATGTAACAAAGATGAACCACTATAAAATGTTTTAGCAAGACATTTTAGATATTTTTTAAGTAAAAGAATAATCTTATACACAAGGGAAGGCAAATATTATGTTCTTCTATGAAAATATATGTTTGGGATCTGTTAGTTCCTTCCAGTGTGGGAACAGTGACGGGCAGTTAGAATAACAACCAATAAAGATCAAACTGAAGAAGGAGGTGTTGGGGGGAGAATCCTACACAAAATACAGTCAAAAGCTCTCCTTTGGCCTTGGTTCCTAAAAGGGTTCTCAGACTATAAGAAGGTACACTGCATTTTCCACTTCCTTCTTTACCCCAAATAACCATGAGGGTCCATACATTCGGAAATAGCTTTCTAAGTGGGATTCCAAACTTTGGTTACCAAAGAGACTACTTTATTTATCTATCTACTCATTTATTTGCATATTTATTTGTTCGTTCATTTCCTTTACTCATTTTACTAAAATGCAAGCTTGATAAGATCACGGATTTTTCTGTTTGTTCACCTAAAACAATACCTGCTACATAGTAGATGTTCACATAATATTTATGAATTCTTTAACTAATTCATCCTTTCATTCCTCAAAGGCTTATTGAAGGCCTACCACACGACAGGTTCTAGATATCCAATTCCAAAGGGAATTCCCCTGTAAATAAAATAAAACCAACTCATGAGAAATCTTTAAATTAGAGGAAGTAAGCAATATTTTCTCACTCTAAATTCAGTCTAAATTTAAAATCAGAGGACAGTTCCCTGTCCTGCCCAAGAAGAATGGCATGGAAAACTGTAGACCAGTGTAGTACATGTCCCAAAATGATATACAAAACAAAACAAAACTCTGGTTAAAAATGAAACACCTGGGTTGTGGGTGTAGCTATCAAAAGGTAGCAAGAAGGATCTGTTTAATGATGGAACAGTACTGTATCTTCACTGTGATGGTGGTTCTACAAATCTACACACGTGATAAAATTGCATATAACTAAAGACACCCACACACCCACATAAATGTGTGTAGAACTGGAAAAATCTGAATAAAGTTGGTAAATTGTACCAATATCAATTTCCTGGTGTGCTATTGTGCTATAAATCATGCAAGATGTTACCATGGAGGGAAATAAGCGAAGCATACAAGAGACCTCTCTGTACTATTTCTTACAACTGCATATCAATCTACAACGATTTAAAAGTAAGTTAATAAAATAAAATTAAACAGCACGATGCTTATCAAAACATTGTTTATCTTAGCAAAACATTGGAACCAAGATAGATGTCCAATAAAGGGGTAAATCTATATAACAGTATATTGAGTAACCAAAAATACTACAATTCTATGTTTGTGACGTGGAAGGGTGTTCACCATTCAGTAAGCAAAAGAAGGAGGATTTACAAAATATGAAAGTACGATCTAATTTTGTCAAAAAATAAAGAGCATTTGTAAAGGTATACACCAAAATGCCATCAGTGTCTATCTCTTATGGTAGGATCATGGGTAATTTTGTTTTTTTAATTTTGCTTCCCCATATTTCTTCATTTTTTTCCCTAAAATGAACACTATTACCCAAACAAATATCTAAACGGTTGCCTGTTCTGTGGATGGGACTCAGGTGAATTCTGTGTAGCTCTGGAACAAAACCCAAGACAAGTGGGAAGATTACATGGAAAGCTATGCCAGTTCAACATAAGGACAAACGAGCTACCCGCAAGAGCCATGGAACATGAACCACCACCTAATGAGCCCATGACTTCCAATCGGAATGGTGTTCACCAGGGCCTGGTGAATTCCTTATTAGCGCTTGTGTGGACGGGAGTCTGGCTTATGCAGGCTGAGAGGTGGGACCCAGCTGCTTTCCAATTCTAAAACTCTGTGGGCATTTGATTTTGCAACGAATTTAACAGACACCACCTCTCACTTCAAAAGCCCCTTTTATGCTTCAAAGCACTTTCACATATGCTGGTCTATATTAATTTCAGTTCAGTACTTTTTTTTTTTTTTAATCCTGACCTTACAATAATTCTGTAGAGTAGGCAGGGCGGGTATTATCACCTCCACGTTACTGAAGAGAAAACTGAGGCAACCAGAGAGTGATCTCCTTCGACATTACTGGTGAGTTAAGAGATCACATCTCCTTTCTCTTGACTCATGGCCTCACTCCTCTATCCTCTAACACCACACAGCCTCTCCCTCCCCATCAGAGTTTGGAAACTGGGTAGACTTGGCCTAAAGTTGCTTGCATGATGCCTGCCAGTTGAAAGAAAACCAACAATGTTTGGTACAGAGCGATAGTAGATACTGACAATGATATGCCCATCTGACTATTCCCACTAACTTACATTACCTCAGTTAATGTCAAGTCACATTGGTGAATATGTCAACTCTGCTTAAAAATAAAGATTGATCAAACCAGCCGGTTGGCTTGAACAGCCCAAGAGGCTGATGAATCTAGTCGGGGTTCTCAGTCAATATAATTGCCCTGTACCTGTGTCTCCATAGTCCCAGGAAGGAGGTCATAAGGGGGCTTCTGGACGAGTTAAATAGTGAATGGGGTCCATATTGGGCTTAATGAAGCAGGGCTTTGTTACTTTTATCAAAGGAATTAACAGAAAAATTTTGTATTTATTTTGCAGTGGCAGCAGATTAAGC
Organism: Ceratotherium simum simum; assembly: GCF_057802395.1. NCBI lineage: Eukaryota > Metazoa > Chordata > Mammalia > Perissodactyla > Rhinocerotidae > Ceratotherium > Ceratotherium simum. The sequence continues at coordinate 56,403,812 of NC_141904.1, forward strand.
ACTTCAGCAATAATGTGGCAATTCACCAAAAGAGGACTTAGTTAGGTGCTATCTGAAATCATGAAATTAAGTGGGAAAACATACACATGGAAAAGGTTTATAAGTTTTAGAAAAATAAATCCAAATTTTAGATAAATTATACTCGTCACAAAGTATACTAAACAAATGACATATTTTCATTGGCTGATAGCACAATTTATACACATATATCATTTTCCAAGTGCCAAGCCCTGCTCTGGGTGCCTCTCCCCACAACCACCCCATGAAAGTCATTACAGGAGGAAACCAGAGGGTGAGCAATGTTAAGGTCATTTCCCCCAAGTCACACAGCCACCAAGTGGAAGCAATAGGATTCCAACCCAGGTCTGACGACTCCCAAATCAGCATGCTTCACCATTACTTGTTCTCTCAAAACATTGAAAGTATATGCTCTTTATATAAACAGGAAGTAATGAAAGCTTCCTTATAATGGCATAATAAATCACTCCAGGAGATGTAGAGTTAACTTGAGAACAGCTGGAGAACAATGAGAGAAATTAGGCTGAACTTGACACATAACAACACACAAGGAGGCAGAAGCGCGATAGGTGAACGGAAAAGAATAAGGGCTGATGGAATCAATGTATTGGTGGTGTTAATAAATTATTGATCAAGGTGATAATGTCAGGAACGCTTGAACTATTTTTCTTGTTAGCTATATAAAATCCAATTTCCAGCATTCAATCCATTCATTCAACAATTATTGAGCACCTACCACATGCCAGTCACTGTTCTAGGCAGCATGATTACTGCAGTGACTCAGACAAGAGTTCTAGGCTTGGTGGAGTTCACATAAGCTCCATGAGAAAATGAGGGAGTCGAAAGGGAGCTTGAGGTAGAAGACTTTGGTTTTAATCCTGGCCAGATGGCCTTAAGCAAATTACTTGAAATCTCTCTGAGTCTCAGTTCTTTCACCTCTAAACTGAGGATTATAATATCTGTTTTTATTATATCATCTTTTATTAGGAAAACTTAGAGTTTATATGTGAAAAAAATTACTTATTCTTTGGTCTTGGAGAAACTGAGGTAGTTGACAAGGAATAAAAGTTTTGTCCTCATTATTAAATCCTTCAAAATATTTCCTTCCATATTTTCCATGATCTAAGCTTTCTGGGTTTAATGTTAACCATGTGTAAGACTTGCAGGAGTCAGGATAAGGTCATTCCTCCATACCTAGCCACCAATTTCAAAGTCTATGTTGCAGGCTTAAGATGCCATAATTATCTATGTTTCCCCTTATTGTGGAAGGAAGTTGGAGTTAAATTATATCTTATTGATTATTTCATTTTAAAACTTACACAGAGAGAAGCTGCTTCTTGCCTACTTCTTTAGAAACAGATCCATAGCAATTGATTATTTCTAAAATCTTTGAGTAATTTTCTCTCCTATGTTCTTCCGTGATGATATTATTTCATTGTGAGAACGAAATGAGAGATGGGTGTGTCATAGACCCACAGGAATGACCATTGCCCAGCACGCAGCCACACTTCATTAATTAAATCAAAGAAAGAGATTGGTTCCAGTCTCCTCTGATTTACCTACCCTACTCTGGTGGGGGTTAGGGACAGGCGGGGAGGATTTCCAAGCCTGTTTTTATCAGCCCAGCAAATCAGAGTCCTGCTTTCTAAACAAAGAGGTGCCAATCTTGAGACTCCATGAAAGCCAGCACAAGCCAGGCATTGTACACAAGTGAAAAGAATATAATTAGCAAAGTTATAGTCACAATTAGGAAATACTTCCTCAGAAAAGTTTCCACTTAACTCTGAGCAGTGCTCAAATTACCATTGTGCTTAACAAGGCCTCTGTCTCTTGGCCAGCTCAGACCTTTGTGACATACCAGCACCGTCCACAAAACACAGAAGCACAAAATCTAATACTGGATTTTTTTTTTTTTAAATAACACGTGAAAAAATGTGCAAATTGGAACATGGAAGCTATAATTCAAAAAAATAAGAAGCATTGTCCCAGAAATGACTAGTCAAGTGTTAGCTAAATTATTCTTTCTCCCAGCTCTTTCTTCGTCTTCTCCAGCCTTCCCTTTTCCATCCCTAAAAAGCAGTTAGAAAAGAGAGATTAGGAAAGCAAAAATGGGTACTCACTTCATCTCCAGGATCTCCTCCAGCTGCTTCCTCCTTTCTATCCGGAGGTTGGCCAAGTGCGCTTCTTTTTCAGCCAGGGACTGCTGTGTGGAGGCGAGGCGTGCCTTGGTGCCGTCCAGTTCCTGTCTGGTCTTCTCCAGTGCATTCATCAGTTCCTCTATCTGAAAGGCACATGCACCGTGGTGTGTTATTTCTCCTTCATTCAAGTACAAGGCATTCCTTGCTAGCCTGTGTTCTGACAATAGCCGCAAAGGAATCATAGCTATCCTTGAACTGGGCACTGTATCTTGGAGTCCATTCTTTCTTTGTTACCCATTAAAAATAAATGTTTCAAACACGAGAAATGTCCAAATTTCTCCAAGATCCCCATTCAATTGGATTGTTCAATAACCTTTATAGAAATTATTTAATATACTTATCAGAAGTGGAGGGTGAGTGGCTTGACCCAATCTCAACCTGTGTTTGGCAAAAATCTCAGATACTGCCTCACAGTTGGCGGAAGGCAACACTCAAAATGCATTTTGCCCGGCACAATATACTTTTGTGTGTAGGCCCCAGCGTATTCGGACAGGAAGTTAATCTACGTATTTCAGGTTCATTCATGTTTTAACCTATGAAAGCCTTGTTTGGCAAAAGTGATTTGATGTCCAAGAGGCCTCAGGAGCCCCCTCTCACCTCACCTCCCTGCCTCACATTCAGGAAGTAAGGTTTGGCCAAAGGTAAACAGAATTCCAGCCACAAAAGGTTCAAGTTTGGTGTGCCCCTGAAGTTTGAGAGGGTTCTAAACTTGAAATAAATGACATGTAACTTTTATAGGGTGCTAATACAGCATAGAAATAAGCCAGACTATCAAATATCCCGGGTTTTCAGCCAGGTCCCAAAAAATTGGACCAGGGAGCCCCACGGCAAGGCTTTATCCTCCCCAAACCATTGAGGGTTTTTAAAAGCCAACACTCAACAAAGAGGGCTGGTGTTTATGGTTCTGTTCCAGAGACTTCCGTGGAGCAAGCTGGTGAAATGCCATTCCTTGCACAGATGCAGACTGCATTCACCCTGCTGATTTAAAACTATGGTTCCAGGAAGTTTCTAGATTCCAGAGTTGATGTTTGGGTTTCTAAGCCACCCCTTCCAGCCGAACTTGGCAGAATGGGATCATCCATCACTAAAGTCAACAGAACACCCTTCAAAATGTGTCAGTGACATGTTAAGTTCCAATTTATAAAGACTTTCTACACAATTTCTGCAGTTTTACATGGAATTTATTCAGAATAAGCACTATAGTTCACATCCAAGGTAAATTACAAGCTTTTAAGATTGAGAAAACCCTCCATTTTTCCCTGATAAAAAGAGGAAACTTGATGACCATGTAATGTAAATCAAAGCCAAAACCAAAAACAGTTTAAAAAACAAGGAATATAATGGATAACCTATGAAAACCACAGAACCACACCTGTTTAACTATAGAATAAATGGCATTATTCCTTAACTTTACAGATATACAAAATTTAAAAAGCAATCATAAACTTTTTAGTTTCTCACAGAAGTTCACAGAAAATCATAAACATGACTAAAAGTCCTTCTACAAAGCAATACGTGGTGAGGCTGAAGCAGAGTTTTTATTTTTCCCTATTTTTGATACACTCAATAACAGTGTAAAAAAGATGAGAATTATGGTCATTCCAACTGCCGACTCAGATACCGTCTGTCTGATCCTCCATATGGGATGGCCTGTGTCTTTGTGACCCCATTTCCTTTCATAAATTGTTCTTCATTCCAAATGTACTATTGAACCCAGAGAAGAGGGAAAGTACCCAGGATACTTGTCTGCAATCCATAGACATAGAGCTACTCAACTGGGTTTCCAAGTTCTTAGTTCACCTACCACCTGACTGCTTGGGGCAGGCACCAGCTAGTTTTATATTAACCCAACTTTAACAATTACACTTTAGAGTAATGACTTGCAGGCTGCCCCGGTCATTTCAGCAATAACCACATGGAGAAACCTGGGCACTTGAGGGATGTAATCCAGAGTTTTTACTGATGGAGATGCCATTGGCTTCCAACGTCAATAACTCCTAGTATGAGGTGAGACTGCTATTCTCAACACCTTGGAAGCAGAGTCTTGAAACAGTTTCCCAGGCCAAGGCGTCCCACTCCTCCTAATTCATGTGCCCCTGGCTAGTGAATTAGGGTGCTCCTAATTCACCCTGAGGACCACCTTGGGCACTGGAATCAGATACACTGCTCTAGTCTTAGCACAACAACTGTTTCTCTCAGTAACTTTCTGTAAATAATCACTTGACCCTTGAAGTCTCAGTTTCCTAGATGACGCCCATGATACCTCCCGTGTTAATCATTCTACAGTTCTGCAAACTGTTTCCTTTGCTACCAAGCAGGAGCATTAAAAAGTGAGAAATGTTTTCTCTGCTATGGTGGTCATCAAGGTGGTTCACAGTTTTCCAGCTCTCCTCCTTATGGGCACGTGGTAGGACCACACTTCCCCTCTCCCTTTAAGTTGGGTGCAACTTCGGCCAGTAAAATCATTGTCAGTTCCAGGTAGAAGCATTTAAGTACTAGCACTTAACCCCAACCTTCCCTTTTCCCTGCCATGATGACTGTAGAAGCATGTTTCAGATGATGTCTCCTTCAGCCTGAGCCCCTGAATGACCACAATGAAGCCCAAGGCCAACTCACATCACAAAAGCAAGGTATAAACCTTTGTTGGCTACACCATGAGATGAGAGGCTGTCTGTTACCCACAACTTGACCTGCCTGTCCTGACTGGTGAACTGTCACACTTCTTATCAAGTGCTCTACACCTGCCTCCATCTCTCCACCACAAGTCCACTCTCATCAAGAGGACATTGGTTTTTATTCTTGGTATTCTATGGAAACTCTACTCTTGCAGGCCACTGGTACCTTCCTTCTTGCCAAGTGCCTTTTCTTAACGTGTAGCTTGCGCAGCTAACTACCCCCCTAGCCCCAACTTCTTTGCCTCCTCTGAAGTAACATTCTAGCTGGCTATGTATACGTAGTTTGTGTCTTAAAAGTCACCAGATTAGAATCATGGCTCCATTACTTACTATGTGACTGACATAAATTCCTTAATCTCTTTCAGCTTCAGTCTCCTTATCTGGAAACAGGGGACCATGTTGCTTACTCTGTTAGATGTTTGTGGGCATTAAGTGAGATAATGTAGCCTATAAGTCATTTATTCTTCTTCTTCTAACTGATATCAATAAAATAACATTTTTGCTGATAATAAGAATAAAGCACGCTCATTATACAGAATCTAAAAGATACAGATATGAACACTTAAATTTTTTCTTTTGATTTGAGATTAAATAATGATATTTTTCTTAGATAAGATCCCACCACCTGGAGATAAACACATTAAACATTTGATTATAATTTCTTCATCTGTGTGTGTGTGTGTATGTATGTATAATTGAGATGCTATATATAATTTTCTAAACAGTTTTCAGTAAATGTATCATGAGAATTTTCCCTTGACTATTTAATGTGTGAGTGGGGCTATATCTACCTCCCATTTTCCTAAAAACCAACTCTTCCCTTGGGTTCTCTGAAGCTCCTCTTAGATTGGGAACATATTTCCCCTGCTTCTTCTTCAAATTCTTCATCTTCCTGCAGCCCGTACGACTCTGTCCTAGAGATATTTTCCTCACCCAGACAGATCCTCAAGAGGAGGACTGAGATCTGTCTCCACAACTCTTACCTCTATGCACATACTTTTCCAAACTTTATCTCCTTTTACTCACTTAACCTCTTTCACATATGCCACCTGTTGATCACTTCCATTGGATGTCCTAATATCACTTTAAATTCAGGATGACCAAAAGCCAACTCATGATCCATGCACATCTGCCTAAACCAAATCCTTACTACCTATGCTCCCTCCCAACCTGCCACTCCCTAACACATCCACCATTTTGGTCCAACACCCTGACCTTTTCTCAGTCACTCATGTTTAAGAGCCATAATTGTCTCTTCCCTCTCCTTCCTCTTTTATTTTCCATTCATCTCCAAGCTCTATTTTGGAAACACTTCTCAGATACATCATTTCTTTCTATCATTACTTTTGATGTTCCAGGCTCAGGTCCCTTCCCCTCCCACATTTATGATAGGATTGAAAATAATTATGTGTGCATGCACACAGGTGTGTGTGTGTGTGTGTGTGTGTATTCCTAGCCTTTGTCTCTACCCCTACCCTAAGTAAGGATATGGCTTTGCCTGATCAGCTTCTCCCCCACCACAGCATATCTCTCAGCCAGGTCTCCTCCCGGATTTTAGGAAATGGAATCAGCAAATGAGTAGCAAAGTGAATCTAGGAAACTTGGTGCAAAGGTATAGGACTTTGAAGCACAGGCTATGATGATCTATATAATAAAAGGTGGGAGCAAGAAGTAAGAGGAAGAATGAGCCCTAAGACTGAGGATAGAGAGAGGTTTTGTTTTGGTTTAAGGGCAGAATAAGAGAATGGGAAAGAAGGGAAAAAGGGAAGGGGAAAAAAAGTTGCTAGGGGTTATTCCTGGGGCCTCTTCAATGTTTTACAAAGACACAAATTGAAGGTTAGACTTCTCTTTTGATTTTTTTCAGCTGTTTTGACTGTGTGTCTTTGAACTGGGTCTTGGGGGTCTGAGATTCAAAGATGTCCCACAGGACTTACTGTCATAACTTGTCTCCCTACTGCCAGGAAAATATACCTAAACTATCAATATTTTGTCAAAAATATCACTAGTCTGGCTCCAACATCTCAAGGGGTTCCTGATTAACCTCACTAGTGGTTTTCAAATTGTGTTCCCCAGAGCACCAAGGGTTCCACAAAGGCACCTGGGGGCTGATAAGCAGGTCAGTGAGTGAGAGGAGGAGTGTGAACCATCAGAGACGTGCATCCGCCATCCCACACTCAGGAAGGTGTTCTACTCTCATTTGTTTTATATATGGCATTCCACTTAGGATTTAATTTTAAATTTAAAATTTTTTTTAATATTAAAATACTGAAAATGGTTAAAAGCATGGATTATGGAGCCAGACTGGACTAATAATATCTGCTTCACCACTTATTAGTTATGGAAACTTGGGAAAGTGTCTAAGTTTCCTCATCTCTAACAATAGTACTTTTTGTAAGAGTTACTACAAGTATTAAATGAAGCAATGAATGTAATGCTCTTAGTGCAAGACTGGCAAATATGAAGACACTTAGTACATTCTTAACACAAGAGGTAGCCCAGCATAGTGGTTACCATCAGAATTCAGGAGCTATCCTACCACTTACTAGTTGTGCCACTCTGAGTGAGTTAGAAAAGCTTTCCGAGCCTCAGGTTCCTCACTCGTGAAGTGCGGGTAATAACAGAACTTAGCTCAAAGGGTTTTTGTGAGGATTTAATGGGTTAACACATGTGATGCCCGAAGAACAATGCCTAGTACTTGGTGCCATAGAAGCATCAGCTCTTATTAACACAGTGCCTGGTAAGTATTCAACCCATTTTATTTTTGTTTATTACTAAATTCACGATTTGGTGCTTGCCGTTTCTACTCTCAACCAACCACACACATATATACAGACACATCCCTGGACTGCCCTACAGTGACCCCTACAATTACTGAAATCGCCCATCCCTCAAGGCTCTGTCACAGAGCCCTGGCATCCTTCACAAGGTGCAGTGATTTAAAGCTGGAGCTCTGAAAGCAGGCAGACCTGGATCAAGTTTAGGTTCTACCAAGAGAATCTCTGTGACCTTAGGCCAATCTTAACCCAATGCTTCCTAAACTTTGTTGCACATCAGAATCCCTTGGAAAGCTTTTGTAAATCCTGATGCCATGGTCACATCTCTACCAATTAAATCAAAATGTGTGAGGGTGAGAGTCAGGTATCAGTATTTTATTAAAAATGCAGATGATTTCAAAGTAATTTCAAAATGCAGCCAAGTTCAGGAACCCCAGACATCACTGACCTCTCTACACCTACAGTTTCTTCCCTATAAAATGGGGAGGAAACAGAAGCTACTGCACAGGACTGGCATGAGCATAAAGGGAGATAATACATACAAAGCATACAGCCCTCTCTGCTGGACACCCTGGAAGTGTCCAGTGCATGACAGTTACCATTGTCCCTAGTATGGGTTCCTAGCCACACTATTTCCACCCAACCCACATGCCTTCAGTTCTCACTGTCTGCTATGGACTTTTTACCACCTAACCAAATACCACTTCACATTTCTGCACAACTATTTCATGTGTATGCTTAGTTGCTACAACTGGATTGCAATCCCCTGGAGGGCAAGGACCACGTCTCCATCCTCTTTGGAAGCCCCTTCAGCACCTAACACAGCACCAGTGTCCACACTCAATAAATACCTATAGAATGGGAGGAAGGGGAATGCAAAGACGTGATTCTGAAACACCCTCCTTTGACCCACTTAGTGCAGTGATGGATGAAGTGTAAGTCTGAACTTGATACTTTCCTACCCCATAAATCAGCGGTCCCCTTGCCATCCTCACCAAACGCCCTTCAAGTTCTTGCTTTCTGTTTGCCTCAAGCACCTTCTCTTTGCTATGGAGACGAGAGGGCTCAGTTACTCAGATCCTGCATGGATGGAGGCCCTATGCTCACTGCTACCCCAGCAGCTGCCAAGAGCACCCAGGAGCACACGAGTTTCAGGGTGGCACAATAAAAATGGCCCAGGCTTGGAGCTGGGGTAGAAGCAAGCGGTGTTTAGTCCTGCTCTGCCTTCCACACACTCTCCCTGGATCCTGGGAGATGTGTGCTCCTTCTTTCCTTCATTCCACCAACTCACTGGGTGTCTCCTATGTGCCACGCATTCTGCTGGGCATTAAATAAAAGTACCTAGGCCTCGTGGCCCACTTCCCTAAAGCAGGCAAGTAGAAGCGGCCTGCTGAAGAGAAGGGAAAAATCAAAGCTGGTGGTTCAGGCTGGGAAGGCCCTGTGGTCCTGTTCACTAGGGAATTGCTACTTGAAGAATCACAATGATTATGAGCCAATAAATGCTTTTGAGAAGTCCAGCAGGAAAGCAACACAGCATTTGCTTCTTTTAGAAGTGCATCTATTGGTAATTCACCAGACATTTCCTGGAAAAAAAAAAAAGTTTTAGAAAGGCTGTTTAATTCCTAAAATGCTATCCTCAATGAAAACAGAATTCACAGCAACCTCAGAAGTCTTCTATAATACTCAAGACGTTCCATTTAAAATAATTTCCTAAAAGGTCTCCAAATATGGCAAGATTGGAATTCTGATCCTATATCTAGAATGCTCAGGTTACGTTTCAAAATATCTTGGCTTGGTCTTACAGATCTAGAACATAATAATTAAAGGTTTCTTCAAGCTAGATGTCTATTTGGCCTCACCAATTAAACAAACTCCTAAATAGTTGTGTCTCATTTCTGATTTTATTAGTTATTCCATTTGGCAGATCATAAACTCTCTTACAAAATGGTTAAGTTACCAGGACTATTCAACTGTATTTGAATAACTCATAACTCTGTACACTTTAAGAATAATGAAGCCATCAAATGGATTTCTAAAGAGTCTAGTGCTTACCCCCAGTTCTGGAGAAACTGTCAGAACTTTTAAAGTGAACAGCAGAGCCTTAAAACAATAAAATAAAAAACCTGTTTAAGACCTTAAATCATTAACATGTGTTGACTTAAACTTACACATACATTTGTGTTGTTTAACTAAATATTTGAAAACCAGCTTCTCTCTCAGTTATCTGCCAAGAGCCCTGCTCCGAGTTCTGGGTGTCTCTTCCTGACACGTGGCAACATCCTGTGCTTTTCAAGAGGCTCACTTGGAAAGAGCTGGTCTTCAAATATTTTGAGAAAACAGTTTTTTTTCCTTAAATTATATGTCAGTTTTGAGTTGGTGTCTATTTTGTGTTAATGATTTGGAATTTTTAAAGAGCTTCTAAAACCACATTTTAAAAATACATGGGCTCTTCTGCCTTAGCCTTCACTGTCTATCCTGGTTTTCTGTCTTCACCCCATCCTGCGTGCAAGAGAATGGTAGTTTTCAGTTTGCACCAGAACACAGAGCCAATGAAATCCCTGTATCCCAGGTTACAGCAAAACCGGAATGTGAATTGGTCCTGTGGGAATAGCTGGGACTCGGCCCAGCTCTGCTCTGGGCACGGAGAAGGTCACCCTGAGATCAGAAGGTGAAGATAAATGCTAACACCCTCCCTCCTCAACAGCAAGAACTTCTCAGACAGTGATGCTGTGGGCTGAAGGATCTGTTAAAACGAGGACTACTAATCTTATTTTTCCAATTACTCCTATCTGACGTTTCTACCTCCACCTCCATCCCACCTCCCCACTGCTGCCTTAGAGTGACACCTTTTGGAAAAGGTTGAAACTAAAAATCCCCAGACTGCTTTCTGCCTGGACCTGGCTACCCTCAAGATTGTGTCTGGGATTTGTTTTCTCCTTACTGAAGTTGAAGCATCTAGCAGCTTTGATTAAATGTGTCACTTCTGATGCTTCAGCTGCAAGCAAATACTCACATCAAGTGAGTGTGTTTGGGCTCAAGCTCTTCGATTTTGACTACATTTTAAATTCCCCCATGCCCCCCTACACTTCCAAGGCTTATTAACAAAACTTCACACCATAATAAAAGATGAATGAAGAAGAAATGTGTAAAATACATATATCTGACTTAACAGATTCTGTGAAATCAAATCGTGTTGTACTACAAATGAATAACAGTTTCTCCAAAATACACTTGAGCACCCTTCATTCCAGATCAGGCTGGGCTCAGTGGAACCTCGCTGAGAAAAACGCTGTGTGGATGTGTTTCTGTGTGTGTTTGGTGCAGGTACTTCTTGAACAACTGGGAGGCATTCTTTATTTTATGTGCGCACAGTTCCGCGCAAGGCAAAGAGCTGGTCTTTTCTCCAACAGAGTCTCAGACGTTCTTGAGAAGCAGTATAGGTAGCAGTTAAGAGTGAAGACTCTGAAGCCACAGGGCTTAGGTCCCGATCAGGATCTAACCATGTGCTGGCTGTGTGATTTTTGGGAAAGATACTTGACCTCTATGTCCGTCAGTTTCCTTCTCTGTAAAATGTGGATAATGACTGCACTTCCTTGTGAAGAACACCCAAGTTACAATAGTTATGTGCTTGACACATAGTAAGCATGCAATAACCTGCAATCATTATGAATGGTGATGTTAGTTTAAACACTGGCAATTGGTTTTCAGCCTATTAGAGGATGGGTAAGACTGCTGAATTTCCATTTTCTTACATTTTCAGAAAGACACATAATATTTTTCATCTTCAATTGAATGGTGAAATTTTTTATTACAAAATCTATTTATAATAAACCAAATTAATCACCCACAAAATATGAATTGTTCATATGTTAGTCTTACTTAGCTGAATTGCAAACACAATCATGAAGGAACTCGTGAAGACATTATAGCAGCGTTGTCCAATAGAACTTCCTGCAATGATGGCAAGCCTCTGATTTGTGCTGCCCAATACACATGCCACTAACTACATGTGGCTATAGAGCACTGGAAATGTGACTGGTGCAACTGAGGAACTGAATTTTTAATTTAATTTAATCTTAATTAATTAAAACAAATTTAAATAGCCATATGTCTATTGGCTACTGTTTTGGAAAGAGGCAGAGCATCCAAGTTTTACAACTTTATTGTCCAATGGTGATGTTTAGAAATTATTTCAATCTTTGTGGAGAGTCTACCTTCTTTGAACATATGAGAAAAACTTTTAAATTCAGTATAATTCATGAATTACCATTTGACTCAGTAATTCCACTTTAGGAATTTATTCAAAGGATATTATAAGGGGTGTGCCCAGAGGAATTTATTCTAAGGATATAATAAATTTGTTCATCACAGTGTTGTTTATAAAAATCAGAATAAAAATTGTGCGTGTGTATATATACGTGTGTGTGTGTGTGTATAAATGTTGCAAACAAATTGGATAATAAATTACGGGCATCCAATTGTTGAGATGCTGGTCAGACATTAAACACTAAGTAGAAAGATTTAATATAAAGGAAAGATGTTCATAAAATTCTAAGTGAGAAAAGTAAGTTAGTAAATAGTAAATACAATACAATCCCAGTTATGTGTGGGTTTTTAAATGTATATTCCTAGAGAAAAAAAGACTAGAAGGAAATGCATCAAAATACTTATGACGGGTTTGTTTCTAGGCTTAGAGATTTCAGGTAATCTATTACATTCTTCTTTGTACTTACTGCTGCAAATACGAATTCTTAATGTAAAAAAAAAGTAATTTTTAAAAATTACAACCAAGGAAGGTTGGCATAGAAATAACATCTGCACCCATGGGGAAATCAGTTGCTGGTAGAATATCACCTCCAAAGGAGAGTAATAAAGCAGAACTCCAGAGCAGGGCGGGGCCCTCTAGTGGCAGTTATGGTGGCAACTACCCTTAGCCAAAATGACCTTAAGACAGGCTACACTTCAGGCATGGCTGCTTCGCCACTGACAGTCACTTAGATTTATGCTGATTATAATCCGGGTTCACCAGGGAGTGCCTGAGTGTTAGTGACTCCAGAGCTGTCAACAGTCATTCCTGCCACCTCCACCCTGCCCCACAACGAGCCTGAACATTGCTTATTTCACCTTCTTCCCTAATAGAGTTCCCATGGGTTTCAGAAGTCCAATATGGTTGTTAGCTTGTTTGTTTTTGTGCTTGTTTAGCATTTTCTGACTTTGTTGTGATTGTTTTGTTTCTTCAGCACTCAAAATAAGTTGTAAAACCCTAGAAAATCAGAACCATTTGTCCATGCCACCACTTGGCCACCTCTGTTAGCAAGGTCTAGTCATTCAACAAATCAGGGTGGCTCAAATAGACCTTCTTTCTTGTGTTGCAAGGATCAGTTCTGAGGCAATTCCAAGGAAGAAAAATGAAAGAAGGAGACCTCTTTTACTCTGAATTCTGCTGGCTTGGCTCTGCAGGAGATACCTGTTGACGATGACAAATTTCAATCAGGCAAAATCAAGCCTCACTCCAAGCTCTTTCCTGATCCCCTCAGGATCTTTACATCACAGTTCCATCTACCTTGAGCAATAGGTAATGGCCTCTCTGTATATTACCTTGGTCCTTGAACATATAGAGTCTACTGCATCCTTGTACTGGCCCACTGAGCCCAGAATCTTCTCAAACACACAGTATATGGTCAATAAATAATTGTGCGAGGTATGCAGGAGGTAAAAAAGAAGAGAAGGAGCTACATTGTAGAAAGGTAGACATTACCTCTGATTTCAGTAATATAGTTTCCTATATTCCACTGACCCTCACATACTCTCAAAGAAGCAGGCCATTTAATTGATGGACAACTTAAGCCCAGAAAGGGTAAGGAATTTACCTAAGAATTGCAAATGGCTTACTCTTTACCAGGATGTGAGTCTGATTGTTGAGTACAAATATAATGGGACAAGTGTTAGAGGGAACTATACTGAGAGGATCTGGGAGGAAACTCTGGGCCATGAGCCCCTCAAGAGCAAGGAAAGACCCTGGCTCATTATTGTCAGTGTCCCCAGGCTTGAACACAACATCTAGCATACAATCAGCACAAACAAATGTATGGATAAACATAATTTTAGTGAATGGACGTTGGGACCCATTTGAGTTAGTGGAGTAGAATATTCACTGTGTACTTTGATTCTAGAACTGTTCCGAAATATCTTAGTTGACTTTTGTATTAGTTTTCTATTACTATGTAACAAATTATCACAAACTTGGCAGCTCACAGTTCTGTAGGTTGGCAGTCCAGGTAGGAAGCATAGTGTGACTGGGTTCTCCACTCAGGGTCTCACAAGGGTGAGATACTGGCTGGCTGCATTCTCATCTGGAGCTCGGGGTCCTCTTCCACGCTCATGTGGTTGGAGTAGATTTCAGTTCCTTGCAGATGTAGGTCCTTGCCACTCCTAGCTCCTAGAGACTGTTTGCATTTCTTGTCTTATGGCCCCCTAAAATCTTTAAAACTAGCAATGGAAAATCTCCCTTGCATCAAACCTTTCTCACACTTTGACTCTCTTTCTTCAGTAATAGCCCAGTCCCTTTTAAGGCCTCACTGCTTAGATCAGGCCCACAACGGATAATCTCCCTTTTTTAAAGTTGACTGTGCCATATAACATACCTAATCATGTAAGTGATATCCCATCATCTCCACAGACCTGAGTATTATACATAGTGCCATCATATCCATAGTCCTGGGGATTATGTATCACAATCACGTGAATGATATCCCATCATATCCACAGTCCCAGGGATTATACAGGCTTGTACTTCAGAGAGAGGAAATCTTGAGGATCATCTTAGAATTCTTCCAACCACAGCTTTCTTTACAATATTAGTCATATAAAACAAAATGGACATGATAATGAAATACTTTCCACTGTTTAGTTCCCTTTTCCTTTAAAGATATAAAATTGCATTTCAAAATGTATATGTCAAATATAGGGGAATTTCCTTAACTTGATACAGAGCATTTACAAAAAAATCTACAGCTACCATCATACTTAATGGGGAAAGACGGCATGTTTTCCCTCTAAGATCAAAAGCAAGGCAAGGATATCTGCTCTCACCTCTCTTACTCAGCATAATATTTGGGGTTCTAGCCACTGCAATAAGGCAAGAAAAATAAATAAAAGTCATAAAAATTGGAAACGAAGTAATAAAACTGGCCCTATTTTCAGATGACACAATTGTCCATGTAGAAAATCCTAAAGAATTTACCAAAAAATGCCTAGAACTAATAAATGTGTTTGGCAAGGTTGCAGGATACAAGATCAACACACAAAAATCAATTGCACTTCTATAAACAATGAACATATGGAAAGCCAAATTAAAAACTAAATACCACTTACAATCACCCCAAAAATGAAATATTTAAGTATAACCTTAAAATATGTACAGGGTGTGTATGCTGAAAATTACAAAATTCTGATGAAAGAAATCAAACATTTAAATAAATGGAGCGATATGGAGTATTCATGGATTAGAAGAATAAACATAGTAAAGATGTCCCTTTTTCCCAGATTATCTACAGAGTTAATGTAATTCCTATCAAAATCTCAGCAAGTTTTGTAGATATAGACAAGCTTATTCTAAACTTTATATGAAAAGACACAGGGCCTAGAATAGCTGAAACAATCCTGACAAAGAGGAATAAAGTAGAAAGAATCACTCTACCTGATATTAATGCTAACTGTATAGTTACAGTAACTGAGACAGTATGATATTGGCAGAGGAATAGACACATAGATCAGTAGAACAGAATAGAAAAACACAGAAATAGACATACATAAACATGCTCAAGTGATGTTTGACAAAGGAGCAAAAAGAATTCAATGGAGCAAAGACGGCTTTTTGAACATGGTGCTAGAGCAATGGGACATCCACAGACACATACAAAAACAAAAGACATTGACCTAAACCTTATACCTGTATGAAAATTAACTCAAAGTGGATCAGGAACTTAAATGTAAAAGATAAAACTATAAATCTTTTCCCTAATTGTGATGTTGTACAATAGTTTTGCATGATGTTACCATTGGAGGAACCTGGGTAAAGGGTATACAAGACCTCTCTCTATTATTTCTTAAAACTGTATATGAACCTACAATTATCTAAAAATAAAAGGTTTAATTTTTTTTTTAAGTACATGCCGTATATATTAGGCATCTACTTCTGCAGGGGAAAGGACAGCCAGGGCAAGTGCTGGGGGAAAAGCAGGGAGATGCTCACACAAGGTCAATGAGGCCATTCCCATCCTCTTGAGGAAGAATCCCCCTCAAAACGGGATAGCTAGGAGGATTTCAGCAGAGAATTTTCATGTTGTAAATGCCTTCCACTCCCAAGGACAACTACATACGCAGGTAAAACCATCAGCATTCAAATCAATGGCTTGACACCTACTGAATCAGGATGTGAAATCGACTTCCTTAAGAGCCAAGTGATAAAAATGTCATAATCGCGGTCCCCTTTTTATAAAACAAACAAACCATCACACACACACACAATAAAACATTTTTAAAGTGCCATGTTCAACAATAGTTACCAGTACATCATAGGCTAACCCATAAAGGCCACCCCGGCAGGTATTGGTTTCCTTACAATTATAATCCAGGTAAGTAAAAAAATCACCGTAAAGCTTCATTATCCTTAAACTAAATACATCCTCCAGACTGCTGGCTTGGTTAGCTCCTCAGTGGGAGGGAAGCAAAAACCAGACATGAAATGCCAGAACGAAATCTTCCGCTTCAATTTCTCCTTTATTTAAAACATTTTATAGGGGCTTTATGCTGACCCTGCGGCTTCAGGAGAAGGAAATCCTCCCAAATGTGTCCCTGGGGCACAGCATCCCCCACAGTGACTTGGCTCCCTCCTCTTAGAGCGATTACTGCTACACGGGAAAAAAACAATTCTTAATTGGTTAACTTTGGGAAAACCGCTTCATAAAGAGAAGACTCTGAACAGAGACGCCCACCCAGTCAGGTCTCCCCTCCTGCGAAGGGACTGGCGATGAGTATGAGGTGCCATATAAGCAAAGCTGACGGTAGGAACCTAGCTGCACTTTCAACCTGAATAGAGGGTTTACCTGCTTGCCTTCCATCTCCAAATGGAATAAATGTCCACCTGATCACAACAGCAGATCCGCTAACTTCTGCCTCTCTTCCACTCTGAAGTCATCAGCGCACTGCTCCACATCCTCCCTGCACTCCAGGGAACAAGACTTTACTCTCTGGCTGTCCAGCTGAACTAATGAGAGCGGGGTTATGACACTGGGCTCCCAGGACCAGTTACTCCGCTTCTCACCTGGCTCTGCACAGGAGACTGTCCCCCAACTTCCGCTAGGGGCTGTGTATTGGTCCCAAGGGAGCCTGCCAGAGGGTGGGTGGATGGCAAGGATCAAATCCAGCCCACTCCATAAAAACAACCAAAGTACACACCTTGCCGAGCATGATTTTCATGCTTAAAAGCAGCAACTTTTGTTTTTCCAGATTACACTGATACCTGGGAACATTCACTGCTAATCTGAGCAGAAACAAAAGTTACTCAAATCTTAATGTGTGACACCTCGTTCTTCAAAAATCTACAATTGTCACAAAAATTTCTCTGCCCAATGGCACAATTTACAGTCACATATTAAGCACGAGGCTTCACCAAACACTTGCATGATGCTTTGGAAGCAGATGTCTATGTTTTCCCCAAAAGACATTTTCTACAATTTATGCCTCTGAACTCTATTTTTAAAATAAATGATTTTTTTTCCTAGTAGCTCTTTTCAGATTAAAAAAAAATTCACCATTTTCATTACTAATATGGAATGATCATCTAGTCCCATATAAAGTGATTAAACATAACCCTGAATCAAACATAACCCTACCATTAAATAGTCTCAAGACAAACATCAAGTGAAAACATTGGATTCCTTGCTTGAACTCTAAATACTCACTCAAGGATCTGGTTGCTTCAGCTGGGACTTTTTCTCCCTTTTATGACTTCTCAAATATTTAAATGACTTTGTTTAAAAATATTTCTCATTATTTCTCCTCTCTTTTCCTCAAGAATTAACACTGTTATAACGAAATCATGATATCTGGACTTCAAGAGGAGAAACAGCCTTGATATTTAAAATAACTAACAACTATACATACATGGAAAAGAATACCCCATTTTGATGGGTCACACTCAGTAACCTTAGAGCCGCCTCTATCTGGGCAATAGTTCCTTTTGGATGAAAAACAATTAGGCTGTGTAATGTGCTGAATCCCTTCAGATAAACCACGCACACATAGCTGGGCCACTCTCGCGCTGGCTCTAAGGCCAGGGCTGTCAGGCCCACTTCTCTGGTTAATGTCAGTAGCACTATGTATAAAAGGTGACTCCAGTGTGTACAAATGTTGATCTTTAGAGAAGTCATGCCTAGACTCACACACACATCCACTCTTTCGTCCACTAGGTCAACGGCAGAAATAGTGGGCAACCCCGAAAGAGGCTTGCCAAGAGCAGAGTCTTACATTGCCCCCAGGGAATTCCTTGCCTGAGATTAATCCATAATCCTGTTTTGTGTTTAAAAACTTCAGGTTCTAAAAGCCTTGCCTATGAGACAGTTTCAGAGGCGACAGGGAAATGTTCTAATATACAGCAACAAATTAAGTGCCAATGCAAGTAAGCACTGAAAAGAAAGGAACTGTGTGGAGTAGGTGGCACAAAATGTTTGCCCTTGTCCAAAATCATTGCTTTACGCTTCCAAAATAGATACTAAAAACATATTTTAATGGCTGGAGTACCCATAGGTTAAAAAAAAAAACAAAGTCGAAACCATCTATGGTTTTTCTGCTTGCTACACAAGTTAAGCGAAATAAAGATGCCCCCTGATCGAAAACACAGCCGAGGTTCTGAAGAAATATAATATTCGCTGATGTGACTTCCAAACTAAATTTCATATGAATACCAAACAGTAAGAAAGCTCTCATCTCAGCTCTGAACAATCCTATTTTTATTACATCAAAATTGTTTCTTCCCTTGCCAACCTCATTCTACCCCTTTTTGCTACAAAGTTAATGTCCAGAAAGCTTCCTTTTACAACTCTAGCAGACCTGACCAAAAAAAGCAGGAGTTCTCAATGCTGTAGAAATCATCATGAACATGTTCTCATCTGGATGATTCTAAAAAGTATAACTCACTCCACTCCACAGTGAAGAAAGAGAACATCTAGGGGGACACAGTTCTGAATGAGATGGCTGTGTGAATTCCTTAACACTCACGACCACCAAGGTGTAGACAGAGACAGCTGGCCTGGTGGCATCTTTTGCTTCGATTTAGAAAGCAAAGCATGACAGCTAACAATACAAGTTCTCATTTCAACTTGTGACTCAGTCTGTGTTTATAGTCATTCCTGCTAAGATTTAACTTACAAAGTTTGGCAACATGGCTGACCTCTTCAAAGGCAAAGGTGAGCACGTAAAGAACATTTTCTACCCAGATGCAACCCCTCTAATCTAACAAAAGCAGCTCCAGTTTCCAAACCTGAAAAAATGGAGACAAATCACCAAGCTTGTTGCTCACAGTTTGGCGTTGTATGTGTCACATTGTGTGCGTGTGTGTGTACACATACAACATCCCCCCTGCCGCCTCCCACCAGTGCCCCCAGCACATGCTCCTATCCTCAGTGATAACTGCGGGTGAATTACCATTTCCATTTTTTGTACTATGGGTGGAGGGAGCCAAAACCCTTCAACTGAGCAGACGAAGGAATTTTCACACCTATAAGCATTGACTTGCAAAATCAAAATATAGTTTTAAAAGAGGCAGTAGGGTTTCTATTTCCTTGCAAATAAAACCCCAACTCCTTCCTGTGGCCAACAAGGACCCTGTATCATCCAGTCCGCACCTGCTTCCTCAACTATATCCCATGTCACCCTGGGCCTCGGAGAATCTGCTCTCTCTCTTTACCATGCCTTGTTTGTCACCCACCCCTCCCAAACTCTTCAAATAACAGGTATCTTCTCACCCATCAGGTCTCAGCATAAATGTCACCACCTCCAAAGGCCCTTGTGAATCCCCAAAACTAACTGCATGCCTCCCACCTGTCTCTGGTATTCCTCATCTCAGCTCCAAGTTGGTTTCCTTCATAGCATGTATGATAATTTTAAACTACTTTACCTAACAATTTCTTTATAGGTATCTTCCAATTTGCCTCACTAGGCACTTTGCTCCATATCTCACTTATTCACCCTGGTCTCTGTAATTCCCCACTGAAGCCTGGCGCATGGCTGGCACTAAATAAATATTCACCTAACTCATAACTAGAACTGGCAAAAACAATAATGCCTGATGTTTACACCAGTGGTTTTCAAAAGGCAAGGGGATCCCTAAACCAGCAGCAGCAGCAGCTTCACCTGGGAATTTGTTAGAATGCACAGTCTCGGCATCCTCCCCAGCCCCTACACCCCCACCTATGGAATCAGAAACTCTGGGACTGCCGCCCAGCAGGCCCAACAATCTGTATTTCAACAACCCTTAAGATTGATTCTGATTCTGACGCATGTTCAAGTTTGAGAACTACTGGTTCACACAATATTGCCCACTTTCCAAAGAGCATTCAAGCACAGATGTCATAGACCTGCCTCTATTTGGGAAAGAAAGAGCGAGTACCTTCTCACAGGGGATTTATCTTTGCAAGCAAAGGGACTAGGATCATTCAGCCCAAAAGAGACCTCAAATTCACAAGTACTTCTGTGTTTGGGGGACGGTCAGTGAAAGGAAACCAATGAATGTGAACGATATCCTGGCTCATTTCTGTCAGGCAGACAGAGTGATCAGGCTGCATATGAAGATGTTGCAGCCAAACCATTGTTGTGGGACTCCTGCCCTATCCACAGAGATGGCCCAGAAAGGAGCCCAGATGGATAGGGAATCTTGCCTCTCCATCCCCACCTTGATCGTAAGGTTTTGTTGAGGACACAGACCTTGCCTTGTCATCTTTGTACCATGGCTTGACCCAACACCTAGCACAAAGTGGTCACTCAAAAAGTTTCTGCGGAAGAACCAGTGGGTGAAGTAGCTGTCATGTCACCTGTACAGCTAGGGAGAAACATACAAGTGGGCTTTGCTTGCTGGATTTATTAATGGGCTAATGGCTTTCATATAAGAAAAGTGGCTCAGAAACATGAGACAGCTAGTTGTGGGTGGAGAAAAAGTGCAGGACTCGGAATCAAGAAACATACCAGTTCTAATCCTGGCCACTTGTGCTATTTGTCGTTGGCGAAGGTACCCGACCTCATTGAGCCTCTTATTCCTCAACTGGACATGGAAATAACACGCTCTGCCAGACAGGGTGGTTGTGGGGATTACAAGGGATTGCAGAGTAAAAGTGCAGTACAGCATCAGGCATGTAGTGAGTGCTCAAGACACTGTCATGACCCGTATTATCATTACCACGTGATTGTTTAACTGGGGAAAATGGATCAGAGTTCTGTGCCTCTGATGTAGTGTGTATTCTGGAAGCATTTAATGTAAGGGAGTTAGAGAATTACATTCCTATCCATTCCATAGCTTTCAACGTAATGGGAGAGATCCATCAGTATAAAACAGGAGGAAACACAGGTGCTGAGGTTGGGTAGATGATGGCCCAAATCCCTTCTCTGCCACTTACCAGCTGTGTGACCTTGAGTAAGCCACTTACACTCTCTGGGATTCTACATTTGTAGATTGGAGATAATAATACACTTCACACAGGGTCGCAGTGAGACCTGGAGATTAAAATGTCCATGAAACACTCAGCCCTGTGCCCTCCCCTTAGTAAGCACTTGATAGATGATAAGCATTATTCACTAAAACCAACAATAAGCAGGACAGAATTCCATCCCTGCTATAGAAGAAGCATAAGCAGAGTGTTAGAGGCATAAACAAAGAGAAGATACATGCATAAAGTAAGACAAGGGGAGGGGAAGCTTCTCAGAAGCAATAGCATCTAAAAACGTCTTAAAACAGGGGTCACAAAGCCAAACACTGGGATGGCAATGCAGTTATCCTCAAGAAGTGACACTGGCCAGGCAGGGGAAATGCTCCTTAGCTGCCACTAATTTCCACCAGTCAAAAATCCTGGATCCATGTGGTTAGATCCTCTTACCAAAAGAAGAAAAACGATCTGAACTTTTCCTGTGAAATCTCATTTTTTCAAATGGTGCCTCAATTAAAAACCTACCTGAATTCACAAAATACATTTGTGGGCCACATATGGATCATTGGCTACCAGTTTTGACCTCCAATTTTAAAGGATGGGTAGAATGTATTTAAAGCAAAGATGGTGGGAAAAGTATTCTAGCAAGAAAACAGCATGGGCTAAGGTGGGGTGGGGGGGAGGGCGGGGCAGGAAAGGCCAGTAAGTTTTCAGAAAGCAGAATCCTGCTCCAGGGGACTGGAAGGGAAAGGATGAAGAACAGAGGGGTCAGGAAACAATGAGCAGTTGGAGAAGGTTTTCAGGGAGAGGCACAGGCTGGGTTGACAGGGTAGGTCTGAGGATGTTGACATGGAGAAGCAAGAACTGTGAAATGCCAGAAGAACAGCAAGCCTACCAGGTCACACTCTCTTCTCCTCTTTGGGTCTCAGTTTCCCCTTTTGTAAAGTGATCTCCTGAATTAGATGGGCTCTAAGCTCCCTTCCAGCCCTTTCTGCATCACTCAGGGGCACTACTGCAACTTTCCCACCTAGGGACCCATATGCAGCTTCTGTGTTCCAGGCTGTGGGGGATGTGACTCTAGCTCACCATCAGGAGGAAAAGGAGTCAAGATCTGTTCAGAGGACCACATTTACCAGCCATAGAGGACAAGCTGACCTGAGCAATGCAGAGGGAACTAGAGGCATTAAGCACAGACTTGATCTCTGATGAAGCAGCAGTTCAAATAATAACACAATCACCTTCACTGAATACCTGCTTTGGGCCAGACTCTGGTCTATTTACTGGACATATTTTCTCATCAAATGGGCAGGTCCTGCTATTATTTCCATGTTACAGACCAGGAAGAGAATGGTTAAGTCAGCCCTAGGTCAAATAGCTAGAAATTACAGGCCAGGTAGTCTGTCTAATCCGGTACCCTCAATCCCAGCCACTCCATCAAACAGCCTCCCTTCCAGTTTCTTTCAAATCTGTATTTTGGTTTTGTGTTCCTTTCAAATTGGTGCCAAAATTATGTGGCAGAATAACCAAACTGGGAACATTCCTCAGCTACGGGTGCATCGAGAAAGGCAAAGGACTAGATTCCCTCTCCTGTTACAGAGGGTGGTCCAGGGTTTGAGTCCTGGGGAATTTTGTACCCCTCTTGACATAGAGGAGAGGTAAAAGGCCTTTGTTTCCAAAAACCTGGATTCTTGGTCCAAGGAGTCAAATTGTCAGAATGAGTTTGGGTGAGTGGGGAATGGCTGGACTTAAGAGATTGGATTCTACCTGGGGTAGAATGGATTCTACCAGGGGCCTGCATCCCACTCCAAGAAGCTCCCCAGAGTGGGGAGACAAGGAGCCCAGGATCAATGCTAAGGGCAAGGTTTCAGGCAGCCATGGGGAGCAGTGTGTTAGAAACAATGTTTGGCATGGACCCTGAGCATCCCAGAGGCAGCCACCTGGACCAAAGACCAGAAGCCTTGCCTCAAACACTCTGGGTAAATAAGCCTTGGGTACTTAATAAGAACCCTGAGGGAGAGAGAGGGGACCGACCCCCCCATAACGTCTGAGATTTGATTTTCTGCCAAGCATGGCTGATGGGGAAGAGGATCTAACATTTAATTTAACTTAGAAAAAATATTATGTTGTTGCACCCAAATATTATGGGGTTAATTTGGCCAATTATAATTATTCACATGGAAAAATATTTATGTTGAAAAAGACTTCATATGTTTGAGGAATTTTGTCCATCTGATTACGAGAAGCTTTCTCTCTCTTATGTACATACACGCTATGCATTCTGATTGTTTTCTCTTTAAATACTCTAGTTTTAGGTTGAATCAACAGCTAGTCTACAAGATAAATATAAAACTCCATTTTAAAAAAACGTTAATGTTTATGTCTATATGTAGACACATAAATATTTGTTTCTATCCCTGCTTGAAATGAGAGACAAACCAAATATTCTAAGGGTTTTCCTAAGCTCTAATATCAATACCCAATAACTAATTAACTAATAAGTATTAAAACTAATTAACAATTATATGGCATTTACCCTGTGCCAGGCATTGATCTAAGCCATATGAGTGTGAATAATTGTTTTAATCTCATTTATTTCTTACAATTTATTTCTTCTTTTGAGGTGTCATTCCTATTTTATAGATGGGGAAATTGAAGCACACAGAAGTTAATTAATTTGCCTGTAGTCACACAGCTAGTAAGTGGCAGAGCTGGGACTTGAACTCAGGCTGTCAGGCTCCCAAGTCTGTGATGACCACTAGAGTACTTTGCTTCCTAGTGTCTGTTTTAAGAATTGATGATAAAACATTTAGCATCTTTTAAGCTCTCTACAAATTAATACATTAATTCAACAAAATTTATTGTGGTACTATGCCAGGTATGAGAGATTCAGTTCCTGCACTCATGATTTTCACAATCTAGCAAGAAACTTGCTCTTAATTCACCAGCCCCACCCCGGCCCCTTCTATCTCTCCCTCCTTCCCTTACTCTCTCTGTCACAAGGAAATTACCTATATGAACACACTTCATTTCACAACCTCATCCAAAAACTCACATGCACATACCCTGGTGATATAGCTGAGTCTAATATACAACTTAATGGGTCTAAAAGAAAGCTAAATTTACAAATTTAGAAAAGCAAATCACAAATATTGATCTCACAACCCAAAGATAGCAGGACATGGTCCAATAAGAAATAAACTCAAATTGCCAAGACATGTTAAGCATGGAAATCTAGAAGGCTTGAAAGATAACATTTGCCACTATTAAGAGATTTCTTTTGCATTCATAGTTCACAAACTGTGTTCATAAATATCCCGGGGTTGGAGGCCCATCTAAATGTAATATTCTTGTAAGGGAAAGAACATTGACTTCATCACAAGGCAGGCCTGGCTGATGGCAGGCTAAGACTGGAATGTGCAGATAATTATCTTTAAGGCCAGTCAACGGCTATATGTCTCCTATAATATCACCTTTAAGATCAAGCCAAGACATTCCAGTCTGAATCAAGGTTTATTTATGAAAGGATTTAACACTTTTAGATCCCATATTGCTTGGAGGACCACCAATTTCCATTCCCAAATATCCAATTTCTTCAATTTCACAGAGCATGAATGAGATTTCAGGTTCCCATATGCGGAGGGAAAAATTTAAGACACTAAAATTCCTTTTCTTCAATGAGGTCAATTTCTTTGCTAAACGCCTCCACAAAATAAAATCACCACTAGGGACTGAAAGTAGAAAATACCGTAAGTCATAATGCCACATTCATGTAGATACAACCAAATTTTTAGGTAACTCTAGCTGAATGGTCTCCCTTGTTCCCCTCCAATTTGACAGGTCAAAGAGGCAATTTGATTGTGGGTACTCTACATAGGCCGCAGACAGGAGAACGAACAGCCCTTCTACCAGCAAGGGCACAGGATTTAAAGGGACACAGACAGCCAAAGAAAGCAACAGAGTCCAAATGGATCCCCATACGTTGGAGTGATCTACTGAAGGGAACCAGTTAATCTGGAAGATTGTATAAGGTCCTTCATTGGTGGTGTTAGGGACTGATCAGACACCATTTTTGAAGAACTGGCATAAAGTGGCTTAAACCAGGCCAGGTTGGCATAGTGTGCAGTGTGTAGTGAAAAGAGATAGTACCCACTAGGGAGGAGAGAGATAAGAAATCACAGAGGAGACATCCCAGAGCCCAATATTTCACCCTTGCAAAGTTATTTGATAATTGCCCATGCTAGTAAAAAAGATAATGATGTCCATGAAGCCCACCAACAGACATAAAAATCAATGTATTTTTTATAGGAAACATAGTATTAGTCATATGATGACACTAAATAATTTTAATCATTTGATGATTGAAAGTAATTTAGGAATTAAGCAAGAAATAAAAAACATCTAAGTTGAAGAACGATCAAATGCCTTATCTTTATTACCTACTAATTGGTATTAATAACTATTAATTAATAATTAATATAATATTAAAATTACCTGTTAATAAATACCTATTAATGGGTATTAATATGTATGCATGTGTGAGTGCATATTTATTTTTATATGAGAACCCAACCCTCTTGATGGTCATACCTATCATTCTAAATTAATAAAGGGACACTCTGGTTTTCTAAAACAAAATTGTATACACATATTTACATATTCATACACACAGCGGAGAAGGCTGTTTAGAAAGAAACACATCAGGGAATTAAAAGTAGTTTTCCTCAGTTATGAATCACAGATTATTTTTTCCATTTCTCATTATCTAAACCCAAAATAGCTTTATTGATACTTTGATTCCAATTGTAAAAATAATACGTTTATATATTTTTAATTCTGAAAATAAATGAAAGTATGACAGAGAGAAAGAAAAACAAACTAAAAACAAAAACACAACTCTAGGACCCAGAGAACCACTGATGAACATTCTTATAGTCTTCTAAACTTCTTTCCATCTGTGTCCATCATTTTAACAAAAGTCAATCATGCTACACATACCGCTTTGTGGCCTTCCTTTTAACTTAACAAAATACCATTGATGTTTCCCCTATCAATAAATATTGATCTAGTTCATTCTTTAATGGCCACAGTGTAATCCATAATAATCCCCTCCCAAAGGGCCTTGAGGTTGTTTGCAAGTTTTCAAATTACATAAATAACTGTACAGAAATGATCTCTGAGCATTTTCTCTGCTCATGATCCAGATTTTACTTAAAGTAAGTTCCTAGAAAAGCATTTCCTGGGTCAAATGGCATGCATACCTTTAAGGTTTAGAAAACACACCAACAAATTGGCCTCCTGAAAGACTATACAAATCCAGAATGAGGGGCATATTTTATCTTCTTCTTTTTGTTTCTCTGTATTTGCTGCTGATATTTTCTGTAACTTACATTTTGCTTAAAAATTGCTTGTGTAAAAGGAAAAAGTAATACGTAGTTTATGGAAAAATAAGAGGAAAAGGGAAAATTGGAAGGTGACTTTTTCTAAAAGAGAATTCTGATCTATGGGACAGGTCTCACCTAGAAAGAAGATGTGGACACAGGACTCTCTGAACAGATGCTATTGTCCATTACACTCACCCAACTCACTGCCCTTGCTCATGCCCATCATGCTACCTTCCCACACACGGTCATCTACAGGTGGAGAATGCAGTGATCGGCAAGCTTGAGTATCCAATCCTTTTAATGGTCCTAGTCATCACTCTATTAATAAAAGGTCATTCTGGCTTTTGAAAAACAAAACAATGGTTTCCTCCTTTTTCTAGGAATAACTCCTTTCAAGGGAGAGATTCAAGAGAATCCTCCTTAGGTTGAGTCAGGACTTTCCAATTTCCTTCCCTCATCCTGAAATCAATAAAACACTCTCACCTTTTCCTGTTACCACAAAGAGTTGTTTGTTTGTTTTTTTAAAGACGACACAGGCCATTGAGCCTGGCAGGTGGGGAGCAAGGAGATTGGACGCTCATCTTGAGCAAAGTCTCCAAAAGTGATACATTTGAAAAACATATTCAACTAATATTTTGTCATGAAATTTGTTAACTGTATGATAGAGAGAAGAAATCTTGAGATACAGATGTGGAAATTAGTTAACAATTAGTCTTTTCATGGACTAGCTTCCTACCAACCAGAGTGTGGGCTTCCAAACCTCCTCCGTTCTAAGTCTCACTCTCTCTAATGTCAAACCTGGCTAATCTGGGGTGGAAGGGAGGCAAGGACTGTGTCTTTTCTCTTTGAATATTAAATTATTCTTAATATTCTTTATCGGATAAGAACAGAATAGCAGATCAGAGAACTCAGGCCATGAATCTGTTTGCTTCAGAGGTCGCCTTAAATATTTCAGAATACTGCCAGCTTTTCTCTTTAGAGTGAAACCTGCCTTTACCAGAATCATCTTTCTGCTGATATATACCACAAATCTCTTACCACTTATAGAAAGTCATCACCCTATAGCTTTTCCTTTCCTCAGACATAAGGTCTGAGAAGCTCATGAATTCCCCTGATGCAAATGACATGGCTAAGCTTTAACCCAGGTCAGGAGAAATGATCTGTCCATGTATTGTAGCATTTGTCAACCAGAAGATGTACAAACACACAAATCTAGACTCACAAAGGAAGCAGCTACTAAGTTGATTTTGAAGACGCTCTTGAAGTTTATCCCACAAAACTAGATACCCACCATTGGCAGGTGAAAGAAGAGGAACCAGACATATGCTTCCTTCCCAGATGTGCTTCCTTCTAAGTGCTAACCACACCTGCAGTCTTCTTTTTGGGTACATGACTCATTTTGGAAATGCATATGAAAATCAAACAACTAAGACAGAACCAAAAATTGTTAAAATATCTAATTACATCTTTCCTGCAACATCCAGTCTTTCATGAAACATATACAGTTGTCCCATATTTCATACATGCTCTTTATTTAATCAAGTCCATAGTTGAAAAGCTCACATCCAACGTGTCCCTGATTGAGTCTCAGAATGGGCATTTGTCAGGACATGAGTAACTTCCACAATTGTCTTAACTATATCAAGTCTATAAACTCTATGCTCTTTACCATTATTTTTAGCACTTTTTAAAAAAAATAAATAAAAATAAAATGAGATCAAGAAGCTCATATAACTACACAATCATTGTTGTACCAACAAAGATTGTGATGCTGTTGTGGCTTACAGAAGATATTCTCATAGAATAGAAAGGATCATTTTAGCTGATTTAAAAATAAAAAGTGTGGGGGCCAGCCTGGTGGCGTAGTGGTTAAGTTCGCACTCTCTGCTTCGGTGGCCACGGGTTCGCAGGTTCAGATCCTGGACGCAGACCAACACACCGCTCATCACGCCATGCTGTGGCAGCATCCCACATACAAAATGGAGGAAGATTGGCACAGATGTTAGCACAGGGACAATCTTCCTCAAGCAAAAAAAAGATTGGCAACAGATGTTAGCTCAGGGCCAATCTTCCTCACCAAAAAAAAAAAAAAGAAGAAGAAAGAAGAGAAAAAGTCTGAATACAGTACACAAAATGCTACTGTGGAGCATGTAGGATATAAAATCAAACACAAAAAGCAAGAACCAGTTATATTAATTTATAACATGTCTTACTTTCAGGAAATAAATTGTTGTGTTTTTAATATTTTAGGCCTTTTGATAAAATTCTGCCACTTGACAACTGTAATTTAGATTGAGAGAAGAACATGTTGAATTAATTCGGATTAATGAGAGACACATTCCTAAGACGAATGTGAAATAAGGCCCCTCGTATTCTTATTAACGTCACTATACCTACTTACAAGTAACATCTTTCCTGTTTTCTGATTGGCTGAGGAGTTGGAAGCAAGATAACCACCCTCATTAGAAATATTTGTATGCAGAAAGACAACAGGCTGTAAGGAAGTTACTGGAGAGAACTGGTTTTCAATTTATTGGGCCTGTCCAGGGGCTTGGTGTTTACTTTCTTATTCATTGCTGTATTGCAGATACTGAGAATGCTAAATAAGTAAGTTTCTAAAAAGTTAGCAGTTGTAGATTATTTCAAAAATTAACTAAAAAATAATGACATTGTTAGATTGTAGGACAAAAACAAAATGTCACTAAAATTCTTCCTAGGAGTTCATGTCTTCTAAATAGGACATACATATCCATAGTATTTGTATAAAGACATCCCAACCCACATACAGCCGCTGACCTAAAGCATGAACTCCACCTTGAGGTCAAGCCAGGCGATTCTGAAAGGAGTGCTAAATCCTCCAACCACTGCAAACCCATTCAACTCACTGTGGCAACTGCGTGGTGAGTATTTCAGTCCCAGCGGCCTGGAAGAATGAGCGTGCTTCACAAAGCACCCAATTTATTCCTATAAAATGTTTGGCATGCCAGTTGACTTCAGGATCACTTTACACAAAATGATCCAGGTTTTTGGAAAGATTTACTCTAGGGTTTCCAAACGTTTATTGCCTCACTGACAGATTTTTAGACTGGTACGTGTAACAGGTGATTTTTCACACTGCTAGGAATCCAGAATGTGATTCCAGAACATTCAGCAAAAGTTGTCTGTAAGACTCCGGTTGATATCAAATCACACAGATTCTAGAATCTACGCAAAGAAGTAAAAATCCTTCTTAAATTAATAACCATATGTGAGACAGTTGAGCACATCAAAAGCTATAACTACTACACCTCCTACTCGCCCTGACTCTATAAGGTCCATGCCCACTTGTATTTTCTCTGTTCTTCAAACACACTGAGCTTGTTCCCACCTCAGCCACCTTGTACTTGCTGTTCCTGATACTTGGAGTCCACTCATCCCAGTGCTTTGCACGGTTGGCTTCTGTTAATTACTCAGCTTCAAAAGTAGCCTTTGTGTCTCTCCAAGCCACACTGTATATAATGAGGCCTGGTGATTTCCTTCACAGCACAAATTACAATCTCCAATTTTCTTGTTCATTTTTAAAAATGTATTTTTTGTGAATGAGGGCAGGTCCTCGTCTTCCTTGTTCACAGTTGCATCCCTAGAAACTTGAATAATATCTAGGACAGAGTAGGCACTCAATAAATCATACCTATAGAGCAAAGCCATAAGGTACGATTTGTATTATATTCTAAATATTCCATTTTTATAAGAAAAAGATATATTCCAGATTTGACGACTAAAATCAGGTTGACGATCTGCAGAATAAAGGAGATTATATTAATTTACTAGTTTCCAAAGTACCATCATGAAGACACCTGTTGTATGTTTTCTTCCATGATGCCAATGTTTTAAAAGAGTTTGCTGTTCAAATAAACTTTCTTGTATTAAATTGGTAGTATGCTCTTACACACTGCCTATCAGGATTTTTGAGAGATAAAAATGGCATGTGGAAAAAAGTGCACAGTGAATGCTCATAGCAACATCACTCACAATAGTGAAAAAGTGGAAATAATCCAAATGTCATAAACGAATGAATGGATAAATAAAATATGGTATATGCAAATATTCATACAATGGAATATTATTCATTCATAAAAATGAATGAAGTACTGACACATACTATAACATGGATGAGCCTTGAAAACATTATGCTAAGTGAAAGAAGCCAGACACAAAAGACCACATATTATATGACTTCATTTATACAAAATGTCCAAAATAGGCAAATCCATAGGGACAGAAAGCAGATTAGTGGTTACGAAGAGCTGGGGGTTGCGGGGCGGAAATGCAGAGTAACTGCTTAATGGGTACAGGGTTTCCTTTTTGGGTGATGAAAATGTTCTAAAATTGATGTGGTGATGGTTGCACAACTCTGTAAATATACTAAAAATCATGGAATGATACATTTTAAATGGGTGAATTGAATAATATGTGAATTATATCTCAATAAAGCTGTCATATATATATATTTTTAAATAGCATGTAGATAGCAATTACATCTTTGGAGATTTAGCTGGATGGTTAATTCTCATCTAGACCTAAAGTGTACAAATAAAGTAACTATCTGCTTATCGAGGGTTTCATTGCTTAAGGATGTATCAGCTGCTCTAACAGATAAACTCTGAAATCTCAATGGCATATTATAAGTTTATTTCTAGTTCAAATAAATTCCAGTCAAAAGCAGGAATTGGGGGAGGGGGGTGATGTTCATTCTGGCCAGTAGAGTAAATTATACTTTGGTAATAAATTACCAAAGTAATTTATATGCCAAGTCTGAAAATGGCAAAAATCACTTCCATTGACCAAATTTCAGTCATATGGCCACCCCTAATTACAATAGAATCTAGAAAATGTAATCTATCTGTGTGCCCAGGAGGAAGAGAAATCAGGTTTTGTTGAATGTATAGCAGAGACTCAGCAGTGTTTACTACCTAAAGAAAAGACAGATTAGGCAGGGGCCTATGAGCATCTATTTTGTCACACATAGTTGCACCAAAGATATTCTTTCTAACAAGTAGTTGGTACCAATTGGAGAATAAATTGGTAAAATTACTTTAGAGCGAAATTTGGCAAAACCTACTAAAGTCAAAGATGTGTGAAACCTATGATCCAACGTAGTAGATTAGAAAAACATGACCAGAATATTTTGCAACTTCTCTTATCTCTGGGGTCTGGGTTGGACTTGTGACTTGCTTTGACCAACAGAATGTGGTGGAAGTGATGCTGTGTGCATTCCAGAGCCTAGGCCTTAAAAGATCTTATAGCTTCTGCTTAGAATGATGCCTCAAGTGTGCCATGCCATGAGAAAGCTGGTCCAACTACTGGAGGATGAGAAGCCAAATGGAAGAGATCTGAGGTGCCCTACCCTACAGACAGTCTCAATGGCCAGACATGTAAGTGAGGCCACGTTGGACTATTCAGCCATTCCAGCCATCATCTGATTGCAACCAGATGAGGAAAACTAGCAGAAGAACAATGCTGTCTATCCATAGAATTGTGAAAATCATTATTTTAAGCCAGTAAGTTTGGAGTGTTTCACAACACAGCAATAGATAACTGATACAAACAGAAAATTCACCTCTGAGTATTACTTAAGATAAACTCTCACATTTTTGCCCAAAGAGAAATGCTAAAGAATATCCACCATGGCACTGTTTATAAAAGGAAAAATATGGAAAAAACTAATATTTCAATGATTACAAAAAATGAACATTTAACATACGATTTAAATATCCCATGGAACGCTATACAACAGTGAGAAGAAAACAGAGCTATGGGTATCCACTTGGATAAACTTCAAAAACATACTGTTAACAAAAGAGAGTGAGTTACCCAATGATATACATTTATTCAACCATCAAATATTTACTGAACACTGTGTAGGTGTCTGGGATAAAGCAGTTATGAAAACAGATCAAAAAAAGAAAAACAAAGAAAAAACCCTGTATTCAATGAACATGCATTCTAGAGGAGGAAAACAGACAATAAAGAAGAAGAAAAACCAAATGTTTGTAACTAAGATGGTGAAAAGTACTAAAGAGAATAATGCAGAAGGGAAAGGAGATGAAGGATTGAAGGGATTTGCAGTTTTAGATGGGGTAGCCCAGGAAGGCGCTAAGGCACAGCCGGTTACGTAAAGACTTGAGGGAAGTAGGCAACTAGCCATGTGGACGGCAGGGGAAGGGCGTTCTAGGTGAAGGGAATTGCCAGTGCAAAGGCCCTGAAATGGAACGACGACTGGTATTTTCAAGAAATAGGGAGGAGGCCAACTGGTCTAATAAGTAAAGAGGAAAGTAAGAAACATTTTGTATTACACTTTAAGAACACACAAAATAACAGTATGCATTATTTATGAATTCATAAACATCTAGTAAAATTATAAAAAACAGTCTATTTTGGTTAGGAATGCAAACATATGTCAAATAAGTATAAAAATAAGCTTGGAAGGATACATATTAATTTCAGAATAGGATTACCTTTGGGGAAAACGGAGGTAAATGGGATCAAGATTTAAAGTTTCTCTCTTTAAAAAATGTCAAGCAAATATGGCAAATCATATTTATTTATTTACTTATTTATTTATTAAGTAAAATTTATTTAGTGTGAGTTTGGGGTAAATGTTTTTTAATTATAATATTCTCTGTATTTTCTAGTATGTTTGAAATATTTCATAATTGGTTTTAAAAGGAAATGAAATAATAAGTATTTAATCAATAATCAGCAATTATTTAAATGAGGAGGTGTACTGGGACACACACATACCAAGTGAGAAGGGTGTTTGCTAACTGTCCAAAAACTCAACAGGTATCTGGGTTGGTCCTCATGAAGAAGGACACCATCTCTCCCTAGAGGTAACAGCCACCACACTTCAAACATAATATTATGTGGGTTTTAATCCATATACAGGTAGTGTAATTCTATTTTGGACACGGCAAACATCAACATAGGTTCTACTTTTACCCTTTAGTGCCTCTCTATCTGCTTCTAATATAATTTCAAAGTAACATTTATATGTAAAATTACATTCAAAATAAAAGAGCACCAAACTGGACAGGAAGAGAGGTTAATAATAGTGATAATAACAACAATAACACTGGCATTTATTAAGCACTCAGTAGTTGCCAGACCTTTTCCAAGTTCCCATCTTGCATAATAGTCATTTAATCTTTCTAACAGTTCTATGAGATAGGCATTGTTATTACCCCCACCTGGCCAATGAAGAACAGAGGTGCAGAGAGGTGAGTGACTTGCCCAAGGTCACACATCTGGGAAGTCAAGCTTTAAGCCAAGCAGCCAGTCCCATAGTAGAGGCTAAATTTTAACTGCTAAGTTTTGTAGGAATGCAGAAACCTCTGAGCACACCCTAAAACTGCTCCCACAATTCTCCTCTTGTATACTAAAGTTAAAACCAACTGTGAATATATTTATGTGACTGGGCAATAAATTATTAACTATATGGTTCATATTTGCTTCAACTGATGGGATTATAGGCTTCAGTTGAATCAATGTGAACCTTGATTGCCCACCAACATGAATTTGAAATCTTGCTGACTTTTGTAAATAAAAATATATAAATAAAATTGCATCCAAAATAGTTATGACCTTTTAAACTCATATAAACACTATCATCCTTAAGATGGTGTTGGTGTTTAGAGAAGTAGGGGGCGGGGTCCAATTTAGCTCTGAGAAATGCCTCCTGATTCTCACTGAAAACCATATTCATTTCCCTAAAGGTTATAATTCCACATGTATCAGTCCTACAGAGTCATACAAGGTAAGGTTTGGGGATTGCTTCTCAACTGGGAACTCGCAACATGGCAGGCCAAAACTTACTGCCGTCGCAAACCGAATGACCAAAACTGAGTATCATTTAAAAAAAAGGAGAGGTGCTAAGACCAAATGAATAGCATGCAAAGTCATCTAAGATCACTAAAACCAAAGTTGAAAAATGTAAATAATTTTATTTTACCTTTAGCTACAAAAATGAAAAAGAACTAGCATTTCACTTTTCTATCAGCTTTTGTTTATAATAGGAGATGAAATATGTATGCAATCCATATAAGGAGAAGACTGATCCTTATAACTGGTAAATCACATTTGCTAGGAACTATGTGTAATAGAGAACATCAAAAAGTATTTGGTGGGACATCTAAAAACAAATTTACTGTAGGTTAATCACTTATTTCAGATAATCTCTACTGTTAATATACTTAATATTTTCCCTCATTTAAGCAAAGGTTTGTTAAATAAGATCAGACACACATCTCTCTATCTCCTTGCTAAATTCTAACAATTGTATAGTATCAATCTAGTGGTACTGTCTCACCCTACACATTAGCTCATACAAAGAACATTTATTCAGAAGCCTTCCCAAACATACCTCCTGCATTCATTCATTCTTCAAATTAAATAAGTGGACTAGGATTTTCCGTCAACTGTCTCAGAATGTTTCTGATCCATATAGTTCAAATCAGTAACTTTAAGTACATTAAAGCTTAATTTAAATCATTTCTATTACTGAAGGTAAAGTAAATTCAATACTCCCCGAGTGATATTTCTAACAAAACCAACTCAAACTTTGCTTCACTAAAATAAAGCCAACAGGGGAATAAAACACCATAAACATGGTCATTATGGTGAGATAATCAAAGACCTCCACACTGAAAAAAAAGTTGTCCTAAAAATGTCACTTGCGGGTTTTGAGGCTTTGGAGCCCTGAAAGGGCCCTATTTTAAACAGGAGTCAAGAAGCAGCAGCACACTTTGGATTTCTGTCTGTCTCCCCTCCCCTTCCTCTCACTCTTGGAAAGGAGAAGACACAAGTTGAAAAAATCAAGCAGCTCTTTTCCCCGCTGCCCCATTCTCTCTCTGTCTTCATTTCTACAGTGGCTTCAAAACATCCCCATTTTACTTAGAATTTCTTCCCCTCAGATTTCCCTGGCTTGTAATTATAATCACAAGGAGCTCTTACAGGACTGTCTTCAAGATATTTCAGGCCCCGCACAGGGAAATTCTCAGCTGAAATTAACTCTGTCTCTCGCTCTTTAAAGAAACCAGCAGTGTGAACTAATCATAAAAGTTGACTCAATTTGCATAGACATTTCCCCAGAGAAGATATAGAATAGGCGCATGAAAATGATACCAGCTTGACACAAGGTTGACATGAGGGAAGCCATATTATAGAAAAGAAACCCTATTGTAACTTTGAATGACCTCTGATTAACTAACCCCAGATATGCTCTGTGAATTTTATGGCCCCTCTCAGCTGCTATAAGTCAATAACTTTGTTCTTTTGAGTTCCTTAGGAATGTGATGACCCCCAAACAGAGAGTCTATGCCAATAGCCCTCATCAATGAAAACTGAAAGATCTGGTGTGGTGACTCCCAGTCTGTAACACCAGAGAGTCAACATTCCGCACCCCCTCCCCTATAACCCACTGGCCTATATAACTGCTGTAAGATTTTGTGTCCCCTAAAGATGGTTCTTTCAGACATTAGTCGGTCATCTTCCCTCTTGCTAGCAAGCTGTAATAAAAAGCCCTTTCTCTCCTACCACCGTGCCTCTTGACTATTGGCATGTCTTGTGGTGGGCAGAAAAACCCTCCTTGGGCGGTAACAAAAATATGCTCAACATCACTAGCCATTAGGGAAATGCAAATCAAAACCAAAGTGAGATGCCACTTCCCACCAATTGGGAGGGGTATTGTCAAAAGTGCCAGCAAGAATGTGGAGAAATTGGAGCTCTTGTGCATTGCTGGTGGGAATGTATGATGGTGCAGCCACTTTGGAAAAGTGTGTTGGTTCCTTAAAAAATTGATCATAGAATTACCTTACAATCCAGAAATTCCACTTCTGGGTTTATGCCCAAAAGATCTGAAAGCAGAGACTCAAACAGTATTCACGGCAGCATTATTCACAATAGCCAAAAGGTAGAAACAACCCAAATGTCCATCAACAACTAAACAGATAAACAAAATGTGATATATACATTCAAAGAAATATTATTCATCCTTAAAAAGGAAGGAACTTCTGACACATACTATAACCATGGATGAACCCTAAAGACATTATGCTAAATGAAATAAACCAGACACAAAAAGACAAATATTGTGTGATTTCACTCATATGAGGTACTTAGAGTAGTCAAAATCATAGAGACAGAAAGTAGAATAGTGCTTTCCAGGGGCAAGGGGGAGAGGGGAATGAAGAGTTATTTTTTAATGGGTACAGAGTTTCAGTACAGGAGATGAAAAGGTTCTGGAGATGGATGGTGGTGATGGTTGCACATCAATGTGAATGTACTTAATGCCACAGAACTGTACACTTAAAAATAGTTAAAATGGCAAATTTTATGTTATGTATATTTTACCACAATAAAAAAAAGTTGACTCAAAGAATATAATTATAAACACAGGATGGTTTTCAGTAGACTGTTGCTTTTATAAATCAATAAGCTGCCAATTTGCAGCTGCACACTAGGCTATAAATATGATGGTTCTAGGTTACAGAGGCTCTCCTTTTAGTGACCATCAGATCAGAGGCTAGGTTGTGGTGGACTGAACCACAGTTATTCATGCCTTTAAACTTTCTATTGCTTTAAGAATAAGGCACTAGCTTAAGACAAATGGATCAATTTTCCCCTATGCACAGGCCCTGACAGACATTGCTAATCAATCACAGCACTGCTTTGTGCAGAGGCCCATGGGACTTCATAATCCTTCCCAACATAGGGTTCAGGCAGCCACCAATTAATCAGAGCTATCTGTCAAAACGAAATCTATTTGCTATAGTGGTCTAGCTGGCAATCTAGTTACTTTTACCCAAAGTAAAATCTTACACATTAAAAACTAGTTACAATTAAGCTGAGAGCACCAGATTAAGATGCAGATGTAAGGAGACAGGTTTGCTCCAATCTCTGTCCATGCCTTTTCACTCTCCTGGATTCTGACACACATAGGGCCAGGGTATAAGAAAAGCACCTTGGGTAATACAACTAAAGTGACAAGAGAGACAGAGATTCTTGTAGCATAATAATAAAAAGGAGATATGCCAGTATAATTAAACCTCTTGTTATGAGAGGCCTCATTGTCTTCTACAGTAAGAGTCGACAAACGTTTTCTGTAACAGGCTAGATAGCAAATATTTTACACTTTGTTGGCCATGCAGTCTTTGTTGCAACTACTCAACCCTGCCCTATGAAAGCAACACAGACAATACATAAATGAATGAGCGTGGCTGTGTTCCAATAAAACTATTTACAAAAACAGGTGGCAGGAGGGTCTTGGCCTGCGGGCCATAATTTGCCAACCAGTGTTCTAGATATTCCATCTTTAATCCAGATCTCTCTGAGTGCCTCTCTCCCCTTTCCTTTTATCTACTTTCAGAATTTAAAGCTATTTCCATCCCCATCTAGGCGCTGCCCGCCTCCCCAGATATAGCTGAATGAAGGACAACTGGCACAGGAGGCAGAGCACCAGGCAGGAGGTGGAGAGGGGCAAAGAAAGAGGATCCAAGAGGGCTGATATCTTGAGGGGGTGGGGAGATGCATGTAGAGTGGAGAACTGAAAGTCAAGAACTAAGGTCCTTCTCCCAGTGAAAGGCCAAGGGGTGAATCAGTTGAGTAGAGAGCCACTCCCCAGTTTCCACCCATCCTCAAAAGCTGGATGCATTGGAATATAGTATTCAAATCTATCCAAAGTGAAGCCTGTCTGGAGGTGCTCTTGGATTCTGTGTGTGAGTTTGATGTGACTAGGAGCCAGTTTGGTTACGGGCTATACTATCTTGCTAAGGGCGATACAGAAAGTGATATCCTTAGACCACTCTGGAGACTGGTGCGAAGCAGGTTCAAAGCTAAGACAAGGTTATTTCATCCATTGCCACTTCCAACAAATTCTGCTCAACAACAATTAGATACAGCAGGGTAAGTATAGAGCAGGTCAGAGCCAGGTTAGCTCAGTCCTTGGCCAGCTGCCATAGCTCATTGACCTTGAGCAAGCCAGTTAAGGTCTATCTGTTTCTTCTATTTAGAGTGGGAATCCAAATGCTGGTTCCATACAAGGATAAGCAAGAATACACATTCTGGATGATCTGCCTTCAGACTGAATATGACATTTAATAAAGGGAAGAAAAGTCCCTCATCCGAACAAGTATTTGATGGTCTTCCTTCAATACAAGGTAGGACTGAAAGAGATAAAGCTACTTGGTGGGGAGAGACAGGAATGCAGAGGAAGAGATAGGGAGAAAAATTGTGACTTGAGACTGGAATTATGGAAGCACAAAGAACAACACCTAAGCCAGACTGCAGGAACAACATGTAGCTTCTTCGAGAAGTTGACATGTAAGCTGAGGGATGTGAGAATAAGCAGGAGTTAGTTGGGGAAGACAAACAGGAGTAGGGGCATTCTAAACATGAAGAACCACAGGGACCAACATCCAGGGGAGAGAAAGAGCAGAGTACGTATGTGTGGGGAGTGGGTCTATTCAGTGTTACCAGACTCTAAAGCTGGAGGCAGGTTCCGATGCAAAATGAGGCTGAGGGTTAGGTGGGAGCAAGATAATGCAGGGCCTTAAATGTCCCAATAAAGAGCACAGAGTTTATGCTGCACAATGGCAGAGATGTTGAAGGTATTAGATAGGGCAGTGATGAGGAAACGTAGAGAGTTAGTCAGAGCAGAATCAGGCTGGAGGCAGAGGAGCCAGTCAGGAAGCTGTTGCATAATCCAAGCAAGAGAAGATCTGAACAAAAGTGGGGGATAAAATGGATGGAGCGAAGAGTATAGATTCAAGAAATATTTACAGGCTAAAATCAGCAGGACCTGGTGAGCAATTAGATGTGAGGGTAAAGGGATGCAAGGGACAGGTTGGAACTAAGGGTGACTCTCAGATTTCTGCCTGGACAGTTGGGCAGAAGGCCAGGCCATATCCCTCTGAGGTCAGGCCACACCACACCTTAATATGATCTTCCCAACTACAGAGAAAATCACTCTCCAAGAAAACAGGCGATCTGGAAAAAGTTTCCAAGAAGGAAAGATGTAAAGACAAAACCAAGTTTGGAAATATCCTGTTAACAAGTACTGGAAATCATAATTACACACATATAAATAAAAGGCCAGCAGAGATGAAAGGCTATAAGACGCTACTATTAAAGCAAGTTTCACTGTACAGGGTAGTATTTCCACAATGTTTCAATGTTTTGCCTGCAAAATACACAAAGCTATAAAATGTATATCACATGTGTGTCTGGGTGTTTTACAACCACACCATGCCTCAGATGAACACTTTCTGTCCTGTAGTATTTCATTAGACAGAGCATTTTTAAACAATGGAAGAAATTTTAGTAAGTATATATTTCAAGTTACTCATCCAAAAAAAAGATTTGAGTGGCTGGGCATCCATTTACCATTTAGGTTTATAAATTATTGTTATTCCTATAACTTTTAAAACATTTTTAAGTTGTCTTAAGTAGTGTACACAGCATTAAATATTTTTCAAATTATTACGGAAAAATGACTTAGAATTGCTGGGCACTTAAAGCACCACAAGTCTTAGTTAACTAAATTCAAAAATGTATTTAGCTTAAGAAAAAACAAAAATGAGCAGAAAAAGGTCCAGGGGCTTAGCAAAATCTGTTCCTTGAGGGTAATTTAAGGACTACAAACTGTGTCTAAATTCAAACCAAGAACCAGGATT
The DNA here is from genome assembly GCF_057802395.1 of Ceratotherium simum simum. Classification (NCBI taxonomy): domain Eukaryota; kingdom Metazoa; phylum Chordata; class Mammalia; order Perissodactyla; family Rhinocerotidae; genus Ceratotherium; species Ceratotherium simum. Next base: position 56,444,264 of record NC_141904.1, read on the forward strand.
CTGGCTTCTACATTCCAACTGCTGCCCTAATGGAACATTTTGCAAAAACTAGAGGAGCAACAGCCCTACAATTGGAGGACACACAAGGATTTTATGTAATTTAGCAAGGATTGAAATAAATTACTCTCACAAGCAGACTCCTGATCTAACAGTTTCATACTGTGAAACATACCTGTGTTCCATTGACTGCGGAAGACTTGAACACAAGTAAAATTCAGGTTTGAACCCTGGCTCTATCACTAGCTAAACACATTCCCTTGAATAAGGCATCCTACTTCATTCCCTGGCCTTCCCTCTCTACATCTGAAAAATAAGGAGGTTAAACAAGATCACCATGGGCCTTTCCAGCCAGGTCCTCCAGCTCGGCGGCCCATGGTGAGTCCTCCCACATGCTTCTCCTCCATAGCACTCAACAAGCTTATCATTAATTTCCTGTTTAATGTTAGTCTTCGTGCCTGGAAGGCAGGTCTATGAGGATGGGGGTCTTGTAATCTTATTGATTTCTGTATACGCAATGCTTAGTGCAGTGGGTGGCACTGAGGGGAAGCTCAGTAAATGTTTTCAAGTAAGTAATAGCCTCCAGGGAAGTTTCCAATCCTTTTCATAAAAAAAAAAAAAAAATTAATTGAGGTATAATTGACATATAATATTATACGTTTCAGGTGCATAAAAAATTTTTATGTAGTTACTAACAACGCCAGAATTGAAATCCAGACCCTTGATATACCCGCAGGGAATGGAAGACAACCCAGTTCCAAGTTGGATCCCTGTCCATCCTTCCTTTGCTGTCAGATCATTTGGGGACTTGCCTCATCGGAAGCTTTCACAGTTACTGATTCCTCTCCCACCAGACCCTTAAAGGGCCATGTTCCTAAACTGTTCCCCAGAGCTTCCTGGTTCTTCTGAAAGGAAACAAAAACTCTACTTAGGTTTGTCTCAGATTTTATGTTAATAAAGAGGCTGAGCATGGTTTTTTAAAATGGCACATAATAGGAAAGTTAAAAAGGTAAGCACAATCTCAGAGTAACTTCTCAGAACCAGGCCTTGTCTCACTCAATTCCTTTCTCTTCTTTAAGATCATGGGAATGATCCACCCCAGGAGTTCCACCATCCCTTTGTTGCTGTGGTGGCGAGTCCACCTCTGGTTCCCTCCCCATCTTGTCCAGGGTCCTTCTTCCTCAACCAGCAGAGGGAGGCTCCCACTCTTAACTGTCTCTCATTATTTCTATCCACCGATTATTGATCTCCCTTCCCTGAGCCTCAGGCCCTGGGGAAAAGGCTGTGACTCCTTCAAAGGAGGAAGTCCAGACTTGTGTAAACAAACCACTCACCCTAAAACTCCCTCTCAGAGCCACAATCCTGCTGTGCAGTTTCCAAGTCTCCAAGGTAAGACTTACAGTGCAGAAGGTACTCTCTTGGGAAGGGGCTCTGAGCCAGCCATGTCCCTCCCAGGCACCTCCCCACCCTCCTCAATTTCTCCTAGAATCTTCCTCCTGCCGCTAACCCTGGTAGAGTTCAAGTTTTGCATATTTTTTTAAATTGACTTTTGGTCTTCCCTACATGGCCACTTTCATTTCATTCTAGTTCCTCCAAGGGGGAAGTTTTAAAGCTTGCTTTAAAATAAACAAAAAAGTTGACAAAGGTAATACATAATATATAGCGATACACAATTAGGTAAGAAAAATTATAAGGGAAAGTAAGGCAGAGATTACCATAGAAGTCAAGAGAGTGCTTATTTTGGGGGGAAAGAAATGAGTTAGTTTGAGCAGGATCTCTTGGAGGGCTTCTAGGGTAACTAGAAAGTTCTAGGTCCTTTCATGAATGATGGATTCAAAGGTGTTATAAATTTATTAGCATGTATTTTTGTTTTTTTTTAAGCTCTCATCATCTTTGACTCTACAACTTAACTAAGGAATAACAATCAACTGCATTTCTATAAATAGAGACATGTACAAGTCTCTTCCCATGTTTCTGTATGTTCTCATCACTGCAATAAATATTTCACATCCAACTTCCATTTGCCTGTCCCCGTTCATGAATCAAAGCAGATCTGTTGAAGACAGAGAGTATGTCTAAGGAAAGCTAGGCCCAAGAAAACTTTGGATGATCAACAACCTGGGGGAAAAAAGGCCTGAGTAGTCACTAAAAATATAATTAATACTCCTTTCCTTTTATGTCTGTTAAAGTATTTTTAAGAATTATTATGCGCAGAGAACTTTAAAGCAGATGAAGGCAATGATGATGTTATTATTTTGACATCTACTATTACCATGTGCCTGGGACTAAGTATTTAATGGACTCCACCAAATTTAATCTTTACAACAACCCTAGGAGATAGATATTATTTTTCTTAATAATTCCACATGGTGTGTATTGTTATTCCTCTGACAAGTCTAACCCATTCTCACCTCTGGACCTTTGCACACACTGTTCCCTCTATGTGCAGTGCTTTTCCCCCCAACTCTTTGCTGGCTCCTGCTCCTCCTTCAGGTCTAAGCTTAAATGTCACACACTTCTCATTTCATAATTAGCTTTCTTCCCACTTCTGGTATCCCTTAAAATATATTCCCAACACATTCACACTCAGAAAAGCAACTGTCCAATTCCTCATTTCCTGCTCTCAGCTATGGTAAAATCTTCTGAAAGTAACAGATCATCCTGAAGACTGAGCCATCCTGTAATTCTTTTCAATACCCGGCTGGAACGAGGCAATCTATCTTCAGATACACATACCTTTTGACAGGGAACCACGGAAAAGCAAGCAATTAATACATTTTCCTGGCCAGCAAAAATGCTCTTGTTAATTACTGCAAAGTATAAAGAAAATAACGCTGCCTGATCACAAACACCAACCTTCAGGCTAGGAAGGAAGAAAATCTGCCCTCTGTGCAAAGATAAAGCCAAGGAAAAACCTCATTTCTCAGCACAACAGCCATACATGGGTTGGGGCAGTTCAAGTTTTAATTGCAAACTTTAAGCAACAATATAGATGGCAAACAAAATCCTTTGAAGGTGAGAAGAAAGAATAATAATAGCTGCATGCGCTTAGTCCAACAGGGAAGTATACAGAGTGTTTCTAAAATGTGTTTCATAGCTAAAATTTATGTTTAGCTTGGTTTTGTGGCTGCCTCTGCAGCCTGTATGTTCGGGGCATTATAAATACTCTTCAGGGGTCCTGCCTCGCTCGCACACCCCATAGCATCAATCAAATTAACCAAGTAGTCGTCAAAGTCCTTTTGGAGGGTGCTCTGTGGCCCAAACCAACTGCAGGCAAACTGCTCGGCCACAGGAGCCGTGCCATTTCCTCCTCAGTCTCCTCGCTCCTGTGGCCCTGGAGACGGTGTCCAGCCTCTCAGTTTACGGGAACCCCTAGCCCACCTCCCGCGCCTGGGTACGCAAGGCCATATTTAGCTCAACCTACCCATAGTTCACTTTACCCGACCAGGTAAAGCCAGACACCAAGTGAGCACAAAGAAGAAAGGGCTTTCTGTCTCAAGTATCTGTCTGTGTGAAGTCAGTGGCTTTTTAAAGGCTACCACTTGGTGCCTACGCGTCAAATTCTTTGGGTGTTTAATTTAGAGGTGGAAAATACAGTCATCTAATGCCAGCAAGCAGAATGAAGGAGGCTATGATGTTTCAAGGCGAAAAAATAAAACTATCTGGGAATGGATATACATACGTGTGTATATATATCCGTATATATGCATACATACCATATGTGCCTGTGTGCTCAAACAATGAGGGTATGGCTTGCTGCCAAACATTAAGAAAAGTTTTAAAAATTTATGATGCTGGGAAAAAGTACATGAAAACATAAATCTTAGATTTTTCTCCTAATCAGTGCTAAACTACCAGAACAGGCATGCAAATCTTTAATACAGTATAACCCAAGGAACTGAGAGTTTAACAGAAAACCTAAAATTAACAATGGCCTCAATCATCTGTATCAGAAAATGACCGAGTATCTATCTGGTCACTGTAACTGCAATAATGATGATGATGGCAAAAGTAATTGTATCTGTCATTTACTGAGCATATTCCATGCACAAAGAACTGTGTACTTCAAGATGTCATTGATTTATATGAAACTATGAGGTAGCTAGTCTTCTTATCCCCATTTTAAAGATGAGAAAACTGAGGCATAGCATGATTAAGAAATCTCAACATCACACAGCTGAAAAGTAGTAGAAGAAAAAAATGGATTCCAGGCCTATGTAACTCTAGATTAAAGAATAAAAAGTGACAGCCAGGGGCCAGCCCCGTGGTGTAGTGGTTAAGTTCACACGCTCTGCTTCGGCAGCCCAGGAGTCACAGGTTCGGATCCCGGGTGCGGACTTATACACAGCTCATCAAGCCATGCTGTGGCAGCAACTCACATACAAAATAGAGGATGATGGGCACAGATGTTAGCTCAGGGCCAATCTTCCTCACACACACACACAAAAAAAACAGTGACAGCCATTGATATGCAGCCTACCCTATGAAATAGGAAATGGGGAAGGAATAAAAACCAGATCTGGATAAAGAAAGAAAATTGGGAAGAACTCAGGGAATTTTCTGGATAATTTAGGCCTCCAAAGAGTCAATGTGGGGCCAGCCCAGTGGCATAGCGGTTAAGTGCACGCGCTCCACTGCGGCGGCCAGGGGTTTGGATCCCGGGCGTGCACCAACGCACTGCTTGTCAAGCCATGCTGTAGCGGCGTCCCATATAAAGTGGAGGAAGATGGGCACAGATGTTAGCCCAGGGCCAGTCTTCCTAGACAAAAAGAGGAGAATTGGTGACAGATGTCAGCTCAGGGCTCATCTTCCTCACACACACAAAAAAGAGTCAATTTCATCCACAATGCCATGTTGACATAATTTTGGCAACATTAAGTTTTTGTGTGGTTGTAAATGACTTTGAATCTTTCATAATATAGGAGCAGTCATTTGAAAAGTTGGAAACTCAATCAGTGTGTTATTTGTGTGATGTCTAAAAACTAGCTTGTTGTATTTCAAAATGAAATAATGTGGTCTGAAAGAAGACAGATAACGTTATAAAATATGCCAGAACATTCCCATCTCCATGAACATCATCCTTATTCAAGTAGTCACCTTGGAGGCTGTTACTTATTCCAAAGAGGCAGCTTTTTCTCCAAGACATTTTGGGAAGCCCACCTTTGAAATCATCGTCAGAGTCTGGCACGTTTTTGTGACAAAGTATCATGCCAGCAGCATTACTTTACAGCCATATGTCTTTTAGAACTAAGTCTGGGGAACAAAGCTGCTGATCAAAATAGGAAACTCTGGTTTTGAGAGAGAATGTGTTGTGATTACAAAAGAGTCAGGTCTCTTCTGTGGCTCTTTAGGTAGCCAGAGGAGTTCCAGAAAGCTTTTGAGTAACAGCCACCATGCTGGGAAATGTACACAAGTTCCACTGGGCGATGGCTGAGAAGGGAAATATCCATTTGGAAATGTGAGTGTCAAAAACTAGACTCTTCAAGGGGCCAGCCCGGTGGCATAGTGGTTAAGTTCGCACACTCCACTTTGGTGGCCCAGGGTTCTCGAGCCCATATCTACGCACTGCTTATCAAGCCATGCTGTGGCAGGCGTCCCACATATAAAGTAGAGGAAGATGGGCACAGATGTTAGCTCAGGGCTAATCTTCCTCATCAGAAAAAAAAAAAAAAGACAACTAGACTGTTTAAGATGGTGGTAGTGATGTAGTCATCGTGCTCACACAGGCTCAGTGCTCCCACATGGTGCCCAGCACACAGCAGGTGCCCACTGCACAGTTGTGAATGACTCAATGACTCCACCTATCTGTCAATTAATGAACAAACTCTTTGCTAACAAGAAAATTCTTTGCTCATGCAACAGTTATCAAGTCAAAGACCTAAACACTCAAAAAAGTACAGCTTCACTGGAGAACTAAAATACAAAGGAAAACCTGCTTTAAGGGTCTGCTGCATTCTCCAGATGTTTCCAGTTGGCAGACTGTGTTTCCTAAATGTGTGCATACAGGGTGCCGGGCACACACAGCAGTTGCTCTGAGTGCAGGGTGAGAATTAAATTTCCTCTGGCCGCCTGGTTATGCTGCCCCTCCCTGCTCTCCTGACAGCCACTCCAGATGGCTTCCAATGAGGACAGTGCCCCCTGCAGCTTAAACAAGAAAGGAAAAACAACCAGGGCAGATCTTTAAAGATGCACATCTTCAAGTGTCAACAAGAATGCCTCCTGCAGGAATACCCTGTTCACACAAACCTCATGAGAAAATCTAGATGGTGAATGCTCTATTTATAGTTAGCCTATCTGATTGTTCAGCCTTTCATTTATCCCACATTTATTAATAATTAACTTATTATTATCTTATTACCTATGGGCACTGAAACAATGGAGTGAATACGACACAGGTCCTCACTTCCAAGGAGTCACCACTGAATCTCATTCAAAACACATACCCGCCTGCTCTCTCCCTAGCCCCCAGCACGCACTGTTGACCAATGTTGGCATTCTTCTCTTTGCTCCCGGACACAGCTCCCCAATCCTTCTCTACTCTGCACCAGGCAGCTGATCCCAATCCACAGAAATGCCATGGGAGCTTATTTTCCATTCTGCTTGCTTATAATAATTCTTTTATTCAGTTAGTCAAAAAATATTTATTGAATGCCTACCTTGGGCCAACCCAGTTCTAGATACAAAAGAGAATGCCACATTACAGTCAGGAAGATGGACAAAGTCCCATGTGCTCATGAGAAAGACAGCTAGGAAACAAGTACACAAATAACTGTGCATTATTATTTTTTGGCTGTGATATGCATGATGAAGAAAGATAGTAAGGTTGGGACATATGGAATGACAAGAACAATTAATTAGAAAGAGCATTCAGAGAAAGCGTCTCTGAGGAGATAACATTTGAGCAGAGACCTGCACAAAGTGAAGAGGTCAGATACACATATATGTGAAGAAAGAAGGTTCTAGTCAAGGGAAGAGCAAGTTCCAAGACTCAAGAGCGGGCAGGCTTGGAGAACTGTGTGCTGGAGCAGGCAGTGAGGGTGACAGTAGGAGGAAAGGGGGTCCCAAAGCAAACCAGGGCCAATCACACACTGTGCTGCCGGTTATGGTAAGGTCTCTCGGGAGCCCTCCCCAGTGTAAACGTCGAACAACAACATGACATCATCCTCATCAGCATCATCACAGCACTAGCCAACACTTGCTCTGTGCTGGGTGCTGCTATCCAAATGACCACAGCACTAGGAGGTGGGTACCATCATCACCTGAGATCCAGAAACTTAACTAGTCCTACATCACACAGCTAGCAAGTGGCAACACCAGGAGTGAACCTAGGAGCCCAACATCTTAACCAGTGTGACTTAGAAAAAGCAATTACAACTCTGCATGATAAAAAGATACAAAATATGTACCCCAAAATTGTACAAGTCCTTCCAACATTATGTGAAAGGATGTCTGTGGCTTTGTGTAAGACTCCAGTGAGTGGCTCACACGTGGGTCCCCAAAGTACTGGGGTCAGATCTCTCAGAGGTGAAGGCGATTGGGCTGGAAGACTGTACCAGAGGATGGAAAAGCCCCTCCAGGGAGGCCACTGATTCTCAGGTAGAGGATGCTTGCGGCGCGTTCAAGGCAAATTGTGCCATGAAATAGAAGAGTACTATTTCAGAGGCAAAAAGTACTCTCATGTGTTGTGTAATAAGTGATTTTAGACGTAACTAAATTAACAAAATAAACATCATAAGTAGACATCTTGACTCTTTTATCCATATCCATAAGTTTACATATTCAAACTTCAAAATAATTTTGGAAATTTCTCTTTTAGAAACAAAGGTGGTTTTACAATCAGAGTGGCTTATATTTGGGTATATATGATGATATTTTATGACTCATGAAGGATGGAAGGAAGCGCTCATCAGAATCAAGGAAGGGGCCCAGCCCTCAGCCTGAAACATTTGCAGGGAACCCAGCAAAGCTGTGGGTGCCGCCCTGGTGGAAACAGTCAGGCTGCCTTTGCTTAGAATGTTCGTCTTCTGAACTTAACTGCTGCAGTTTAGTTCAACCTACAAAAAAAAATCTCTTTGGGCTTTATTCCTCCATCTCCTACTATGTCATATTATGATGATGTCTTTACGGTTCTGTCTGTCCATGAGACAGGGTGAGGGAGAAGCAAGAACCTGGTCTCAGAAGCCCAAGAGGTTAGTACAGAGCCTGAGACAAATGGCTGTGAAATGAATGAATAAATGAACAAAACTTTCATTTCATAAGCATTTAAAATATAGACATATGACCTTATTTTTATATGGGGAAAAAATAAGCTTTGAGAATTAAAAACATTACAGAATCTGTTACAATTGAAAAGAGGTTCTTCCTACCACCTGTAAGATATCTTTCAGACTTCACAGCCCCTAAAATACAATTCTAACTACTACCCTGGTCTCAAACATTGGACTCTAATGTACGTGTGGTAATTCCTGTGAAGTGAAACTTGATCCAGGTGAACCAAGCCACAGTCTAGTATGGCCTTAATCTTCCATTTAGAGTCAGGTAGAAAATAATCTTGTGAGATGAAGAAAAGGGTAAAGCCATGAGTAAGCCAGGTTAAGAGAGGTGCAGTTCATTCAGAAATTATAGGCCCATTTATGATCAGACTCAGGTATCCAGGAGACGTACGTTCAAGGTTATATTGTTTAACTGTTAACATTTTCAAATTTGTGGTTTTCTAATTTCTCATAAGGATCCTTTCACAGCCAAAAAAGTACAACCAAAATAAAAGCAAGCCTGCTGGTAATGACACAGGGACACTCTGTGCTTCATTTTCAACCCGTATAATAGATTTTGACAGCATAACAGGAAACTAAAACACTATATTCTGCACTGCCAATGAACTGCTTTAGCAGGAAGAGGGCAAAACTGCATCCAAGTGAGAATTAACAATGGATACCTTAAAAATTCAATTTTATATTTTAAGGCTGAGATCATTTCCACATCTTCCTCCAAAACACTCCTTATCAAATTTGGATTTGTGGCATAGCGCAATGTGAGTTTATAATCCAAAGTCAATGCAGATCCCAGAGTCAAGGAGTGATAGAAGGAACTGTTACTATGCCTGTCATAAACATTTTTCAAGTTTGTTTCACGTCAAATTTTTCAATGAGGTCAATTTTTTAAAAGTATATCAGAAGTAGAACTTCCTTGACCAGTCATTCCAACAGAACTGTTTTTTAATCAAGTGGAGGTACAAAGCCATTGAAAGATGCCCAGGTGAATTCTTATTCAGCAAAGATAATATCATGTTTAATAAAGTGTCCCTACAGAATTTGTTCAACCTCAAACTGTAAGCAAAGAGCTGACTGCACATCTCAGTTATCAGCACTATGAATTGCCTAAATCAGCATTTACCCAAGTTCCATAAAATACTAGTTCTTTGCAATGTTAATAGATGTTCCAGGGAAAAAAGAAAAAGACTTCTTTTGTCAAATGATTTCAAGAAATTTTGGATTAAAGAACATTAAACAGTTCTCTTGACTGCAGGACTTCTCAGAGTATTTAACACGCTAACATGTACTGTGATTCTCCAAGTAAAGGAGAGAGTATGTATTGTTTTCCAAAGGCATTTGACAAATGGAATCCTTTTTTCTAATAGTATCTCATAGAACTTCACTTTGATAAACATGCTTTGGGAAATGCAAACCTAGATAATATCAACCCGGTTTTTGTCAAATTAGTCTTTTCTATTTTCCCACAGCTTACTATGACCCACACAGTTGAAGGGGAAAAATAGCCCCTATTGACATAGTGGCTTATTAAAACAATAGCCTACTTCATAAACAATTACATTTAAAAGCCACATAGCTTCTGTCCTTAAGAAATAAATCTGTAACACAAGTGGCTCAATTCTGAGGAGTTCCTGTACTGTGTATCTTGTGTCCAGACTGTCACAGTTCTAATGTTTATCTTACACCAAAAAAAGTAACAATTAGGGGATGTATTATTATAACCAACTATTCTAAAGAAAAAAAACATGTTTTAGTGCACACACTGCAAAAGTTTTCTTAAAATGGCAGACCTTGCACTTCAGATAGAGAACAGAAAGAATTCTTAGAATAAATTATATTTCAAGCCAGATAATATATTACTGGGCTGGTACTGAAGGAGACCAATTTCCCCCATTTTCCTGAATTCCCAACTGGAGGACATCCTTGCCACTGACATGATGCTCTATTTGGGCAGCAGCATCCCCAGTTGGTCCATGAGCTGCCATCTTGAATGGTGCTTTTAAATCATCACACGTATGTATCCTTCAGTTAGTCTCTGGACTTCAGGATTTCAGAGTTTAAAGGGGCCTTACCCCAACACAAGCCTTTCATTTTGCAGATGAGAAAACAGCCTCAGAGAGAAAAAAAATCAGTTGCTCAAAGTTACACAGCTAATTAGTGACTGAGCCTAGAATAGAACCTAGACTCTGAACTCCCTTGGTAACCTCATCCCTCACCCACTCAGACACATGTAGCCCCACTGCAGAGTCGTGCTTCAGAAGGCCTTCCCTCAAAAAACACCAGTGGGACTGCTTGATGAAGTGAAGGCAGAGCCTTATATGCTTTAAGAAGCATTTCATTCTTAAAGTTTAGAAATTTTGGCATGTAAAAAAAAAAAAAGGCATTTCAGTCTATCTCACTAGTTGAAAGGAGCTTATCCACTTCCCCATAAAATCCACGCGAACCTCCTTACCCAAGTTTATGCCACCTAACTTTTCCATCTGTTTTTGGAGTAGGCTGACCATTATCTTCACTGTTACTATAGTTACTGTGGCCAAACTAAAGCATGTAAAGAGACAGTTCCACATAGGACAGAGAGGGGTGCCCTACTCATAACTGAGACCTGAGAAAGAACTCCAGCTCTTTGTCTTGTTTCACATCACCGTCTTAATTTTCTCATCTGTAAAATGGTTTCAAAGATAGCAGCAACCTCATTAGTTTGTTGGGAAGATTAAACAAGTCAGTGTGTATACAGAGCAACTTAGCCAACTAGGGTTGGTTTTTAACAGCTGCTTGTATTGAAAAGAATTATGAAACTGGGTGGGTAAGAATCCTGAGATCAGCTGTGTGCGTCTGCCGTGGGTGTCAAAGGGGAGAGTACAACATATATCCTGGTTATCTGCTGTAGATGCAATGGTGCGCTGCCCAGATCCCTCTTTAGGACCAAGGCACTCATTCCCCAGATGCCAGGGATGTGCCTTCCCTGAGAGCTGTATTACCCAAGGTTATGCCCTCCCCAGCGGTTGCTCACCTCCACTGACTTGTTGATGAGGGGTTACAAAGACCCAGCCCTCTCATCTCAATTGGGGTCAACTCCCTCCAAATGGCCACCCCAACTCCAGAGCAACTGATGAGAACTGCTGAGACCTTTGTTACAACTAACTACATTACAGTTCAACTTCTCCCTGTGCCCTATCCTGCTTCCCCCACCCCGTTCCTGAGAGCACCGCCAATAAACCTCCTGCATGTTAATCTCAGACTTTCAATTTCCCAGGGAATTCAACCAAAGACATTATCCTTGGCCTAGTTCATTGCTCAATAAAAAGCAGCAGTTGTCATTCTTACTGTGGAACTATCTAAGCAATCCACACTTGTTTTCCATGATAAGCGACTTCCTGAGTCTCTTTAGGGGTGACATCCCTTTACGGATGAGGAAACATGGTAAAGATATAAATAATTTAAACCAAGTTTTATTTATCATCCAGAGTCCTAAGTCCCCTGGTCTGTTCTCACAACAATTTTATCCACCACCCATTTGCTATTTCTTCTTTAGTTACTCTAATTTTAAAGACATAAGAGAGACAAGAGATGATAGAATATCCTGTTTATACAATATGCATAAAGCCTAGTTTACTGGGAAGGGTAATTTTACATCATCTTAGATGGTCAATCTAATATCCAGCCCCAAGGGAGCACAGGCCTGACCTTTGGGCTAGAAGGTGAATGGTTCAAATCCTACTGAAGGCAGACACATCTTATGGAAGCAGTGGCTGCAAAATGGCACTGGACAAGGATGCAAAAGGCCTGGGATCTGGTAGCTCCTCTGCCACTAACTCCCTCTGGGATCTTGGGCTGGTCATTTGCCTTTGCCGGGCCCTACTTCCCTCATCAGCAAAACAAGGGGCTTGTCTAGTAAGAAAAACTTATGATTCCCTAACTTTGCAGGGGTTTTCCAGGCAACATAAATAAGTAAGATGTAGAGGGAAAGTGTAACAGCAGAGAAGAAATTAAAAGTGTCATAAATTCAAATTACCAACTTCCCAAACACATATTACAGGAGAGACTATTAAGTGAATAGGAACAGATTTTATAGCTGTATTTTCTTTTTGCAATATTTCCATCTAAATCATCGCCCATGTCATTGATTGTCATTTCCTTAATCTAGAGTGTTTGAATATACAGCTTAGCAATGCTTTGGACAAGCCATAAGTCAAAGTTAACATTTTTAAAAATTAACCATGCCCAGGTCTCTGCCTTGGGCTGCGATGTGCTGAAATACCAGCATCTATTCGAAAGAGGTTATTGATGTCGAGGTGACATGCACTATGATTTGCAGGTGCCCTTCTGACTAACCTCTGTTAGTCATATCTCAGGGTAAACCTGCCTTAATTACCCTGGCTAGGGAGAGCTGGTTTAACTGGACTGGCTCTTTTGATACATGTTGAACACGATTGCCCCCTAGGGATTACTGAATGCCACGCGTGTGAGTTATTATGTAAATTCTACCTTTAAAAAAATAATAAGGTGCGCTGTCAGAATTTTTTTCTTCTCTCAGTCCTCTTGCCTTCAAATTGTGGGTTATTCAGTAAGGCCTTCATTGTAGCTACTTTGAAAATTATACTGCACATCCTCTGGATTCAAGCAGAATAGGAAAACATAGCTGTTCCCCAGTACACACATTTCTCTGTGGCACAACTTCTTGAAAGCACAACTTCTGGTGGAGAAACTTCTGCCTAGGAAAGCATCTTCTTCAGTATCCAAAAGCTGAGCCTTACTCTGATCTTCACAGGAAGGACTCTTAAGCATCGGTGCCTCCTCAAAGCTTTGCCTTTAAGAAGACCCATGACTGTGGATGAATCACTGAACAACTGTCTGAGGCTCAGTTTCCTCATCTACAAGATGAAGACATACAAACTTGCCCCACCCAATCTCCAAGGTCAAAGTGAGGATGCGGCATGAAGATCACTCCCTGAACGCACTCTGAGAAGCACACAAGCTCTGGCTGAGATGCACTGTTGTTGCTACTGTTGACTTAACTGATCATCAGCAGTGATTTTAATAAACGTATAAAAATGATGCCTCCAGTTTATAGCCCAAACCGCACCTCAAAATAAGCCAGAGCTAAAGGTAAACAGAGGAAAGGCAGACTCTACAAAGCAAGCCTTCCTCTCCCTAGATCTGAAGCACACCCCTCCCTTCTGCACAACTATTTCTGCTTCTAATTCTCACTGGAGATCACAGTAGGACGCAGGCTGCCTTTCTCTTTTCGATTTATATTTCAGGACCAAAAGGCACAAAATGGGATAACATTTAAAAAATAGTCTGGTCCGCCTTAGTAACCTCCCTCAAAATGAATACGAGATTGCCATCTCATTCTAGCAAGACTCCTTTTTCCAGCCCCCATCTCCTCAAGCTTTGTCATTCCAGAGCATTTAAGACTCTACTCTCGTAATAACAATGATTTCACTTGACAAATATGTTGCATTTCATTCTGCAGGATCTTCAGTCTATGACAAACATTCACTTTGCTGAGGACTGCCGAAGAGCCACAAATGGAGTGAAACCTGAAAACCCTTCAGAAAAGAATAATGAACCCCACTCTGTCTCCAGGGGGTAATTTAGTAGGTAGATTAGGCGACACTTGATTAAGGGTAAACCTCTCTTTTCCATAGATATATATTGTGTTTGTACAGAGGGGCTGTATGAAGTGGAGGATTAGGTCACAAATCCTCAGGAAAAAGCAGAAGACGTTTCTCAGAAGAAATATGCAAGTTACTGCACATTTGGAAAAACAAGTAATACTTTACTGGGAGGAAAGAAGAAAAACTCCACACACAACAGCTTTATTTACACAATTTCACTTAGCTTTTTGGAACATTTCTAACAAATGGTTAGTTCCCAAATACATTGCACAGGATGCCTTGTCACTCCTGACAGTCTATGAGTTACTACAAAGAGTAACGACTTCAACTCAAGGCTACTAGAAACTGATTGTCAAATAAGATTTTCTGAGACTGCCCATAGGGACCTGCTACAACAAAAGTCGTTTTTGGCTCGTGGGGGATTAGAGTGTGAAAGAAAAACAAATGTCAAAATAAATCCCCAAGGAAAGAAAGCATTTCTGTACTAACCCTCAGTCCTATCCGCCAATGTTCTGTGTGCTCCGCAGACTCGCAAATACTTGAGTATTTCTCGTTGTCTGAAACCACGAACAAGAGTCTGAAAATGCTGGATGAGGCTCAGTCCACGTTTCAACAATGCAATGGAATTTACCCACAACTTAATGGAACTTCCCAATCTCTACCCATCAAGGTAGAAAATCGCAAGACAAACAAAACACAACACTTTGCAGTGTTAAAAAAAGTCATGTTAAGTTCTAATGAAAATTTGAACAAATGTGGATTTTTCTTTTGAAACTATGTTAGGATGACTTTTCTCATCTTTCCACGTGTTGAAGAATATGGCTGAAATGGAGCCTTCCTAAATCACTCTACACTATGCCTATCAAACAGCCATGAAAAACTAGGAACTAAATAAACGTGTTTTGACAATGATGAATCTCTTAACTCTGCTGGTCAAGTTTCTTCTAATGGCAGTACTTAGAAGTGTACCATAACACATGAACATAGATCACAGTTAGAGTAACAATTTTAAGCTTAGGGAATTGAAAGAGAAATGAACTTAACTCAGTGACTTGGAGAGATGGACATATAGATATGAGGCTTAAAAATTGCTGCTTAAAACATACGTGTCCCTCTGCAAAGAAACAACTTAGCAAAGCTTGGGAACTTCATGATGAACTATATGTTTTGCTGAAAGCTACACATTTTTGAGGTTTATGCTATTTGTTACACTTCCTCTGTTAGCTGATTCCAACTCTAATTGGAGGAGCAAAGTAAAGGAAGTCCCCTTGGAAAAAGATATGGGTGTACAGAGTTGCAGAAATTGAAAAATAAAATTGTCTTTCTAGCTTTTTTTATTTTTTAGAACTCTACTAAAAGGACAAGAATAAATGGGAACATTCATTTGCTTTTTAAACTGATCACACTTGGGTTTAACCACTGGCAGAGAAGAAACTTTACAATTCCCTGGGAACCTATAATTTGGAAACGGAAGCACACAAGAACAGACTTTAGTTTTCAGGCAATAAATTGAAGAGAATTCTGCAGACATACAACAGAAAAGGAACATAAAATATTGGCCTGTGCATTTCTTAGAATGTTAGTTCATTAACTCGATAAGCTGCACAGGGAAAAATGCAGCCAAAATCTACAAAGATGTCCACTGGGATTTCAAATCAGCATATTTACTCAGCAAGAAATAGCTAGAGGTTGGTGGGGGGAAATGCATCCCATTCTGGTAATGACGACTTAGCGCGAATCTCCGGAAAGACACCTTGTTGAAAAATCTCCATGCAGGCTCTAACGGGACTCACAGAAGCCCAAAGCCCCAAGGCCAGATAAGGCCAGACATAAATATCATACTCCATAATCTGTGTCCTGGGGAACAGTTCTACAGAATTATACAAGAAAATCACGATCTTTCACATCTTCCTTTCACATGCAATTCAACATAAACTTGAAAAATGTTTTAATTTTTCCTCCTTATTGCCCAAAATGCTTTTTTAATGCTTTATTGGAAACTTTCATTTAGTCGTGCAAGCTCTATATCTGTATTACTCATCAGTATAAAATAGTTGCAAAGGCCTTGCTGGGCGATACTCCCAACAGTCACTGTCTTCTATGGTTAAAAGCTCATTATCAGTCTCTCTGGGAGAAAGCTCTAGTGACTGAACCCCATATAGATCAGGTACTGTGCTAGGCTCTTTCATAAACCTCATCTTATTTAACCCATCCAGGGAGGTAGAGATTGTAACCCCTACTTACAGATGAAAAAAGTGAGGGTCAGAGAGGTTCTCTGTCTTATTCAAGGTCCTGAGCGAATAATAATAAGGGCCAGTATTTGAACACTGGACAGTTCATGGCTCTTTATCTTTCCCTTCCTGCTCTCCTTGCCAGTTCTCCAAAAAATGATTTAAGAAGTTAAATCAAGAACACTCTCTATTCTTATAGAGTGTGGATATTTCCTTTGAGGAACAATAATTCAAGATAGTTAAGGTATTTTCCAACAAAAAAAAAAAGGATTCAGGACAAATACACTCAACTGCCATCTCTCTTCACTGGGTCCAGCTGGCTAGCTAGGGTGCATTCTTAGTCTCTTTATTTACACCATGTGAACCCAGTGGGATCAGAGTGCAAGGCTGTGCCACAGAGGCTACAAACAAATGGTCAATTCACTTGCACATGTGCTTCACTGGATCCACAGAGTAGTTAAAAAAATTGAACCAACTTTCTAAAATCCATAGATTTCACATAAAAATTCACATTTTACAGCAATCAGAAGGTCCCTCAAACCTAGGCCCACCTTTATGGCAACAGTCAGCCAAAGATTAGTGGTCCCAATCCTTTCAATGAGGAATGACCTCATGAGTTTCCCACAGCCCCCACCATTCTTGATTCTATCCATATACCAAGGCCCCTGCAGCTGTAATTTTTCATTATGTTTCTGTTATTGTTTATCTTATAATAGAGAAATATTTCTCCAAACTTTGTCTCTTTTAGTAGCTTGAATGATTGGTCTCAATTCTTCACACCTCCGTGTATCTGCCCTGTTACAATGATCTCTTTGTGGGTGAAGTGTACTTCCCCAACCCTTGACTATTAGCTCAACCATGTGCCTTGCTTTGGCTAATGAAGTGGAGTGAAAATCACAGTGTCAGTTTAAGATTAGGCCTTATGAGGCCTTACATGTTTTTACTGACTCTCTTATGCCTCTGCTATAGTCATCAGAAGAGTTTTCCCTGGGTTGCTGGTGCCTATTCAGCCAGAGTCTCAGAATAAACACGTGTGGAACAGAGATGCCCCAGCCACCCACAGCCAGGCAGTGAGAAGCAAACATACCCACCCAAGCCCACCCCAGAGCAGCTGAGCCACTCAGTCAACCTGAAAATCTGTGAGAATAACTACTGATGCTTTAAAGTCACTGAGTTTGGGGGTGATTTGCTACACAGCATTATTATGGCAATTGCTAACTGATACATATCTACAAAAATAAAAAATAAAAGACAGGCTGAAAGAACCAGACACCACAATTTTTCTTACACGCAAATCTGTTTCTTATTTATGTTACCAACCTAGACTCTGAGGGCATTTGAGTTTGCAATTCCTGCCATAAAACTATAAACTTAAGAACTAAAATTCAGGTTTGTGAAACGTTTCTTAGCATGACTATATATCTAGGTTTGATTGAAATGGCCCAGTTTTTGCCTATTGCTATGTCCTGATTTGGACAATAAATAACATGGTCACTCTAACTACATGCAAATTTGTCTCTGATTTTCATACCAAGTGGTTGAATCTCTTCAATCTCTCTGTGGAGCCTGATCCAACAGCTATTATTGTTGCAGGCAATACTCTACCTGAGACTTTTCTGCAGGTAATACCTATTTGTAAAACCTATCTGGATGTAATACCTGGCTGAAATCATGAAGTCAGGGTGTCCAACCATTACAAAATACTGGTGTAGAACAAGTCAAATTCAGTAGGTGCCAATCTCACAACTACCAACCAATCAACCAACCAGCCAACCAAACCAGATCCCAGTTGACTGACACTTAAAAGGCTTAACAGGCTAACTTATAAACAGGAAGTACTTAAAACAACAGCAATATTAAAAAATCAAATGTCCCCAGAAAGGAAAGTCCTGTCTTCAGAAGGCAGTAATTATTGCATCTGAGTATATCTGCTTAGCAATCCAGGAAAGTTGGAGATTCACTCTCTAATAACTTAACTAGAGACATTTCATCAAAATTAATCGTAATTACTTTTTACTGCATTTCAAATTCTGTCTTTTATTTGGGGTGGTCAGGAATGCAACTAAGCAATTCCAGACCATGCTATCTTTTACGTATAGGTCTATGAGGTAGTTATCAAGGCCCCTTATAAAAATATTGCCATACAAAAGTTCATGAGCCAAAACAAGACATTAATTTCTATAACTAGATGTGTCCTTAGGAAAGAAAAAATTACTATATATAGAAAATATAGAAACTTTGATGGTCAATGCACATCAAAGTAGAACTCTATAAATACCTATGCGTATATCAGACAACTTTTTAAAAATGTTTCTTTTACCTTTTCCTTGTTATTATAATAACAGTTAATCATTAACACTTATTTTGAGCATAACTTGTGCCAAGTACAATTCTAAATTTTTTATATGCATTGACTCTTTAATCCTCACAACAACTCTGGAACAGATACAATTATTATTACCAATTCATAGATGAGGAAATTGAGGCTTAGGGAAGTTAAGTAATCTGCCCAAGGACGTTCAGCTAGTAAATTCTGAAGCTTGGAATGAATCCTAGGCATTCTACCTCCAGAGTCAGTTAAAGAAAGGTAACAACAACACGTACCTCACTGCCACCATGATCAAGTGGTCTGTTACATTTTGTGCCCTGATCATATCTTGCTCAAAGCAACCTCTGTACCTTTGCTGATAGTTCTCCTGTCTAGAGAGCCTTCCCTTCTACTCTATCCCTCCCATTTCAAACTCATTTAGCTCCAATCCCAGCAGTTCCATGAAAACTCGCTGCCACTCCACATTTTTCTTGCCTTTCTCTCTTAATTCTCCAGAACTCTCACCATCTAAAGATAGTCAGATCAGAGTTTGAGTCCTGGCCCTGCCACTTATTACCTAAGTAATTGTGGGCAAGTTATTTGACCTCTCATAGCCTCCTTCTTCTCATATACTGAATGGAATAATAGTTAAACTATAGTGGATCTCTGTGGTTTTACCTGCCCAGCACCCCTTCTGGTAACAGAACTCTTGTCTTTCTTGTGAGAGGTCACTTGGCCTTACTCTTAGCCCATCTCCCCTAGGTACCAGGTGATCACATGACCTAATCCTGGCCTGGCCAATTTATGCAATCTATCAGCCTTTGATCTTTTTCTAGAACTACTAAGAAAGACCTTTTCTCCTCCCCTCAGGGTGACTGCACTCATAGAATGTAAGCTGGCTGCTGGTGGCCATTGTTGGCATCACCAGGGTGCTGGTGGACACTCTTCCAGAGAATCAAGACAACAAAATGCAAAGCACACCTGTGAGGAGGATGGAGACAGATTCCTGATGCCATAGTTTGAATATCTGAATGTAGTCAGGTCCCAAGTCCACCCCTGGCCTTTTCAGTTAATTGAGCCAACAGATTCCCTTTTTGACTTAGTTCAGATTGTGTTCCTGTCACTTGCAACTAAGAGTCCCAACCAACCCAGATGACATAAAAATTAAATAGCTGCTATAAAGTACATAGCATAGTACCCAGTATGTTGAAAAGTTCAATAAATGGTACCTACTACTGTTAATTTTCCTCTACATTAGTTTCTTGAAGGCAGGAAAACCTGGAGTCAGGTCTGTCTCCACTGCTTACTAGGATGTCACTTTATAATTTTTCTGACACTCTAGTTCTACCATATGTAAAATCAACAAAATTATTGTGAGGAATAAAGGAGAATACACGCCTGGCAAGGCAATAAAATGTTCTGTAAATTTTATTTATTATTATCTCAGTCTGTAGGTTCCAATCAAATATTTCAAATGACTGATGGGGATACTAAGACCCAAAACCCTGGGGCATGATTTGCCAAGAACATCGAGGAAGCTGTGGATTCAAATAAGCTACCAATCCATTTTAAGGTGGTCCCAGGACCAAACAAAGGACCTGATGCTACTATTGTGCCATCCAAATCAGGCATTGATGCAAAGGGGCTTTACTGACACCATAAAGGCACCTCGAGGACACAGAGAAAAAAGAAACTAATATTGACTAAGTAGCCCCCATGTGCCATGCTCTGTGCAAAGCATTTCCTTATATTTCCTACTCTGGAATAATTGCTTATTTCTCTTATCGTCAATTAAAAAGATGATCTATGAGTACATATTAAAATTATCTAACTTCTTCTATCTCTAAGGAGGAAACTTAATATATAACTGGAGAAAGACACTAATTAATAAGCAAAATTTAACATGAACTCCAGCCAAGTCGAACTTGAACTGTTCCGTTTAAAGGCAGACTGGAATAAATAATGGAACTTCAAAGCAAATGCCCTGTTTTAGCTTGAATGTTTTATTGAGCACATGGGGAGTACTCCACTGCCAAAAATAGGGATGGTTAATGAGGAAAAATTGGTGTTTTCAGTCAGTTGGTTGGTTTGTGAGATAGGGCCATCTACTCAGAGATAACTATATTCCACAGAAAAGACAGAATAATGATCTGTCTCAAAGCCTCAGAGTTTTGAAGAAAACAAAACCAGTTTTGTAAACTGTCTGAGATCAGCTTAATGCATCCTTTTCCAAATACCTTCTGTGATAATGTGCACACAGATCCCTTCTACTAACACCAAAACAGCTTAAATTTAATTCTAAAAGGAAGACATTTCCATGTTTCAAGCTCTATGCCAACTATATAAATGCAGCCCTTACCTCTTAACGTGTGATACAGGAACCAAAAGACTCTGTGCGGCATTAGTAGGCTCCACCATAATCAGCTTTTCTTGGGCACCATTTTGAAAATGATGCTCTGTAATCAGAATGACATATGGGGTTCCCTGAGAGTACATTGTTAGTGCTGGACTCAGAGCAAAGGCAAGTCCACCATTTCTGTGCATATTTTCCTACAGCAATGAGTACATTTCTGAGAGAGTCAATCTCCAATTATTTAGGAATTAAGAGGAGAAGGTTGGGCTCACCTGCAAATGCTGCGAATTGTCAGCCATGCTATCTTCTCGCCTGCGAACCTCTTCCAGTAACTGGGCATTCTTCTTCTTTTCCAACTGTTGATTGTGCTTGAGGTTGGCCACCTTCTTATTCTGATCCTTCATATGCCTGAGAAAAGTTGGCACAGCTTGGTTAAATTCAACCACTGGAAGATCATATGTTATCACAATAGAAGTACTAAGTATAGAATATCTAAGTACTAAGTATGAAATATCTTGAAATGGATTCAGGAACAGTTGGGGCCTCAGAATATTCCATTCATTCAACCACAAATATGTTTTGAGCACTCAGGTGCCAAGATGGCACTGGGGCTGCAGTGGTGAATGAGACAGGTATAGTCTTTACCCTCCTTATGGAGCTTGGAGTCCAGTGGGGAAGACAGACAAGTACCAAGGAGACACAACTCAGGTTTCCTAATGTTGAAGGAAATAAATACCACGTTATGAGAGATGATGATGTGCACTGCATGTGTGAACAGGCATTGGGGTGGGGGAGATGACTTTAGTCACTGTGGCCAGTGAAGGCCTCCCTAAGGGGGCAAGACTATGGGTGAGACTTGAAGGAGCCAGCCAAGAAAACACCAGTGGAGGAGCTCCCCGGGTAGAAAGAACAGCAAGTGTAATTGCCAAGGCAGGAAAGAACTCAGCTACTTCTAGGAACTGTAGGGCTGCAGTGAGGTTAGCCCAAGGTGAGAGGGGGGGAGTGAGGAAGGAGATGGGACTGCAAAGGAAGGCAGGACTTAGGGCACACAGGGCCCTGTGGTCTGTGATGCAGCAGTTATTTTCTTCTAAGTGGTTGCTGTTCTAATTATTATTATTATTCTGGATCATGTTCCTATTCTGAGATCATAATCCATTACTTTGATTTAAAAATAACAATTACACATCTCCAATCAAATACATTGTCATCACTTAGCTCAAACAGAATAACACTTTGGCTAATCATCATGGTTAAATAAAGCCCCAGTGCTTGGAATAAAAGTTCTTAATGAATCTATAGGATGTCAAAGTGCAAAATCATAAAGTGATCAAGTGAGTAAAAACTAGGATAAAGGATGAGTTAAAAAAAAAGGGGGCGGGGGGTAGTTACAGGCCTAATGCACACTATTTCACCAACAGCGTTTAGCAAAACATTCCAC
The DNA here is from genome assembly GCF_057802395.1 of Ceratotherium simum simum. Taxonomy (NCBI): domain Eukaryota; kingdom Metazoa; phylum Chordata; class Mammalia; order Perissodactyla; family Rhinocerotidae; genus Ceratotherium; species Ceratotherium simum. The sequence goes on from NC_141904.1 coordinate 56,466,482, forward strand.
AGATTTAGGCAACCATGTCCACAGCAGCTGTTACAAATCTAATCCCACACGTGAGGAGACAGAAGGGCAGTACAGGGGGCTCGGGAGCAATGATTCCAAAAGAAGAGAGTGGCGGAGCAGAATTATTTGGGGTTCTTTCTAATCCCTTCATCCCCTCTCCCCAACATTGCTAAGTCAGCCAATGTTACTGAGCCCTGACTCCCAAAACAAGCGTACTGAGCGTCACTGCTCTTGTGGAAATGTAAACGAGATGAGAACTAGATAATAAAGAGCACATATGTCAAACTGAAATAATCAATAAGCAAATGGAAGCCACTCTCAACAAGAAACTCTTATTTCTAGTCCTCATAAAATTATATACTCCCTCCCACTCCAAGAAAACAAAGTTCAAGAGAATTGTTTTATTAAGCTGAATAATCTTCTATTTAGGAATCCTGCTAATAAAAATATTCTGAACACTTTGGTTCCCCATAAATATTTACAGAACCAACTGAAGCTGTGACTTAAATATTACTGATGACACTTATTAAGAGGATATAAAGTGAGATAGAATAGCCACCTCAGTCATTATTTGGATTGGATAATTTTTGTCTGATATTTCCCTGTTTTTACTGGACACAGTAAAGTACACATACAAAACTACCAAAAGTCTACATGCTAATCTGCTTTTAGAACATTATCTTTTGGTTACTACAAAGATGTTGCAACCTCTTGCTTCCTAACTGAACAAGGATATAGAAGTACCAAAGCCCACCCCAACCCGGGGCAAGTGCATATTCCAGTTCCTTAGGAAATCAGGTCAGTGCTCAGCAATAGGATCTGATGGAGAGGTCAGTATTATTAATGAGATTGTTTAATTAGAGCACATTGTTATAAAAAAATACTTTTTTATAACTTTAAAGCACACAGTTAAATAAAACCAACTACTAAACGTTTTTTCCCCCAAGTACCAGTGATAAAATAGATTATTACTGCAAACATTATTTGCATAGTTAAAGAACTCCCACAAGGTTCTCGGAGCAGTCTGAACATATTAGACCTTACTTTCTGGGATACTCAGCATTCTCCAATCCAAAAAGGGAAAACAAACTCCAAATCCATGCATCCCTTAAAGCTTTGCTCAATTAAGAATAGCTAAGGGGGCCAGCCCAGTGGCGCAGTGGTTAAGTGAGCGTGCTCTGCTTTGGCAGCCCGGGGTTCGTGGGTTCAGATCCCAGGTGTGCACCGACATGCGGCTTGTCAAGCTATGCTGTGGCGGTGTCCCATATAAAGTAGACAAAGATGGGCATGGATGTTAGGCCAGGGCCAATCTTTCTCAGCAAAAAGAGGAGGATTGGCATCGGATGTTAGCTCAGGGCTAATATTCCTCACCAAAAAAAAAAAAAAAGAGAGAGAGAGTAGCTAAGAAAAATGAGAAATTGAAGTTCAGACACTGTGATGGAGGCATATCTTTAGCATTCTCCAACCATTCCTTCAAATATTGCCTTACTTAGGACACCAGTGATTAGAAAAGAAAAGTTGGGTTTTGAATGGCACTGCTTAGGATTTAGGCCTATTAGATGGATACAAAGCAAGGTGATGAAAAGGATCATCTTGTCTTTGTACATGTGAATATCAAGAGATGCATATAAACTGTATATACTCCTTTGCAGCAGTGCTATGGTTTTCAAATACATTTCTAACAGTAGAATTCTTTCTTCTAATAAAAGCTACTTGGAAGTTAAAAAGGGAAAGTAGAATTGCTCTGCCAGAGGTAGGAAAGATGTAAGGCGTGGGATGGGGTGGGAACAGGTGATCAGAGCCTCATCTACCAGATAATCCTTCTCTCAGGTGCCCCTCAGGGAAGCCCTAAGGCTACCTGAATCATAGGTTGTCACAGTAATTTATGGGGTAGGAGAAGAGAGAGGAAGGCAGGTAGAGAAGTCATGAAATTTAAAAACATGAGATCCCTTGGAGAAGAGAAAATACCCCCACAGATGCTCATTGGACGTTTATTGAAGAAATGACCATAGTACTATTTGCTAGTAATAATTTCATCATTTCCAAGAATAAAATCTGTAAGTGACCTATCAGTCCTTGTATCTCACCCCCCCCACCCCCGCAGAAGTCAACCCACACTGCATAAATCATGCCAAACTCAGTACAGCTTTCAAATGTCTCTAAACTTAGGAAGGCAGAGCCCCTAGGGGTGCAGACTGCAAAGCCCTCTGGCTATATTGCCTCAGAAGGTGTCATTGATACCCACTTCCCAAACTCCTACCCACTAGCTAACTCGGGCATTCCCAGGCTCCGCCAGAAACTGACCTACTCCATGTCCTGAAAAAACAGTTTCTGGAGTGAAATTTTTCTCCAGGGAAACACTATTAAAAATATATCCAAGATGCAAATATTCTAAAAAGCAATTATGGGGGCCGGCCCTGTGGCTTAGCAGTTAAGTGCGTGTGCCCCGCTACTGGCGGCCGGGGTTCGGATCCCAGGCGCGCACCGACGCACTACTTCTCCGGCCATGCTGAGGCCGTGTCCCACATACAGCAACTAGAAGGATGTGCAACTATGACTACAACTATCTACTGGGGCTTTGGGGGAAAAAACAAAAGGAGGAGGATTGGCAATAGATGTTGGATCAGAGCCAGTCTTCCTCAGCAAAAAGAGGAGGATTAGCACGGATGTTAGCTCAGGTCTGATCTTCCTCACACACACACACACAAAAAAAGCAATTATGGGATGGGGAGTGGATGGAGGTTAGTTGGAGGGTACAGCAGTAGGATCAGTTTTCAACATTCGACTTAAATTGACCAGTTTCACAAAGCAAGTCATGTCACTTTTCAAAATTCAGCCATCTTTAAGGAATTTGGATTAAATAAAAAAAAATCCCAACAGGTATCAAGACTATCATATTAAGAATGAATGTCAGAGAGGACAGAATCCTGCTATTTTCACTAGAATAGTCCATTAAATTAAAACTAAAAAGTGTTCTCTAACTTGCTGGTGAGAGAACATCAGGCATAGAGGCCTCTAGAATTACACAGCCCAGGAGTACAGGACAGAAGATGCATATGTTACTCCAAGGGCGTGTGTACATTTGTATATAAAGGAGAAAAATTAAAACTTCCTTTAAAATCTAGGCAGAAACAAGATGCCATTTTTCTACCTATCTGCTGTCAAAAACTTTCAAGATTGATAACATCCACTGTTGGAGAGGATGCAAGAATCCAGCTCTCTCATATGTGGTCAGGAGGAATGTAATTGACAAAAACATTTTTGGAAACCAATTTGGCAGTACCCACTAAAGTATACACACCTTTTGCTTAAGCAAACCCACTTCTAAGAAAGCAGCCTACGAAAATGCTTGCACACGTGTATAAATTTTCATTGTAGCACTGTAAAAGTGAAAATTTGCAAACTGCCTAATCATCTACTGAAGAAATCAAGCACACTCATACTATGGAACCCTAAGCTAGTTAAGAAGATTAAGGCAAAACTGAAGTATGGACATGGAAAAACCATCAAGACATATTGTTAATCAAAAAAGAAAGCAGGGAGCAGAATAATACATATAGTCTGATCTTATTTATGTTAAAATATAAAAGCCTATTTGGATGTATATATACACACATGCATGGAAGTGGAAACTCCTGGAAACCCCACACCCACACCATTGTTTACAGTCTTTAAACAATGGTTACTAGTGAGGAAGGGAATGGGGTTGGGGAAGAAGAGGGAGCTTTCACATGTTACTCTATGCATTTGTGTGTGTGTTTAAGTGAGGCATAAATACATACAAGAAAATGCATGCATACTAAGTGCACAAGTCAATGATTTTTGACCAATCAAAATATAAAGCATTGCCATCACCCAGCCTCATGGCCCTTCCCCTGCCCGGAAGTAATCACTATTCTAACTTTTATCTACATGGATTCATTTTGTCTGTTCTTGAACTTCATAAACATAGAATCATACACTACATGCTCTTTGTGTCTCAGTGTAAAGTTTTTGAGATTCATCCATACTGTTGTGTATAAGTTCCACCTTATTGCTGAGTAGTACTCCATTAACATGAATATACTACAGTTTGATTAGCTATTTCTTTGTTGAATGGATATTTGGACTGTTTCAAATTTTTTACCATTAAGAATAAGATTGCAATGAAACGTCTTGTACTAGTTTTTTTGTGGACATGTACTTTCATTTCTCTTGGATAAAGAACTAGATGTAGGTTTAATTGGGAGTATAAAGTGGTACAACCCCCATGGAAGACAGTTTCTGGGTTATATGAATCTTCCACAAGCAGCTGCAGTGGAGGGGCTAGTAGCATAAACTCAGGAACCAGGCTGCCTGGGCTCCCATCAGAAGTCCACCACTTTCTAGCTGTGTGACCATGGGCAAGTTTCTTAACCTGTCTGTACCTCAGCTTACATATAAAATGGGAATAACTGTGTCTAACTCGTAGAGTTATTGTGAAGAGTTGATATATTAGTACAGGTAAAATGCTTAGAACAGACTACAGCACGTTACCTCCCTGTTTCACTCTTAGCTTACAATATGAATGTAATCATGTCTTGTGCAATATTGTGAACACATACTTAGTGTCTTGCTTCCCACACTGGAACAGCAGGTATTCCAAATACCTCAAACAATGGACTTTGGAATGCATTGTTAAACCCTTTTGGTCATACGTTCAGCTTCCACTTGTGATTTCCATAATAACAAGATGAGTTACATTCCTGGAAGGTTATCCTAATGCAAGCACTGCAGGAAGGTCACGACAATCATGGGTAAGTGAGCTGTGATCCTGAAGCGACTGCACAAGTAGATGGGCCACACACACACAATGGAAGCTGACAATGAGTATTGCATGCAGAATTTCCAATAATAAAAGCTTTTACTTTTAACCACTGAGATGATCCCACTTTTTTAAAGCTTGTAAATACCATTCAGTACTTCAGCATAGCTATAAATTTTAGAAAGCTATCATAAACATTCTAACGATATTTTTATAGCACGTGCAAATGTACTAAATGTCAGGAGCATGATATTCCTTCCTGAAAGAGAAAGTATCTGGCCAGCTGTAGCTACTTGAATTCAGCTCTCTTCCCAGCAAAGAGCAACAAGTAGGGCCAAGGTCTTAGGACTTACCTTCAGAACAAGCCAGGTCTCTTGGACTCTGCATTTGCGACAGCCTCTCAAGAGCAGCCCACTCGTTTGACCACTAGCTTTGATGACTGACTAAGTCCTTGCCAAAACCCTTCAGTGAGATACCCACTCATCTCCCCATGCTTTCCACATTCACTTCCCTCCTAGGGGATTTCTCCTTCCTTCCTTACCTACAGTCCTTGCTCCCTTCATTCCCTGGAGGTGAGTACCCTCCTGTCTCCTCTATTCCCACATCCTCTGTGCTGTTTGGGACTGCACAAAGACCCAGAGACAAGACCACCCTCAGTTAAAGCACACAATGCCAACAAACCTTAAAAAGACACCACTTATCGTTTACCAGGCCAGCAGGACATCCCCAAACCTGATAACATAGCTAAGAAAGAAGGTGTTAAAGGGGAAGGAGCATTCAGATTTGAAAACTTGATAAGCGGAGCTTGCTGGAGGTGAAGAGAGTCTTAGCCTTCCACCTTGTAGTATCAGGTCCTACTGGCACCCTCTTTGGGGAGATGATTCTATCAGGCTATTCCCCACTTAGCCTGATGAAATGGTTGAATCATTTCAGACCAAGGGCATCAAGAGGCAGAATAGTAAGATGCCCAAGACCAAGGACTTTGTTGCCAGATTGGCTGCACTGTTATCACAAAAGCATCCCTTATAAGGTGTGTGCCCCTGGGCATGTTATCTCATTGGGAGGAAAGGGCATTAAATGATTTAATAACTCTAAGGCTCTTAAAACAGTACCTGGTACACAGTGAGTGCTTTATAAACATCAGCCTGATCCCCCGGCCCCAAACCCTCTTCAGAGCACATAGCTATTCTCCCCTCCCTCCACCACTGACTTACTTATCCAAGCTAGGAAAACATAGGGACCAGGATACACAGCAGGAGGTGGTCACAATTAGCAAGAGAAGGGTTTGTTGTATATATTTCACTTGGGGGAGATTCTGAAGGGGTGACTTCCTTCAAATATTCTCCCTCATGCTGGCCCTGAAGAATCTCCTCCCCACAAATACCAATAAAGTGACACCCCAAATATGAATGGAACCCAATGTCTGAGAGCCTAAGCTAAAGAGAGTAGATGGTGGGGGACTATTAGGGAAGACCCCAGGGATAGAGAGTAGAAAGATCCAGGCCCTCTCTGACGTCCTCTGCCCTCCTCCAGAGGCACCCACAGGAAACTCACAGGGAAAAGGCAAGGCCTGTTCTTCGCCCTCCTCAGGATTCGATGTTTAATCCATGGGCATCTAATAACAAAACGCTATTCCTGGTGAGCAGACCATACACAGTTATAAGGGTCACATGACTAACAGGCCTGGCTCCAATTTACTATTTACCAGATAAATTTCTTATTGCTTGGCCTCCCATGTAGGTCTGGTAACCCAGAGACCACACACTAGTCATGTAAGTCTAAGAACGGTAGCCCTGGCATGATTATTTTTCTCACTGTCAAGCAGTAAATGTGTTGTGATGTTCTACATCCCCTTCACTGTAGACTGGACTACATGCTCAGGCTTCTCAGTCCATATGGTCAAAGTTGGTGGCAGATTCACCACCAGGAGAGCCCAAAGCAGGGTTCCCCTGCCATCTCTACCTGCCAAGCAAGTATCTCCTATTTCAGTACATCATGGTTTCACATATACCACGTGCCTCGATGCCCTGCTAAGAGCCAATAGTGCAGGAATATAGATACGGAAACAAAGAGTGGACAGAGCCCTTTTCTCCATCACCCCTGCTGTCACAAAAGCTCAAGTCACCATCATTTCCTGCCTGGACCAGGATGCTCTTCTCTCCTCACTGGGCTTCCTGCTTCCACTCTTGCTCCCCTTTTAATCCATTCTCCACCCAGCAGCAAGAGTGAGTGTTTCAAAACAAGTCAGATCGCGCAGTTGTTGGTGTACAATCCTCCAACAGTTTCCCATTTCCCAAAGAATCAAGTCACACACCTGTGGACCTCACCAGCCTTATCCCATACCATTCTCACCTTTACCCCCAGAATCCAGAATCTAGTCTTCTTTCAGTTCCTAGATCACACCAGCTCCTTCCCACCAGAGGGCATACACACATGCTTTTCTTTCTGTCTGGGACTCCCTCCCCTTTCTTCTCCACAGCCACCACTCCTCCATGGCTAACTTGCATCCTTCAGGTCTCAGCTCACATATCACCTCTTCAGAGGGGCTTTTTCTGGGCACCAAATCCAACAATGCCCCCTTCCCCTCACTGACAAGTTTTATCACTGCACTCTGTGCACTTCCTTCATTGCACACACCACAATTTGTAATTATACATTTATTTGCATTTTTAATTGATTATTGACTGTTCTACCACCAGACAGGCATTACTACCAGAACAGAGCCCATCCTTGGGGTATTCACCAGAGTGAAGGAATGACTCCTGACCACAGCCTTTCTGGCTCAAACTACCATCATCTCCAAGTTGGATGAGGATGCCAGTTCCGACTGGTCCATCTAATCCATTCTCCACAGGGCAGGAGAAAGAGTCTATCTGGGGCAAAACATACGTCTCTGCTGCTTAAAACATCTCATTGGATTTCCACTATCTGTGGAAAAGTCCATGCTTCTTTCCATGACTCATACCAGATCTAACTGCTGCCTCCCCAAGTCTAATCTCATCCTACTCTCCCCAGCCACAGTGACCTTCCATCTGCACCCTCAACACATCAAGTCCTACCATCCTCAGAGACTCTGCATAGTGGTTTCTTCTAGAAAGCTCTTTACTTCACTCCCATCCTAGCCCTTTCATCACAGATAACTCATATTTATCCCTCATACCTCAATGGAAATACAATGGCCCCTGGGAAGCTTTCTTGGTCAATCTAGAAAGTTGAGTCCTCCCGTTATAAACTCCCAAATCATGCTGTGCTTGCCTCACTAAGAACTCATCATACTTCTGATCCTTTAATGTTTCCCTTGCTCTGCTATACGCCCCTCTGTACAGTAATCACATCTGTCTTGTTCTCTTCTCTACTCTAAGAATCTAGCACAATGTCTAGTCCACTGTCACCAAGAGATTTCTGTTGGATTGAATTTAATTCTGAAACCTGCTGCTATTCGGTCAAAGGATGAAACAGGCCCCCTTGTGTTTGCTAGATGTTTTGTGTGAACACAAAAAATTTAGAAATGTGTATCCATGGATTTACGTGAATTAAGATTGCTCTCTTATATTTGTTTGTCAGGAAGGCACTTTCTATAAAGAAGAATTCAATCTCATACAGTGAATATCAGTTTATTGTCAATGAAATGGTACCCAGTCAAAGTAAAAAGAAATAAACTAGATTGATACGGAATACAACTGGGTATTATTACCTAGTACAAACACAATAACTACCTAGAGTTCTCATTCCTATAAAAGTCATTCTTGAAATTAAACTGAAAGTCTAAAAGGCTGAGTCCAAAAGAAATGACCTAGGTATCTCTTTCCTAATTTAATTTATATTCAATAGATGGTTTAAAAAAATCTACAAGGTTCACAGCAGATTGATGGCTTGTTTTTACTTATGCTGTCGAGAAAAGCTTTCTGAACTCTAAAAACAAGGATCAGCAAACTTTTTCTGTAAAAGGCTAGATAGTAAATATCTTAGACTTTAGGGGACATATAGCCTTTATGTAAAGTACTCAGCTTTACCTCAACTTTGTCATCAAAGCATGAAAGCAGCCACACGTAATGGGCATGGCTGTGTTACAACAAAACTTTATTTACAAGAACAGATAGCAGGGATGGATTTGGCCCACGGGCCAGAGTTTGCTAAACCCTGGTCTAGACATCTTCTAACATTGCCATGTAGTAATGAAAATCAGAGTAGCAAATACTCACATCACATGATGTGCTCTAAGCATCTTATATATATTAGCTCATTTAATCCTCACAACAACCCTATAGGGCAGGCCTTTTGATTATTCCTCTTACAGATGAGGAAATTACCCAAAGTTACAGAGCAAGTGAGTAGCAGAAGCAAGATTCTTAGTCAGTCTGGCTCCAGATGCCACCCTCATCCCCTTAACCTTTGTGCTGTGCCAACCAACTGTGGAGAGTGTTGCAGAGTTCCTTCACACCACTGTCCCACTTTCTCTTCTCCCAAGTAGCCCCAGAACGTTCTAGGGAGTAGAAATGGAAATTCTCAGGATACAACCTCTGTTCTGTAGTCTAGCCACTTTAAGGCACATCACTCCAAACTTCACAGGATGCCTGCCCCGAGCAGCACCTTGGTTGACTATTAGAGAACTAGACACATATGAGGTAATTACCCAAGAGTATTAGCTTTCCACCAGGGGAGCTTTGGAATGGAAGGTGGGAGCTTAACAGCTTCAAACTTCATGGTGGCAGCAACAGTTACTGAAATGAAGACCCAGCTATGAAGCAGAACACAAAACCAACAAGGATACCATGCAATTTCCCAATTAATTTCCGTTTTCTGAAACTGTTAACATCAGTGTGACCACTTTGTGAACAAATTATTAGATTTTATGGATGACTCTACCCCCACAAGTAGAAATGTTTAGTGCATTTCATATCCTAGAACTTCACTGCATCATAATGAGTTTGGTTCTTCTTCCTGTACCAGCAGATTTCATCAGAGACAAGTTTGGAGATGATAAAATAAGTGAAAATAAAAGAAGCTCAACAAAAAGGGGAAAGTAAGAGCAAAACAAAGAGGCAAGGACAACAACAGATAACAGGTACCAGATCTTAGGATGGAACTTCTGGGCCCACCGGGACAAATCCAAGACAGGGCCAAGACATAAGATTAAAACTCCTGCCCTGTTCTCACCTCATATCTTCTCTTTGCACATCATTTACTTCTTTTCAGATCAAAAAAAAAAAAAAAGTAATCTGAACACTTTAAAAACAAAACATTTGTATAACTGCCACAATTCCATGGAGTATTGTATTATTCTAAAAGCCTAAGGCTTCACTGCTAAACATAGGCACAGTAGGGCCAATTTGCTAGGGTGTCACTTGTATTTACAGTTTGGAGTAATATAAAAACATATGGAAACTGTGAAAATTGACCCCTGGGGGGCTAATGTGGAGGAAACCAACATTCCACGGTCTGACCAGAGGTTGGGGGCAATTTGCTCAGACTATATACAGCCAAAGCAACCTATGAGCACAGGGGCACTTCATGTATGCAAGACCTATTTTTATTGTATCCAACCTGGAACTGGGCTGTAGCAGCCTGTACATAAAATACAACAGAGGTATAAGAAGATAAAATTCTTATATGCTGACTTTCCAAATTAGAGTACAGAAATCAGGTCAGAGTTTATATTATTTCCTATCAGAAATCAATGTTAAAATATTACTAAATAATAAAAACACTCTCTGTTTTTGGATGTCATATTATGTGTCAGGCACCATGCTAAGCATTGTAAAAAATACAATCTCAGTTAAGCAAAACAACATTCTTACATGGAGAGTATTTTTACCCCCATTTACAGATGAAGAAACAGAGGCTTAGAGAGGCTAAATAATTTGCCCAACATCATACAGTTAATAAGTAGGGGATCCAAAATCTGAACCATGGTTTCTATGATGCTGAAGCTCATGGTCTTATCTATTACTCTATATAAAAATAATAAAATATTATTGTACATTATTATGAGATCTTTGTCACAAAAGTGAATGGAACATGCTAGGCAGGCCTAGACCTTCCTTTTTGAGAGTTATAATCTTTTTTCTCCAAGAAAGAAGTAAAGCACTAGCCTCAATAAGCAAGTTATACTCTTTGTAGGATCTGGTCCATCTGAGGTGCGGCTTATCAGACCATCCCAAAGATAATTCAGTGTTAACACTGCATCAGTTTTCCATTGCTGCATAACAAATTACCACAAATTTAGCAGCCTAAAACCACACTCATTTACTATCTCACAGCTTCTGTGAGTCAGAAGTCCAGGCACAGCTTGGTTGGTCCCTCAGCTCCTGGTCTTACCAGGCTGAAATCAAGATGTCAACTGGACTGCATTTCTCTTCTGTAGGCATAACTGGGGAAGAATATGCTTCCAGGCTCATTCAGGTTGTTGGAAGAATTCCTTTCCTTCAGCTGTATGAATGAGGTTCCCAGCTTTTTACTGGCTGTTGGCTGGAGCGGGAGGCTGCCCTCAGGTCCCAGAGGCTGCTCATAGTTCCTTGCCATGTGGCCCTCTCCATAGGCAGTTCACAACATGGCTGTTTGATTCTTTGAGGTCAGCAGAAGAATCTCTCTCTCTCCAGTCTGCTAAGATGGAGTCTTATATAACGTAAAGTAATCATGGGAGGGACATCCCATCACCTTTGCCATACAACATACCCTATTCAAGGGAGGAGCATTCATCACCTTTGCCATATGCTACTAGCTAGATGCATGTCACAGGTCCTACCCACACTCAAGTGGAGGCGATTATACGAGGTTGTGAAAACCATGAGGTGGAAATCATGGGGCCATGTTAGACTTCTGTCTACCATATGCACTATCCAATAGAACTTTCTGCAATTATGGAAATGTTGCACTTCTGTGTTGTCCAATACAGTAGCCACTTGCCACATGTGGCTACTGAACATCTGAAATGTAGCTTGTGCAACTATGGAATTGATTTTTCAATATTATTTAATCATAATTTATTTAAATTGAAATATTCACATGTGGCTAGTGGCTACCATATTGGAGAGTACAGATTTGGACATTAACCAATGTCCAAATTATATGTTAATTATTTTTTAAACTTTTTAAACTCATTTTATCTGTGCTAATCTTTCAAAATATTTCACAATCTTTTTACTATCCATTTTAAATATTTCTTGGGAACTATTTACCTCAGTATCCAACTAACAGACTTCATTTTTCCATTTTCCAAACTTCTTCCAATCCATTTTTACCAATGCAACCTAAGGCATCTGAAAGGCCTAACTTATGGCCAATGAGGGGTTATGGAAATTTACGCATCCTTACACTTTCCCAAGTATTTATCCCCATGACAACACACTGCAAAAATAAATGCCTGTTCTTTCCAGTCTGCTTCTCATAACTCAGACCTCTTCTAACTCATAGTCCAATGTCAATGAGTAAAACAGAATCAGTGGTGGGTGGTGGATGAAACGAAAATCAATGTAGGATAACAGAGTGGTAGTGGTAGAATTATCAACGAAGAGGGCATAAACCACTTCCCCCCAATTATACGAGAAGACAGAACAAACCACTTCCCCACACAGTTGCCTCAACATAATTAACCACTTCCAAAATCCATTACTGTAAAGCCACCTGTTTCAGTTTCACTCAATGATGTTTTCCTTAACTCAGTGGTTTACAGCGTTTTGGCAGCACTAGCTCTACGGGATGTTAATAACTGTTACCAAAACAAAAACATGAAAACAAAACAAAACAAAAAGAAGGGTTAGGATCAAATAAGTCTTGAGAGCACAGAAAAATGTGAACAGGTTTCTTATACTGCAGGAATTTTCAGAGCCTTTACTATTGTAGCGTACTCTGTGAATCTCCAAAAATGGAATCTCCAAAATGGTAGGATATGTTTACTGGACTTACTTGACCCAAATCCTTTTTCCCCCCAGGATCATCCCACTGAATTATTGCTCTAAGGTAGAAAATCTGAGGAATAATAGTGTTAGTAAGGGTTTCCCAAACTTTAGTCATCAGTGTACCATTTCAATGATTTTTGCTATACCTATGCACTAGCTATTCTACCTACTTAATATTTTTCTTTACGTATTTTTACCTTACATACGTTTTAGCTTTAGATTCTTTCTAAGCAAGAATCAGTGAAATCATATGTTTCTGCAAGTTATGGATGTCCTAGTACAAAAAAAGCATAGCTAATAAATACATAAACATTCATCTGTACATAAAGTCATCCTAATTTTTAGACACATAACTAACAACAACAAAGATTCCTGGGTACCACTAAAGCCACAGCTAGAAATGATAGAAATAGCATTTAAGAACAAGGAGGAGCAAGCATCGAGTCTCCATCTTCCATGTATGGCTGATGAGATTATTGCTCAGAGTAGTTCAGTGACTTGCATATACTCAATTGGCTGGTATGTCTAGGACCCTCAGCATTACTGGGAATGCCAGGCAAGGTATAAGCAGTTATCTCTGGTTGTCACTGAGCCAGCCCCCAGGTTGCATCGTTAGAGCTTCTTTAAAGTCTCCTTTTGTTCAGTACTAGAATAAGTCACCCTTTCTGCTGTAGTTCAGCAACTTCATTATTCCCAGGAAGGTGGAGACTGCTGACCTTCACTCTCCCTTAAGAGATCCCAGCCCTCACCGACCTGGGGATTCTGCTTGGAAGCAGAACAACGCCTTTCCTATGCTTTCAAAAGCAGCACCAACCATCCTTCCAAGTTGAATCAGGAAAACCCTGGATCAGATCTAGTAGCTTCAGACTAGAGACAGGCTGAAAGTAACAGTGGGACAGAGTGAGCTTAAGAGCCATGACTTGGAGCCTGATTGCATGGGTTCAAATCTCAGATGGATCATTTCTTCACCAAAGGACCTGTGACAGGTGAATTAATTTTCGTGTATCAGTTTCCTTATCTGTAAAACAGGATATGAATAATAATACTTATCCAAAAGGGAAATAAATGAGATAATGCATGAAGAGTTCCTGGCATATAGTAAGGGATCTATAAATGCCACCTTACAGTAATTTCACTGATAAGGAAAAGAATAATAATAATAGTGGCTTCTGCTTCAGAGAATATACTCTGTTTTTTACATCAGGAGATACAAACACATATACATACACACACATACACATACATACATATATATGTATGCCCACATACACATATATTTAGTCCACACACACATATGCTACTTATATTTATTTCACACAAACATACACATACAAAAACATACATACATATATTTGTACTTAGTTCACACATACACACACACACACATACACACACACACGCACACACACACACCCCTGAGCAGGTCTGCAAAGGCATCACTCCTTTATGCAAAAGCTCTACCCATTGTACAAAACAGACACCACAAGAGACTAAATGCCATCTGAGACTCTGTGAAGACAGATGGACAGACAAGAGGAAGCCTGCTCTAACATTGCTCATATAGCATCCAAGGAAACCATTTACCCAGTGAATGGCTGAGGTTTGGGGAATAACTGAACTTTTATAAAGTTCCTACAGGATAATGATGAATGACTCTATTAAATGTAGCTGTAGCATTATTTAGAAATGAGAAATAATTAGAAGTCACATTGTATAGATTGATTTTTCTATACCGGTAGGTAATAAGTCACGTTAATATTTTTTTACTTTTATGAGAAAAAGACCATCAACATTAATTAGATGAATATGAAAATATTTAAGATTCAAGATAAAGCAGAAAAAAAGGAATTCATTTGCAAAAAGTGGGTGTTTTGCTCTGTTAACAGCGTCCCAACCTCATATTTTTCACCCTATGCAGTGATTTCTTATTACCTTAAGCCCATTTGCTGGTATAAACCCTAAATTCTTTCTCGTTGCACCTTATAAAATCAGAATTCTTCTTCACCCAAAGAAAAGATCAGAAGCAAGAAAGATTTTCCCCTTTTCCAACTGAAGAAACTGAAAACTCCTATAAATTCAGCAAATCCAAAGGCCAGCCCGTAAGGAAAGCAACATTCTATTAGAAAATAACGTGCCAAATTCTTACTAAATTTTTGTACCATAGTCAACTCAAGTCCTACGTTGCTTGTATTTTTAATTAATTGATTTTATTTCCATTTGATCTTTCTTTTCTTTTTTTTAATATTACATTCTAATTTGGATCTTCCACAAAATCAGGCTATTTGTTTATGTCCTGAATGTAGAAGTGAAATAATAAGGAACTGTAGTTTCCCTGGCTTTTGGCATTGAATTTCTATATTGTTGTTTGGTGGAAATTGATTAAAGGAAAAGTCTTGGCAACACCTGAATACATGATAATTAAAAAAAAAATCACAAGTTTCTCACTGACTTAACTGTTAGGAATGGAATATTTTATGATACAGATTTACAAATCCCTATGAACTGGAAGCATTTCCTGGGCAATTAATCAAGGAGAACTTTTATGTAAAAACACATCTCGATTGGGCTATTCACAAATGATCCCACAAGCTGCAGTGACTAATTATAAATCTCAGACCTAGGCAGTTTGCTGAAATACTTTTCTTCAGGCCATTAAAAATACCATGACAACATACTAATTCAGCAAGAAGAGTAAACGATGGGAAGTTACAATTACAGAAAGGAATTATTCAAAGTATGTGACCTTTGCACAAAAACGATGCATGTTTATTTGATACTACAGACTCGCCTGTATTTTTCCCCTTTGATAGGTCTGTTGTAATTCCCACTAACATTAATGAGAGATATGTGCTAAAAATGAATAGCTGCTAATTCCAGCCATCTGTGCATTCCTGGTACAAATAAAATTGAATGTCATCACTACCCTATTGGATTTCTCAGTAATGCTCTTTGCTGATAAGAACTCTGAAAAAACACCAATGGCTTTTTTTCTTCTTCTTACTCATACAAAGCATGCCCATTCCCCTTGCTACATAAAGGAGTCTATTCTACTCTGAATCCAGGCAGCCACTGAGAGGTGGGGTGAGATAAATCCCTGCTTATCAAGATAACTGTTTCCCCACTCGGTATAAATGGAGACAAAGCATACCCAGACTCGAATGATTAAAACGGCCAAATTCTTACCAGGTTAACTCATTACTTTTCATCCTCCTCTTGCCAGCCCTGAAAGCTAAGGAGCTGTCTTAACAGCCTGCAGCAATCACTTCCAAACAACTCTCTTGCCCTACAGCTACACTAAAACGGAGTTCATTCATTTTTCCTTTATGAATTACTGGCTGTCAAGAACTTGAGAAAGGTCCCAGGCTTTAATGGAGAGCTTTGAAAAGAGAGACTATGTGCTAGAGAAGCCAAGGAGGTATGCTGAGGAGCCAGAAAAGCAGGAAGATTGGAAAGCCACTGGTCGGGAATTGGAAAAAAAACATGGTATAGATATAGATATAGATATAGATATAGATATAGATATAGATATAGATATAGATATAGATATAGATATAGATATAGATAGATATAGATATAGATATAGATCTATGATGGAAGAGAGGCTCATTGACTATCTCCAATCACAGCCAAGTGTTTCCTCAGTGAGAACTGGGAACATACAGCACCACAGGGCCACGCAGTTATAACTTTACTTCCCTGAGCAGCCAGCCTCAGGTCCTCAGCAAGCCAAACCTTTTCAAGGTCCCCTTCAACCACCCCTCTCAGGCGTGTGTGTTAGGTCTTGCTTCTGAAAACCCAAGGGTCTAATTACCAGGTGGGTCACTTCTTCCTCTCAAGCTGCATAGAAGGCTGTGGTGCTTGGGATCCTCTCTTAGATTTGATCCTTAGATCTAGTTTTATATGACATATGATGACAGAACTGCTGGGAATATTTATTAGCTTGGCTAACAACTAAAGAAAAAAATGGTAATCACAGCTCTCTGGAGAAGCTTTTTAAATTTCATTTTATGGCACTATAAAATGAGGCCATACCCTGAGCATTAAAACGGGCAAATTATTTGGTTGGAAGTGGCTCAAATTTTGAAGTTCAGTCGTATCAACAGACAAAAGCTAAGTGAATACTCAAGGTGCATGTCCATTTCAAAGGTAGCTAAGACATCAGCAAAAGAGGGTAAGCATCTATTTGAAATAAGTGACCACGTGTTAGTAGGAGTATATACGTTTGGGGTCAAGATTACTTTGAAAAAGTTCTCAATGTTTAGTAAACTGTTCCTAATCCTATCTCAAAAAAGGATATCTAATCCTATTCTCAAAAAAGCAGTGCCAATGTAAAACTGTCAACTGGTAATTTATTTGTAAGCAACATATTTAATTATAAATATAATAGTACAAATTCACTTACTTTCTGCTGAGAGCATAATTTTCTTAAGCTATCACCCTTCCAACTTATTAAAAAATGTCAACTATCATGTATCAGACAGGAGTTTTTTTAATAGAACACAGCAAATACAAGTGTAAAATTACTACTACACAAGAGAATATAAGAAATCATATATCTAATAATGGTCTAGTATCCAGAATAAATAAATAACTCTTATAACTCAACAACAAAAAGACAAATACAATTAAAAATGGGCAAAGGATCTGAAGAGACATTTTTCCAAAGAAGATACACAAATGGCCAATAAGCACATAAAAAGATATTCAACATCACTAGTCATTAGGGAAATGCAAATCAAAACCACAATGAGATACCACTTCATACTACTAGGATTGCTATGATCAAAAAGGCAGACAATAACAAATGTTGGTGAGAATATGGAGAAATTGGAATAACTATCCGGTATTGGTAGAATATAAAATACCACAGCCACTGTGGAAAACAATTTGGCAGTTCCTCAAGGAATTAAACATGAGTGACCATACGACACAGCACTTCCTCTCCTAGGTATATACCCAAGAGAAATGAAAATATATGTTCAAACAACAACTTGCACATGAATATTCACAGTAGCATTATTCAGAATAGCTAAAAAGTACAAACAACCCAAAAGTCAATCAATGGATGAATACGCAAAATGTGGTATACACATACAATGAAATATTATTCAGCAATAAAAAGGAATGAGGTACTGATATACGCTACAACGTGAATGAATCTCAAACACAGTGTGCTAAGTGAAAGAAACCAGTCACAAAAGACCACGTACTATATGATCCCATTTATACGAAATGTCCCAAATATGCAAATCAACAGAGATAGAAAGTAGATTAGGGGCTGAGGGAAGGAGGGGAATAACTGGGGAAACAAGTGTGACTGCTAATGGGTATAGGGTTTGTTTCTGGGGTGATGAAAATTTAATTCTGGAATTAGACAGTGGTGTTGGTTGCACAAGCTTGTGAATATACCAACAACCACTGAATTATACACTTTAAAAGGGTGAATTTTATGGTATATAAATTATATCCTAATTTTAAAAAATTACACGTGCTAGTAATAAAAAATTAAATAGTATAAAAAAGTTTTAAAAAGAGAAGTTATAGTCCCCCTTCACCTTCCCAATAACCACTCACACTGTTAAGCGTTTTTTGTCAATCTTTCCAGAAATTTTTTTATGCATAATGCACGAATAGACATACATCCCCCTTAAAAACTACAACGGACAATGCTATACCTTTTACAATATGTCTTGGACATCTTTCCACGTCAGGAACAGATAGACTGTGGTGTGGATAAAGAGCTGGAGAGAGATGGTAGAGCTGAAAGAGGGAATGCCAGGCAGCAAACTGAAATCTTCCCCTCCGGAGGAGCAAGCATCTGTACGTTTCTAGAATTTTCAAATGTCTATTGAACAACTTTGCCTGGATATTCCACATATAGCTCAATACATTCAAAACTAAGTTCTCAACTGTCCCCTCTCCAAAGCCAAAGCTCACTCTACTTCTTTTGCAGTTTCTTCTCCATGAAAGTCATCCAAGATTGGGAGGCAAGGAGGAGTAAGTCCTCCTTCTTCCTAACACTTTATGTTCAGTGGATGACCAGGATCTGCCATTTTAATGTAATATATCTACCAAAGCAGTTACCTCCTTTCTATTCTTATTGCTGCCATCTTAGGTCATGCCTTTCTTTTCTTTGTCCAGACACTGAAACAGCTCCTATCTGACTTCTCCGCTGCCAATCTGTCTATCTCTCCTTCCATCCATCTATACATCTATTCATCCAACAAATATTTATGGAGCAGTAACCATGTGCCAGGAACTGAAGACACAAAGATTAAGAGGAAATTGTCTTTATCATTAGACAGTTCAAAGTTTAGTGGAAGGGAGAAACACGTAACTGGAAAATAGAATGCGTCTTACAGCAACATTAAGTACTGTCAGAACACAAGGTGGAACTACTGTCTTTTGAGAACATTGAGAGGGTGACATATGAACTAGGACTTCAAGGATGAGTAGGAGTTTTGCAGGAGAAGAGGAGGAAAGGGGCATTTAACCAATGGGAAGAGTATGCTCAAATGGAGAGAGATGGAAAAAGTCTAGCAAGTATAGGGAATGAGAAAAAATTCAGTGACACAAACATCGGGTGGAGCGGCTTTCTGTGTATGGTGGGCTTTAAGACTTGAAAGCAACTCAGGGCCAGAGTGTAAAGGACTTCATAGAGTTTGCTATTTTGTCCAATATGTGAGGAGGAGGTAACAAGGGCTTTTAGGCACAGGCTGTTGCCTCACTGATTTTGTCTGGAGTAGAGGATGGGGGCACACTGTGACTCTCTGGAGGCTACTATAGACCAAATGACCAATGAGGACAACAGCAACTAGGACAGGGAAAGGAAATGAGAGAAATGAAATTTCGTGGGTTAGACACAGTGAGGGATGAGCCAAGGGCCACCAGGAGGTTTCTATCTTAGAAACCCAAGTGGATGTTGTACTAGTCCCAAGACTAAATACCAAGTATATGGAATAGTGGATGAGTGAAGGAAAGGGTGATGAGTCCAATTTTGGTTATATTGGAAATACAAGGTTGACATCTTTCTAAAACACAATCCTGTTCCCCACTGCCTTCAGAATGAAAAAAATTTTTAATTTTTTTTATTATGGCATGCAAGGGAACATCCATATGTGCTTGTATTCACATGTCCCCTGCTCCTGAGATAACCTGCATTCAAGTCCAGAGTGACCTTGAGAAGGTTACCAATAACCTCACTAAGCCTCAGTTTACTCATCTGCCCACTGCAAATTAATACTACCCTTCTTACAGGGTTGTTGGGGGGATTATAAAAAATATTGCACATCAGTGTTTTTTTGGCACAGAGCCTAGCCCATGGAAAGTGCTTAACAAACGGCAGCAAAGTTTTCCAAGGAAGGCATTGAGAATTCTTTCCCCCAAAAGTCTTATGTGCTTTTAAACTTTACAAAACTTTGTTGATTGTATGATAAAAACAACCTACAAATAACACTTAAAATGCAGAGAAATTGAGGAAAGCTATGTTACTCACTCTATCCAAAACATCTTAATTTTAGAGGACTGGACAAAAGCAAAATTTCTATGAGAGATGAGAATGTAAACCAAACAAACTGACAAACAACAAAGAGAAAAGAAATCACACTCTCCTGAGCAGCTATGAGAACTGAAGAGCTAACACAGATTCTTTCTATCAGGCATACAGGCAAAGTCATTAAAGCTTAAAAGTTTAAAGTTTAAAAGTTAAAAGAAAAAAACCATCCAAGCTCTGTAGGAGGAAGACCCTGCATTTTGATGGCATATCTACCCTTTGACCCAACATAATGATGGGGAAGAAATGATTCCATGGTATGATTACTCCCTGGACAAGGGCACTTGTACAGGGTTTGAATTCTCAGTCTTTATTATGTGCTGCCAACCCTCCCACTTGTCTCAGACAAGATCAAGGGAGACGCAGATATTGTGCTCCAGAGAAGATCATCTCTCTATCAGAGTTGTTTTGTTTTGTGCTGGATTTTTTTCCCAAAAGGAAAGTCATCATATATCACAACGAAGGCCTTCATTTCTTTTCGGCTCTTATGCTGCTGGGATTCTCTGATCACACTGTGTGGGGCCATCAAGAACTGTCCCGAGAACGATTCCTGGAAGAAGCAGAAAACCCCTTCTGGAAATACATCTTTTCTCTTGGCTGCTTCCCCAGAATCCCCCACCGGGAACTGTCTTAAGCAGGCAGGAGGATGGATGGCCTGAGGTCTTTCCCCATCTCTGCCGTCCATGTTTCCTGAAGCCTGTCCTGAGCTGATGACCGTCTCCTGCCTACGAAGCTGCTCTGCCTCCACGGAGGCCCACTCACCAGGACCACTCAAACTCGCTTCAAAGAGAGGAATTCCACATTCCTACTCAAGAGAGGGCGAAGACTCGGACCAGCAGCTCAAAAAAAGCTGCTGGAACTGCCAACACAAACAGCTTCTCAACTTCCATTCTAAGAGGTTTTCATCAACGCTTGTATAGAAATAGCTTTCCACCCTAAAAGAAGCACAGTAAAGAGTGGTCCCTATGGTACCAGGAGCTCTTGGGCCAAACCAATTTACCCTAGCACAAAAAGTCTTGCCATGGAATAGGATCCAGTGGTTGATTCTGGGTTCTGGAGTCAGAACAGCTGAATTTGAATCCAGGCTCCACTAATTAATAGCCGTGTCATAGTGGGCAAGTTACTTAACTTCTCTGAGTCTTGTTGTTCTCATCTCACAACTGAGACTAATAATAGCACCTACTATCTTGGAGTTGCTATAACGAAAATGCAAGATAAACTTTGAAGAATGTATAGCACCATACCTAGCACCAAATAGGCACTCAACTAAGTCTTTTCTTTTTTCTGCTGCTATAACAGCAACAGTAACAACCACAGACAGACTGCTGGAGCAAAATGTCTGCCACCACATCTTTATTTTCTTCCTGCTATCATAGTATGTAGGCTTTATTTGTTTTTCCTATCACGCTGGCTCTTGTTAAAATATGGTCATTTAGTTTTTTCAGGAAGCTAAAGGATAGATATACAGGCTGCTGATTTTTGTGTTTTGTCTGTTTGCTTGTCTTATTAGCTATCCTTGCAAATCTTAAACCTGTTCCCTCCTCTTCACCTCTAGTGCCATCAGCTTATCCCAGTGCCATTGTTCCTTCCAGCTCGGGCTACTGCCTACCCCTCCAGCACACAGATGGTATAGAGTTAATCCTTCTAGAGGATACTCCTGACTGTGTTCTTCCCAGGCTCAAAAGGTCAAAATCTTTAAGCACTCAAGGCTTTCCCTGTGCTCGCAAACCCTTATTGCCCACTCTTCCCCCTACTCCGGAGCCTAAGCTAGAGAACCCCACCCCCTCTTCTGAGATGCCTTGTACGTCCCACCTCTGTTGCCTTTGCCCATGCTCCCCACCTAGTTCTTCACCTGATAAAATTTTTTCCATTTTTCTGGTACAGTGCAAATACCATCACATTCATAGAAACCTCCCCAACCCCTCCCTCCTCTGAATGCAGAATTTGTCACACTCTGCCACGAGTAGTCCAGTTCCATATTTTCATTCCAATCTACCTACTGGACAGGGCTACCTAGCTATCCTACAGCATCTAATACACAGCTTGGACAAAACCTCTCTGTTCTTAGCTCCTGGCATATTTTCCACACCTGTTCCTACATTCTGCAACAGTTAGGCAGAGATCTCAATCATGTAGGTAAGTCTCACTGAACCCAGGGAAAGCTGAGAAATTAGGCTTCCCAAGGCAAAAAAAAAAAAAAGATATTCCTGCTCAGTCTCACGGAAAAGGGTATAGGAAAGCCTTCCAGGGTCCAAGGTGACTCTAGACACAGGGTTTTTTTATTGTCCTGTATAGCAAGAGCTGGCTAATCTTCCACTACCCTGTTGACTTGGTTCCCCTCTATGTGAGCCTCAATGGCTCACATTCCACTCTGCATGCCTTTTTCCATAGCTTCTAGTTACTCATAATTTCTACCTCCTCATAACTTCAGCTCTTTACAACTCACGTTATTAATTCATTCTATAAATATTTATTAAGTGTCTGCTATTTTACAGGCACTGTGTGGATAAGACAGGTCCTTTCCAGATGGAAGTTCCACTCTAGACTGAAAGACAGACGTTGAACAACAATTAAAACTGTGCTTCATGTTCTAGTGGGAAGTTACATGAATTTATAAGAGACAAACCTAACCTGGGCTGGGCTAGCTCCAGTGAAAGGCAAACAGAGGAAGTGACATTTAAACTTCACTT
Organism: Ceratotherium simum simum; assembly: GCF_057802395.1. Taxonomy (NCBI): domain Eukaryota; kingdom Metazoa; phylum Chordata; class Mammalia; order Perissodactyla; family Rhinocerotidae; genus Ceratotherium; species Ceratotherium simum. The sequence continues at coordinate 56,489,405 of NC_141904.1, forward strand.
GACCTAGAAAAAAGTAAAGTTATATCCATACTTCATACCTTACAGTAAGATAAATTCCAGATGGTTCAAAGACTAAATGCATAAAATCAAACCATAAAAATACCAAAAGAAATCACAGGACAATTGTTCTTATACTCTGATAATGTGGAAGAGGTTTTCTATCTATGACACAAAATTCAGAAGACATAAAAGAAAAGACTGAATATGTCTGACTACACAAAAATAATTTTCAAAAATTTCTGTGTAACAAAAACCACCATTAGCAAAAAGAAAAAAAGACAAACTGGCAAGGGGGAGCATTTAAAATTCAAATCAAAGACAAACGAGTAATTTTAATTTTCCTAATATATAAAGAGCTTCCACAAATAAATAAGACCAACAAAAGAATAGGACAAATTATAAACATACTTAAAGATGCACATCTTCACTTGTAATAAGATAAAAGCAAATGCAAACTACACTTAAATGCCATTGTTCACCTTCCATGTTGACAAAGATCAAAAAGTTTGAAAACCACACTGCATTAACAGAGTTAATGGGAAAAGAGGCACTCTTACATACTGCTGATAGGACTATAAATAGTTTATTCTCTATAGAAGGCAACTAGCAAAATTAGATATAGAAACAATAGTCCTAGCAATTCTACATCTAGGAGTTTATCCTACAGATATATTCATATACATATGAAATTAAGTCTATTCAAAGCTATTAATTATAGTAGTCTTTATGAGAGGAAGACTTGAAACAACCTAAAAGTCCTTCAGGAGGAGACTGGTACAATGGAACAGTATGCAGAGGTAGAAAGGAATGGAATGCTTTTATGTATGGATAGGGGAAGATTTCAAAAATTCTTTGTTAAAAAAAGAAAAACAAAGTGCAGAAAAGCGTGTATTACATTATACCACTTACATAAATATCATACTATAAATTCTATCAATTTGCTTCCATTTCTCCAGATGCTGCTTCTGGGGACAGTTCCAGTTACAGACATACCACTACTGCTTGATGAAAGTGAATAAGTTAATGAATAAAAGAAATAAATGGACGAAGGAGCACACTTGTGTACTTGGCCTATCCTCTAAACTCAATATCAGGTCCTTTTATGCATGGATATGGAACGGCTGTGGCTGAATCTTGGCTATCTAGTTCCAGAAAAATCTAAAATATGTACATCCTTATATAAGACAAACATGTATTGAATGAATTAGTTTACATATTTATATATATATTATATATATATAAAGATTTCTTTTCAGTAAGCATAAGATGAATTTTCCAGGTTCATTTATTCATATCCCTCAGGAAAAAAGCATTCAGAAGGATGATGTTGTTTTCAACCTTTCCTTCAAAATCTTTCAATGGCTTAGGGGAAAAGAGCCTAAAGTCTTTATTCTAGCAACTGAGTTTTCTACAACTAGGAAAGCAAAGGAGGCTGCCTTGACAGGATCATCTCTCACCTCTCTCTTGCATGAACCCCCTACTCTTACCTGTTTCTCTCGGCATGAAAATCTTCATCACAACCATAACCATGACAACCACAACCATCACCGATTAATGAACATCTACTATGCGCCAGACTGTACTCCACGCTCAACATGCATCCAGACCACAAGCTCATGAGGGATGAGCTATAATACAATTGTCTCCATTTTACAGACACAGGGATAGGCTTAAAGACACGTGTGCCACAGCAATGATGATGTGTTTCTTAGAATGGAGTTTATTTAATTTTCTACACGTAATGCTCTGACAATAGAAGTTTGAAAAACCTAGATTACAAGTGAAATACTAATATAAAGTAATAACAGGTCTGGGATAGATGACACACACGAAATCCAAGAGCAGTGCTTCTTTATCTGTTCAGGAATCCCTAAAAAGCCCCCACTTTGCATGTTTAGGTGGCAGAAGAGCACCCACACTCACCAAAGCGATAGGACACCTATGTGCCAATTGCCCAGTGAGTGTTTCTCACCAAGGCCCACTCATCACAGGTTATCAGAAGATTCTCTGGCTATTCATTATTATAACCAACTCATTTTCTCCACGGTAATTATCTGTGAGCAACATATCATGCTGTCCTTGGAACCATCAAACTGACATATGATTAAATAGCAGAGGGCTCTGAAGTTAAATTTAAAACCTCTTACACTTCAGCTCACACATCACATCGAGATCTGTCCAGCCATGGGAATATTCCAGTTGACCAACAGCAAAGGCCAATGAGAGACTATTATGTTACTTCACTTTTCCATCTGAGAAAGGTGGTGGTTATGTTCTCAAAACTTTCTAAACAGATTTTCCCAGGACCTGAAGTAAAATTTTGCAAAGGAATTCTTTGTATGAAGTTCTGCCCCCACCACACATTAAAATGTCTCAAGCTTTATGTTCACTGCCGTGTCTTCACAATTATGTGTGGGGTCTCACAAAAACAGTATATTTCTTCAACACACTGTGAGAATCATACACTTTTCAACTTTCATTGAAAAAATTATTGTAAAGCATAAATTATTGTACACTCAGTTCTGTATATACCAATACGAATAGTGCTTATATTAACAATGTTACCAAATAGAAAAAAAAAAACTGGCAGAGAAGGTTAATGGGCAAGTTGAGTTAAAACATGAGTCTCACTGCTCTTGGACTGAAAAAGTAGCAACAAGAGGTTCTTCAAGGGGAAATTTGTTTCCATTCCCTGACCTACTCTATTGTTTCTAGAATTAAAGTTTTTCTACAAAAATAATTCTACACAATCTATTTTATTTTTGCAGGAGCTATAAATTAGGAAAGTCTACTTTTTTCTAACCCCAATACAGTAGCTGCACCCAAAAGAAAATCAGCCAATTTCTGCCTTCCTATTCTATTTTTCATATTTATTTAATATAGTTTAATATTGTAAATAATTATCACCTATATAAGTATCCACTGAATTTAGAGTAAAATAAAAAAGAATGGCAAGTACTAAAATCATCAGAATTTCCTACAAAGAAAATTTCCAAAGCCTGTGTTAGATATACCAACAACAAGGTATCTTCTTCAGAGAAACACAACAGTACCTACTCCTTTTTAAATAGGTCCTCCCAAAATGCAGCCTTCGCAAAAATGTGACATTACGCAGTGTGAAGATTCCAAGCACCTTTACCTGATACAGAAGAAAGTCCCAGTCACTAGTTGCTTAGGTTTCCCTACAACTTGAGCTGGTATTATGGGTAATGAAGTGATAGAATTCACATTTCATAAGAAAAGCCATATAAAGGAAATAAGATATTATTTTTCTAGAAAGTGATTTATAATAATACTGAGAAACTATTTTTTTAAAAATTCCTTCCTCTTCTCAACATTTACAGAAAAGGCTAACATATCTTGAAAGATTTACTATTTGCTGATATTCATCCATATGGTAGTACCAAGCAAAAGCCAGGAGTAGGGGAGGAATAGGAAAAAGAAACTGTTTTGAAAAAATACAAATGAATGCGTAACTCTACCAACTTGCCATCTTTTATTCTGGGGCCAGGACTTAGTCCTACCTGGGACTCTTGATTTTGATGTTGTTGTTTTTGTTGTTGTCATTGCTTTAACAGATTTGCAAGTTGAGATTAGTTTTACTCATCTCCAAGGAACCTTGGAAACATACTGAGCTACAAAACATTTCAACTATAATGCAAATTCTGTTCCTTCACTCTTCTTCACCACTCTAGAGGGTACCAATAGAGCACCAGAGCAGCAACTCACACAAAAGCTAAAAAGTAAAAATAATACAGAGCATAAAGCCCTAGGTCTACAAATCGGAGCTGCCTCAGCAAAACGTTAGCCATGGCAAGTCCCACCAAGGCCAGGTCGGAGAGGTGCAAGAACCCACCCCTGGCTATACCTCAGAGGTTCAAAACTATTTCTAAATATAGAACCCACTTTATATTTGCAGGAGCTGTAAATCAGGGAAAACAACTTTTTTACATCCCCAATAAAATATTTGCACCCAAAGCAAAATCAACTGATTTCTGGCTCTCTACCAGTTCTGCTTGGGCATAAAATTTTCTGACACTTCACCAGAAATGTCAGCATTAGTATAAGGCAGCTTTAAAGAGGGAAATGATTTTCTGACCTGTGGATAACCCCTTCAACCCCAACAGGAAAAGGAATTTAAAAAAACACCTGAAACCTAGCTTTTCCAGTTATTAGTATAAATGGGACAAACTATTTTTCTTAGTGGCCAAATCCTTCCTTATAGGAAGTGCTGGTCTTTGAATTTGGTGAAGGGAGGGGTCATGTCTGTTTTACTGCTCTATCCCCAATACCCAACACAGACTCTTGCAGGGAAAAGCATTGTGGTGAGCAGTCAGGAAGAGAGGGGAAGGGGAGGGAGGGAGAGAGAGAGGAAAGGAAGATGGAGGGAGGGAAGGAGAGAGCAAAGGACACAGGGAGAGAGGTAAGAAGGGAAGCAGAAAGGGGGAGAGGAAAGGAAGAAAGGAGGGAGAAAGAGATGGAAGGAGGGAGGTAAGAAAGGAGGCAGGGAGGGAGAGAGAAAAGGAAGATGGAAGAAGGGAAGGAGAGAGCAAAGGAAGGAAGGGGGGGAGAGGAAGCAAAGGAGGGAGAGAAAGAGGGAGAAAATGAGATAAGTTCAGAAGGAGCTCTTTTCTCCTCTCCTGTTATTTGTATCTTTATTTTTTTGAACTTTCAAGCATCCAGCTTGATAGAAAACCAATCATATCTTTTCTTAGGGCTTTCTGTCTGAAGTTAGGCATGATCTCCAGTGTGGTCAACTCAGCTTGCAGAAAGAGCCCACCAGCAAATCTCGTGGGGACTAAGTAAAGGGTGGGAGGGGTGAGATGAAGCTAATCCAAGCTCCTCTCTTTAACGGTCATTTGTTCAACAACATTCAGGAGTACAACTGCCACCTCCAGTGTGTGGCACAACCGCATCAAGCTAGAGATCCATCCAATCCTCAAGGAGGCCACCATCTACTAGGACACACAGCGCACTGATTAACTGCCCTAATTTGAGGTAGGGTATGACACAGGCCAGGGAAAAGGGTCCGATAAAGCTCTGAGATCAAGTCAGCGAGAAATTGCTTCTGCCTGAGGGGCCTCAGGATAGGTGGGAGCTGGCCTTGGAGGGGAAGGATTTGTACACAAGGAAACAGCCTGGGGTAGGAGAGGTGAGGCTGAGAGGGAGGAAGGGCATGAATCTCAGGATGAAGGGAGAGGCTGGCTGCACAGCGGCAGGGAAGTATCTCCCCAAAGTGCTTCATGGACTAGATTCTATGAACACCATATTTGGGAAACCACAGACTGAACACAATTGCACAGGTTTCCCTACTGCAGGCCTTCTCAGAGCTTTTACTGTGCAATTGGAGCAGAAGTGGCAAAAGATTCAATTTGTAAATCAGAAAGAATTGGCTTTTGAGGAAAAGCCCCAATGCCTTCACTCACTGGCTGTACTAAGTTGAGCAAAATATTTAACTTTTATGAACTCCAGTTTCCTCTTCTCTAATATGGAAGAAATGACAGTCCCAACCTCATACAGTTGTTATGGGAAGTAAGTACTACATCAAAAGTGATTAATTCGGCACTGGCACTTAGTTAATGCTCAGTGTTATTACTGCTGCTGCTACTTCTGTTATTTCTATTACTATTAATATCAACATGGATCATGAATATGAAAACGAAGAAAGTAATATATGGCATTTCTTAAACAATTTGGTCAGTTTTTCATCAGCTATTGTTTGGAAATGCCAGGTCAGCATGTGGTGCCCAGCCTAGCACACAGTAGGTGCTCACTATGCATTTGTGGAAGGAATGGGGCCAAGAACTGACCCTAGGAAAAAGCAAATTGAAGGACAGCAAGGAGATGCTCTGGGCAAGGTATTTTTCATTATTTCTTTGGGCAATAGGTCTTTGAGGTCCAGGAGGAGTGACTTCATCAGGAAACATCACAAAGAATTTTTTTTGGTAGAATTGTTTGAAGTGACTCTGTAACAATGAACTCACGCCTACTGCCAGGCACCAGCCATCAGCTCGAGCTTGCTTGCTGAGGAGATGCACACGGCCCATCACCAAGAGCTCCTCCGCTGGACATGTGCAGACAGGATCCCAGAAGACCCACTCCAAAGACAGCTCCTTCCTTTCCAAGAGGGGATACTGAGGCACAAACAAGGAAGCAGCTAACCTAGGATCCAAAGCAAATTGGAGGCTGGGAGAAGCCTGAGCCTTCAGGTTTTACTTGGTTGATTCTCTGGCAGGATTTTGAACTGAATCTCAAAGGATACTTTTTCTGTTTTTGGTCCATTGCTGCATATATTTATCTAGATAACCTCATCTGTCATAAGTCACACACTAATGTCACAAATAGTTCCTAGAAATGAGCAAATTTCACAGAAACCCTCCCCCTGAGTGCAATGCAGGGATCCTGTTAAACCTCTCCAGCTTCCCACTGGTTTGTGTGTAAAGAGATGCTTGACAGAAGTGGAGTTTTCTGGAGTAAGAACTTAAACAGGTTTAGAATATGACATTTGCATTTTACCAAACCCAAGACTTAATATCTGTCCACCTGAATTTAAGCACAAGTCTACATTGAGTTTGAGAAAGAAATGAGGCCATTTAAAAAAGTAGTTGCAGGGAGAGGGTCCCATGAGCCCACAGTACACAGTAAAGACCCAAGAGTTTGTGAAGCTTTCAAACTTCAGATTGGGAGGTGGGGAGCTGCAGGGCAGACTACAAACTTCTACAGTAAGAAGGACCAGACATCACTTTTTTTAAATATATGATATGTATATACACACAGATATATGTACATATGCACAAATATATGTATCTCAATGGTGAGCCGTACAAAGGAAGCACATGGGCCAGAGATCCTCTATTCAATTCAATTGTTACATTTTATTTTAACTGGTAAACCTGGAAGTGGTTGGAAAAAAAGCATAGTTAACTCTGGAAACTTGTCAAAGGTCAAGAAAGCTTCCAGGACTCTACAGACTTTTATGTTTTCAGGAGAACAGAGCCGCCCAATTCCTCCGACACTAAAAATATAACTAGAGACTATTTACAAGAATCGTACATTTTCTCAATTGTGTTCATCTGGGGTAAGAGATTAAATGCTATTGAAATGATCCGTCCCTTGATTTGACCACTACAGTTTACCCAACTAGACTTGGCCTGCACATTTTACCAAACCTAATCAGCACACCTAGCTGGCCCCCTTATCCAGCGAACCCTATGTTACCCACAGACTCTCCCAGCCCTATCCCTGCATCCTGTCTTCTGGGATTCAGAGTTCATGTTCATTTACCATGAAATAAGAAAAACAGTAAATATTGCACAGTACAGTTCCTGGCACACAAAAGACACAGCAGAATGCTCGTGGACAACATTTGAAAGCTGAGACGGGGAGCCTGAGGTGTGAGAGCGAAAGGCGCCCCTGGTCTCAAGGGTTTCAATACCAACAGGTACAGATTAGGGGTAGCAAAGGGAAGGCAAAAGGAGAAAGAAAACAAAAAAGACAGGCCAGGAGAAAACCTTAAAGCTTCATTAAATGAGTGGATCCAAAACTTGGAGGAAAGGATTGGATGCCATGTGGCCAACCCCCTCCTCCCCACCCTCATTATGATGCCTGTCTCTGTACACAGGGGCACCAGAAACCGATTACTAGTCATTACGTTTTGGTGAGAGCAGTATTGTAGGGCCGTGCTTTTAATCTCTGTTGCGATCTCTGTTTGAGGAACTATTGAGAACAGGCTTCCTTCAGTGTGATGAAGATCAAGGCAGTTCCTGTGGGACACCCAGTGTGGTACGAGGGAATAGCAGTGAAGTGGTTTCATTTTCAAGGACTATGAGCCACAGGGGTTGGGAGTGGGCGGTGGGACAAAATTGGTGTGTGGGCAGGAGGCCTCGTTTTGAAATTATTCACTGCTGGCATAAATGCATTGGTCTGGGGGCTTGGGTGATAAGCAGTGGACAGAATAAAGAGGAGCAGATCCTGCATAAAGAGAAGAAAATAATATAGCTTGCCTCTCAAAAGAGCAACTATATTGGCTACCAACTTAATTTGAGTCTTTTTTTTTTTAAGTCTAGGTAGCCCAGATCATACAACGAGCATCCTTCAGTAATCTCATTGATTGAATGATAAAGAAACCACTAGATATTACTATGTATTATCGGCAAGAGGAATCTTGCTTTACTTGAGGAGAACCAATTATTGACTTGGCTCCTACCTTAGAAGAATCAAACCTGGGATGCGTTTTCAAACAAAATGTCCATTTCACTTCTTAATATCATGGTGCACATAGTCAACACTGAATTTAGTTTCACATTTGGTTCCATATGCTATGTCCTATGTAATTAGAGTATGTCTTATGGCTAATAAAAATGAAGTTAAAAAGTCAAAAACCAAAACAATGACAGGAAACAACATGTGTGTACAATATGTTACTAACACTGATAATTTTCAAAAGTGAGTTAAAAAAAGTATTATAAATCTTTCAAAACAGTGATTTATTAAGCGAAAAGTCTGAATGGGTTGCACTATTAAATTTAGCTTTTAAGTTGTTATGTCATGGGTATATCTTTTGTTCTCCTAAGTTAAATTTAGCATCCTGCATTCTGTTTTTTCCACAGCTCCATGTTTAATCATCATGCAGTCAATTTTCTGAGCTGCTCAGGAGAAATGCACTAGACAGTTTTCACGGTGATTTCTCTCACTGATTTCTCTTACTGATTTTATAATCTAGGAATAGAATGTATCAAACAACCCAATAGTGATTTATTTCCATCTTCTTATTTGCTTTTTCCCACCTATACAGGCTTCTCATAAAATAAACCTTTCCTAGGCATGGGATGAAATGGGGGAAAAAAAAAAAACATGGTGGCCAGAGGAAAACCATTTCAGAAATGTGTTTGTTAAACAAGTGCAAGCAATAAATTGAGCTTAGGAGGGAAAGGCGGTTAGAAGAAAAACTGAAAGTACTGACCTGAGAGTCAAGCTGATTGGAGCAAGGGTGAGAGCAGCAAGTTGGAGGATAAGCAGAAAGGAAAAGGGATAGCAAAAGAGAATAAAAGGAAGGAAACGCATTAGTTTTAAACATACAGCCAACAGATGTTATATTAGCAGGTTTTATAACCAAATGAAAGACAATAAAGCAACGTTTATCTGATATTATCCCCAAAAGGCCTGGGCACACACTGTAAGCTGTTATATTAAATATAATACATAAGAAACCAGTATCTGCTCTCATACGCATAATCACAGCAAGCCCTGATGTGAAGTAGAGGTGCACTCTGGCAACCGAATGGAAGAATTTGCCCTTTTCTAGAGGAATATTTACAGTGAAAGTTTCTATCTGTGTGCATATAAAACTTTATTATTATTAATTTAAGAAACTTAAGTGGAAATTACTAAGGTATTAGAGCTGGCAGTAAGCACTGATACCAGAAAGATTTTATTCAAACCATTAAGTTGCATGGTTATATCCTATGAGACATTTTTCCTTCATCCCAGAAAACCAAAAGGTGCTGAGCAATTGGTTTTCTGTTCAAAGATTTCCATCTTAGATGCTCACAGAGCGCTGCAACTAGCAATGATCAAAGACCCATGAGGAGGGCTTTGCGTGAAGTACCACCTGGATATCAGCCTCCCAAGAAAGGACAGAGTGACTTCCAAAGCTTCGAGTAATTTTTTTCTGTTGTGAAAATGAGGATCATACTTCATCACTGAAAATATCCAGACACTTGAAAATTTATTTGTACAAAAATATTTAACATGCCCTTCTAATCAGTCAAAACAATAAAGTCCCTAATGCCAAGCAAAAATTAGAAGAAAAAAAAATCATGATCCTCTTCAGGCAACTACAGGAGCACATAGTGGACATTCACTTTGTTAATCTATAAAATGCCCTTTGCAAAAAACAAAAGTGGATAAACAAATACTTTGCCAGCTATCTGCTCAGTGGGATCCCACCATTCCATACTATTAAGAAGTCGTTTTAAGCATTTCACACAGGAAGGAAAAACAAAACAAATCCTCAGGAGAAACCTTAAACAAGAACATTTCAAAAGAAAACAGTGTTGACTATAATGATAGAAATCAAAGAGAAAATTCAAAACTAAACACATGGTGAAAACATTGATCCAATAATCCCTGAAACCCCCCTGCAGAGTGTTTCATGATCATGAACGCAGAAGTGATAAAAAATGAGAGTTAGGTCAGGCTATGGTCACTGTGGGGACTCTGGTGACGCTGGCCCCAGCTGCTGTTTCAAATCCTTCTGGATCAGAGATATATCAAATTGAGGTCCATGGCCAAGCTTTAGAGAATCCTAAACTGAAATGGCAAGCAAACATTTAAGATTTAGTTGCCTTTTCCAAGGGTTCACAGTTTTCATCAAATTCTCAAAGGCTTCCATGATACCCATGACCTTCCCCCAAAAGTTGCTAAGGATGGTGTAAAACCATCTGCCACTTGTTTTAAAGAAATTCCTTCAAATACATTAACAAACATAAATGGAAATTACTTAGCAAGAAGAGTTTATATCAAAACAAATAGAGCTGGTATCAAGTTTCTTCCATGTACCACGAGACTTTTAGAACATATTATCATAATTATTTAAAAAATAAAGCGTAAGTTTACATTTTGTGAAAAGAGTTCTGAAAGGCATCAAAGAAATTATGTCAGCACGTTACTGAACAAATTCAGAAGAAAAAATAATAGTCTGTTTCTCAACCTTAGATAAGGCACTTTTAGGCATCTAAAATGATTTCTCAATGTCCAAATGTCTAGTGGCATTAGTCCCCGATCCAGATAATTAAAGGCTACCTTGTCTTCTATTCTGATGTTATGTTTTAGGAGTAGAACTCTGAGCGACCCACTCTCCTCTCCACATTGGGGAGAGATGTGACTGAGGGCTTGATTTGGGCAACCCCTTTCCTCTAGACACATACTGACAATCCCCCTAACATATTTAAGATAATTACATGAAAAGTCACCTGACTGATTCCTTCCCATAGGTGAGATGCCATAAATTCAGTGGCAGCAGGCAGAGGTTGACCTGTTAACCTCTCTCTTTCCCCTAAGGCACCAAAAGATTAATTCTGAAACTCTAAATAAAACTCAGAGACCTTGATGGGCACTGACACAGAAAGACCAATATTTCACTGCCTCTAATGTTTAATTAGCTACTTAATTGTGTAGCATAGGTGATATCTAGCATTGGTGATCAAAAAAGACTTCAGCCTGATTTGAACCAACTCTGAGGGGCTTGCTCAAAGCACCTCATCTACCTTGTGTCAAATTCAGAAGTTCCCTGCTGAGCCATCAGCAACAAGCATGAGAGTTTACAGACAGAACTGCACGTGGGGACCACACTGGAGCAATGTGCACTTTGAAAAGCAAAATCTTTAATGGCTGATGAAAAACATCATTCACGTGGAATTTAAGAGGTAAATGCATCCGTGTAAGTGCCAGGCATGTGCTATTTGGAATGTATACGTTGTGGAGAAAATAAAAAATGGGAAGATTAACGGAATAGAGAGCAAACATGAATTGCCCTCTGAAAGAGAAGTAGGCCAGTGTCAGTGTCGGTTGAGTTATTCCTAACCCTGTACCTTTTGTTGCACATGACTGAAGTTCTGGAATATTTTAGAACGCAAGCTGCTTTTAAAAAGAGATCTTTTCACTCTGGTAGGTCACATTACAGACCAGAGACCACAAATTTATTTCAAGTTCAATTTTTTGGTTTTCAAAATCACAAACGTAATTGTAAACACTCCTCCATGACTCCAAAATGGAGATATATGTCACATTGCTGAGAAATCTTTAGTTCCCAACATTATGAGGTATGAATTTTGTAGTTTAAGCCAGCAAATGGAGACACTACCCTATTTAAAAAGGGCTGCCTGACAACTCTAGGAAGACGTTTTGGTTGGAATACACATGTGGCCCAGCAGATAATGCTTCAGAAAGGCAGGCCAAGGCTGGGCTCTCCTTTTCACAAGAAATTTCCCCTCTTGATCTCCACACCACCCCCCACCTCCTCTGGGGCCTGGGCTAGGGCTAGGGCTCAGACATTTCCCAGACTATGTTCTGCTGCTGGACCCAAGACACAGGCAGGCAGAGAACTGGGACAGAGTCAAGTCCCACCACACGTTTTATGAATTACAGTGCCTGGGAGGCATCAGCTTTAAGGAGAGGCAAAGGCAGAGATAAAGAAAATGTGCAGAAAGTACATAAAGATAAATGCCTGTAAAATCACTGTTGGTTTAATGCATTCCATATTGAGGAAATAAAAATGTGAATATTCCTGGTGATTTAATGGCAATAGCATCCAGCTAAGACCTGTTTGTCCAACTAGACAATTATGTTATTTTTATGCAAATATTTATAGTAGCTGATGCTGATTTTCAATTACAGTTCTGGGGAGCTAATATAGTACAGAAAAATGCCTTCTAAATGTGGGCACATCACTTTCCCTCATGAAATCTAATAAAGATGGGACAGATCTCCTGTGGCCCAGCAGTGATTCCTCTCCACTGGCTGTGTGACTGTTTAATGCTACTGGACTAGCTTCTTCCTTCTGGCCCACTGTTGTACGAGATTGTTCTCAGTTGCTCATCTGTCAGACCTGGGTTCAAATCCTGACTTTGATTGTTATAAACTCTGCAACTTTGAGGAAGTTACTTAATCTGTATAAGTCACAGTTTTCTCATCTATAAAACGGGGATAATGATACTTTCTGTGTTGTGGGTAAGATTGAATGGTATACAGTATTACAGGTCAAGTGCTTAGCATAGTACCTGATAGACTAAGAGCATAAAATATACATAACCTATTATTATAATTATAATTACTATTATTAATATTATCTAGGGCATCCTCTCTATGGCACACTGCTTCTTGGAGCAGTGGACTAGGAGTCAGGAAACCTACATTACAGTTTTGTCTCTTTCTGACCACAGGACCAATCTCCAGAAGGTAGTTCAACATTTCAGGGTCCCAGCTTTCTCACCAATAAAAAGAGACATGATCGTATCTTCTCTGTGATCTCACACTAGCTTTTTAGGAAAAATTTTGTTCCTAAAATAAAGTTCCAAAATAGCCAGGTAGATACATCTAAAATTAACAGTGTTTTTAAGAATCAGTAGCTTGGCAGAACATTTCCACATTCTCAAATTAAAATGAAGCCCTTACGGATTTAAATTTGTATATTTGTCTCAGAAAAAAAAAATTCTTGATTTAAGTGCTAAAATTAGTCACACTGAATAAAAATCAGATTATCATCAAACTAATGCTAAGATTTTTAAATAAAATATTAATTCATTTGGAGTTTGAATATATTAAATACTATATTTGAAACTGTGGAAATTTTATTGAGAATTAACCTATCCATTTAATACAGAGCCACTTAACACTGAGAATTTGTTTTAGCACTCATCTGTTCATAATGATTTAACCATCTCACCTTACACCAGGACTTGGTAACTGCAAAGTGCAATACATATTTTTTTGTGTGTGTGTGAGGAAGACCAGCCCTGAGCTAACATCTGATGTCAATCCTCCTCTTTTTTGCTGAGGAAGACTGGCCCTGGGCTCACATCCATGCCCATCTTCCTCTACTTTTATATGGGACACCGCCACAACATGGCTTAACAAGTGGTGTGTCGGTGCGTGCCCAGGATCCCAACCGGCAAACCCCAGGCCGCCGCAGCGGAGCTCGCGCACTTAACCACTTGCGCCACGGGGCCGGCCCCTGCAATACATTTTAATAGGTTGTCAGAGATTCATTTCTAATAAGAGTCAAGGTTACACAGCTGGCATGAAGCAAGGCAAAATTTGAACCCAGGTCTTTCTGCTGGTAAAGAACATGATCTTTCCACAAGACCATAAAGAGCTATTCTGCATATGTTTTGAAGTCCTTTAGGGCCTCACAAGTGTGTTGATCAGAGCTGGCAAACATTCACCGATTTATTCAAAATTTGCTGATCTCTTCCATATGGACTGAATCTAGGAAAGACAAATTCTGCCTTATTGCTGAACCAATAAGAAATCCTCAGAGGTAAGGGAGTTATGTAAGATTATTCAGAAATTCTTTCTTTATATGAAATATAGGAAAAAGCACTGATAGAAAGATTATTTTTAGAGTTCATACTATACATAAACAATAGGGACATGATTTATCTGAAATCTAAATACTCTGGAACCCTGCTATAACCCTCTTTGCTTTTAGACAGAATTTGCTATCAGGTAGGCCTGTCTTAGACCCCATTCAAATATATTTATTTACCAAATGCTGTAAGGTCCTCTTAAAAGATAAATCCCAAGATGAATTTGTTGTGGTGTGCTGAAAGACATCCAAAGGATATGAGGTCCTTTACATTTCTCCTATCTTAAATGAATTCCCAACTATATTCTTCCACATTCTTTGCTTGAAACAAACCTAAACCACAAATGCTTGTCTTCAAAGGGGAAAAACTGAGGTTTCAGGTAGTCAAAGCCTCAATTTCTCACATACTTTGCTGGCACAAATGTTAGATCATGGACATCACTCAAAAAAGCTGACCATTATTTTCTTAAACACAGAAGAAGCCCTCAAAAGATAAGCCAATTCCCTTCTGAGTATCCCACAGAAATACAACATTATCCCCAACAGGCCATATTCCTCAGACATAACTTGTTTCCAACATGAAATATGAATGTGCATTCCAAATCCACCACGACTTGAGATGGGCAACTAAGCAATCAATGTTCACTCACTGTTGACAACTCACAGGATGACTGCAAAATTTACCTCTCAAGTTCCGCAATCTTCTTGTCCTTGTCATTCTTTTCATTCTCCACCTCCTTGAGGATCTCCAGCAACCGGTCGACTTCCGCTTGGGCCTTGCCACACTCATCGCGGTAGTAAGATGCCTCTTTATCAAGCTGTTTTATTCGGTCTGCAAACTCGGGGTTCATCCTGGAGTCATCTTCAACATTATGAGCCTTCAACATTATATTTTTAAAGAATGTAGTTAAGACAACAGTTTAGAACAATAGATAGTGCAGTCACTAATGGCCCAGAAGTTAACTTGGGAGGAAAAAAAAATAACCACCAAGAATTATGGGTATACTGTCAGTTAAAAGGCAAAATGGAAAAATCACACATCTCAGTTACCTTAGCATTATGTTGATTTTAAGTTATATTAGAGTTTCACAGAGGAATTTCTCTTATTGTTGACATTTTGTTCCATTAAATGTTGCTACTTTTTGCTTTTTTTCCCACCAAAAAATGAGACTCTCATCTCACTGTGACGTCTCTATTCCTGGTGTTTTGGCAAGCAGAACTAAGACAATTCTACTCCTCACAGTTAAGGAGGTGATTCATACCAGCAGCTTCCTTTTCCAATACAGAGAAACTGAGATAAAACAATATTAAATTATTTTTCCAAGAAACACCAGAGGCATATGTAAAGCCAGGTAACATAGAAGAGAATGGTTGACTGATCATTGAACACTTCATCCCACTGAGAAATTTCAGCAGAAGACATTGTTTGAAAGAAAGGCTTGGAAGTGAGGAAGGGCTTTCCAGCTAACAGTCATACCCATAAATTCTTGTTCTCTTGATTAAATTTAACCTGAACCAGGAGGAGGATGAGCTAATTCATGAACAAGCACACAGACGAGAATCTGCAAACACATGCATGGGTGGGTGGCAGCTTTACACACAAGAACAGACACACGCAACAACACAGCAACAACACTGCAGAATAATTTGCAGCCAAAGTATTTGTGGTTTTCTGTGTGTGAGAGTGTTTTATTGCTTTTTTTTTCTTCCCAAAATAAACTTTTGGCTGAAATATTCCCAGACAGATGGAAATAACACTGCACTGCAATGTTTTGCCTACCCCTTGTTTCCCATTATTCCTAATTGACTTCTTCAAAGAGCAGGCAGAGAAAAAACAAGTAGTTTAACAACAGTGCACATTCAACAGAGAAAGTTCAGAGAAGTCATATATGTATGTATCTCTAAAATCCACATGTGAAATAATAAAATGTTAACAATTTATTAGGACTTAAGTCGTTCTGCTGTCTTGCTATGTATAGCAGATGTTCACTGTGTTTTTATACACTTTTTTTTCCCTTTAATTTCAGGGAAAAAACAAGACAAGCAAGCTATAGCTACTGTGGGGTCAAATGAATCATGCATGGTTAGAAAAATTAATACTAATACTACTGTTAGAAGATTGACAGTCTTTGCAATGATTTAGTAGAAAAAAATTCCAAAATTAGTATAAATAAAAATAAATTTATTTATGACAAAATAATTATTTTTAGAATAATATTTTTGCATGTAACATATTATTTAAGCATGAGGATAGAAGGGGAATAATTTTTCACATTCTTTAATCTAAGATTTCCTTATTCAAGAATTAAACTCAACTATGCAAAAGAACTGGGAAAAAATATATCAATTTAACATACTATCAAGTACTGGTTTACTCCCTTTTACCAACATTTCTCAGAAAATGGTTATTTTTAATTTATTTAGTATGTACACTGGGTTTCATTATAACCCATTAGTAAGTTTTTTCAGTAAAATTAAAATAATCTGAAAGACAATCTTGAGCTAATATGCCTTTAGGTGTTTACTTGTCTGATAATTTTATTTTAAATTGAAGTAATAAATATTTAAATTTGTTAATCTTCACTTTAAAACTGTAGAGTAGATACTTCTATTTTAGAAGAAAATAACAACTCCATATACCTACTTCTATTTGTGATAATAAGAATTAACTGGTTACTCTTGTAACAGAAGAGCATTTCAAATATACAGTTTTTAAATTGCTAAGAAAAAGAAAACAAAATTTTCCTGTTAATTCTCTTCCACTTTCACACTATATTATCATTATCTTATGGCAACTAAAAACTTTTTCATGACGTTGTTCTCAAACTACTTAGCTAATAATCTTTAAAAAAGAATTAATGCACTGAGTAATGAGTAGCTAGAAACACTCAAAACAAATGAATAAATATGTTTTGATTGCCTGTTTCTGACTTGAGTTAAAATTCCTTTCTTGAGTCTAATTTAAAGATTCACAAAGAGCTAAAAGTTAGCCTCTGTGCTTTTTTTTTTGGTTGTTTTTATTCTTATGATTTTTATTATCATTATTTTTAATAAATGGGTACAGGATTACTAGTTGCAAGACCTAGATTCTAAATCCAGCCCTATGTCTTATGACAGATGAATTAACCTCTCTAAGGACAGCAAAAACTACAAAATGAGAAACATGGGGAAGGTATTCTTCATTTGTTTTTATTACGATTATTATTTTATAATATGCATCCCATCAGTGGGGCTTGTTATATAGCTAAGTTAATAGGATTATTTAATTTTTATCAACAAGAAACTATACACATCTTCGAGAAGCCTCCCTGCTAGGTTTACAGAGAAGCATTCTGCTGGTGAGCACATTCCTTATTTTAGCTCCTTCAAGAGAAGATCATCCAAGGCCAGTTTTCAACATGGGGTGAAATTAGATGGGTTGGCAGTCTTTTCAACTCAAGAAGTGAGTATGGTTAAAGGACTCATGGGATGTTTAGAGGGACAGAAAGCCTAGGAAAAAACATAACTGAATCTAGACCACTGTTGACCTCATGTGACACTAAAGTTAAATTATGTTATTAAAACAAAAACCATAGCCAAGTTTACAGCTGGCCTGATGTCTATTAGATAATACTTGTGGATGCTAATCATTCTTCCTTTTAAAAGGAATAGACAACTTGAAGAATACCTTTGAGTTAAGTACATCTATCTATCTCCATATCAATATCTACTGATTTCTGAGCAAAAGAATTTAGGTCAAACAACTTCAATATTGGTATCAGAATTCTTGGAAGGGTTATTAAATAAAGGTGCAAATAGATATCATTTAAAAAATTTTTAAGTCAATAGAAAGCTGTAAGAAAGAGTCACAGAAAAATGGAAAAGTAACAGCTGCTTCTGGGTGATCGCTAGGATCCATGTGAACACTCAAGGGAAGAGAGAGTTTCACATGACTGAAAGCTGGTGAGTCCCTAATCCACCCTGAGCAGTGGAAGCAAAAGTCTCCGTGGAATTTATAAAAGATATGGCAGGTAACCAGCTCCATTCTGCCTGAATCACAACTTTTCAGGGAATGGGCCAAAATTACTAACCAGTATAGCATGAATGTGTTATACTGTGATCTACAAACATGGAGATGAGACTATACTAAAGAAATACAGGAGAAAATTGAGCTTACAAAGCCAATGCTTCCTTCAAAGTTACAAGGCCAGGGCCTCCTCTAAAAATGGAGTGAAGCATTTTATTTGCATTTCGGCAACATTCTTGCCTTTTCAAATTATAACATGGGTTCTTTAATCTGGGCTGGCAGCTCCTGATGGGGATCAAAAGCAGATAACAGATTTGGGCCTAATGTACTTTAGAGACTACAAAAAAATAATAAATATATTTTAAAAAATCATTATCTGAACAAATTCCTACCAGGACGTTCTGACCCATTCACATTTTAGACTGAAAATGCACAGTAATTACTTCCCCTTATGCATCTGTTGGTTTGAAATTAGCTCCCCTAAAAGGTCAGGAAACAATTGCCCATTCCACTCTTCTTAGGCATATCGACTTTGTCCATTAATCAGAAATCTAGCTCTTGAAAATGCAGATTGGTGTGGATTTTCTTTTAATGGTTTCAGAACTTACATATTATAAATATATCCAAGCACACTGTCACTTTCAAAGACATCCACCAGTCATTAAACCAAAGGAATATTAATGAATATTCTTTTCTTAATGTAGAGATTTAATTTTGCTGATTAAACAGGTCAGTTTAAAAGTAAATCCAGATATCTGATTCTGCCTCAAAATATTTCTGGTAACTTTTAGAGCAACTCCCAAGCATCTTAAAGAAACATAGAAAATTGGGAAAAAGAATATTTCAGAAATGTCTGTATAACATATTAGATCAGTAAGTTTTGAGAGTCCTCCAATTATGTTTCTTGCATTTCCATATGTAAGAAAATTTCCCCACAAATGGGAATAATCAAAACAAAGTTTGGAGCCTCACTGATGTGGGCAAGCCTTGGCATTTTGATGTGAACTAATTTTGAAAGCCTGAATCAAGCACAAAAGAGAAATCTGGTCATGACTTAGGACAAGTTGTACGTAACAATACCTAGTGTTTATTTTAATGAAAGAATTTAGAACTATTTCAGAAAATAAGACAAAATTTCAGATTAATACTATATCTAAATCAAAGCTAACAGCAAAAAGCGGCTAAAGCCAAACCAGGGATTGATAGTATCAATATGACAAATCACAAGCTTATTTAAACTCCTCTTGTGAAGGTTGGTCATTGATTATTTTCAATAAAATGCTAATTCATCATTCCAAGTGTCTCGAAAAGAAAGCATTAACTTTGATCCAGAAACCTGCTGTGAAACTAGGCAGGGAATATTTAATTATAGTATTATGTAACATTCTCTCTTTGAAATGGACCCTAACAATTTTAATAAAAAATCTATTATCTCAAAATAAACAAATGATTAGTTATGACCATAAAGTCCAAGCAGAACACTAACTGATGAATCTGATGACTTTTCTTCCATGCTGCTTATGGGTTTTAGCAATAATTTGCTAAATTTATTCACTGTAGAAATACGACTTTTGATTGCAGCGCTTGGGGAGTTTAGTGTCTGTTAATAGCACTTTAACATTCCTTTCATATCTTAACAGCAGAACAGAGTATATAAACTACTTTAAACATTATATTTGATTTCAATCTTCTAAAGAAGTTACAATCTTCACATAATTCTGAGTTATGAACAAAACATTACTTTTTAAAATAAAGTTTTTAAGAGTGATTACAGAACTCCAACGTGTTATAAAATTTAAATTTTACTTTAAATCCAATTAATTAATACCAAATACAATAATTGAGTCTAAATAACACATTTGCAAACTAATAGTGATGTATCTTTGAATCTTATACTACCTAGTTCTAAAGGAAATTATTCTTTCACAATTCTAGCTACCTCCAGAATATTCATAATTTGCATATTATAATAACTATTCCAAAAAGAAATTTCTTGTCATAGATGGAACAAATAGCATATTTATAAATAAGCATAAACAAATACTCAAAATAATTTTTCTTATGTCACACATACCAAAAAATAAAAAGATCAACTGTATGCTTAAAACTTTTTAGGACCCTTCAAACAAAAATATAATTATTAATGTAATACCTTTTAACTATGCAATTTCCTAAAATTAGCAATGTAGAGAACTGAGGTAATCATCTGGATGCTCTGAAACAAAGCATGTGACTTCAAATCTTAAGTGTTATTTCAAATATTGCTTGAGTTCATTAGAGATTAAAAGCCTGGATCAAGTGTGAGGAGTGTGTGTTTGTGTGCATGTGTTTGTATATGCTATGTGTATGCCCTGAATTATCTCTTAAATAGCTATAATTTTCCATTGCGTCAGGGGGACTAGTCTAAGAGAGAATAAAATAATTTTCAGAAATAGACTTAAAAAAATCATAAAAAGAAACCACTGTACCTAGACAAGGACTGTGAAAACATTTATAATTCAGCTCATCATGTCCCTAGGATTGCACAGTCCTATAATGACATGTAAATCAGGAAGACTTCAGTGAACGTTAACAAGATTTTTTCTTCTCTCTGGACCAGAAAAATACTTGGTCTTTTTCTTGTAAACTCGTATGTAAAATGTGAGCCCTGCAAAAGATGCATTTGCAGAAGAGATGGGATATCAACGGATAATGACCAGGAGTGGGGGGACTTGTATGTATGTGGGAACATCAGAGGAGTTTCAAGCGTGCCCTGGCCCACAGCAAGATTGCCCCCAGTGCCTCCAAATCAGTCATTTGCCTTGTAGCAATGAGGATATTACATGAAGCACTAAATTTAGGATCCAGAAGGTCTAACAATTTATTAAAAATTTATAAGATACTGGATACTATCTCTGGGCACAGTAACTACTACAGCAACGAAAGTATTTGAGACTGATGAAAAAACCATGTTATTTGTCTAGAATTAAGAACTAAGGGAAGAAAAGAACTCAACTGAAGATAACCTGCACAGCATTTATAATGACAAGAGAAAACTCCTCCAGGAGTGGAGACTGGTAGTTAAGCTACAGAAAGGTTATTATTACAACACATAATAAGGATACAAAGGCAAAATTTTAGATTCCTAAGAAACGGCATTAGAGTATCATTTAGTAAAATGGAATGACTAAAGCAAAAATAAAAGGTTTTTTAAAGTAGAAGCTTTATTTCTACTCTAGGGAAAAAATACTCCCAGGAGGACTTCAAAGCTTAATCCTTATTTACTCTGATTTATTTTAGACTGATGGACATAGGACTGACTATAAATTATCTTATTTAACAAAATTCACCAAAATTTGTAGGGTTGCTATGTTCAAAATAAATATACAAGAATAAAAGAAATATCCTAGGTACCAACAACTGGTTAGAAAATAAAAGGAGAAATATAGCATTCATAACAGTAACCTAAAAATTATATACATAGTAATGCTTAGGACTATCCTTAAAAAGAAATATCATAGGCCTACAATAGGAAAATGTCAAAACTTTACTGAAAAGATCACTGAAATACATAAAAGTTGTATCAAGTTCATGAATGGGAAGAAACAATATTTGAAAGATATTAATCATTCTAAAATTATTTTATAGGTTGAATATAATTCAAATGAAAATCACCAACAATTGCGCCTCTTAATTGACAAGGTGATCCTAAAGTTTACTTGGAATGATAGAAAATTAAAGGCTAAGAATATTAAAACAAAACAAGACAAAATGAGAAGCATAGAGAATTAGGGTGGAATTTGTTTCACTAGATGTTTAAAAATATATAACGCCACAATAATTAAAATTCTGACCCAACAAACAACAGACTGTGATAAAAC
Source organism: Ceratotherium simum simum (assembly GCF_057802395.1). Lineage (NCBI taxonomy): Eukaryota > Metazoa > Chordata > Mammalia > Perissodactyla > Rhinocerotidae > Ceratotherium > Ceratotherium simum. Next base: position 56,511,357 of record NC_141904.1, read on the forward strand.
TGAACAGAAGCTCAGAAACTAAGATGTCTGTCCATATGAGAACTTAGTGTACAATAAAATAGTATCAAGATCAGTGGATAAAGAAAGAATTATTTGATAAACAGTGCTGGAATAATTAGTTGACCATTTAGAAAAATATAAAGTTAGAACCTCACCACTCAACATAAATCAAAATAAACTAAAGATAGATAAAGGGGTTAAATTGATGTAAAAAGTAACATTAAAATATTTTAAAATATAGATGAGTGTCTATTCTTGAAATCAGAGAATGACTTCTAAGCATAAAAGCAATGAGGAAATCCTAAAGGGAAATACAGGTTAAGAAACCTAAAACCAGTTCTCTTCATAAAAAAATTTAAGTTAAAATGTTCCCACAAATCTGCTCTATATAAAGCATAGAATAACTCATACAAACCAATAAACAAAACACTAAACTCAAAAACATGTGCTTAAATGACTTAAAGAAACAATTTACAGAAGAAAAATATAAATAGCTAATAAATGTATAAAAAACCTCAACCACACTAGTAATTAAAGAAAGGAAAGTTAAAATGAGAAAAAAAATTGCACCTAGGCATTTGCAAAAGTTATGTAAAATGACGTTCTTGGTGTTGGTTGAGGTGTGGCAGAAAGGCTGCCTTTATTCAGTGCTGGAAGAAACATGCCTTGGTAGGACTTCTCTAAAATGTAACATAGCAGGAAGTATTGGGAGCTTTTTAAAATCATTTGCCCAGGAACTTATTCTATGAAAAAAATAGAAATGTTATACTAGGAGAAAAAAAAAAAGAAAGAAATGACCAACATTAGGGGAATGAGTAAATAGAGTGGAGTATCATACAATCATTAAAATAGAGTTAGGGAAGAAGAGCTAATTATATGAGAAAATTCTGATCATATGTTATTAAAAATAGGATATAAAACTGAATAAACACTTTGACACAATTTGGTGAAAAGAAATAGAGTATTAGACAAGAAAAAAGAAAGAGAAAAGAGAAGAAAGGAGAGAGGGAGAGAGAAAGGGAAGGAAAAAAGGAAGCAAGAAGGAGGAAGAGAGGGAAGGAGGGGAAAGGAAAGAGGGATAAGGGAGACAGAAGAGAACAATAACAACCAAAAGATGTCTGGGTCGGGAAAAACCCAATGTTCCTATCACTCTGCAGTGAGAAGTCCTGTTATTTTTATTTTCTCCTATGTCCTTCCATACTTTTGCAAATTCTCCACTGTGATCATTCATTATTTTATAACCAGAAAAACATAGTCATTGTTTAACAGACTATTAAGGATATAAAATCCACCATGCCACGTTCCTATCAGTCCAAAAAAGAATTGGACCCTGAGAATATCTGCAGATAGGCGGAGTTAAAATAACGAGAGTTTGGCTATATTCCCAGGATGCCAAAACAAGGGGTTAGCTTAATTTACTCGGGAAGAAAAGTCAGTCAATGACTTTTGAATTAGTCACCTAAAGGACAGAAAAGTTCGTTCTTGCATCTTGAAGACCCATCACTGGGGAGAAACGAAGGCAAAGTCCATTAAGTGCCATGTCATCAATATTTCTGGAAATGGTCTAAAAGTTAGCAGAGCTATTTCTTGGCCCTACCTATCCTGACAGGGATGGTGAACTCCTATCGGGTCCTGGTAAATCTTTGCTGCTGTGGAAACAAAGCTCTCCCCAATTGTCCTGCACACATCCAAAATGTAACATACTTAGGTTTTCTCCTGTCCTTAACTAGTAAGTGTGAAACGATTTCAGTGGGATTACTTTACACCTTTTTAAAATGATCTAAAGAAAACACTCATTTTTCCCAGGGTCAATTTTCAAGCTTGAAGATAATCCAATCTTATTTGTCTTTCTTCACCTCTCCATTGTCTTGAGCCTGCTTATTAACACTTCCATTCAAATGTTAAGGGAAAGGAAACTTGGATGATTTTTACTGCTTTGCTAAAAATCATATTGGGGGAAGGAGGTCAATAAAGATGCTCCAACAGGGCTTGAGGAATTCTGTTTGCTAAAATAGAATTTGTTTTAAAGAATAGAGGGTGGAGGCTGAATCTAATTAAATACACCCCAGCGTCTTGTGTATCATGCTGTACGTATTCTGGAACGGAGGCTTAACAAAAAGCTGTTGGCTAGACTGTTGCCTTTATCCATGCTATTCCTTTTCCCCAGGATGGGAATTTACAAATAGGAGGTAATTAGAATGCCTGATAGCACAGATCATATCTGCCAAATGACAAATCCTGGTCAGCTTTATGTAATATTTCTCCCAGTTGAGTTGACAAAACAAAAAAACCTTTCCTCTCTTAATCAGTTAAAGAAACAAATGGCTTCATATAAATGCACACCTATCATTAGGATAAAAAAAATTAGTGGTGGCATCTGGGCTGTTTTACACACATTTTTACTAGTTTTTTGTACTATTAAGCTCTAATCAGAATTGTTACTATCTGTTATTAGAGGCTATATTTTAGTTTGTCCTCAGCCAAATGACATGTTTTTAACTCTTACAAAACCCACAATAATGTTAGGCATGTACCGTTCTCAAAGAACATGGCCCTATTTTTAAATCTAAATCTATTTTAACTTCTAGCACTTGAATGTAACATACACTAAGTTGCTTGTTATTTTACAAATGCTATCCCTTTTGGCATAGATAAGTCTGCATTTGAAGTATCTAAGAAAGAATTCCATGGGCCTAGATCTGCAGCTGACTTCTACTTTTCTAAAGCCTTAGAGTTGAAGTTAAGAAAAAGGTAATATCAGAGCTGGTAATATTTCCTTGAGTTCTTAATTTTTAAATTTCACGTTCAAAAGAAATGGCAGTGGCCTCTGCAGAGGTCATTTCTTTCGACAGAACGGAAATGGGAAGAGACTCATAAATATTTTCAAAACCTCCCCAGTATGGACACTGTGACATGTGATCAATGGATCCTCATGCTTTGATATGTTACAGCGGGAACTTGCAGAAATGACTTACTGGGTTGTACATCTGATTGAACAACTGCTCAGCTTGCTACATTGCAAAGTTGGGGAGGCATTGAAGCACAGACAGGGAAAGAAGGAAAGATCCAGAAAAACAGCATTAGCTTAACAAATCCAGTGCATTTGCACAGACGAACTGGTCGTTAAAGAAGAAGAAATTTCAGTTTCTAAACATTCCACAGTGAAAGTGAGAGGCTCTAGGGAAATAGAAATGTTGACTTTGGCTCCTAAAAAAGAATAGCTGGAATAAGAAATTTAAGGTTTGTGTTACTTTCCCTTTCTCAAGTTAAATAACCCATGAAATAAAGAAAGCTGTCCGCTTTTGATGATACATGAAGTGTTGGCCTCTAGCAATGAATCAGAAGAAGTACTTTTGGGCAAGCTTGCAGTTTATTACCTGAACTTCAAAGATGGTAATAATAAAAGATTAATTAAATCTTATCATTGAATTTATAGCTCTTCTTTTATATTAACACAAGCCTGAATTTTCTATTCAGTGTAACTTTAGAAAAATATCAGCAAACAGCAGGTTAGCAATAGCAAAATATCAGTAAGCAAGACATTACAGGATTAACAGTAAATGGGAGAAGAAAAAATTCAAGTCAGCAGGAAGAATAGAGGGAACCAAAATACAGGATTATGCATTGCCCACTACCAGTTCCTAGTGTGAGTTCATGATTAATAAAAAATGTAATTTTTAGTGACTATCTTATTATGTTCCAAGTGCTTTAGAATCTGTAATGCTCTCCTGTCTATTTTGTGTAGAAGATTTAAATGTTTGTGGATTTAAATATACTAAATAATTTTAAATAGCACTCTCAGGCTGTATCTCATTATTAATTGGGGCCTGAATCATTAATTTGGGGCTCAACATCAAAGTGTAGAAGGTGAAATACTATAGGAGCCTTTACTTTGCCAAGCTAAGACATGCGCCTTTGAAGAGCCTGAATTTTCTGTTTCTTCAAGTTTTTACCATGGTTGAAAAAAAAACACCCTCCTCAAACATGATATTAATTGGAAAATTACCAAATAGCACAAATCATAACATTTTGAATTGCTATTGCTTCTCAACTGATTTCTATTCACATAGAGTAAATTGACTTCTACATTTTAATCACCAAATACTCTTCTGAAAAACAAAATGATCCACATGTCGCTAATCAGGTTCTTCTGAACCCCTGGGTGTCTATTTAAGACTAATGAATGCACTAATTTATAAAGCACACTCATAAGATAATGCATAGTAGTTATGCATTATTTGGTTAGTATCATTTATCAGCCTCATTAATATCAGCAAAGATTTCCTCACACATGAATATTTGCACTGTTTTTAAGAGGTGGGATGCAATGTGTAAGGAATAGTTCCTTTTCTGCTTATAACCATTTTTCATCACAAAGTATTTGAAGGTGTCTTAAATTAATACAGTATAGTAAAGGGTTAAAAGCAACTACGTGTGTGAATGTTCCCACAAACTTTTATGTAAAAACTCATCTTTACCAATGTCAAGCATTGTTCATAAGACAAAAACAAATTTAAATCGCCATTTGGATTCCACTGTCACTGGCAGAAAAGGTTTTTGTTCAGCTAAACACATCTATGATGTTGTGTAGATTTTATGGCAAAAATACCTGGACGCTCACAAATCTTGAGCAAAATTCCATTGGGAATTCATGGTTTATTTATGACATAATAAAACTATTATGTTTTCAGCTTCCATTTAGTAACCCTTTACATTTTATTCACAAGTCACATACCCTTTTATTTAAAAGGAGGCCCAGACACTCCTTAAGCTTTTATAGCTGCTTATTTTTCCATGAGTAAATGATGTGTTTATATGTATATTCACATACTGTTGGCTTATATTTTCAAATATTTCATGTAGATCTCAATTCTTTTTAAGGTGATGGGTATTTGAGGTTTTTATAGAACTATTTATTAGCATAAATTAAAGACTACTAGAAAAGGTATTTTAAACTTTTGAATTTAGTTGATGCTAGAGAGCCAAAAACAACAAAACAGCATCTGCAGGTTAGGTATAAAAATATTTAAAATATAATTACCTTATTTAATCTCACTGTACTGTGCATTTAGGAAATAGTATAATGATTATTTATATACTTAGAAATAAGTTATCTTTTCATAAATTAAATAGGTCCTTTACAGCAAGACAACCATATTTGTTACTTTAATCCTGATGACGTGGCAGAATGTTAAAACGTTGTCAGGAATATGCTAAAATGTTTACAGGATTTAGTCTGTGAATTTCACTATGTGGCGTCTACCTGAGAGTCTAGGAAAACCACATGCTCATAATGTAAGTCATTTTTTCGGGCGAACCATAGCTATGTTGAAAGAAACTAAATTGAACTACATAGATGTTGATTTATTAAACTAGTCAAATCATATACATGGAAACTATAAGCCTCAATACGTGAATTTCTTCCTTTTAATTACTAGAGGATTTCAAATTCCATAGGTGACTTACACTAAAAAGGAGAGTGTCAAGTATGTATCTGCAGAAATAATATATGGGGTGCCCTCATCTCCATAATGGCCCCTCAGAGTTGACGAAGGGCATCTTTCATCCCCAGGTCTATTGGAGGTCCTCCTTCTTCCGGACTCAGTATACCGCAATTGAGGTAAGATAACGCAAAGGACCACCACAGAGAGCCAATGAAGTTCTCTCTTTCACAGAGTTCTCTTAGAGCCTGCCTTATGATCACAAAACTATACATTAAATAAAAAGTACCTTTCATAGGTTCATTTCTTGATATACACGGGCATGTATAATATATTGCAGAACACATTCATATATATGTCAAGAATGTATATCATACACCCAATGCATAAATTGCCAAGTCAATCTCCATTTAAACCTCAAATGGGCAATTTAAATTCTTCTATTTATTGTTCAAGATTTCTGCTTAACTAGATATTGCTTGAAAAAAATGAGATGAGTGGATCGGGAAGTAGATTTTGCTATATACAGTTTTCTTGCTGTTTTGCTGTAAAAGGATTTGATCTGTATATTTATCTTTTCCTGCATTAGTAAGGAGACTTTATTAGTGTGAAATTTCTCATGACAATTTCCTAAAATTCCATGGTAAAGTGAACATGGTATAATTACATTACAGTTATATATTGCATCATACAAAATAGTATATTAAATTTTAAAATATCTGCAATAATTTCTCCACAGATATAGGATGCTTTCACATCCCTATCATCCATACGATATATTTTCATAACTTTAGCAAATAAATCCCCATTCTAGTGTGCTATGAATTATACATAGTCAAATTTTATTATATGCTTTGTTCGATTGTTTAGATTATCATCTCTTTTGAATAAGTTTATAAGTTGCCAAAGGGAAACAAAATGCTTAAACTCATAATGTTATGAGTTTTATATGAACAATGAGTGCAGACGTACCAAACAACACAGGGAAAAAGTCAAAGGAACAATGCATGACTGGAAATGTACTCCACAAAAATGTCCAGTTCAGAAAAAACATGTTAATGCTTCAATGTAAAGATCCTGTTTTCTTTTCCAAAGCTTCTACACACAACAAGCTTTCTTAGACATAAGGCCATTTTTGGTCAAGTATAAATAATCATGCAACAGATATTCTAGGGTCTTGACTATTTTGGTGAACTTCTTGAAGTTTAATGTTGTCAGGTAAACTTTTACAAAGTTCCAGTACAAAAATTGACCTACTTCTGAAAGTAGTAAAAATTTATCAGCATATAATAGGGCCCCTGGATTCTGTGGTTTGTTGCAAACATTTCCATTTATCTTTTTTAATAGTTAAGATTTGCCCAGAGAGTAACGGCTCGTTTTTAGAATATTTTTCAGTACCACTACTATTTTCATCTATTTTTCAAGTTTTTTTCAGACAGGAAACCTAAGATAACTTTTCAGGTTCACAGACAGATTTGATACAGACTTCTTAGGAATAAAGTTAAGAGTGTTTAATTAATTCTTTTATCAGCAGACAGGAAAAGATAAGGGGTTTGTTTGTTTTGAAAAATGTCTCTTCCTTTCCCATTTTATAAATTCATTGTAAAATGAACACGCTTTTTCTTAGACTTCGCTTACCTTTTTTAACTGTGCTTCCAATTTGCTACATTCTTCTTTCTTTTGTTCAATGGCTATTTCTAGAGATTTTAATTTGGAGTCCCTTTTCAGCCCTGCTGAGGCTAATGAAGATGCATGTTCCTTGAGGTCAATTAAACTAGACTGGAAGGAAAAGAACACTAGTAAGTAAAACACTGCAATTTCTACCAGCAATGTCTTCAATTTGAAAACATTGATTCTATACATAGCAATAAAGTGTGCATTAGACAGAAAGGGTAAATATAGTCTTACTAAGGTAACAATAGTCGGCTCTGGCCAGGAAATTAAAGTTGGCCAGCTTACAGAACCAAGCAGGATCTAATTGCAGTAGAATCAAATGTGACCAAATGGTGTGGTCAGTAAATGCATGATTCACGTCTCAAAGTCATACTAATGATGTAAGTCCCAAGGTGGTCTTTACATGTCATGGCAAAACAGACACCCTGAACCTTCCATTTACATTTATTGCTGTCAGGTCATGCAGACTCTAAGACAAATATGAAAGAAAATACCGACTTTAATGCCTTTTCTCCCCCAAAGGACAAATCAAGTATAAAAGAAGCATCCTATTAAGTTTTTATTGAATTCTATTTCTTTAACAGAAAAATGACCAACAGTTTTTCAAACATCTTCTGTAGAATCAAAGATAAAATTATATTAAAATTTAGAGTAGACTTTATGTTCCAGTCCTTGTAAATCTAGATTCAGCAGATATATGAATCTCCACAGCTCAGACATAGGGTTACCTAAATTGTTCCATTCATCAATCACACCCAGAAACCAAGAGCTTCCCTGTATAGTCCGAATTCCAAAAAATAAAGAAATAAATACTTGCATATATCACAAAACATAACTTGGTTAGCTAGGAGGGTAATGTCCATCACCAAACATGAAATGGTTAGCAACATCTAACTATGTGACTAAAATATTCAGGTTTCACCCAAAATCAGACACTGTGCATTTCCTTTATATCCATTTGCAGCACCTAGAAAGACACTAAGTACACAGTGGCCACTCAGTAAATGATGTTGCTGAATATTTTACATTTGGCTGCTTCATGGGCACTGGAATAACCTTATTGGTGAAGATACCACCACCAACACCCAGCAAACAACCCAGCTCCTAACAACCCTCTGAGGGACAGGTTAGCCATTCTTACTTTTTATGGTAAGGAAACTGAGGCTCACATGAGCTGGGTGTCTTCTCCAAGGTTCCTGAGCTATTAAAGGGAAATATAGGTCTCAAACCCAGGACTCTGACTCCAATCTCAATGCTCTTTATCATATCACTCCCACAGAAATAATAAAGGACCTTATAATCCAGGTATTTTGTCATGGTGAAGATTATTATCACCCCAACTAAATTATAAGCTCCCTGCTGACAACAATTATATGTCGTTTTTTTTTATAAATTTAAAATTGCTGAGTGTGATAGCTTTATGTGCCAACTTGGCTAGGCTCTAGTCCTCTATTATTCAATCAAACACTAATCTAGGTGTTACTGTGAAGGTATTTTATACACGTGACTAACATCTCCAATCAGTTGACTTTAAGTAAAGGATATTATTTTCCACCACCTGGGTGGGCCTGATCCTATCAGTTGAAAGGCCTTAGGAGCAGAACTGAGGTTTCCCTGAGAAAGAAGAAATCCCACCTGTGGACTGCAGCATCAGCTCCTGCCGGAGTTTCCAGCCTGCCCTTCCTGATGGCCTGCCCTGTGAATTTTGGACTTGCCTAGTCAGCCCCCATAACTATGTAAGCCAATTCCTTGCAATAAATTTCTTAATATGGTTAAATTTCTTAATATGATTCTGTTTTTCTGGTGGAACCTTAACTGACACACACAGCTCAGGGGCAGGCACATTATTATACAGGAACAATAAATGTGTGCTGAAATGCCTGTCTGAAATTCATACAATGTAGGCATTGTTTACAAAATTATTTTCATTTAAAGCTTATGCTTTACCATGTCATCAAGATCTCTTTTCAATTAGAAGTATATATATTGATTTTAAGGTGAAAACCCATGAATAATACTTGAAATCAGTGAAGAATGCTGCAAATAAGGTCAAAGCTCCAGTGCCTTCCCTCGTATACCAGCCACAGTAATTACAGATCCCTCAAATTGGATTTAGCAGTGAAATGGTAGGAAGAGGATTTACAGTCTTTATTTTCATAACAAAGAAATAATCTCCTCTCTAAAAAACTAGTGGGCTTAAAATTAAGGAATACGAATTTTGCTTCTGAGTTTCCTCAAAACTCCTATTACTCATCAACTCTTCCCCTCTTGGATTCCTAATTTAGACAGTACTTTAATTTGTATAGAATTATCAAAACCGAAGGGCTGAGGTAACACTGTGGAGCTGGAAAACGGACAAGTCTGCAGTGAATAGCCCAGCAGGGTAAAAAGACCTGTAACAGCCCTAAAGGAGATGGACATTTCCTACAGACAAAAATACATGTGAAGGGACCAGTTGTGGACAATGACATATACCTCAGAATTCTGGAGACTGAATAAAACAATGTGCATTGCTGCTTCTCGAACTTCTCCACTGACATATCCCTAAGTGAACTAAAGGGATTATAGGTACCCCTCGGAATATGAGGGGTATAGCCCAAAGCATCTTCTCCATAATCCCCAAGCAAGAAATTTATTTAACATATATTATTTTACTTTAAAAATGCAGGTGAGATTTGTATTCTGTATCCATGTTTGCTCTAGCATAAACATATTGTTTTAAATTATTTGCCATAATGTGAAAATGATATTCCAGAAGAGCAGCCACGTTTAACCTATACTTTGAATCCAGCATGGTACCACATCTCCTAACCTGGGGGTATAGAGTGATTCATTTGAGAAGCACAGATGAAAGTAAAGCACTCAACAAGTAAAGCACTCAACACAAGGATTAGCACCTAACAGGCTCTCAATAAAGTGGAGTGGTTATTATTATTATCGACACTATTGTTATCTCAAGGAAAAGATCATGGGACATTGAAAAAAATATAGAATTCTCTAAGCCATACAAATGTGATAAGACATCAAGAAAAGTTTCAAGGAGCTACATTGTATGCAGTTAGTAGAGTAGAGAAAATAGGCATGGGCATCACCAATGAAGGGAGTTACAGCGAATATTTTCCTTTGAATTCAGACCGCTCTACAAAGGAAAGGTAACTATTTTCCCCAAGCCTTCACACAGTCCCTCAAACTAAGTCTCTAGTCTCTCGAGGCTACCATGAATATGAGCTTATGAGGGCTATCGACATGATTCATCTGTTTTTCCAGACTCACCTCTTTTTCAGTCAGTTCAGCTTGTAAAGCATTGACCTTCTCTTTCAGGTCTTTGTTCTCTTTTCGGAAGGACTCTATCTCTTCTAGCCTTTCCCGATCATCTCTCTCCCGCTGTTCTTTCAAACGCTCAATTATTCTCTCCTGTAAGGCAATTGTCAAAAAGAAGAGGTGAGAACCCATCACTGTGTGTGCCAAGGCAAGCTACAAAAGGGAATTAGAGGCAATAAATGTAAGAAATGCTCTACAGGAATAAACACACACAAAGATATTCAAAATTGGGTTTGTGAAGAGAGGCCATGTAAAACAGCATTTGAGAAAGACAATCATTACTGCTTTTGGCTTGTTAATAATAGTTAGCATCATAGGGTTGCAAGGGACCTTAATGTTCAAGCTCTAAGGCTATTCTTGGTTCATGATGGTAGCTGGAAAATTCCAAGAGCAGTTCCAGAAGAGGGAAGTTCAGGTACCAAGACTCTAGACTTGCCAAAGCCTTGTACCGGCAAGAGGAAGAAGCAGAACCAATCTCTTGGTTCAATCTTTGCTTGGCTTTCCCATTTGATGTCAAAGAACCTTCCTTGGTTTCTGAAGACTCTTCTCTGGCTAGAAAGGGGATCAAAGTAGGGCAGGAGCTAGGCCTTCCAGTACTTAGGGCTGGACTCACAGTGAGAACTTGAGACAAAAGAAAGAATGAACTCATTGTATAAGTGATTTTCCAATGTGTCTGGAGATGTTTATTTACTTCCATATTTTTTCAATGGCTTCTTGACAATCAGTAGAGACTCTCAAACATTGCTTGAATTTGAGCACCTTCCATTTATTGAGAGGTTACTACACGCTAGGCGCTGTGATGTGCTCTCATCTAGTTCTTATCACAACTGCAAGGACTGAACCAGTGCTACTGGTAACAGGGTAGAGGTGAGGAAACCCAGACTCAGAGAGGTTGGCTGACTCATGCAAGGTGATCTAGCTCATAAACAGAAGGCCCAGCCTGGCATCCCGGGCTCTCTGAGTCTTAGCCATGCCCATGAGACCACAGTGCCACAGACATATGCCTAGAGCCATTCAAGGAGATCTGAGGAGCTTTCTGCCCTTGACTTTCACACTGAAATGAAAACACTACTCTGGTAGACATGTTTTCCAAAAATGTGGAACATTACCAATATCAAAATAAGAACCTTCTTTTTTTAAGGAAAATTCCATTTGGGTAAAATTTGAGCTAGATTTATGAAATTTATTTCAAATTACCCAACACACACCTAACTTCCTTTTACAGGGTCATGTTAAAAAATATTAGTGCAACAACAATGCTTAAGGATCCTGGTATTATCTTTTATAGTACAAGGCAATGCCTGACACATAAGACAACTGTAAAACAGTGTTTGATGCAGAGGTAAGTTAGTTTGAACACTTAGCCTGTGATTTAAGATCCCCCAAGGAAGCAACTGTTCTACCCCAATGACAATAATTTACGTATCTAATGCTTTCAAGGAAAAAAAAACGACCATAATTGTTTTGCAATTATTTAAAAACACTTTTAAATGAAGTACATTATTACAACAGTGGGGGAAATAGAAAAACTGAGTCTACTAATTGCCTGTATTTGTTTCTTCTTGATTCCAGCTATAGTCTTACTTTACTCTGTCTGTGACATTGATGAGTGGATGATTATGTGATCTACAAAAGAAGGAAATGGCCTCCATGCATGGTGAGTCTCTCCAGGGCTTTTAACAATTTCAGCAACTGAGCCCTTACTGCCTTTTGGCTACACTTATTGCAAAAGCGTCACAACTGGTCACTCGGCCACCAGGCCTTCTCCATCCCATCACTTCCAACCACATGGCTTGTTGGAGTGACATTTTAAAGCTCCAAACTGACCGCGTCACCTCAGTATTTGGAAACCTTCCCAGGGATCGCTCTGGCAAGATCATGTGGCATTTATTCCCACTCGGCACCCTTCACATGATTTTACTGTGTGTCCTTCCTCCCAGCCTAGCTTTCCAAAGGGCAGCACTCGAATCCTATGACTCTTTTAACCCAGGGCTGAGCAAACCGTCTGGCATACAACAGGCAATTAAGAAGGCTGATGGAAGGAATAAGAACTCAAATTAGGGATCATCTTCACTTCAAAGGGAGGAAAATAAAATTAAGTATGTATGTTAACATCCAGAAGGTGTCAGAGTCATTTGGAAAGTAGGTTAATTTACTCTAAGCACTTGTTCTATTGACTGGGCATCGATGACAAAAAAAATCAGCAAGCACTATAATGTTTTTAAGTGTTATTGATGATTCAATACTACAAAATATTTCTCTGTCAATCACAAAACTAATTTAACTGTCAGCCGCGCAGGGCCAGATGTCAAAAACATGTGTTAAAAGGCCCTAATATGCCATGATCTACTTGATTAACAACTAACTTGCAGAAATTCCAACAATGTGTTCTTATTTTAGTCTTATTTGCATTGGCAAGTGTTCCTTATGCACTCATCTGGCTCTGCACAGGTCTAATCTATTTGTGCTTTATCACTGGGCGGGAACTGAATTGTAGTAGCCTCCAGCTCTGCTATCTGCCTTTCTCAACTGCTTATCTGCTATGTGGCTACAGCAAGGCTTGGCGAGACCAGCTTTATAAATACTGTGGGTTCCGTCTCTTGAGCTTCTGTGTGTCAATCCTAAAACTAAGTCACACTCAATCTTAACTTGCTAAGCAGCATTATTTTTTGCACACTCTGAATATTTGAATAAGTTCCTGGAAATTAAAAGGAATAACACACTCCCTGGGATGTAATAATCCAAGTGGAATGGTGAATAGTGCCTAATGGGTTCTATTCATCAGCCAAAAGATAGCAAATAATTAAATGTTCTTATGAGTCCACGATTTTTAATTAATCATTTTATTTTTTTCACCATGTCTTGTTCCAGAGGATCTGTTCAATTAAATGGGGATAAAAATGGAACTTGTGAAGGAAAGGCCATTAAAGGAGATTGTGATGCTGTCAAAAGCACAAAGATCAGAAGGTTTGACTTTTAGTCCCATTCCATCACCCGTAAGTTGGGTGGCCTTGGGAAAGTCCAGGGGAGGTAACAAAGTCCCAACCAAAGGCCAACTTAGACAAAGTAGAAGTGGCTTCCTGGAGTGCTGGGTTGAGAAGTTAGCTTGTTCCATGGTTGATTAATGATGTCTGCCCAGGGCCCAGAAATGGGGAGTAGTGTTGCACATGTCCCAAATTTTCATTTCTGGGAAAGTCATTTCACCTCACTGAGCTCATTTCCCATCTTTCAAATGAAAGAGCATGGATTTAGTGTTTCTCAAAATGTAGTCTTCCAACCACTTACATCAGAATCACTGGGCACGCTTATCAAAAATCACAGATTCCTGGGCCCCACAAGAGAGCACCAAATCAGAATCACTAGGAAAGAGGACCCAGAAAACTGTATTTTAAGAAGCTCCCTAGTTGATAAGATTATTTGGATATACACATAAGTTTGATACCCACTGGAATAAATGCTTAAAATAAATCTACTGTTCTTTGTCCCGTGATAGAGAACCTTGCCAGTTCTTATCCAATGCTTTTATCTGTGCTTTCCAAATTCACCAGCATTCTGATTGTGGCACCTTTTAAAAATTCCCTCCAAATAAATTGCCCTGTGTTCACTTTTATCCTTCATTACTATGAAAGGCTAAAAATCAGATGCAAATAGGGTTTGGAAACTAACAGCTCACAGGCCAAAGCTGGCCCACAGAGCTATTTCGCTTGGCTTGAGCATCATAATTTTTAGAAACCTGAACTTGAACGTTTTGAGACAGGTCAAGGACTCTCCAGCTTGCCATAGTCGCCAGCAGTCCCTACTGCAACACACCAAACCCACTTTCCTCATTTTGGTTCCCTGCCTGGCGCTTCGAGGCATCTAAGCTCTCAACTCCTCATCTATGGTCCAATTCAGATTTCATGTGCCTGAGACTGTGGACCAGCAAAGTAAATAATTATTGACAAGGTGGTTCCAAAAGAGAATGGAACTTAGAGGTCAGCTAATTTAAATATGCACTTTGAAGATAAGGTACTGAGAGGCCCTGAGAGGAGAAGAGGCTCCCCACATGATGCAATTATCAAGTAGTGGAGATAGTTTGAGCGGCCAAACTTCCACAGACCTCAGCTGGCCTTCCTGGTCATTCCCTCGGTCTCAAAGGAAGTGCTTAAGTAAAAGGAGCAGTTGCAGATTTTGGAATTGTTTTGGGATTTAAACTAGAATAAATCAAATCTTGATAGGGCCAGGGAAAAAAATGATAAAATCCTGCCAAGAATCCATGACATCAAAATTATATGGTATACGTTTACTTCCATAAATTTGGAGAAAGAAATCAAGAGGTACATATAGGCTGACATCTTATCACTCAAAAACTGCAAAAGGAATACATAATCATCAATAGTTTTTGAACCAACACTCCCTCATTCAAATTTTACAAACAAAATTACTGTAGAAAGGTTTGGTAATAAATTCTTGAAACTTGAAAAAAGAAGATTATCTTTCCCTGAAAAATCATCACATTTATTCTTATAAGTCTTCAAACAAAATCTTTTGTCTTATAATTTAATTCTAAAGTTATAATCTTATAAGTTTTAATAGGAACATGAAGACTATCTAGCCAGAGGATATGGCTCTTTGTTTAGCTTCTGTATTTTTAGCATAGAGCAATGGTTTTTATGCTAAAGTGTATATCACAGTGACCTGGGGAGCTGGCTAAAGTGCAGATTTCCAGGCCCTACTCAAGGTTCTGATTGAGTAGGTAAAGATGGGGCCTAATAATTTAGATTTTTAACATGCACCTCCTGGTGATTCTGAAGTAGAAGTCAAAGAAGCCTTCTTTAAGTTATACTGGCTTAGGGAACCTGGGGGCCATTTAATCTAATTTCCCCACTCCACAAATGGGAAAGCTGAGGCCCTGGGAAAGAGAGTTATTTGCCTTTGAAATCCCATGTATTTTACTTATTTATTTATTGTTTGTCAGTCCTTCACCCCCATTAGAATCTAAACTCCATGAGAAGCAGGATTTTCACCCATTCTCTTCTCTGTGCCCATAGCAGTGCCTGTCCTATTGTGCGGTCTCAGTCAATCAATATCCACTGAGCACTACCCCATGCAGGTGTTGTACTAGGCACCTGGGGAAGGCAAGCTAACACACAAGTAATACACAAATATGGGTGTGTTGCTTGGGCTTGGAGTCTAGCAGAGAAGACCAATTAATCACATAAAAACAGATAAATGAACAATTAAGATTGTGATAAGAGCTCTGAGGAGTTCACAGTATTCATGAGAACATAATAGAGGATTTTACCTGAAGGCTTCCCTGAGGAAATGAGTAATAAAATAATAATAATAACAACAGCTATAACTTATTATACCTACTGTTCTAAACACTTTCCGTATGTTAATGCATGTTCTCCAAATGTAATCCACTGAGGTAGGTACTATTATTATCCCCTTTTGCAAATGAAAAAACTGAGGAAGTGAAAGGTTAAGTAACTTGTCCACAGTAGTAAATGTCAGATCTAGGATTTGAACCCAGGCAGTCTGGCCCCAATGTCCACAGTCTCGACTACTGTGCAATACAGCTGCTCAGGAAACTGAGCTCTCAGAAGAAGAAGAATTAAATCTGCAGAGAGTAAAGAACATTCTAGGCTCAGTACTAGTGTGTGCAAAGGGTCTGAGGCAGGAGGGAATACGGTGCACTTGAAAATCTAGAAGGCCAGCATAGCTAGAACTCAGAACAAGGGAAGAGAGATGGCAGGTGAGGCTGAAAAGGAAGGAGGGAGGGAAGGAAGGAAAGAAGGAAGGGAGGGAGGGAGGGAGAGAGGGAGGGAGGGAGGGAGGAAGGGAGGGAGGAAGGAAGATAGAAGGAGAAAGGAAAGAAGGAAGGAAGAAAAGGAGGGAAGGAAGGAAGGAAGAGAGGAGAGACGGGATAGAGGACTAAAGCAGGCAGGCAGAGAGGTGGCTGATCAGGTAACAGCCAGATCAGATGAAGGATGGACCCTATGGGCCAGGTTAAAAATCTTAGTTTTTAATCATCCTAAGAACAATGACAAGCTAGTGAAGGTTTTTAAGCAGGGCCAAGGGTGATATGATCAGGTTTGCATTTCAAAAAAACGCGCTTGGCTTCAGTGTGCCAAGTCTACTGAAGAGGGATAGCATCGGAGTAGGAGGCCCAGCTGGGACTGGGGGTAGTGTGAGCATATGGAGAAAAGTAGGCACATTTAAGTGCATTTGGATCATCTCCTCCCAGCCAAGTTTCCCTAAATCCTGTTACTCCCCTTTTCAGTCCAAGCTCACCTTCTCTGACAACGCCTCCTCGAGTGTTGCTAGTGCAGTATCTGTGTTACTGGAATCCGTCTGCAAGGACTTCACTCTGTCCTTCAGATTTGTCAGTTGCTTGTCTTTGTCCCTAAGTTGTTCTTGCAAATTTTCAATCTGAAAATAAACATCACCATGTTTAATGCATATGTTATTCCATATCCAAGGCCAAGACCTGTTTTAAAAAAATAGACCCAAGATTACGGATATTGTCAGTATTACGAGGTTAACACTGACTTAGAATCAAGGCCAGTTTGATGAGACCTTCATTCTTCCAAGTAATTCAACTTTGTGTTTAAATGGCGATATAGATGAGCAGAATATCTCCCTCCATACAAATGCAAGCCCTTCAGACATATAAGCACTATTATCTCTATCAATTTCTATCCCTTTCACCAGTCTTTTAGGTCTCAAGTCCTTAAACCTAACCTTGGTACAGTGAATCAGAGAAACGCATATGCAGGATTTATTCATTCAATGAACAGACATTGGGTCTGTCGGGTGCCCATTCTGCACTAAGTATCATATCAGTATATGGCAGAACCTATGTAGTCATTCACTCACTCCTTTATTCAGAATTAGACTGTGTGATATGCCAAATGTTGTCAAGTGGCTGTTTCAAAGTAACCACATGAAAAGCCAAGTAGGTTATCACCAGTAGACTGTTAATGGGAAGAACTTCTGATATAAATCAAATGCAACAAGTACTAAACACTCCATTTGGCAACTAAGTCATGTGCTGGCAACCAACCAGCCACTTTTATCCACTATCTGCAGCCTGAAATAAACACGCCAAATAGCTGATTATAACGCCTGCCCATGAGCAGCGGCAAGGACCTTCTCCTGGGCATTGCGTACATTATCATTCATGTTTTTATTCTCTGCTTTCAAACCATGTATTTCTTATCTAAAGATTAAAAAAAAAGCCCCACTGTACAAACAATTTATTCGTATTAAGGGTTTTAAAATGACAAGGAAAAAAAGCAGTACAACTCTAAGATAAGTCCATTCAAAATATTTGTATTCTGCACCCAAGCTTTCTCAGGAAATCATTCCAAATGCATGTTTCACAACGTGTGACTCAAACAAATTTTTGGATGACTTTTTTCATTTAGCATGAATCTTGAATGGCAATACAAATAATGACAGTAGTAGCAGCAATAATGAGGAGGAGGAGGAGAGAGTGACAGCAGATGTGGCAACAGTAGCAGCAGCAAAATAGCTCTGAATGCAAAGACAATGACCCTGCTGACTTTCAATCAGCAGGACATGGGACTTGGCTAATTTTTCCAATGGTTACAATGGATGTGGGCTAACAGAGATGGACTTTTTCTCTTTCTTTCCTTCCTTCCTTCCCTCCCTCCCACTTCCCTCCTTCCTTTCTTACTTCCTTCTTCCTTCCTTTTTTGCCAATGCATCTTTTTAACAGAAGACATGTTTTCTGCCTTGAGACAGACACCCTGGAAACTCAGGTTATAGGTCAAATAATTAACCTTCTCCTTCATCAAAATTCAATGTATTCCTACCCAGCTACCACTGTAAGAACTCACTGTCCCTCCATGGAAAACACAGGAACTCAAAAGGCATAATCATCTGCAGTCAAAACAAAGGCTTCCTCCATTCCAGACAAGCGTTCATGTGATTACACAACACCATAAGCAAATATATGAATGCACAAGAATAAGGATGGTTACATGTAAGCATGATAGACATACAGAAGAAACCAGCAGCTAGGAGTACTGACTCTCCACAGAGAGTATGTATTATTATTTCGAGTACATCGACACTCACGGACACATTTGTGTACACATACATATGCAAATCCATGGTGGTTTCAAGCAAACTGGTTAGGCACCCCCTGTCCCCTCTGGGAGACAGTGCCCTGGACAGGACAAAGGGGACTTTTTCCCAGGGCATTGGCCCTGGGGCAGTGGTAGACACAGATTTCAAGGGACTTTGGGCACTGGAAACAGGGGCTAAAGAAGACTGGCTGTGAACCTGTGTAAGACTGCATGGGACCTCCCCAAATAACTGAGAAAACTGAGGAGGTTGAGAGTCAGGGGTCCTATTTGTATGCAGGTAGTAGAAAAGAGCAGGAGAAATGTGGGCTGGTAAGATATGGGGACTACAAGTGACATATCTATTTATCTCACATCTAAGGGCCCAGCAGAAGATCCAATGGTACCACAGACAAGAATGACTAACAGATATGGAATTGGAGACATTTATAGATCTAAGGATGCACCACTTTAAGAAACGTTGCACAAAGATTGCCAAGAATGATTCTTTTTATTTTTGGTGAGGAAAATTAGCCCTGAGCTAACAGCTGTTGCCAATCCTTTTCTTTTTGTTGAGGAAGATTGGCCCTGGGCTGTGCAGAACGGTTTGGGGGAATATAGTCTCGTATGTAAATAAAAATAAATAAATCTATGGATATATATATTTGGCTATTGAAATAAATTGTTTTTCTGGAAAACAAAATAAGAAATTTTAACAGTGGTTAACTTTGGGGGAAATGGTCTAGGATGCAGAAGGTAGAAGGGAACGTCTGTTTTTCATTTTTATACATTTCTGTAGTTTCCTGCTTAAACTTTCTAACCTTGTGGGTTTATCCTTTTTTTTTTTTTTTTTTTGGTGAGGAAGATTGGCCCTGAGCTAACATCTGCGCCCATCTTCCTCTATTTTGTATAGGGGATGCCGGCACAGCATGGCTTGATGAGCAGTGCGTAGGTCTGCGCCCAGGATCCGAACCTGGGAACCCCGGGCCGCCAAAGCGGATTGTGCAAACTCAACCACTACCCCACTGGGCCAGCCCCACGGTTTTATGTATTTTTAATGCCAACCAGGATTATCTGGTTGGTGAGATTATGGGTTAATTTTAGTTTATATTTGTATATTAAAATAATAAATAAATAAATAACATAAATGCCTACTTAAAACTAAATTGTCCAAGTTACCAGCAATTACAGATTGCTGGTACATTTAAACCATTATGCACATATTTAAAATAATGGTTGCATATCACTGTTAACTAAATGGAAATAGTAGAATGCAAAGAAAAAAAACCAGAATGTAAAATAATATGACATTTCTTTGTAAAAGAAAAAATTCTTGCATAGAACAAAAATATATATAAAAGGAACTCACTAAAATATTATTTGGCAAGGGTTTGTTTGTTTTTTCAAGGACTTGTTACAGGAGGAAACATTCTTTTGTTACTTCAAGGAAGACAATTCTTAAAAGTTAACTTTTAGGTGATGGGACTGAATGTCAAATTGTGTATCTTTAAAAAATATATATTATACAGCTTTCTCATGTTCACAAATTACGACACTTACACGAAGAAGGTGTTTGGAACCTTTTTCTTCAAAGGGTGAGGTTGTACAAGGTTCAAATAGCAGGCATTGGAAAATTAGCAAATTGAAAACCAGGGTTAGGATGGGGAGGTTTGGGGTGGAAAGTGAGGACTTTTTGAGAAATTTCACATGCTGCAAAAAATGGAACCCACCTTAGCAACACAGACAACTCACTGGTCACTGTGACTTGATAAAATAAGAGATGGGCCTGAACACAGGGTTGTCTTTGCCTTTGAACCAAGCTGCCTTTCCATCAGGGCTGGGCGGACTCAGAAGGAGCCAGTTTTTCTGACGCAATACCTGCCCTTCCAGACCAGACCACTGGAGACGGGGTAGGGGTCGGGAAGACCTCAGGCCCTGGAGGTCACCAGAAAGCCCTAATCCTAATGGCTTCAAGCTGACTTCTGAAGCTCCAGGCCTGCTAAGCCTGAGGAGGGCCAATGCCCAGAGGGAGCTTTTGCGTGAGTTTTCACACAGGTGCAGCCCCCAGTGTGAGAGTGATCATTGACTAAACA
The DNA here is from genome assembly GCF_057802395.1 of Ceratotherium simum simum. Lineage (NCBI taxonomy): Eukaryota > Metazoa > Chordata > Mammalia > Perissodactyla > Rhinocerotidae > Ceratotherium > Ceratotherium simum. Next base: position 56,531,961 of record NC_141904.1, read on the forward strand.
GCTGCAGCCTCTGTGACTCCACCTTTGCTTCCTCTCCCATTTGGTCTCCAAGCTGCAGCCCGAGTAACTTTCCTATAACGCAGATCTGACTGTATGACTTCCTGTCTTAGAACTCTTCAGTGACTCCCCATTGCCCTCCAGATGAAGCCCAAACTCCCTGACATCTTACATGAGGCCCTCCATGAGAAGGCCCACCTGAACTTCCCCTATCCTGCAGCCAAGCTGCAGCCTTGCCAAACCACTCCTGCTACCTCCCAGGACCAGGCTCTCTTAAAACCTCCCCATCTTTGCCTAGCCATTTCCTTTGCTTGGAACATTCTTCCCACCCCAATTTTTTACCTATGTCCCACTCAAACCTTTAGATATCAACATATTCCACCTCCAGGAAGACTTCTCTGACCCCCACAAGCCCAAGCTAAGTCTCCTACTGTGCACTTTTCACATACTTGTAAAATCGTCTGTCTCCCTCTCTCTCTCCACAACATGGCTGTGAGCTCCATTAACACAAGAGCTCTGTCATACTCACTGTTGTATTTCTGGCCACAGCACCCAAGTGGGTTGGCAATACCACACGTTTACTTATTGAATGAATGAAAGAAGGAAAGAAGGAACCCTAAAGAGAGTGTCTTGTATAAAAGAGGAGACTGGAGCAGGTGATAGCTGAGTCCCTTCAGCTCTGGGATTCTACAAAGAAGTTAAGAGCAATGGAGAAGGTCTACATATAGCCACAGAGTACCTAAAATACCCTTAGGCATATTTATGCTTTCAAATGTTACTCAAAGGTATCTTTTTGGTTGTTTTCTTTATAGAGTTCTGTAATTCACTTACTAAAAAAATTTCTTTTGTCCATAACACATATCTCTGTATTTTGTGTTATCCACGTCTAGGATATCAGTCAAAATTATTAGCTGAATCAACAGAAACAACTCAGTCTGGTTTAAGCAGAAAAGGAGAGAGATTCACAAAACCACCAGAAAGGCTGGAGAACCAGTGTCAGGGAAAATAGCCTGGAACAACATCCAAAGTTTTGGTGCTGTTGCCCCAGCTGCTAAATACCAGAAACTGAGGCTTACAGCACCAACCCAGCTGCAACTGACCATTGGACACCACCACTAACCCCTCAGTTGTGCAGCCCCATGGGCTTGACCTTGCAATCACTGCAGTAGAGAGTCCTTCACATTCCCAACGTCCCAACGACTCTGGGGCAAATACATCTAATGAGCAGAGCCAAGGTAAGGCACACAGCCCAACTGCAAGGCAGGCTGAGAAACCAAGTGTTGATGTTTTTACCTTTCATCATGAGAGGTCCTTCACAAGATCAGAAGAAAGTTCAGAGTACGAGTGGCCCAAAAAAAGGACTCATATCCACAACACCTATGGAGAGCCATGGTGTTAGCTCCCAAACCAGCAAGCTGCACCACCCTGAAACAATTTCTCTGAACTTTCTCTCTCTCTCAAGTTCCTATAGGCCTATAAGGCTAAGGTTTGACACAGACACTTGTCCAAATGTGGTCCATGCACTCTTCAGTCTGTGATAACTACAGAAATGAAGAGTGACTACATATCACACCAATATTCAAGAACATGATTGACCGATTTGTCACCTTGAACAGTGTATAGACAAATTAAGATGTTTTTGAAATGTGTGACACGTGGCCAGAACCGCACAGTGATCACACATACTAGGACCACATATTGTTTCATGGCAGATTGGATATTTAAAAACAGAAATTGCTTGGGAAGCATGAATTTATAGGCCTGCTAATCTCTCACAATGCTTCAGAATATCTTTTCTTTTCCTTTATTTTATTGTGGTAAAATACACAAAACAAAATTTACCAACTTACCCATTTTTTAAGTGTATTGTTCAGTAGTATTAAATACTTTCATAATGTTGTGCAACTATCACCATCATCCATCTCCAAAACTCTTTTCATCACGTAAAACTGAAACTATACCTATTAAATAACCTTCCATTTCCCCCTACCCCTGTCAACCACCATTCTACTTTCTGTCTCTCTGATTTTGACTACTCTAGATATCTCATATAAGTGAAATCATACAGTATTTGTCTTTTTGTGATTGGCTTATTTCACTTAGCATAATGTCCTCAAAGTTCATCCATGTTGTAGCATATGTCAGAATTTCATTCCCTTTTTTTTTTTTTTAATTTTATTTATTTATTTATTTTTCCCCCAAAGCCCCAGTAGATAGTTGTATGTCATAGCTGCACATCCTTCTAGTTGCTGTATGTGGGACGCGGCCTCAGCATGGCCAGAGAAGCGGTTCGTCGGTGCGCGCCCGGGATCCGAACCCGGGCCGCCAGCAGCAGAGCGCGTGCACTTAACCGCTAGGCCACAGGGCCAGCCCCATTCCTTTTTAAAATTGAATAATAGTCCATTGTATATATATACCATATTTTGCTTATCCATCTATCCACTGATGGATACTTGAGTTGCTTACACATTTTAGCTATTGTGAATAATGCTGTTATGAACATGAGTGTACAAATATCTCTTTGAGACCCTGCTTTCAATTCTTTTGGGTATGTGCCCAAAAGTGGGACTGCTGGGTCATATGGTAGTTCTATTTGTAATTTTTTGAGAAACCACCATACTGTTTTCCACAGTAACTGTACCATTTTACATTCCTACCAACAGTGCACAAGGGTTTCTCCACATCCTGGCCAATACTTGTTATTTTCTGCTTCTTTTGACAGTAGCCATCCTAATGGGTGTAAGGTGGTATCTCATTATAGTTTTGATTTGTATTTCCCTAATGATTAATGATGTTGAGTGATCTTTTCATGTGTTTTTTAGCCATCTGTATATCTTCTTTGGAGAAATGTTTATTCAAGTCCTTTGTCCATTTTTTAATCAGATTGATTTGTGTTGTTGAGTTTTAAGAGTCTCTATATAATCTACCCATTAATTCCTTATAAGATATATAATTAACAAGTATTTTCTTACATTCTGTGGGTTGCCTTGTTACTCTGATGATATTTTTCTTCATTTTAAAGACTGTTTTAGGTATTCAGGGTCCTTTGAGATTCCATATGAATTTTATGATAGGCTTTTCTATTTCTGCAAAAAACATCATTGAGATTTTGATAGGGATTGCATTGAATCTGTAGATCATTTTGGGTAGTATTGATATCTTAACTATATTAAGTCTTCCAATCCATAAACCTGGAATGTCTTCCCATTTATTTATGTCATCTTTAATTTCTTTCAGCAATATTTTTTAGTCTTCATTGTACAAGTCTTTTACCCTCTTGGTTAAGTTAATTCCTAAGTATTTTATTCTTTTTGATGCCATTGTAAATGGCATTTTCTTAATTTCCTTTCTAGATTTTTCATTGTTAGTATATGGAAATACAACTGAATTTTGTGTGTTGACTTTGTATCCTGCCACTTTGCTGAATTCATTTATTAGTGTCAACAGTTTTTTTGTGGAGTCTTTAGGGTTTTCCACATATAAGATCATACTATCTGCAAATAGAGATCATATTACTTCTTTTTTATTTCTTTTTATTGCCTAATTGCTCTGGCTAAAACTTCCAGTACTATGTTGAATACAAATGGTGAAAGTGGGCATCCTTGCCTTGTTCCTGATCTTAGAGGAAAAGCTTTCAGTCTTTCACCATAGGGTATGATGGTCACTGTGGGTTTTTTATATAAGGCTTTTATTACATTGAGGTAGTTTCCTTCTAGTCCAAGCTTTCTGAATGTTTTTAACATGAAAGTATGTTGAATTTTGTCAAATATTTTTTCCACGTCAACTGAGATGATTGTGTGGGTTTTTTTCCCTTCATTCTATTAATGTGGTGTATTACATTGATTGATTTTTTTATGTTGAACCATCCTTGTGTTCCAGGAATAAATCTCACTTGGTCACAGGGTAGAATCTTTTTAATATTCTGCTAAATTTGGTTTGCTAGTATTTTGTTGAGGATTTTTGCATCAATGTCATAAGGGATATTGGTCTGTAGTTTTTTTTTCTTTCTTGTAGTGTCTTTGTCTGGCTTTGGTATCAGGGTAATGCTGGCCTCAAAGAATGAGTTAGGAAGTGTTCCCTTCTCTTCATTTTTAGGGAAAGGTTTTGAAGGATTGGCATTAGTTCTTCTTTAAATGTTCGGTAGACGTTACCAGTGAAGCCATCAGGCCCAGGGTTTTCTTTGTTGTAAGATTTTTTATTACTGATTCAATCTACTTATTAGTTATAAGTCTGTTCAGATTTTCTGTTTCTTCATAATTTAGTCTCAGTAGGTTTTGTGTTTCTAGGAAATTTCCCTAGGTTTTGTCTATTTCATCTGGATTACCAATTTGTTGACATACCATTGTTCACAGTACTCTCTTATAATCCTTTTTATTTCTGTAAAAGCAGTGGTACTGTCCCCACTTTCATTTCTGATTTTAGTAATCTGAGTTTTCTCTCTTTTTTTCTCAGTCCACCTAGTTCAAGATTTGTCAATTTTCTTGATCTTTTCAAAGAACCAACCTTTGGTTTCACTGATTTTCTCTATTGTTTTTCTAGTCTCTATTTCATTTATCTCTGTTCTAATCTTTACTATTTTCTTCCTTCTCCTAACTTTGGGTTTAGTTTTTCTTTTTCTAGTTTAAGTTGTTAGGTAGTTGATACGAAATTTTTCTTGTTTTTTAATGTAAATATTTATAGCTATAAATTTCCCCCTTAGTACTGTTTTCTCTGCATTCCATAAATTTTGGTATGTTGTGTTTTCATTTTCATTCATCTCTAAGTATTTTCTAACTTCCCTTGTGATTTCTGTTTTGATACATTGGTTGTTTAAGAATGTGTTGTTTAATTTCCAAAAATTTGTGTATTTTCCAGTTTTTCTTCTGTTATTGATTTCTAACTTCATCCTGTTGTGGTTGGAGAAGATACCTTGTATGATATCTATCTTGTTAAATCTATTGAGACTTAATTTATGGGCTAACATATGGTGTATCCTGGAAAATGTCCCAAATGCACTTGAGAAGACTGTGTATGCCATTGTTGGGTAGCATGTTTTGAATATGTCTATTAGAGCTCGTTGGTTTACTGTGGTGTTTAAGTCATCTATTTCTCTACTTATCCTCTCTCTGGTTATTCTATTGCTGAAAGTGCGATATTGAAGTCTCCAACTATTATTGCAGAACTGTCGTTTTCTCCCTTTAGTTCTGTCAGTTTTTGCTTCATGTATTTTGAGGGTCTGTCTTTAGGTGCATAAATGTTTATAATTGTTATATCTTCTTGTTGTATTGAAACTTTCATTAAATTATAATGCCTTTCTTTGTCCCTTGTAAGCTTTTTTTATTTAAAGTCTATTTTGTTGGATATTAATATAACCATCCTGCTCTCTCTCAGTTACTATTTGCATGGAATATATTTTTTCATCCTTTCACTTTCTATCTATTTGTGTCTTCAGATCTAAACTGAGTCTCTTGGAGACAGCCTATAGGTGAATTGTGGGGTGTTTTAAAATCCCTTCTTCCAATCTCTGACTTATAATTTGAGAGTTTAATCCATTCACATTTAAAGTCATTACCGAAAAGGAGGGACTTATTTCTGTCATTTTGCTACCTGTTTTCTATATACCTTATAACTTTTTTGTCCCTCATTTCCTGCATTATTGTCTTCTTTCAGGCTTAGTCCATTTGTTGTAGTAAAATGTTTAAATTCTTTTGTCAATTTCTTTTGTGTATATTCTAGAGCTATTTTCTTTGTGGTTACCATGGGGATTATATTTACCATTCTGAAGTTATAACACTTAATTTGAATTTATACTAGTTTAGCTTCAATAGCATATAAGAAGTCTGCTGTTTTATAGTTCTGTCCCCACTCCTTTCAGTTGTTGATGCCACAAAATTACATTTTTATACATTGTGTGCCCCAAAACAGAAACTAATAATTCTTTTAAATGCATTAGTCTCTTAAATTATGTATAAAGCAAAACATGGAGTTACAACCCAAAGTTACAATAATACTAGCTTTTAGAATAATAATTTTAAAAAATATATTAGTCTCCTAAATGATGTAGAAAACAAAAGGTAGAGTTACAAACCATTGTTACAACAATACTAGCTTTTATAATTGCCCATGTATTTACTTTTATTGAGATCTTTATTTCTTCATACGGCTTTAAGTTACCATCTAATGTCCTTTCATTTCACCCTGTGGACTCCCTTGAGCATTTCGTGCAGGGCAGCTCTAGTGGTAACGAACTCCCACAGCTTTTGTTTATCTGGGAGTCTCTTAATATCTCCCTCATTCTTGAAGAATAGTTTTGCTGAAGATAGAATTTTTGGTTCACAGGTTTTTTTCTTTTAGCACTTTGAATATATTGGCCCATTGCCTTCTGGCCTACAAAATTTCTCATGAGAAATCTGCTTACAATCTTATTTAGGATCCCTTGTAACTGACAAGTCACTTCTCTCTTGCTTTCAAGATTTTCTCTTTGTCTTTGGATTTCAAAAGTTTGATTATAATGTGTCTTGGTGTGGGTCTCTTGGAGTTCATTGAGCTTCTTGGATGTTTATCATCAAGTCTTTAAACAAATCTGGAAACTTTTCAGCCATTATTTTTTCAAATAGTCTCTTTTCTTTTTCCTCTCTCTTCTCCTTTTGGGACTCCCACAATGTGTGTGTTGGTCTGCTTGATGGTGTCCCATAGGTCCCTCAGGCTCTGTTCACTTCTCTTCAATCTTTTTTCTTTCTGTTCTTTAGACTCAGTAATTTCCATTGTCCTATCTTCCAGTTTGTTGATTGTTCTGCCTGCTCAAAGCTGCTTTTGAATCCTTTTTAGTGAATTTTTCATTTCAGTTATCGTAATTTTCAGCTCCAGAATTTCCTTTTGGTTTCTTTTTAGGTTTTCTATCTTTTTATTGATATTCCCATTTGGTTCATACATTGTTTTTTTCACTTTCTCCACATCTTCATTTCTTTGAGCATCTTTAAGACAGTTGTTTTAAAGTCTTCATCTAGTAGATTTGCCATCAGGTCTTTTTCAGGGACAGTTTCCATTGATCTATTTTTTTGCTTTGAATAGGCCATACTTTCCTATTTCTCTATATGCCTTGTGATTTTTTTTTGTTGAAAACTGGACATTTGAATCTCATAATGTGATAACTCTGGAAATCAGAGTGTCCCCATTTCCCAGGGTTTGCTATTTTTTTCTTGTGATTTTTGTTTATTTTTTAAACTTTTTTTGATTGTTGTAGGCTGTCTCTTTGCCAAAGATCAGCCTAAAGTATAAATTTAAGTTCTCTTCAGCTCTTTCCTGAGTCTGTGTTTCTCCCTGGGCATGCACCATCACTTCCTAATTTTCCTTGTACATGCAGTTTTTCTTGAATGTCCTAGTCTGTAATGCCCGGCTATCAAAAGGGGAAAAAGAAAAAAATGAAGGGAAGGAAAAAAATGGGGCTGATGGCTCTTTAACTCCCCTGGAAGTCACTTCAGCCAGAGGAGGAGCGGCGTAAAACAATGTGGGAAGGTGCAACAACAATGGCTGCTGATTCTTCGACTACATTTCTGAGCTCAGAAGCAGCAATCAATGATCAGAATACATATCCCAGATATTTGGGGGACAAGATCCTTTTTGCCCACCCTGGCTCCTGCAAGCTATGTGTAGGCTGCTCCAGGAACATACGTTCAGCTGCCTACCACTTGGCTGAGTGGTGGGGGGTGGGTAGCTTCTACTGTGCTAAGAGGTGATATTGACCAAAATTAAATGCATTTTACCATCCAAACCTTCCCCAAGGCAACATCCAAGCCTTGGAAGTTGCAAGCATTCCACAGACTCCAGAGTTCCAAAATAGTTACATCAGACAGATACTGCCAGTGCAATTTTTGTCTAGATGGGGAGACAGATTCCTGGTACTCCTCCATCTTCCCAGAATACTCCTCCTTTTACATAACCTTTTACATAACACCAAGGATGCTCACTAAGTGATAAAGGCAAAACTGGTTGCTAGTACAGGACCCACTGAACCATGGATTTAAACATGAAGATTTACATCAACCCACTGTATTGGATTTCTATTGCTGCATTAAAAATTAGCATAAACTTTGCAGCTTAAAACAACATGAATTTATTATTTCACAATCTGTAGATCAGATGTCCGAGCATAATGTAATTGGTTTCTCTACTTAAGGTCTCAGGAAGCTGATATCAAAGGGTCAATCAGGCTGAGTTCTCATCTGGAACTTAGGGTCCTCTTTCAAGATCCTTCAGGTTGCTGGCATTATTCAGTTCCCTGATGGCTGCTGACCAGGCATTGCTCTCAGTTCCTAGAGGCTGCCCTCAGATCCTTGCCAGATAGTCCGCTCCATCTTCAAAACCAGCAACAGAGCACTTCTTGCATGTAAAATTCCCCCATGCTTTGAATTTCTCTGACTTTTCTGTCTCTGACCTCTATACCCAAATTTACAGTGCTCAGGTGATTAGTTCAAGCCCACACAAATAATCTCCCCTTTGATTAACTCAAACTCAGCTGAACAGCAACCTTAATTACATCTTCAAATTTCCTTTTGCATAAAATGTAACTTAAACATAGACATAACACCAGGGGGCACACGTCATGGAGGCCATCCTACAATTTTGCCTACCATACCCATATTTTACATCTGGAATAAAAACTTGGTGGTCTTTTAGATTCCTTAAACAGAGAATTCTACAAGAGGAATCCAAATCTGAAGAATTAATTTTAATGAGATATGTGACATTTTAACATGGCATTTCTGATGCAGCTATTTTTACATGACCAAACATTAAAATTAAAATAAACCTTCAGCTCATAAAAAGTTACTTGGCACAGCAAAGTTGCAGCGTACAAAATCAACTTACAAAAATCAGTTGCATTTCTATACATTAACAATGAACTAGCAGAAAGAGAAGTCAAGAATACAATCCCATTTACAATCACAACAAAAAGAATAAAATATCTAGGAATAAACTTAACCAAAGGGGTAATAAAAGACCTACACACTGAAAACTATAAGACATTATTGAAAGAAGTCGATGATGACATAAAGAAATGGAAAGATATTCCATGCTCGTGGGTTGGAAGAATAAACATAGTTAAAAGGTCCATACTACATACTACATACTACCTAAAGCAATCTACAGGTTCAATGCAATCCGAATCAGAATCCCAATGACATTCTTCATGGAAATAGAACAAAGAATCCTAAAATTTATATGGAACAACAAAAGACTTTGAATAGCCAAAGCAATCCTGAGGAAAAAAACAAAGCTGGAGGCATCACAATACCGGACTTCAAAATATATTACAAAGCTATAGTACTCAAAATAGCATGGTGCTGGCACAAAAACAAACACACAGATCAATGGAACAGAACTGAAAGCCCAGAAATAAAACTATACATCTGTGGATAGTTAATCTTTGACAAAGGAGCCAAAAACATACAATGGAGAGAGGAAAGTCTCTTCAATAAACGGTGCTGGGAAAACTGGACAGCCACATGCAAAAGAATGAAAGTAGACTGTTATATTGCACCATACACAAAAATCAAATCAAAATGGATTAAAGACTTGAATGTAAGACCTGAAACCATAAAACTCCTAGGAGAAAATATAGATAGTACACTATTTGACATTGGTCTTAGTGAGCATCTTTTCGAATACCATCTCTACTCAGGCAAGGGAAACAAAAGAAAAAATTAACAAATGGGACTACATCTGACTAAAAAGCTTCTGCAAGGCAAAGGAAACATGAACAAAATGAAAAGACAACCCACCAACTGGGAGAAAATATTTGCAAATCACATATACGACAAGGGGTTAATTTCCAAAATGCATAAATAACTCATACAACTCAACAACAAAAAAACAAACAACCTGATCAAAAAATGGGCAGAGGACATTTTTCCAAAGAAGATATTCAGATGGCCAACAGGCACATGAAAAGATGTTCAACATCACTAATTATTAGGGAAATGCAAATCAAAACTACAATGAGGTATCACCTTACACTGGTCAGAATGGCTATAATTACCAAGACAAAATATAACAATGGTTGGAGAGGATGTGGAGAAAGGGGAACCCTCATGCACTGCTAGTGGGGATGCAAATTGGTACAGTCACTACAGAAAACAGTATGGAGATTTCTCAAAATATTAAAAATAGAAATACGATCCACCTATCCAACTAGTGGGTATTTACCCAAAGAACTTGAAATCAACAATCCAAAGAGATTTATGCACCCCTATGTTCACTGCAGCATTATTCACAATAGCCAAGATGTGGAAGCAATCCAAGTGCCCTTCTATGGATGAATGGATAAAGAAGATGTGGTGTATCTACATACAATGGAACACTACTCAGCAATAAAAAAGACAAAAATGTCCCATTTGTAACAACATGGATGGTCCTTGAGGGTATGATGTTAAGCGAAATAAGCCAGACAGAGAAAGACAAATACTGCATGATTTCACTCATATGTGGAAGATAAACAAGTACATGGATAAAGAGTACAGATTAGTGGTTACCAGAGGAGAAGGCAGCTGGGGGTGGGAAAAAGGGGCACATATGTACAGTCACGGACAAAAATTAGAGCATTGTGCTTACTGACGTTGAGCACAATGAAGGTTACAGAAATTGATAAATAATAATGTACACCTGAAATTATACAAGGTTATAAACCATTATGATCTCAATAAAATAGTTGAAAAAAAAAAGTTAGTTGGGTATTGTATGCAACACACCTCCTCACTCCACGAATCTATCTTCTGAACCTATCTCCACTCCTGAGCAGCGTCCCTCCCAGCATTAGGGTCTAAGATGGAGGCTCAGGGAACCTGTTTTATGAGGTGGCTGTTTTGACAGAGCTACATAAATCTGACCCCAGTCTGAAAGCAGCTTCAAAACTTCCAGCTTATGCAGTAATGTGATGATGATGATGATGATGATGATGATGATGATGATACTGGCCAACAGTTATTAAATGGTTCCTACAGGCCAGGAACTGTCCTAAATGCTTTTTTTTCTGACATTTTATAATAATTGAGATTTCCATGCAGTTATAAGAAATAATATAGAGAGCCCTTACACTCTTTACCCAGTTTCCTCTAAGGGTAACATCTAGCATAACTATGGTACATATCACAACCAAGAAATTGTCATTGATACAATCCATTGACCTTACTCAGATATTACTAGTTTTATATGCACTCATTGGTGTGCATGTGTGTGTGTCTGCATTTAGTTCTATGCAATTGCATTACATGTAGATTTATGAGACCACCACCAAAGTCAAGACACAGAAAAATTCCATCACACTTGTGCTGCACTTTTATAAATGCACTCGCTTATCTCTTGCCTCTGTCCCCATCCCTAACCCCTGGCAACCAGGAATCTGTTCTCCATTTCTATAATTTAGTCATTTCACAAATATTACATAAATATAGTCATACATTACAGAACCTTTGGCATTGGCTTTTTTCACTTAACATAATTCTCTGGAGATCCATCGAGGTATGTTTACCAATAATTTGTTCCTTTTTATTGCAAAGTAGTATTCCATGGTATGGACATACCAGATTATTTAACCATTCACCTGCTGAAGAACATTTGAGTTGTTTCCAGGTTTTGGCTGTTACAAATAGGCAACTAGGAACATTCAGGTACAAGATTTTTCTACGAACATAAGTTTTCATCTCTCTGGGGTAAATGCTGCCCACGTGCAATTTCTGGGTCATATGGGAGTTGCAATTTAGCTGTATAAGAAACTGCCAAACTGTTTTCCAGAGTGACTGTACCATTTTACATTTCCACCAGCAATGTGTGAATGATCTGGTTTTGCTACATTCCCACCAACTTTTGGTGTTGTCATTATTTTTTATTTTAGTAGCCTAAGGGCTAATGATTTTTAATATCTTTTCATGTGCTTATTTGCCATCTGTACATCCTCTTCAGTAAATGTCTGTTCACGTCTTTCACCCATTTTCAAACTGGATTGTTTTTGGGTTTGTTTTTACTGTTGACTTTTGAGAGTTCTTTATATATCCTAGATACTAATCCCTTGTCCTATAGATGGTTTACAATTATTTTCTCCCAGTCTGCAGCTTATCTTTTCATCCTCTTAACAGGATCTTTCACCAATCAGAAAGTCCAGTTTATCATCCTTTCCTTTTATAGATCATGCTTTTATTGTCAATTGTATAAACTCATTACTAGCCCTCATTACTCATTACTATTTGTTATAAAATAGTTTTTCTAAAAAATTCATAGTTTTATATTTAAGTCCATGATCTACTTTGCGTTAATTTTTCCATAAGGTATGAGGTTTAGGTCAATGTTCATTTTTGTTGCGTATGGATGTCCAACTGATCCAGCACCTTTCGTTAAAAAGCTTATCCTTCCTCGATTGAAATGTTTTTGCACCTTCATAAAATATCAGTTAGACATATTTGTGTGGGTGTATTTCTGGATTCTCTATTCTGTTCCACTGCTCTATGTCTCTCCCTCTCTCCAACAATATGACACTGTCTTGATTACGGTAGCTATATAGTAAGGGTTGATACCAGTAGTGATACTTCCTACCTAATTATTCTGTTTCTTTTCAAGAATGTTTTAGTTAATGTAGATCTTGTGCCTTTCCATAAAAATTGTATAATGAGCTTGTCTATGTCAATAAAACCCCTTGGTGTGATTTTGATAGGAATTTCATTAAACTTATAGCTCAATTTTGGGAGAATTGACACCTTTACTATGTTGAGCCTTCCAAACAATTAATAGAGTACATATCTCAATTTGCTTAGGTCTTTAAGAAGAGTTTTTCATTAACGTTTTGTAAATTTTGGCATACAGATCCTTTACATGTTTTGATAAGTTCATATCTAAGTATTTCATTTTCTTTGCAGTCATTATAAATGGTATTATACTTTTAATTTCAGCTTCCATATATTAATTGTTAGCATATAGAAATGTAATTAATTTTTGTATTTGATCTTGTATCCTGAGACTTTACTGAACTCACTTATTATTTCTAGGAGTTTTTTTTCTTTTTTAAAGATATCTTGGGATTTTCTATGTAGACAATCATGTCCTCTACAAAAAAGAATGGATTTATTTCTTTTTCTTTCCTTATTGTAATGGCAAGAACTCTGAAGTACTATGTTACACAGCAGTAGTAAGAGTAGACATCCTTGCTTTTTTCTTTTATTTAGGGGGAACATATTTAGTCTTAATGGTGAAAGATAGATGTTAGCTGTAGGTTTTTTGTAGATGTTCTTTACCAAGTTGAGGTGGTTCCCCTCTATTGCTAACTTGCTAGGAGCTGTTTTTCGTGGGGGGTAGGGGGTGTGAGGAAGATTGGCCCTGAGTTAACATCTGTTGCCAATCTTCCTCTTTTTGCTTGAGGAAGATTGTCCCCAAGCTAACATCTGTGCCAAACTTCCTCTATTTTGTATGTGGGACACCACCACAGCATGGCTTGAGGAGTGGTGTGTAGGTCTGTGCCTGGGATAGGAACCTGTGAACCCTGGGCCGCCAAAGTGGAGCATGAGAACTTAACCACTACATGACCAGGCTGGCCCTTTGCTAGGAGTTTTCATCATGAATGGGTGTTAAATTTTGTGAAATATTTTTCTATTAATTAATATGATCATATTTTTTTTCTTCTTTAGCCTGTTCATATGAGGGATTACAATATTGATTTTTTAATATTGAACCAGCCTTGCATACCTGGAATTAATTCCACTTTGTCATGGTATATTACTCTTTTTGTAAATTTTTGCATGTGATTTTCAAATATTTTGTTGAAGATTTTTGTATCTAAATTTATGAGAGATAGTAGTCTATAGTTTTTGGTTTGGGGAGCTTTTCTTTTGATTTTGGGATTTCTTTTTTGTATTATCTATTTCTGTTTTGGGTATCAAGGTAATATTGGCCTCAAAAATTAGTTGGAAAATATTCCCTCTTCCCTTTTCAGGAAGAGATTGAGTAAACTTTGTGTTAATTCTTTAACTGTTTGGTAAAATTCTCCAGTGAAGCTATCTGGGCCTGGAAATTTCTTTTTCAGGAGCTTTTAAATTACAGATTCAATTTATTTAGCGGTTATAAGATTATTCAGGTTATCTATTTCATCTTGGTTGAGTTTTGATAGTTTGTAGTTTTGGAGGAACTGGCCTGTTTCTACTAAGCTGTCTAATTTACGATTGTAAAGTTGTTTATAATATTCCTCTATCAACTTTTTAATGGCTACAGAGTCTATAATAATATCTTTTGTTTTAGCTCTGCTATTGGTAATTTGTATCTTCTCTCTTTTGTTTGTGTCAGAGCTGCTGCAGGTTTATCAATTTTATTGATTGTTTTCAAATAAGCAGCTTTTAATTTTATTGATTTTCTCTATTTCCATATTTTCAATTTTATTGATTTCTGCTCTATTTTTATTATTTCCTTCCTTATACTTGCTTTGGGTTTATTATGTTCTTCTTTTCCTGGTTTATTGTGGTAGGAACTTTGATTATTTGTTTGTGACCTTTCCTCTTTTCTAATGTAAACATTTAATACTATAAATTTCCCTCTCAGCATTGCTTTAGCTGCATCTCACAAATTTTGATATGTTGTATTTTCATTTTCATTCAGTTATATGCATATTTTTCCTTTAAGATTTCATCTTTGAAGCATAGATTATTATTTATTTAGTATCTTTGAACCATGGATTATTTGTAGATTCTCTTGTCTTTCTATTATTAATTTCTAGTTTGATTCCACTATGGCCATAGAACATACTCTATAAATTAAATTCTTTTAAATATATCGAGGTTTGTTTTACAACCCTGAGTATGGTCTATCTCGGCAAATGCTACACATGCCCTTGAACAGAATGTATTGTCTGCAGTTGTTCCATGGAATGTTCTATAGATGTCAATTAGCTCTTGTTAGTTGATAGAGTTGTTCAGTTCTTCTATATCTTTGGTAATTTTCTGTATTTAGTTCTATCAATTGCTGATAGTGGGGTATTGAAGTCTCCAACTATAATTGTGAATTTGTCTATTTTTCCTTTCAGTTCTATTAGTTTTTATTTCATATACTTTGAAGCTCTTTTGTTTGGTGCATACACATTTAGGATCACTAGGTCTTCTTGGTGGATTACTTCTTTTATTATTATATAATGTCACCCATTGTCCCTAGTAATTTCCTTTGCTCTGAATTCTACTTTATCTGATACTAATATAGCCATTCCTCTTTTTCTAAAATTAATGTTAACATGATATATCTTTCCATTCTTTTACTTTCAACCTACCTATGTCATTGCGTTTGAAGTGAATTTCTTATAGACAGCATATGGTTGTTTCACAAGTTTTGTTTTATTTTTAATCCACTCTGACAATCTCTGTATTCTGATTTGTATATTTTGATCATTTATGTAAAGTAATTATTGATATGTTAGGATTTTAGTCTGCTATTTTATTATTTGTTTTCTGTTCATTTCTTCTGTTTCTCATTCCTCTGTTTCTCTTTTCTTGCCTTCTTGAAGGTTACTTGAAATATTTTTAGGATTCCATCTCATTTATTTATACTATTTTTGAGTATATAGTTTTACATATTTTCTTAGCATTTGCTGTATGTGGTACAATTTACATATATAATATGTCACAACTTAGTGATATAAATGTTTTATTTCTTCAAGTGGAGTATTGAAATTGTACTTCCTTAAAGGTCCTTTTATCTTCCTCACTTTTTAAATACAGTTGTCTCATTATTTCCTCTATATACATTAAGCACCACAACAGATACTGTTATGACTTTTGCTTCAACCATCAAATAAGATTTTAAAAACTTAAAGGAGAAGGATAATCTATTATATTTACCCCTATTTTTTTCCATCCCATGGTTTTCCTTCTTTTTTGAAGTTCTAATCCTTCTTTTGTTATCATTTCCTTTTGTTTAGAGAACTTCCTTTAGGAGCTTATTTTTTAAGGGTAGATGTGCTAGTGACAAATGCTTTTGGTTTCTCTTTGTCTGAAAATGTCTTTATTTCCCTCTTCTTTCCTGAAGGAATAGTTTCACCAGATGGAGAATTTGTGGCTGACAGGTTTTTCCTTCTGTACTTAAATAATGTGCCAAATCTTTCTGGCCTCCATGGATTCAGATGAGAAATCCACTGTCATTTGAAGTGGTATTCATTCCCCTATAAATATTGAGTAGTTTCTCTCTGATTGCTTTAAAATTTTTTTGTCTTTAGTGTGCAGAAGTTTAGTTATGATGTGTCTTGGCATAGATTTCTTTGAGTTTATCCTATTTTGGGTTCACTCATCTTTTTGAAGCTGCAGGTTTATACCTTATGCCAAATTTGGGAATTTTACAGCTATTACTTCTTCAAATACTTTTTCAGCCCCATATTCTTTCTCCTCTCTTTCTGGTACTCCAATGGTATGTTAGATCTTTTGTTATTGTCCCACAGGCCCCTGAGTTCTATTCATTTATTTTCCAGTCTATTTTCCCTCTGTTGTTCAGATTGAGTAAGATCTATAGATCTGTCCTCAATTTTACCAATTTTATCTTCTGTCATTTCCCACTCTACTATTAAATCCTTCCAGTGAGGTTTTCTATTCTTTTAAGGGAATTTGTAATTACTTGTTCAATCAATTTTATGATAGTTGCTTTAAAATTTTTGTCAGACAATTCCAATATGTGATTCACTTCAGTGTTGGCACTAGTTGTCTTTTCTCATTCAAATTGTGATTTTTTTTCTGGTTCTTGGTATGACGAGTGATTTTCTATTGTATCCTTCACATTTGGGATATACATTAGAAGATCTGCTCTTTTTTTTTGTCTTTTGGATTTTTTTTTTTTTTTTCCTATTTATATCTTCTATTTTAGCAGGAGTCACTCTGTTTCAGTTTAGCATGTGGGTTCTGGCTGACCTCCCTGGCTTGCTGACATCACTGGTAGGGGCAGAGCGGCCCACTGCTACGAGGGGTTTTGGGGCTGGGGATAGGTTGGCCTGCCCTGGTCTGCTGATGAAGCTGCTGTGGGCAGCCTGGGCCCACCACTCCTGGTAGGTGTGAGATGGGGGATGGGTTGGCTCACTGGGGCTCTGCTAGCAATGCTGTTGTGGGCAGACTGGGCCACTGCTAAGTCTCAGCTGGGCTTCCCCTTTCCCAGTGTTTGGGCCAGAGAAAGCAGGCATGCCCTTCTTCTCTTCCTCCCTCCCTCTCTCATTTCTTTCTTTCTCTCTCTTTCTCCCTTCCTTGCTGTCTTTCTTCCTTCCTTTCGTCTATTTCTATTGGCTGTTCAGGTTTGCAGGGGCTTCCAGCTCCTACTCAGGGATATATGGAGAATAAGAAGAAAATCCAGCGAACTCACCACGGTGTCTTTCTTCAGTTCCTGAGGCCCCTAGCCAGTCCTCCTTCTTCTTTCCCACCTTTCAGAGTCCTTTTATGATTGTTTAATTATCTCCAGACAATCTAAATCAAGTTGTATTTAGAGAAAAGGAGCAGGGAAAAGTGAGTTTATGCCATCTTGTCCCAGAACTGGAAGTCACTAAATGCTTTTTAGAAACGGATTGTTTAATTTGCTCTTCAAAATCCCATAACTGATTTAAAATAAAAAGAAGTAAAGTAACTTGTTTAAGGTGATCCAGACAACTAGTGGTGAAAGGAGGATTCACACTCAGACTGTCTGATTCAAGAGCCCCCAGCCCTGCTTCAGCCTCCCCATGGCTGCCCCTGGAGCATTTTGGAACGGGGACACTCAGCCTCCTTCTTGCACCAGCACACCTAGGGATCTATTCCTACCAGATGATGGAGGGAAGGGAGCCAGAGTCTAGCTGGGGGGTTGAGCAGTTTCCATACTTGACTCCATTTGAGATTCACTCCCAAGTGGCATGAAGCTACATGGCAAATAAATTCAGAGAGACTCAAGCAAACTCACTGTGTTGGTAACTATTCTCTCAGCCAAAACGCCAAACACAAAGTGAGGAAAAGGACTTGCATGTACCACTAAGATCTACATTTCCTATCATGGGGCTGGCACATAGAATGCCCTCAGTAAATATTCCTTGACTATCACCAAAACGCACCAGCCCTTTTAAATACTGCATGAGCCTTGGCTCAGATTACCTGCCACCAGACAGTGTTCCTGAGAACCAACAACCACATCACGACACCCTGTGGAATATTTGAGATACTGCACTCTGCAAGTTCTACCAAAGAGCAAATTCAAACGGACAGGGGGAAAGCAGCAAAGAAAACAGACCCTAAAGTGCATAATCAATATTTAAAGGTCTAGAATGTTCCTTTATCATGGGCAGTCTGACTCCAATGGATAAGCACTCCAAACTAAAAGTGCCTGCTGCCCATGCTTGGTGCTTATCTGAATTCCAGAGCATTTATATGATTTCCTTTCTTTTAAAGCTAATTTAAAATGTGATCCAAACCCTAACCAAGGCAGTATGTTCCCAAATAGTACGGAATTTTGTGTAATTTTTCCTTTAGACATAAAATGAATAGGCAGCAAATTTAAAACATCCCCCAAATTGTTCTAAAATGGAACATCCTAAAAATGTCCAATGATAAAATGAAAGGCATGGTCCAAGGGAGCTTCTAGAAATACTCATAATGTAAAAATATTAATAAGTGATTGTTGTAGACAAGATCTTCATGGTTTGCTAACCATGGCTAAACCTACTGAGGGGATGGCAGGGTGGTTAAGAAGTCTGGAGCCTCCTAAACAGGAAAAACTCCTAACGTCGTGCCAACTCATTTCTGCTGAACGTCATGATAGTCAGAAAGAAGATTTTACTTTTGTTTTCCACATAAAAAACTGAAAACCCATCAAATTTAGAATGTAAAACCATTTCCATTTTTTTCATATTTTGTACTCCCCAAAATAAAAGAAAAAGCGAGTATATACAAGAGAATCACTATATGCAGCAAAAGTACATTTGTACACACATTGAACAGGAAATAATTAGGAATTTCTTATGACACTAATATTATCTGAAAGTCATAGCTCTATACATTATATAGCTTTTGCATCAAGATTCAACCATGCATCCACCTTCCATTTTTAATGACTTCTTTATTAATTGAAATAGTATCTGACATCAGAAAAATTGGTTTGCTTATTGGAACACACAAAACACTCACAGAAAAGAGGAATTAAAAAGGAAACAATGGGACAAATAGAAAAAACATCCTATAAAATCTTTAAAATCTTATGAAAATCATATATAGATGATTGTGATTCTGAGAAAGATACAACTGATCTGCAGATTTTCATTTATGCGTTTTCTTTTAATACTTGTACATTTATTTTCCACCTATAACTCTATCCTAAACTTGAAATTCAGTTAGCATGATACTACCTGCCTTTCATGCGTGCTTTGTTGCTATTTAATTCTTAGGCTGCAATTCAATTGCAACTAACTTTAAATTTTAAGCGCATCATCTTACCTTTTACTGTTTAAATAATGTATATTTTAATAATTAAAAATTGCCATTAAGATCACTAAAAAAAGAAAAAATCATTAAACTCTTCGGGATAAAAGTCTTTTCTTGTCCACACACTGTCAATAAACAAAGTGCTAATCTTGTCACTTTTTTGGCCACTGTCTCAGGAATGCTTCTTAAGTACTCAAAGGATTAAATTAAATCTCACCTGCAGACAGGCTTTACAATTCAACTGAAAACCTAGTTCTCAAAGGAAAATTACTTTCATTATCTTAAGTTAAAACCAAAGATTCTGTCCTCTGGAATTTGCAGGAAAATAGCAGCATCAAAGAAAACAATTCACTTAAGAGAGTCTGTTCTTCAAGACTCTGTCTAAAAGAATTATTTAAGAGAGAATTTGTTTTAGAAAATATTTTCTCAAGGTCATTCTAAGACAGCCATAAAAGTGTGTCATTTAAATTACTTCAAGTTGATGGCTTTTCACAATTCTGACTGTCTTCTTGGGGTTTTAAGAGGCATTTTTTAAAAGAATTATTTTATTTATAGGTCTTGTTTTGAATTCTAAATTTGGCTTATGGTCTTTTCCTTTTTTAAGAGATTATATAATTTTATGAGCTAAACATTTGAAGGAAATAAAAATAAAAGATTTATTTCTTTTGAGTTTATAAAAGAAATAACAGCAGAAATTGACTGGAGATTAAAGTATGTATGCATTTGGAAAAAAATGACACAAAAAAATAACTAGTACTCAAGAAACTATTTTCAAACTTAAAGTATTCTATCTATGTTCTTTAATTTAATTTAAGAAATACTTAATAGGATAAAATACTCACATTGCAGAAAATTTCCTCCTAAGAAGAGATAGCATTTCAAAAAGTTCCCCCACCATGTTGTTGTAAGAACCACTGGGGGGAGGATTAGGACGTGGTTCATTTTTAGACTCTTGCATCTACTTCTTAAATAAACAAATCCTGGCTCTTTCTCCTCAAATCAAATAAAACCCAAAGGAAGACAGGGAGATGAACTACTAGACTGAAACACAGAAACATTATGTCAAAGCACCCTACATCATTATTTGCAGACAATTTATTTTGTTATTGGTTAGTATGCGTCATGCTAAATGTTCTGTCCCCTACAGCAAATGTTCCATTTCAAAAACATAGTAACATGTGCTGGAAATAGAAACCACCAAAGCAATAGTTCTGGTGGCTATAGAATATATTTGTGGTAGATTAGAAAAATGCACATTATTACTGAAGCTCAGTACGTATGAATTTCACTATCAATATAATTTGTAAAATAACCCAACAGTATATCAGAATTCTTTTTTGGTTGGAATAAAAGCTTTGTGAAATAGAGATTAAAGTACATTTCACTGTCATCAGGCTATCTCTAAAAGAGGGATCTGTTACAGTCAACTATTAAAGACAAGATTTGCAAATTCACTTCTTATTTTCATCAGAATCAAGAAGAAGTCTAAATGAACAGTAACATTTCTTCAATTAGGTCATGAGTGTGATCTGTTAGAAGATCATTCTGTAAGTTAGCACTATTTTCCTTTGATTTTTGCATTTGATTCTTTAAACAATGCTTTAGCTATACTTGGCAAGAGTTGCCCCCAGCCTAAACCTTCCAGAGCCCAGTCATGAATGGCCCTGGCAGGACCTCAAAGATAGCCCCTACCCGTGCCCCAACTCTCCTTCATTTCAGGTGGATTTCTTTAGAGACATATAATCTTACATGTCATTCTGACTAAAGCCATGGTGTCATGTCTGAGCTTCACAAATGTTATACAGTAATTCTGAGCATCTTTAACATTTATCTCAAATATTTTGGAAACTAAGCATGAAAGGATCTTTGGAAATGAAGAGTTTTCATGACGTTAAGGCCAAATCCCTTCTGAAGAATTTTTTGTGACACAATGAGTTATGTTCTTCATTGGGACAAAGGGGTGGGTGGACAAAAAGCCCACAAGAATGTAACTCAGCAACCTCTGAGAAACACCAGCATCCAAATGATTTACACAAATAAATACAGCCAGGGGTCCCAAAGGGATCACCTATTCCTATCACTCACCACGTTGTGACGAATCACACATCTGCAAAAAAGGTACTCAATTATTAAAATATAAAAATTATACAAAATAGTGTGGCTTCCAACTTGACCACATACAAGAATCTGTAAGTACCTGACAACGCAGATTCCTGGGCTCCGGGACCAGAGGGGCTGACTCATTGGGTCCAAGGGGAGGTTTGGTAATCTGCATATTTAACAAGTGCTACAGGTGATTTTGATCTAACAGTCCATGGACCAGCGTTTTAGAAACACTGGAACTGAAACATTTTTACATCAAACGAATCTATAAAATAATAGTGACTACCCATTTCTCCCTCAATCATCATCTTCTTCAAGACTAATTGGCAATATTCTCCCTTAGTCTCTCATAACTGAAGTTATTTTTCAAAGGTCTAAGAATTCAAAAAGCATCCCCAGACCACGGATCCAGGCAGAGGCTGCGGCAGGTGGTTCCTCTTCCCTTGCACCTTCCTTCTCAAGAATAGCATGCACATCAGTGGTGTTTGCATTTGATAGGAGCATCTTCTATGAGAAAACAAGGGTTTGTGAAGATCCACTCTTTGAAAGGTTCTTTAAATGGGAAGTCACCAGTTACTTATGACAAATCCTATCCATAGCCTATCTTCACTTAGAACTCATTGGAGGCTGAAGACATAACAAAGAGGCCGAAGATATAACAAACACCTATAAAAATAAGGAGACCTGGTAAATCTTAGTGGACAGAACTTCAGCATAAAAGAAATAGATTCTATATATTCTCTGCCTCTCAAGTTCCTGGTAAAAGAACTTCATGGGATTTTAAATGTATTGAGAGAAAAGAAGCACAAAAAGATAATGAACAGCGAACCTGCAGGCCTGCGATTTAAACCCTGAGGCTGGATAGATGAGCTGAAATGGTTAAGCAGGACTTTCATAATCTTCCTTTCAAAGTTTAACATCCTTCATTCCTTCCAGCAGGAACCATCTGCATTTGAGAGGTATGATTACAGCACATGCAGAATTTACAAAATAAAATAATGATGCAGGCCCCAGATTCATTCAGCTAATGGAAAGGAGTCTGTCTTCTGCAAAGTGTCAAAAATTTAATCTCATCTGCTAGCCTGACACTGAAGAAAACATAAACCCTCTTCTTTTCTCAATTAGATTCAGGGTTCCTTAAACTTTGCTGGGAGGCTAGTCTTGTTCTGAAATTGGATATTTAAAGAAGCAGTCTGCTTTTGTTTATGCACTTTTGTTTCCCATTAAGATCTAGAATGTATTTTGTTCTTTTATTGTCCAAGGCAGCTTCTCCATGTGTAATTTGTGAATCTCACAGATTTATGTTTCAAGATGGCCATCAACAACTTGTATCCATTGTTAACGAACTCATCTGGTCCCCTAATACCACTGGATGCTGTCCTTAATCAGAGGACATCCTTGGGGGAGGTGATTCAAATCCAGATGTATCCAAAGATGCCACACTGCAGATCGCTACAAACTTCCCCGCAAAAGTATATTAAAATGCAAGGGGCTGCTGCAAGGCAGCAAGGGATCTTTCCGGAGAAAAATGGATCAGAGTTCGTGAGCCAAATACTTTACTAATAATTAGTTAATGTGTAGCACGAGCCCACTGTGAAACCAAATGTGGCACTTAAAACACACAGCATAGTTAAATAAGCCCTTAGAATAAAATTAAGGGGGAAATGGAAAATATTTGAAGTGTTACACCCTGGGAAAAGTACATGGAGTTTCTGGTAGGTCCATTCCCAGGTAGCTTACATACTTTCAGGTGCTTTTTTAAAAGAAAAAGATAGCTGTAACTTTTAAAAAAAATGAAAGCAATTTGCCCTCATGCTTAAATTTCCACAGGTTCTCCCCTAAGGCTTCCTCTTTTCCGTGATTCAGTAATTGCTGGCAAGAGGGGCCACTTGCACCTCGAAATAAGGGGCAAGTGGCTAATTATTTCTGCACAGGCCCATCTGCAGACTCAATCAGTTGCAGATGGAGAATTGTACCCACAAAAAAGCAGCAGCATCTATACCACAGGTCCCGAAATACAGTGGTGAACTCCAAGAGAGGCAACACAATTATCCAGAAATTCATGGGGTGCATCCCCATTTAGTCCCCCAAATGGGCTGCCTTGCTGATTTTCTTTAAAACAAATAAACGAGAACAGCCCCCAAAACAGGATTTAAGTATATTCAGATGATATTCAGATGAGCAAGTCAAATCTGCTCTTGATACTTAGCGTCGTCTAAATACTAAGGTTTAAGTTCCTTCAATGTTTTGCCTAACTCTACCTCAGTCTTCTTTTAATTCAAGAAGGAAGGGAACAAGGAGGAAATCGTATGTCCAGAGGGAGGCCTCCCATGCCAGGTGCTGTTTGTTGATTGAATCCTCATGATGATCCTATAATTTGGTGACAATGATCCCTATTTTACAGACAAGGAAACTATCACATTTCTACTAGATGGAAAAGTAGGACTTGAATCCATGTCTGTCAGATTCTAAACACTGTGCTTTCTCTCTTTTTTTTAAACCATAGTCACCTAGTCACTACTTTAATATTTATTTTTTAATATTTAATGTGGATTGGACACAGCATGCTCAAGAACAGCTCTCTACAAGCATTTGTTCCAGATTGGTCTGACCACATACTATTAACACGTCCCTTTGTCCCTCTCTTGCAGGTACAGTCTCAGTAAAGTTTAGCTACAAGACAGCGCATGGTAAATTGTTCATTAATTGTTATATATATATTACATATATATAATTAATTGTTACATATACTCGGTACTGAGCTAATATTTGTATGCCAGGTACCTTTGCAAACCCGGTAAAGAAGCCAGACAAGCTCCCTGCCCCCATGGAGTTTATGTCTACTAGGAAACAAAATTAACAAACGAGTCAACAAATGCTCATAAAACCTAGTAACTTCAGACAGTGATAAGTACGAAGTCTACGAAAAAAATAAATCAGGTCCGTAAATAGAGAGTGATGTGAGTTGGAACAGAGTTATGTCAGATGGGGTGCTCAAGAAGACTTCTTGGACGAGGTGACATCTTAGCAGAGACATGGATGCTGTGAAGAACCAGCTGGGGAGAACTGCAATGCAAAGGCTCTGAGGTAAAAAGGAGATGAGGGAGTTCGGGAACTGCAAGAAGGCTTCACAAACATGGGCCAACAGATAGCATAATATCACCTGGTAACAAAGCTTTTAATCTCCAAAGAGAAGTGATTAAAATCTCTGCAAAAGCTGAGGCAGTTACCCATTCTTTTGTTGTTTATTTATTCACTCATTAATTCAACAGATAATTGTGGAGGGTCTACTATATGATGGCTGTCTCGTTAGATGATTTACAGTGATATGTTCCCTACTATGGGACTCCTAACCTAGGGGCCAATTCATCAATGGCATATCAGAACAGACATCACAGAGAGATAAGAGAGGCAAAACGTGATGCCTGGAAACCCAAACAGGACTTTCCCCCGAAATCCAGAGAGTGTCAAGATGAACTCAGTATTAGACTGGGCAACCCTCCAAGGTCAAGCTGGTCTATTGGTGTTCAGTCTCAAAAACTCTGGTTGGGATGCAGGAACATGTTCTTGAACCTCAGAGAAGCTGGGATTCTATTTCTAGGGGATCTACAAGGTTTCAATCAAAGTTGAAAAGGGGAAAAAAGTATCTGCAGCAACAAGACCTTTTGTGATGCAGAAAACTGGAGAGGCTCCCTACACTCAGGAGTCACATCTTGTATGACAGCAGACACAGGCCCCAGAAAAGCTAGAATTCCCCCAGTTAACTGAGCAACATAAAGCAACTCATTTAAATGTTCCAAGCCTCAGTGTTCTAATCTGTATAACTGGAATGATAATAATGTTTCCCCAGCCATCATCATTTATTTGACAGATACTTTATGAACACTGGGTACCCACTAGGTATTGAGATATAGCAGTGAACACACAGCTCCTGTCTTCAAGGAACTTCATGTCTAAAGGGAGAAGATCCAGAAATAAACAGGGAATTACAATACAGTGTGATGTTATGAATAAGTATACAGCTATTTAGGAAAGAGTACCTACCTCATTCTGTAGGGTCAAGGAAGATGTCCTGTAGAAAGGGACAAGTAGGAGTTAGCAAGACGGGAAACAAGGTGGCAAGCAAGGAGAATGTTCCAGCCTGAAGAAGGAAGGTGTGCAAATGGTTCGAGGCAAGAGAGAGCAATGATTGGTTCTGGGACCTGGAAGTAGTTCCAAATGGCTGGAGGAGAGAGTGAAAGGGGGCAGTGGTACAGATGAGGCCCAGATGATAAAGGGTGTTGTGAGAATGCTAAGGACATTTATCCTGAGGGCAATGGGAGCCTTTAAAGTTTGGAGCATGGGGATGGTATAACTAGACGTGTGTTTGATAAAGATGATGCTGTGGGTGAATGTACGGGAGGGGCAGAATGAAAGCAGGAAGGGCAGGTAGCCCCATAGCCATGTAGGCAAGATTACCGTGAAGGGGGACCTAATGTGACCATGACTGGATCACTTCAACAGGTTAAACTGGATCACTTAAACAGGACAAACAAGCGCAGTTCATCCCTGCAATGGAACACTACTCAGCAACAAAAAGAAATGGACTACTGATAGCTACAAGTGCACAGATGAACCTCAACTATATTACGCCAATTGAAAGAAGCCAGACCCAAAAGGCTATATATGTATGATTCCACTTACATGATATTATGTAAAGGAAAAAATATAAGGACAAAACAGCAGATTAGTGGCTGCCAGGGGCTGAGACTGACTGCAAAGGGGCACGAAGAAATTTCGCAGGATGATGAAGCTGTTGTATATCTTGATTGCAGTGGTAGTCACATGACTGTATGCATTTTTTTAAAGATTTTTATTTTTTAAGACTTCTTTTTTTAAGAGCAGTTTTAAGTTGTCAGCAAAACCGAGAGAAAGGTACAGAGATTTCCCATATATCCCCTGCCTTCACACATGCATAGCCACTCCATTATTAACATCACTCACCAGAGTGGTACATTTGTTAACAGCTAATGAACCTAAAATGACAATCCTAATCACCCAGAAGTCCATAGTTTACATTATGGTTCACTCTTGGTGTTGTATACTCTACGGGTTTGCACAAACATATCATGACATGTATCCACCATTATAGTATCATATACGGTATTTTCACCACCTTTAAAATGCTCTGTGCTCTGCCTATTCATCCCTCTCCCCACTCCCAACCCTTTGCAACAACTGATCTTTTCATTGTCTCCATATTTTTGCTGTATGCATTTTTTAAAACACATAGTTGTACACCAAAGAGGGTAAATTTTACTGTGTATAAATCATATCTCATATTTATAAAGTGAGTGGACTAGTAAAAAGTGCTTATAGGTCCAAAGGTTGTACCACTAAGACTAAAGGGAGAGGCAGAGTCCATGTCCTCCAGGAGCTGTTTCTGCACAGCTCCCTCAGTCTGGAACACTCTCCAGTTGGGTTTGTCATCTGCAGGGGACTAGGGTAGAAGTCAGCTGGAGGATTGCTGAGGCTCCCTTGTCTCCACTTCACATGCAAAAAGAGGTGAGAAAGTGTTGGGGTCATGTGTGAAATCCGTGCATGCCTACGAGACCCCCCACAATCAAACTGGGCCTGCCCAACTCTCAGCCTCCTCTCAACCCTGCCCCTTCACTCCAGTCACACTGAGGTCCTTGAAGGGCTAAGCTCCTCCAACTTCATCCTCTCTGTCTTGGCAAACAGCTTTTTCTCTTTCCCCCTTCCCCTGAAATGCTACAGGTCTCCCTGAGACCTTCCCATCCCTGAGAAGAGAGTGAGCCCCTTCCCACGCCCAACTCTTGCTCTCTGTGCTCTCAGCACCCGTACCTCTTCATGACACTCCCTGCAACCACAGTCAGGTCATTAATTCCATAATCATACTTGTAGCTTGACTTTCGTTTATTGATTGTCATTTTCCACTGAGGTTCCATGGGGACAGGGACTCCATCTCTCTCAGCCCCTGCTGTTTTCCCAGCCCTTAGCACACGGTAGCCCCTCAATACATATGTGTTAAATGAATTCCAATAAGTTGATCATTAAAAATATTAGGTGTGATGAAGATGCTCTGGAACATCTGCTTGATTCCTCTAAATTAGTAGTTAATAGGGAAAGCAAGTGAGAAATTCTTATAAGCCTTTTACAGGAAGAAGAAAGCCCCTTCCCGACTCATTTCCCTGACGCGTGCAGCTGAAGTACCTAAGATAAGACACATGCAGACGGGGACCTATTTACAGTTCAGAATGAGATGGTTCCCTGGGCTGTTGGTTTAATGGGAACTTTGCTCTGTTTGTTCCAGAATGACTACAACTCGTGATTTGTAGATTCAATAAGAGGCCCAAGAATAATTTTCCAAAGCCCTCTTGGAACTCAGATAAGTGCTAGAATGAAAACATTTACCAACAGATTAAGGTGGTTTTAACATTTCCATGATAAACTCCTATTTTCAGGGACTTACACGATAAGCCAGCAGTAAAACTTAATTCTAAACTGAAAGTTGGCAAATAATGATGGACTGTCTTCACAGATAGTTTTTTGAGAGAGAGAGAGAGAAAAGTTGACTACTTGCAAGTTACTGAATTGCCAAAAAAGAACTGAAAAGCAGTTTTCAGTGTTTCTTTAAATCATCCCTGTGGAGAGAAAACATCTTTGTTTTCAACATTTATCTTGAGAACCAGTGATCAGAGATGAGACCATTGAACAAACAGGGGAAATGTTTTCATGGGAAAGTTGACTCAGGCAAAATAGGATGTTGACTTCCATCAACACAGAACACTAGGCAGCCATTAAAAAAACACACACACAAATTTAACCTGGTCACATTTATTTGCCAGAGTTAGCGTCCCAAGATGTAGGAAACAGCAACTCCTGCTGTTCTTTAGACACAATAAATTGAGCATAAACAATGCTCTCTTAGGCCCCTTACGCCCCCAGAAGGAAAACCAGACTTTGAGAAATGTGGGCAGTGAACGAACTGTCCATTTTGCTTAAAATAAAGTACAAATAACAGTCACGCAATTCTAGCAATGTACCCTGGGTGCAGACTGTATAATCCCAGCACTCTCCAATCAACTTCAGAGGCAGCACCATCCTAGATGCCCTGTGGATAGTTTAACAGTCATTACAGACTGGCGTGCTCTGTGCAAAGCTACAGATTACTTTCAGCAAGAAAAAGAAAAGGAGCTTAAAATGATGTGGTCATGTGAATTCTGTTCTGGATTCTGTTCTCAATCCACTTTAGTCTTTAAATTAGAGACATTAAATAAGAGAGCCAGTCTTCTGGAAAAACGCCGTATGGTAAAGTGCAGGGTCGGCAAACTCTGGCCCACAGGCCAGTTTCCAGCCCAACACCTGTTTTTGTAAACAAAATTTATTGAAACCTAGCCATGTCCATTTGTGTACATAATGTCTATACCTGCTTTAGTGCCACAAATGGCAGAATTGTGTAGTTGCAATAGAAACCATCTGACCCTTTAAGAAAATATTCAATGACCTCTGGTACAGTGGATATGAGGAGATTCCATCTGGGTATAACCATAGGCAGGTCAGCTAATCTCTTTGAGCCTCAGGTTCATGAACTGTAAAATGGGATAATAATAATAATACTTATCCCATGGGGTAATACATGGCGGCTATAGGAGTTAACACATCTGTAGAAAGCTGGGGGGAAATGGGATTTTAAGGCTGGCACCTGAATTTTATTTTGGGATAAAATTGCCCTTGTTTAGGGAAATATGAAATATTACATAGTCCTTTTCATGTGGGAAAGATGAGGGGCTGGAGGTGTGGTCAGTAGGGAGGTAGTGGAGCATACAGAGACCTGAACTCTACTATACTCAGGTAGGGTAGCACTAAGGTGTGAAGGAAGGTAGACAGGAGGACTAGGGAGAGAAGTGGGCAAGAGACAGGCCTGAGCAACTTGGCAAGCTGCTGAAATGAGCAGACAAAAGTCACCAGTGAGAAACTCCCCATGATGAGGCAGCCCCAGCCTTGTGAAGAATCAGGGAAGCCTGATGCTCCATTTTCTTAAGTCTGCTCTACTGTGACCTGCTCTCCCACTTCAAAGTTTCAGCAAAGGCTGCTCAATGCCCCCACCCCCACTGCAACCCCTACTCTCCATACTCACACGCCTTGTGTGAGTGGTAAGAGTAGAAATTAAGGGAATGGGACTGTGTTCCACAACTGGGTAAAAATTAGAACCAGACCTACTCAGGGAAGGAGGTGTAGGCAAGCTCAACAGGGCAACAGGGGTGGAAATTCAAAACTGAAGGGCATCCTGAGAACAGGAGGTTCTGAGGGATGGTGAGGACTCCTGGGAAGGGATGCGTTTCTTTTTTTTTTATTTTACTTATTTTTTTATTTTTCTTTTTTCTTTTTGTTTGTTGTGGTAACATTGGTTTATAACATTGATGCATTTCTTAATGGATGCACGATAGGACAAGCAAGCTGTATTTATTCATTCCAAAGGACAGAGTGACCTCAGCTGGCACCTGAGTTACACACATCAGGAACTTAGCATAGGAGCTGACATTTAAAACACTTCCCTGATCTTTCATATGTCCTGGCCATTATGATTATGGCCAACAACGATTATGTTGTTGGTATCGTTTACTGGGAGTCAAAAAATTTGGTTCCCCTTGCTTTTCTATCTCATGATCTCAATCAAACCATTTAGCTACTTCTGGACCTCAGCCTCCTCATCTCTAAAAATGGGCATAATAATGGCTGCCCTGATGACCTCACAGGATTGTGAATGGGATCAAATGGGACCACATGTGCCCTATGAAAATTATACAGCCCCATCCCAATGTATTGTGGCATCATTAAGAAGTAGTTGACTTTTTGGTAAAACGTTAACCACTCTAACCCCTCATAACCAAAACTTCAAAGATCTTGAAGCAGTTTACCTTTTCTCCCCCTCTTAATTCCAGACAATAAAACTGGTAACCTCCTCAAAGTTGCAGTAAGAGATAACGAAGAGGCAGACAGGCCAACTGCAGCTCATGGTCCCCTCTGCAATAGGCTGAGACCATTTATTTGCAAGTCCACCTTTGAACCATTTGTGAACTCTTCCTTCAAGTTCCTACTAAGTTAAACTTTGCTAACAGCTATCAATTGTATGGCAACCACTATAACCACTTGGTTTTAAGGATTAAGGTCACACACTTTTGGGAAAACAGATGAGAAAAATATAAAGTCATCCTTTTAATAAAATTGTGTACAGTACCTGCATCCTGACCTAGGGCTAGAAAGCTATTAATTCAGGGGATGTCAGGTAGTGCTTAAAGAGAAATAGCAAGACTATGCCCACACCTGGCCCAAAGTGATGAACCTGCTTTGAACTGGAACAAAGAAAAGCAAACATCGTTGAACAGGGGAAAGCAAGTTCAACGTTTCAAAATAAAAATTCTAGAGAAACTCCATTTCAAACCACTGCAATCAATTTTATCTTGAGATAACATATGAATGAAGTCTATGCATGGAACATGGCGGGTTCACAATAATACTACTGAACAAATGCCATTTGTATATATGATATTATA
Organism: Ceratotherium simum simum; assembly: GCF_057802395.1. Lineage (NCBI taxonomy): Eukaryota > Metazoa > Chordata > Mammalia > Perissodactyla > Rhinocerotidae > Ceratotherium > Ceratotherium simum. The sequence goes on from NC_141904.1 coordinate 56,563,033, forward strand.
TAAAAATATGATTGGCTATTATGTATTAAATATTTATTACGACCCATGTCTGCTGGGTTCTTTGAACATCCATCATCTCATTTCACTCTCATAACAATCCTATGTAAAAGATATTCTGTGTTCTTATTTAATTGATGAGGAAACTGAGGCTTAAAAAACTTGACTAAGTCCACTCAGCTAGTAGGTCACTGGCTTGAGATACTGTTTGTCGATAAAAACACAGGCCACCTCTTTTAGAACGATGGTTAAAATCAAGTGGTTTTGCCAATACCCAAGCAAGCAGTTGGAAAAATCAGTGCAGTAACATACTCAAAAGCCTGTTTTAAAATGCTTCAATTTCTTATTAAGTCATTCAAAATTGCCCTCACACTCAGAATATGTACTTTTATATCAAAAAGCAATTAAGATCCAACATGGGCCAAATGTTGGTCTTCAGAGGTTCACAGCCCTCACAGCAGTGCGATGTAATTCAATATCCCAACATAGGGGCTCTGAAAGACAATGCTTGTGTTAGGTTGCAGCATCCGTTACCTCAGCCCAGACACGGGCCCTCTGTGTATAAACTATCAAAGCCCCACTAAACTTAAACTAAAATGCCGAACACGGCGACCTGGGCTACTTTAATCAACATCTGCTCAACAGTTTGCCTCTTTCCACCAGCCAGCAAAGGGAATGTGATCTGGCCTTCCTGCTATAAAGGCTTGGTAGGCTGAAGGAACAACCTGAGCTGGTGCAGTTTAGATGGCATGGCAGTCTGATGGAGAGGGCAGACTTGGGGGAAAAGACAGGCACTGGCTGCCTTCAAGTTTCAGAGATTTTCTCTCCCAGCAGAATAGCAAATGAAGCAAGTCATTTTCCTCCTTTCCAAGGAGTGATATCACTTTTTTCAGACAATAAAATTCATGGAAAGTGAAATGGTTTGATTATCTTTAGCACCAGTAAATTTTATTGCAATCCATGGCCAAATATATTTATGTCCGGTGCTGATATACAACCTTAGCTTCTATCATTCAGAGGAAATTTGACTTAAAAGACATTAGTCATCAAGTCTGCCCCAAAGAGCTCAAGCAGCACTTTTCCTACTAGAATGTCCTGTACAAGAGGAGAGACGGACAGACAGCAGAGGGAATGATGCTGGCTCCCAAATCTGCCACTCTCCGGAAGCCCATCAGCCCCAGCATTAGCACAACCCAGCTGCAGAGACTCTTCTTGTTTCCAGCTAATTCATTCCATCTCTACCTTTTGGCCCACCCCGCTCTGAGTCTCTCCTTGCTCTAGCTGCACTTGTCCCTCTGTGTTGAGAGTTGCCATGCTGTCGTTGGTGCTGTCTACCCACATTTCAACAACAATAACAACAAGGGTGGATTCAGATTTTGTGGGGCCTGAATTGGGTGGGAGTCGGGGAGTCTCTTTAAAGAAATACAGAAATATCTTAATTTTGCAAAATTTACAAAAATATATACAGTAAACATGAGAGCACACGGTGAAGGCTTTGGAAGAGATTTGTACAAAGGAGGGGGCGTGAATTTGAGCATCATTAGCTTCCCAGTAAGTTCATCTCTTACTAAGAGATGATAAGTAATAATGAATAGTTATTGAGCAATGCCTAGAAAACCTCAGATCATCCTGTCTTGCCAGGCCAAGACCTTAAATATTTACCATGTGATAATCTTTCCTTTACCTGGAGACAAATACTTTGAAAACCTGTCCCAGAGGACACAAGGTTTGGTCTGTTCCATTCCTAAGAGATAATTTACATAGGTCTCCAAAAGAGGAAGGAAGGAAGACAAGAAATGTCATTGGGTCTTTACAGCTTCCTCAATCTCATAAGGATGTTCACGTGCTTACTACAACTTTGTGATGTTTCTCTTGGGAAACAGGAGAAACCTACTTCTCAATGCCCCAAATAAGAAGAGTTACAACTCAGTGGTATTAAATACATTCACATTGTTGTGCAATCATCACTACTATCCATCCACAGAACTCTTTTCATATTGCAAAACTAAAACTCTGTACCTATTAAACATGAACTCCCATCTTAACACTTTTTGACTATTTTTTGTTTTAATTAGTCAACATCGGGCCGCACGTTACTTAAGCACTTCTTGGCCTTGCTTTAGGCCTGTGAAATCTTCAGAACTGCTGAATTCTTCTCCATTACAAAACCTATGGCAAGACCCCAGCTAATTGGGTAGGGTTTTGACTTAGCTGTGTGATTCTTCAGCCTCTCTAAGATATGCCTGAAATGCAGCACTAAAGTAACTTCCCAGAATCTTGTTTTCTGTTATACTGGGATAAGTACAGTATGTACCTGTCATGAGAGTGTCAGGAGGATTAAATGAGATACTCAGCCAATATATTCCACAAATATTTATTCAGCTCCTAAAGACTGATCTGTGCACTTGGGCTACATCAGTACACAAAACAGATAATGATCCCTGCCATTATGGAACTTAAATTCCAACAAAGGGAGGCAGATGGAAGATAGTAAACATAATTAATAACTAAATGATAGTGTATTGGAAGGTGAAACATTATGGGAAAAGAAGAATAAGTAGAGCAAGGTAAGAAGGATAAAGACTGCTGGGGTGGCGGCAAGCTGCTCCACTACTGCATTAGGTGGTCAGGGTGGGCTTCATTGAGAAGGTGACAACAGAGGAAAGACTGGGAGTTGGTTAGGAAGTTATTCTTATAATATGTAAAATTACCTAACACAACACCCAGCACAGAGGAAGAGCTCAGTAAATATTAGCTGCTACTATAAAATAAATGATGATAATAATCATAAATACCTCCCTGATCTTGCCCCCAGGAGGTCTGACAAAGCTATAGAAGTAAACAATAAAATTAAAAATTTAATATCTTTCTTTGCATTATGTTCACAGTACATTTTTCTCTAAATAATTGATTTCTAGTCATCAGGTATCCTTAAAGTGATGTAATCAATATGCATTTCAGAGAAGCTCTTATAAAACAAATTATCAATTCAGATCACAGATTTCTATATTAAGATATCCTGGACTTGATACTCAGCTATCCTTCAGTTATAATTCCCAATACTCAAACCTACTGTCAAGTAGTGACTATCCGGAAACCCATCCTGAACCCATGCCTCCCCATCACATTTTTTTTTTTAATTTTATTTATTTATCTATCTATCTATCTATCTATCTATCTATCTATCTATCTATCTATCTATCTATCTATCTATCAATCACATCCTTCTAGTTGCTGTATGTGGGACACGGCCTCAGCATGGCCGGACAAGCAATGCGTTGGCGCGCGCCCGGGATCCCAACCCGGGCCGCCAGTAGCGCAGCGCGCACTTAACCGCTAAGCCACGGGGCCGGCCCTCCCCATCACATTTAAAGAGACATATACCCTGAGAAGGCAGACATATAGACCTGTGACTGTGCCCCATAACTGCTGTGATCCATGGACTTACTTCAAGGGCTGGCTCTTGGGAAAGTTGTGAAGTTGGAAAAGTTTCACCTTCAGGTTCTTAACCTTCTTATTGCTCACCATACCATCCCCCAGGTACCTGGTATCCAGCATCTCCCCCACCAACTCTGCCACCACTCCTAATCACCTCTTTGAACAGGCAAAGCCCCTCAGTCCTCTGAATTGGTGTGATGGTCAATTCTATATGTCAGCATGGCTGGGCCACAATGCCCAAGTATTCGGTCAAACATTATTCTGGATGTTTCTGTGAGCGTGCTTTTGGATGAAATTTACATTTAGATCAGTGGTCTTTGGGTAAAGTAAATTGCCCTCCATAATGTGGGTGGACCTCATCCAATCAGCTGAAGGCCTGAATAGAACAAATGGCTGATCTCCCCCAAGCAAGAGAGAATTCTCCAGCAGACTGCCTTTGGACTTCATCTGCAACATCAGCTCTTCCTGATTCACCAGCAGACTGCCTTGGACTCAAACTGCAACTCCTTCCTGAGTCTCCTGCTTGCTGCCTCCTCCATTAGATTTTGGACTTGCCAAGTCTACATATATACACACACATCTTATAGGTTCTGTTTCTCTGGAGAATCCTAACTAATACACTGAGTCTTTCCTTCCCCATCACAGATACTTTGGCCTGGGGCCTTCCTACTCTCCTCTGGCCAAGGGCCAGTGAAGTGATCACAGAAAGGCAGGAAGTTACAAGGCTTCTTGAGTTAAGGAGGTAAGCGCCTTTGAGCAACTTCTTTCAGCTCTCAAGGCCTCTGATTCCCCACATGAAAAATGAGAAGCTCCAGGCTCAGAGATTCTCATTTTAATTCCCATCTTTGTCTAAAAGTCCTCTCTGAACAATTTAGGAGAGCTGGACTTATTCTCTGTATTTAAGTTTTTTATCCCAAATCATACCCTATTGTGTTGCATCACAATTCTCTCTCTTGAGTCTTGTTGGAAAAACTGTGCTTCAATAGAAAACTATCGTTTAGATCATACTCTTTCAGGTTATCTGATTCTAGCGTCTTTCATTGTCTTTGAGTTATTTTACTATTTGGTAAATTGTGAGTAACTCATAGCAATGAAAATAATTCTTGTCTATAAATGTACAAATTATGACTTGTCCAGCAGAGATCATATTGACTTCCCTTTGCACTTGGGGAAAAATCAGTTTTGCTTCCACTTGCACTTTCATTTCAATATTTCTGATCTATAAATGTTTCTGTTCTCCAGGTTCTCTATCCAGTTCTAACATCTGCCTGGTTCCTTCAACGATGATGAGTTGAGTAAAATCTTTAATACACGTTCATTTTATATCTGTATCAGACTCATGATTTTACCGTTTTTTGAAAATTACCTTTGAATATGTTCTGTTTCCTCTGCTACACCAGGAACATCTTAAGTACATTTAGGATATTTTCTGATGAATGAACAAATGAATGAATGAACTAATAACTAAACATACTTTTTCTCCATGAGCACATAGGCGTACTATATGCCTAGATAGTGGTTAAGAGGAAAAATCTGGATACCTCAGTTCATAACCTATTGCTGCTACTTACCAGCTGCATTACCTACATTAATTCCCTCTACCTCACTTTTCCCATCTGCAAAATGGAGAGAAAACCCCCCCTAAAGGATTGCCAATAGGATTAAAAGAAATAATCCATGAAAAAGGCTTAGCATTCAATAAATTGTACTTATTATCATCATTTTTAAGTAGGTTGACAATTTGGGCAATAGTACACATTCTATCTTTCTTTAAGCAGTCCCCAGAGTCCCCCATACCCAACAGGTGCTTCATAAAGGCTCATGACAGTGGTGGTGACCACAACAGTGCCAAAGCCTCCTAGTCTGCCAAGCTTAATAAAGTGTGTTATCCATTCTTCCAGACCACTGCTGGAGATGTTACAGCCTGACCTTCTATTGATCCCAACATCGTCCCAATGGACCTCGTTCCATTGTAATTTATTACAACAGCCAAATTGAATCCACATGACAGTTCTCAGAGCCAATTCTCATTGAGGTTCTCCCCATCCCCTGCCCCCACTCCTACTGCCCCCAAAGATTTGTGGAGACACTGAATTAGATGATTTACTCAATTCCAGATATTACAGCTATTGAATTCCTTTCTTTAATCTTGCACGTCTACCTACAAAACGATAAAGATGGCCTGGCATGATTTGCTCTGTACTCTCGTAAATTTATTATTAATGTGGAGTCAGTAACCTTCACTTGCCTGCTCAATTCTTCCCAGCCATGGTCTTTATCTTGAGGAATTCAAGTTGCTTGTTGCTACTGACATCTCCTATATTCCTCAAGCCTTTATTCTCAGTCAGAAAGAAGCAAGTCCAGAAAGATAGCTCTCTGGCTGCAGGCATTACTGCACATAAATAACCACAGGATTGAGCAGATTCCACATGCAAGTTTGCCAAAAGATGTCTGAGCAAATTAGTGCCTCCCATGCACTGTAAGGCAATTTCAATAGCTAAAATTGATTTTTCCTTCAATTCAACACAGAGATGGTGTCTCAGGCCCTTTCCCTATTGCAGCTCATTTCTTTTGTAAGTATTTTGGACATTATTTTCTACCTCTTCTCTCCATGGGCTAGACTAATCCACACTGACACTCCAATTGGGGGACTTATCTAACTGAACAAGTTTGTCAACTACTGTAACACTTACCACAGTTCTGCTTAGTTCCCATATCCTTGTTCATAGAGATGCTACAAAAGGAGGGAAAGAACTTTAAGGGATGAATTATTTAGAGAAAAAATTAGCTCAAAATTTTAAGTGAAGGTCTTGTGGCACTGATGTGAAAAAATATATAAACCACAGAGAAATGTACAACAAAAGTTTGAACTATAAACGGAAATGAAATACCAAACCAAAGACACAATTACAGTTCCTCAAGAACTGTTTCCAAGAGTTTAGATTTGAATATGGCAAATAACATATATTTCCTTATGACAATTGCCATGTTTACCAGAGATTTAAGTTAAAGTTATTGCAAACAGAGCAAATATATAAATTATCTTGCATGCTTAACTAAGTTCTGTATCTATGACATTCAATCAACTGCTATCAAAATATTTCAAAAGGGAAGTTGAAAGCAGAGGAAAAGGAGCTGATACGCACATCGGTATAAACATGCATTACTGTGACCAACTTAAATTAGCAAATAAAAGTTTCATGTTATTTATAGAAGGTTTTTTTCATATTATAAGCCATAAGTCTGAATTTTCCTTAAGGTTAAATATTTATCTTGTTCATTGCATTATGTAATAAAAATGGATAAATATTTGATATGAGATTCCATTTAAAAAAAACTAATTTTATTTTTAAAAGAAAAAGCTATTTTATTTCTTTTTTTTAAAAAAAGAGATACAATATGATGCTTATATGTAAACCAATTATTTTAAAATAAAGTAGTACTATGCCTTTAGAAATAAAAGAGAAACAAAATAAACAATAAAAGGACTCTTTCTAATTCAGGCTTCAGGGCAGAACTACACACCTCTGCACGTTTCAGGATCTGATGTGAGCTTTCTGGGGTTATCTGGTGCTCATCAGACCAACCTTACACTTTTAAAAGGCTTGGTCAATTACCATATATCTGCTCCAGGGGCGAAAGCAACATCTATGATACCTGCTGGCCACACTCCAAACCAGTACTTACTATGAATGCTAGAAAATGGAGGTGGATGGACACAAACTCACTTGTATTACAAAATAATAATAATAATGATAGAAGGTCCTTTCTTCTTATTCTAAACACAAAAAAGTTCTGGTTTGTTTTCCTTCTAAAAATAATTAAATGTCATCATTTCAACATCACACATCTCTCACACACACACACACACACCTCCCCACCCTTCAGGGCCTTTTCCACTAGTCCATCACCAGAAGAGTTTACTCTATCTGAATTCCAATATAACTTCGCTGGTGTAGCATCAAGGCTCTGGTTTCTGGTCTCAACTCTGAGCTCACCTGGGGTAAGGCATTTGATTTCTGGCTCTCAGACCCCTCCACTTCTCCACTATCTAGGCTATTAGACTAGACTGTTTCTCAAGACTACTTCAGTGCTAACATGCTACACTGTTAACGACTCTGGCTTCAGGACAACTTCAGGGATAAAAGACCCGTGTGGTTATGATACAGAATGTTTCATAAATAATAGAAGTTATCTTTAAAAGTATTATCTCTAGAATGAACTATTGATAAAGGCTACAACACAGATGAATTTCAAATGCATTATGCTAAGTGAAAGAAGCTGGACACAAAAAAGCTTTCTATTGTATGATTCCATTTCTACGACATTCTGAAAAAGACAAAACTATAAGGATGAGGAACAAATAGGTGGTTGCCAGGGACTGAGAGCTGGGGAGAGAGACTGATTACAGAGGAGGCAGCACGAGGGAGGTTTCTGAGGTGACAGAACTGTCCTGTGTCATGATTGTGGAGGTAGTTACACAACTCTATGCTTTTGTAAACAAAACCCACAGAACTATACAACACAAAGAGTGAATTTTATTGTATGCAAATTTAAAATTAAATTAAAAATTATCTTTATAAAATAATTCCATTTTCTTTCCAAGTTCTTTGAAAGAGCCAATGGGTCTAGCATTTAAATTCTGATTTTTAATATAAAATAATAATTTACTGGGGCCAGCCCGATGGCATAGTGGTTAACTTTGCATGCTCCGTTTCAGAGGCCAGGGGCTCATGAGTTTGGATCCCGGTCATGGACCTAGGCACCACTTATCAAGCCATGCTATGCAGGCATCCCACATATAAAATAGAGGAAGATGGGCACAGATGTTAACTTAGGGTCAGTCTTCCTCAGCAAAAAGAGGAGGATTGGCAGCAGATGTCAGCTCAGGGCTAATCTTCCTCACATACACATACACACACACACAAAATAATAATAATGATAATTTATTGTATACCAACAGTGATGGGGACTTTGTTCATTGAATAAATACCTCCTGAACACCTACTATGTCGAGAATTGAGACCAAAAGTGAGATGTGAGCTTATCTTCATTCTAAAGATAGGGGAAGTGAGGCAGAGAAAATGTAAGTAACTTGCCTAAGGTTAAAAAGCCCATAAGCTGAGATTCAGTCAGGCCTGTCACAGTCCCTGCTCTTAACAAACTAATTATGCTGGTGTGTGCATATAAGTATGTATATGTGTGTGTGCATAAACTCTTTATAACAAAAATAGTGTCAGTCTATGGTGGTGAGGGTGTGAGAAAACAGGCATTCTCTGATCATTTTCTGTTCATACATATTGTAAACAGTTTATTTCAATTAACAAAATAATGTGAATATCTTTCTTTGTCATTACCTATCCTTCTATAATATCATTTCTATTGACTGAATTTCCATGTAGGAATATATCATCATTTATTTAGTCACTCCTCCACTTTATAATGTTTCACTGATCAGCCAAAAAAAACAATTTAAAGAACCATGCTATGAACAAGGCTGTGGCTAAATCTATGCCCACAACCCTAATTTTTTCTTAGGATGAATTCCTAAATGAAGAACTGGCAGATGAAGCAGCTTTGGTCAACTGTACCCATTTGTCTTCCTCCAGCTACCTGACATTTTATACCTGCCATCTATCTCTTTCAAAGAACGCTTCCCTATAAGCTTTACTAAAACGTGTTGGTTACACGAACGGCAGTAAAGGATCCTTGGGTCCATTTCTACCTTCCCACCTGGCCACCCTTGTCTATGCCTCCAGCTGTTCAAAAGTTCACATTCATAATTTGGAGAGAGCCTCAGTAGATGTATGCTACCCTTCATACACTTTTATAAGTCAAAGTATCATATGCAACCTAAAGAATTTAACTTCATATTTCAATACTAAAGAAAGAAATATCTCCACTCCAAGTCAATCGGCACTATTCATTCGAGTACATCCTGTTTGCTTAGCTTTGCTTCATTCAGACGTTACTCACAAAAAAGCTATAGAATGCAAGAGAAATTTGGGAAGACCTCAACCTTGGGAGCAAATGACTTACTTCCCATTGCACCAGGAGGAATGTCTGAAGCAAATAATAAATATGGCCTTGAAAAGAAGTACACCTTGTTCAACTCTATCAAATATTTAGAATATATATATATAAAAAAAAAATCTCAAACTTGCTACGTAGGTCGTTACATGTTAGAATTGCCTCTAGGCTATAATAACTTGTGATCTACACCAGAGCTCAGCAAACTATAGCCCATGCGTCAAACCTGGCCCACTGCCCATTTTTGTAAATAAAGTTTTATTGGAACATAGCCATTCCAATTTGTTTACTCACCCTGAGTCTCACCAGAACTTTGGATAGATTTGTTTATTCTTTCTACTACATTTCAATTTTCCAGCTAATGTTTATTAAGCACCTACAAAGTGCCAAGCACTGTGCTTGGTACTAGGGATAAAAAGTAAGACCCAGTCACTTCCTTTGGTGAGTTCAGGATTTAACGGGGAAACAGACACAAACACATAACACCACATTTTAAGATACCTTAGTTATGCAACCTGAAATAGTAGAATCTGAAATGTGTAATGAAGGCTCGCTCTCGTGCATACATTTCGAAATAATGCAAATCCCCCAAAAACTATAAAAATTCATCAAAACTCCTATGGTTTCTAAGCTGAGCTGTTAATGCCATTGGAAGCTGCTTTCATTACAGTTACAAGCGATACCACTTAATGAGCCAACAACCCTTGTCAGTAGCCTGTGAACTCCACTACTGTATACAAACCTCTGGATTTCTGTGAGAGGTGTGTTACTGCTGAACAGTTATTTAATATGCACTTGTATCAGTTTTCTCTTTCTGTGTAACAAAATACCACCAATTTCGTGGCTTAAAACAACATCCATCTATCAGCTCACAGTTCTGTAGGTCAGAAGTCCAGCACAGCGTGGCTGGGATCTCTGTTCAGCGTTATCACAAGGATGAAATCAGGGTGTTGGCCAGAATGAGTATTTGTCCAGAGACTCTAGAAAAATATCTAATCTAATCTAATTATGAGTGTTAAATGCATCTTCAAATCAACAGTGGAAAACTTCTCATGCATTGAGTCCCCGTCATATTTTGAATCTCTGACTTCCCTGTCTCTAACCTTAGTATACAGATTTAAGGGGCTCATGTGATTAGGTCAAGCCCATCCAGATAATCTCCCTTTCTTAAAGTCAACTGTGCCATAAGACAATCTAATCACTGGTGTTAAATCCATTATATTCACGGTTTTGGATATTATTCAGGGAATGTACACCAGTGAGGTGGGAAATCATGGGGCCATCATAGAGTTCTACCTACCATAGCACTTTTGTTAGAATTATAAGTCGCTTTTATAAACTATCTTATCCAAGGGCTGATCACATGTTGCTGCTATTGCTGGTTCTCAAAAATCAGCAACGTAAAAAGGAGGTAAGTGTGATAAAATGTTATGATAAAGGCCCCAAATCATTATATACTCTGTTGTATTAATTTAGAATTCAGCTTCCGTGAAAATATTCTGTTTAAAGCAGTTACATCTTTTAGTTTGCAAAAAGTATAGTATAATCAGCTAAGGATAAAGAAAAAAAATGGCAACGAGACTGGAATATCAGAACAGTATTAAGGCGCCCCTCACCCACAATAACTGTAGAGTTATATGCCCCCAAGAACACATCACCCCTAATTTACATTTATTCTTACAGGAAACTTAGGCACATATTATAAAAGTTTTGAATTATGGACTTCTCTGTACAATATAACATGATAAATGCTAATATAGATAGGTGTAAACTCTTCACAGCAAAGGAGAATCCACTGCCAAACACAGGATAAGTAAAAAAGACAGAATATTTTCCTTTCCACATAAATAAGGTTGATTTAAATCAAATGGCCTGGGGAGTATGTGGGAAGAAAAACAGAATCATCTCCAGACAGAAATATGTAAAGGCTCAACCACCTCTAATCCCGTATCACAAAACAACAACAGCTGGCAGCTGAGACTGACAGATTTGTCAAGATGCCTGTACCCACTAGGGTAGCAGCCACAGTCCAGGCACTCTGGGCATTTTTATTTTATATCTTCAAGGGATTTTGCAGGTAATTATAAACAAACCTTAAAAAAAAATCCATCATGCTGAAATTGAGTACAGAATATAAGGTCTTAACCCAGAAGCAAATATTTATCTAAAAGAGAATTTGCCTCCCCTGGCTCAGGATCAGCTCTCTCATTGAATAAGAATCAGTTCTCAGCATGATCTGGCCCTGAACTGCATTTTGAAATAACACAGATAATCGTTATTGCCACTTGCAAGTCACAAGGGACTGGAAGAGAATATTTATAATAAAGAAGTCAAAATGACTCTCAAATCTTAATTATAAAATATATTTGATTGCTAGAAGACATAAGGAACAGACAAACTTCTAATTATGAGATTTGTTTCCTAAATGGGGCAGGGAGTGTGGTCCCTCTATATTAAATTACTTCTAATTCCACCAAATGCACTGTGCTGCCTCTTCCAGACAAACCTTTGCAAATGCTATTCTCACTGCTTTGATTGGACAACACTTCCTAGTCCCTGAGATCTCGGTTTAGTCATCAACTTTTCCAGAAGTCCTCCTTGACCATCCCACTCCCCACAATAGATGAGGTGCCTCTCCTGTGTGCACCAGGTACCTGGCTGGCATCATACACTGCCTGTAATTTCCTAAATATGTTTAGTGGTTTTTTCCATGAGTTCCCAGAGGGAAGAAACTATACCTTCTTCAATAGCCTATGTATCCTCCAGTGCCTGTAGAGGGTCCACATCATTACAGATGGTGAATATATATTGTTGGATGACTGGATGGTAGGAAGAAAGGAAGGCAAGCTGGCCAGAATAGGGCAATGGTGCCCAAGGCCTCAGATGTCATGGTGCATGCAGAGAAGAAAGAGGAAAAGTGTAACAAGAGTCCAGGTTCTGTCACTAACTAGCTCTGTGACCCTAAACAAGTCATTTCATCCCTCAAGACCTCTGTGTCCTGAGTGGAAAAATGAAAAGGTTGGACAAGGAGGATCCATCAAGTTTCTTGCAGGTATACTGTTCTTTCATATCTTTCTGTCTTCAGGATTGTGCATGCTTCATCAGCATATCCATTTTTACATGTCTTTTTTTTTTCTTTTGAGGAAGATTGGCCCTGTGCTAACATCTATTGCCAATCTTCCTTTTTTTCTTTTTTCTCCCCAAAGCCCTAGTACATAGGCGTGTATCATAGTTGTAGAGTTGTAGCTCTTCTATGTGGGACACCGCCTCAGCATGGCTTGATGAGCAGTGAGTAGGTCTGCACCCAGGATCCGAACTGGCGAACCCCACACTGCCGGAGCTGAACACCCAAACATAAGTGCTACGCCCTAGGGCGGGCCCTTTACATGTCTTTTAAAGTCAGATAATATTGGGTTGTGTTCAATAGAACCAGGAGGTAGAAAGATGCAGCTAACTGAGGACAGTGCCTGCAGATGCTGAATGAACGCATGCATGAATAAGCAGACTTCCCTAAATCTCTGTAATTGCCCATCAGAAGGTGAATTTTTTAGCTTTGGTTCTTTTGATATAAAAAAATGTCATTTCATCAATGTCATCTCTAAGAGAAGGGCAACTTCAAATCCCTTAGAAGAAAAGCAACATACACAATGGAGGAGGCTGGCGAATTCACTGCTTCACAAAGAAGTTTAGGATTACCAAGGAAGCCACAACCTCTACTCAAGAGACACAAAGTTACCTTCAAAATATCACTTCATAGGGGCAAAATAGACTTCCGACAATAGGATCAATTGGTTAAAATCACCAAGCTGTTTTGCCCTTAGGCCATCACTAACACTGGGCAAATAATTACAGCCAAGAGTAACAGCCATGTAATGCTTGGTGATTATTTGTCCTGCTACATTTAATTAGCACTAGAACCCTTGGCTTCAACTTCATGCCATGATAAAGACACAACGTATTAAATGATGCCAGAGCAAAGATGCCTCTGCTTAGACCGGTAATATCCTGCTACCCTACAAACACAGAATACATATAGAGAATTCATTATGTGATATAGTAAGTTAGCTTTTTTCTTATATTTTCTAGACTGATGAAGGCACTGTTCAAAAGAAAACTGGCAAACCACAAACACTAATCTAGATAATACTTTTTTAGTTGCAAATATTTAAGCAACATATTAGTTAAATCTACATTCAGGCCACATTGAACAAATAATGTTACCATATCCCAAATGACTAGATAACATATATGAAAAAAATATATTAAATGTCAATGTAGAAATCAGGTTTTCAGCCCAAAAGGCTGCTAAAATAAAGTGCATTATTTTTGTCAGAAAAAAAATTAGTCTTAAAGGTCACTTTTCCAAATGACTGGAATGCTGTCATTTAGCCAAAGAAATTTAAACTAGGTGATACCAGCTGGATGATCCGTCTCTGTTCTGTCTAAATCAGATGCTTTATTTGTATTATATGTTCCCTATACCATAGCTGACCAGCATGTCCCTGCAATTAGTTGATATGATGAGTGTGGTCAGATCAGTTTTAATAATTCTAATAGTTTTAATAGCTCAAGAGTGCATACATACTCTTTATATTTACAAGTATGGATTATTATATGTTAAAATTATAAAAGAGAAAGTAATAGTAATAGTTCAAACATCATACACACTCATACACACACACACATACATAAGACGTTCACCTCTGTAAACTGCCTATAATGATGCCAGAGAAAAAGCATAGCTAAAAATGTTAGTCTTATCAGCTGAGATAATATCCAGAGGAGAGAGAAATGTCTATTATACTAAGTAAAAAATCATTTTAAGGAATACTATCTCAAGGCAGGGAGCAGAGAGAAACAAGATGAGTAGGGCAGTCTATACACGGGAAGAAAAGGACTTCCATAGACCGGGGTTTGGTCTGGATAATTATTTGCTTTGGGGTGCAGGGGTGTCTCTTGTACATTGTAGGATGCTTAGCAGCACTGCTGGACCCTACCCACCAGATGCTTGTAGCAATCCCTCAGCTGTGAAAACCAAAACTATCTCCAGCCATTGCCAAATGTTCCTGGGGAGGAGGTGGGGGGTTGTAAAGTATCCTCTGGTTGAAAATCACTGCCTTAGACCCATGGCCACCTTGGTTGTGGCTCCAACTTCTGGATGCCAGCCCAGTTCCTGGCTTCATATGCAGAGTGAGCTCGCCTACACTGAAGTCAGACCTTAGCCGACCCATTTACGGCAAAGTGGAGCAGCTTCCCAGACTGTTTCCTCTCGGGACTGAATGAGAAATCTCCCAAATTGTGAGTTCATCTATGACCAGTCCAGGAAAGATGCTTAGATGTCTCCAATCATCTTTTGAGGTCTAAGTCTTTTAAGCCAACAACTAAAACAAAGTGAAAACATGATGAGAACAAAAATGGTGCAATCCTTTGAAAACGAAGCAGCAAACAATCCAATGGCTTAGAATGGTACATGAAGACTCTCACGGGGGAAAAAACAAACAAAAACTGAAGGTCACCACGATCTTTCCTTTTTCTAAATATAGCATAACATATTTTTTTAAAATCCAGGCCTGATGTTATATTTTATTAATTTAATTGGTTACCTATTTTTCATCACATTATTTAGTAACTGCATCTCTGCCAGTTTGGTATTAAAAATAGGCATCTTTGTGTATCAACCTGAAGTAAGTTCCTCAAATTATAACTTAACTAATCCCTAAAAGTTAATGATCCCACTTGTCTCATGAAGGAGGTAGGATCATAAAGTAGAAAAACACCAGAATACGGTAGTGGTGAAGAAGAGCTCCATCACTTCCTTGCCATGTGACTCTAGGTAAATTACTTCCTAAACCACAGTCTCTCATTGTAAAAATAGGGATTATGATAGTCCCTACCTGCCATTAGGTTTGTTATAAGGACTCATAACCTAAGGATGCCAAACCTGTAGCACAGTGTCTGGTATATAGTAAGGGCTCAATCAATAGTAGATAATCCTTTTGTTATTAAAATTATCACTTGCATGGTCATAATTGGAAATGACCATGGATAATTAGCAATTTCATTGTATCATTCTCATAAATACCATAGCTCTAACAACAATCCAGTAAGTTAGAAGTGAGAACTGGAGGAGGAAGCTTTCTTTTTGCAGAACAAGATAGTCTTCTCTCTAAATACCGCATTTTCTTTTTATTAGAAAGGAAAATGAAGGAAGAATGGCTAAGCTCCCTTACTCAAGGCTTCATCCCTTTTTACCTTCCCAGGGTAATGGAACTGAGGCTGGAGGTGTTAGATGTGGGTAGAGCAACAGTCAATTCCTCATCTGTGTTTTATTATTCATGGGATGGTTCCATCTTGCAGCCTACACAGAACATACTGTCCTGGGAACAACGAGTGGGTTTGACATTTCATTGGGGCAAATGACTCTTCTCACAGCTAACAATATTCTTCGTCCAGGAGTGGATCTCAAAGTGATTTCTTCACTCCCAAGTCCTCATTCACTCAGAATTTGCTGATATAATTTATTCACACAATGCATATTGATTGAGGACCATTATCTGCCAAGAATTTTGCAAGGAGTAAGGTATCTTGATGATCACGGTTGGGGCACTCAAGGAGCTTAGTCCTGGGAGAGAAGCCAACATTCACTAAAGGGACACAAAACTTCAAACTGAGCCAAGAAATGGTTCTCTAAGAGCGTAAAACGTCTCCCAGCCTGCAATGTCAGCAAAGACTTCCCTGAGTAAGTGACACAAGAACTGAATGGAAAGCTCAGGTGTAAAGCTTGGAACCACATTTCCCAGATTCCTTTTAGGGAGGGTCTGGTTAGATCCTGCTAATGAGAAGCACTTGTGTGAAATTTGGAGCTCTGTCCCAGGACTTTGAATCTTGAGCAACAGCTTGATATAAGGGCAGAGGGAGGATGGTGAGAGGGCAGCAATCAACAGGGAAGACACTTGACCAGACACTCCTGGTTATGAGATTATGGCACTGGCTGCCTTCTCTTAGCTCCTAGAGCTGTCCTGGTTCTTGATCATCCTTAATCTGGTTCTACCAGCCAGACACTAGGGCTCTGTACATTCTTGCAAGCAATTCCCTTTTGCTTAAGGTAGCCAGAATTAGCTTCTCCTGTTTGCATCCATCAAGTGGTTTGGTCTGGTAGCATGCCACATTGCTCTCCACTGTGCTTATATTTAGAATTATGCATGTCTATCTCGCCAATGAGACTGTCAGCTTCTTGAGGGACTGGAGAATATCTTATTTCTCTTTGAACCTCCAGGACCTAGAGTAGTGGCTGACTGACACATAGGAAACAATCAGTACATGCTAAATGAACATGATTTTGCACATGTTCAAAAAATTAGGGGGTTTGCCAATAATAAAAATAAAAGTGCAACTGGATGTTTAAACACTGAGAAAGAGCTCAATTGAATCAAAAAGTCTTCTATACCTTACGCCAATTTTATACTAATGTGGAAATCTCTATGTTCCATAGTCATTTTCTCAGATATTACTTTTTTTGATAAACGTCATGAAGAAACCCAGTATGTTAATAACCATACTCCCATAGCATCCTTATCTTTGAGCTCATTGTCATTCAGAATTTTCACCACCCCACTTCCAAATGGGTAAAATAGAGCTGCTGAAGCGGCAGGTCCATATATTCCACTCCCAGGAGCCAACTCCACTCACCTCTCCCTACCCTTTCACCCATAGGGCAATCCATGAAGCCCAGTAGGCAGCTAGTGAACTTAGCTTCCAGAGAAATCACCATCTGTTATTCTACCCCCCATAAATAAAGTACCCCTGCTTTATAAATTCACATTGCTCGTGGGACCGAGACCTAGAATGAAAATGGAGATAGAATTTTTGTCTAATTTAATGGCTTTTAAAAAAATTTCTTGGGTAGTAAGTTTATGCTGCAAGAATCTATGAGCTACACAACAGTTTGAATTTGATCTGGTTCAAATAATGCTATCATGTCCTAAAATCCTGGGCATTGTACACTTTCCAAATGTACAATGTCATCACGGTTTTACAACACTTCCTACAAAAACTCAATAGTCAGACAGCACTTCATCAGTTGAAGTTTGAATTCAGGTACGGGAACAGTATGCTATGGCTGTAGCATGAAAACCATGCTGCTCCTCTGACTTTATTATCATACATGTACAATTTTCATACATGTACATCTTTGTCCCCTACTAAAAGAACTTCGTATCTTGGAATTATGAAGTAGAGCCAAAAATATGGTGGTAGGACCAAAAATCCATTCTCAATGACTTCTGTTTTCCAACAAAAGCTTGATCGCAGATATTCTGCCACCTGAATAAATAGATATTCTCTGTTTATTCAACTTTACTTCCTTCCTCAAGTAACAAAATGCTTAGAGCATCGGTCCATGCCTGCTCTCCAGACATATGACTTGTCCATGTGGCTTATGGAGTACACAAGACTTCTGAGACCCAGGGGTCTGAAGGTAAAGCTGACAGATACAAGGTGCAAGCCCAGCTTCGCCAGGTTAAACATGGCAATGAAAGGAGCATACCCAGTTCTATTGGCATCAAAACACATTGCTGGCTGCCAAAGAGTCTAAGAGAGAGAAATATTAAGTAATACTGCACCTCTGACATTGACATGAGTTTATTATTCTTCCATGCCAACACACCCTAATCCAAAGGGTGTGTTCCAACCCAGGCCTGCCCTAACACAACCAATTACTCTGAATGTGGTCAAAACTCTAAGGAGTTTCCAGTCGCAAAGACAATGTTTCATTGGCCCATTAGCTTCTATATTATTTCCACATTTTGAGTCAGTTTCTGAATTGTGTGTATCACTTCTTTAGGGATTGTTTCTCTTTCACATTGCAGGTATAAGAGAACTCCTGCCCCTTCACTATGCCGCCAGTGGTTTTATTTCCTCCCCAAATGTACTGGTAAATACTCGGCGAAAAAAACTTGAAGCTGAACAAGCTCTCCAAATATACATGAAATATTTCCAGATCCATTATCTACATGGTTTAAATATGTGGGATTATGATCATGTTGCCCAAAGGAGACGAAAAATACAACCAGCTTTGTTCTAGAACTTCCAAACTAGTTCTTTTGAATCTGGCTGTGGGGGAGGTTTAAAATTTTTCAATATATGCACATCAGCAAAAATGGCCATTTGTCACTTCTGCATTGAAAGTGTCTTCCCAAAATCTTTACTGAGAAAATTGTTGCCATTCATTCCTCAAGAATGAGAGTGCTTAGTCTCAACTCCTGGTGAAAAGAAGCAATTGTGATGTTCTTCCTCAATTCACTCTCACATGTGGTGTTACCATCACAAAATCTGAGGTCCAAAGGAAAAGGAGGCTTATTCTCTTAATTTGCAATAACGATTTTATTCTATTTTCACAAATACAAAAAACTTGCATCTAGGTTGCATGACCTTGGGCAAGCCTACCATAAGCCTCAGTATCCCTCAGTTTCCTGGGGTTAATAATTGTACCTGCCTCACAGGGTTACGGTCAGGAGTAAGCAAAGAATGCTCATAACGAGTATAGCAGAGTATCCAGCATACAGTGTTCAATATAAGTTCAATAAATGTCAGCTTTTGTTATCGTTCACTGCTGGGGATTTTATTTTATTTTTTAATTTTTTGTTTATTGCAGTAACATTGGTTTATAACATTGTATAAATTTCAGGTGTATATCATTATGCTTCTATTTCTGCATAGATTACATCATGTTCACCACTCAAATACTAATTACAACCCATCACCACACACATGTGCCGAATTATCCCTTTCGCCCTCCTCCCTCCCCCCTTCCCCTCTGGTAACCACCAATCCAATCTCTGTCTCTATGTGTTTGTTTATTGTTGTTATTATCTACTACTTAATGAAGGAAATCATACGGTATGTGACCTTCTCCCTCTGACTTATTTCACTGGGGATTTTTAATGAAAAGCCTTCTTTTGAATCTTTAGTACGTGCTCCAAGAACTGCCACTGTAACTGTTTCTCTGTTAGTCCCACCTGCCCTAGACAGTCTCTTCAATTCAGGGGTCCTCTGTCACCTCTTCCCAGCTCTCTTCTAATCATCTGTATCAATTAGCTGGAGCTGCAAAGGAGGGATCCAACTACCAGGGCTTTGTCTGTAAAGATGTCTACAGAAGCGTATTAATAATACGATCCATCAGATCACCAGTATCGTGAGAGTGAGGATGGAAGCCACTGGCGATGGGGATGGATTCTGGGTGCGCAACTTGTGTAGCTGCACACAGCCACACATTCAGAAGGGCGCTATACTTGGTTTAATGATCTGCTATTACCATCTGGAAATTGTCAACACTTTTTGAACAAGGGGGCTCACACTTTATTTTGCACTGGGCCCCATTTATGTGACTGGTTGTGAGTTCTGAACAGACAGGGACAAGAATTGTTTTATGTGTTGAAAGGATTACTCCAGCTCCTGTGTTAAGAACAGACTGTAGGAAAGGTAAGGTTAGAGGCAGGAAAAACAGCTAGGATGCTGTTGATATAAACAAAGTGAGAGTGATGGTAGCAAATGACACCAAGGGGAGAGGTCAGTGAGATTCCATTTGCCTGCAGCTGCAGCATGAGTGTGTGGCAACACGCCTGTCTACGGCAGTGTCCTGGCCAGCCAGCTCCTGCTGCCCACCACTGGTTCCCTCCCAGTTTCCATGCTGGCTGCCTGTTAATCTGAGAGCCCTATGTCTTTTCATTACATTTCTTTTTCATAAAAGAGCAGGTGTTGGTTTCTCTTTTTGCCTATCCTTTTCCTAGGGGAAGGCAGGGGACCCTATGGTCCCACCAAACCTTTACAGAGCAGCAAATGGGAATTCTCCAAAGGAAAATCAGGGTGCTGTCACAAAATCTGGATCCCCTACAATGGAGAAAATGAGCTGCTGAAAGAAGGAAGGAAAGAAAGGCCGCAACCAGGTCAAGCACCTTCTGTGTTAGGTCATTGTAGTCAGAACATTCTACACGTTCTCTCTTTGATTCCCATTAAGTAATGAGTGTAAATGTTACCCCTCTCCCCCAAAATCTGTAAGGGTTTGGCAGGATAAGATCTACCAAAGTTTTATAAATACAAAATGCATCCAAAATACCTTTAGACCCACAAAATACATCGCTCAACTCTCAGTAGGGAAAAAGGAAAAATTACCTAACTTTTTAGGCTTTTTATAATTTTAGACTTACACCTAAATTTATACCATTATTTCTATGTTTAAGCTGGCAAATGAAAAAAATCATCACTACTTAGTTTTCAGGTAATCAAATAGAAAATTCATCAGGCCATGCTAAAAGTGACATGATACAACCACCAGTAAGTTAAATACCAGTAAGTTAACAGTTTAAACTTCCTAATCTAAAATTCTTAAAAAATAATTTCTTCTTTTCACGTGCTCAAAAATTTCTCTGAAATGACAAAACATGGATGATACCAATTCCCATCCTGAAGGCCGTATGTCAGCTACTCACCTTTTTCTGAAGGACATTGATTTTTCTTTCCTTCACTTCTAACATATCCTTCATGTCACGAATCTCTCCGGCCAGCGTCCCCTTCTCTTCCGTGAGGTCCTGTAGCTGTTTTGTTTTTTTGTTGAGAAAAGATTCTTTCTCTTCCAGTCGTAATCTCAATGCATCTACCTGAAATCAGGAAAAAGAAAGAAGGTTGCAGTTTTACACAGAGGTCATCAGTCACCATCAGTCATGCCCTGGGAGGAAGGAAGGGCAGCAGTATGCCTTCTGAGCACAGCATGATCAAACCTCGATCATGGGCACCTCGATGCCATGCGTTTTAACAGCCTATATCTACCTTAAATGTGTAACTGAAGAATGATACATTTTTTTAAAATATAAGGTTTATATGAAATAAGACATTATGAAATAGTCGCATGTCTCCATACTGTGAAACCATAAGCTGGGAAACACAGCACACTGATACTCTGTCTTTGAGAGCCCAGGGAGGGGACAATGCTGCTAATGCTCTGCAGGACCCTCCAGGAATATGGAGAACACAATGAGCCATGCCACACACATCTGGAAGAACAAGATTGACACACAGAGAAACATTCTTAAACTAGAAAAATACATGTTGCCAAGAGGAAGTAAATACTGTGGAAATGACACCCATTCTCTAGCTTTATGAAAGACTGCTTTCCAAAGACTAAAGAAGAAAAAAAGACAAAGCATACAAAAAAATTCCTATTTCTACCTTAGCTCAAAAACTAGATTATTACAATTCTTGCTTTTTAAATGTCAGTAATAAAATGAGGAAACATAAGTTTTATTTTTTAAATTTAACATTCCAAAGACCATGTGCAAAAATGTTTACATGGGTGATGTGGGGTATTGGGGTGATGGAAGACTTTACTCCTCACCTTTCACACCAGGCATTTGATAGATAGTAGCTACATCAACAATCAGGAAGTAGCAATGCACACACGTTATTTAGAGATATCAAAATAATCAGGCCAAGAGTTAGAACAGCTTGCGTTGGGGAAGAAGAAACGGGACAGAGGTAAGCAGGGGGCTGCTGAATCTCATAGCAAATCTTGTTGAACGTTTTGCTCATTATACTACCAGCAAGTAAAAATTAGATGAAAAGGAAAAAAAAGACAAAAGTAAAAAAAAAAAAAGGCTATAGGAATACCATAATAAGCCAAAATAAATATATATGTAAATACTATGAGGACACAGAGTCAAAAGGCAACTTGGAACAATGGGGACACTTAGGTTTTATGCTGGGTTCTGCGTCTATCTAGCTTTGAGGATCAGGACAAATTACTCTCACCTCCCCTCATCCAGCCTTCCAGCCTCAGTTTCTTCATCCATAAAACAAAGAGGTTGGAACAGATAGTCTCTAAGTGTCTGACATTTTATGATTTTAAAGGCAGGAATCAGACTTCGATAGAATACATCAGGGAAGGATGATGATATTAGAGATAAAAAGTTATCAGAGTAGAATCTCCTTTTCTTACCCTTTTCCAAGAAAGGAGTGCCAAGTTGTGATGGGGAAGTAGGTGGGTAGAGAGTTTTCCAGTTTATGACCCAGAGAGGAGGATGAAGCTAGGAGGTCCACAGCAAGGGAAGAGTGAAGCCCAGTGGGCAGAGTGACCCTGACTGTATCATGAAAGAGCATGGACATTCTGTGACTGCAGAGGGTGAGAACTGCAGATTCTTTAAACATCTGATAGCTGTGCCTCTTCTCACATAATGGCCATAGAGATCAAGGGGCTGGGAAGGTGAAGGGGATACTCGTGTTCTGGGGATCTTTCCTTTCCTAAATGAAAATTCATGTCAGTTCACTAAAGCTTAAGCATCCCAGATTGTCAAGTGACCTATCCTCGTTTAAAGTTATCTTCATCTGTCAATCTGAAATAACATCAATATTTCTCTTTGGGTTTTCATCATATCTGGTGAAAAATTATGATTTTTAGTTTATACATAAAGGATGGCATTTGTGGATTCCTTGGAAATTGGCGGGACATGCTGAGCACTCCAGATTATAGCAGTGGTTATAAAGGGTTACAGAGATTTGCACACAGACTGACCAGGACTCACTGTAAATCTGAGAAGAAACTGTGGTCCTTTTAGCTCCACATTCTAACTATCAATGATGGATGGTTTATATCTGGACTAAAGGAAATGTCTAATAACCAAAACTGTGATATAAATAAATTACAATATAGGAGGTAGTGAATGGTGCTGGAGAGAGTTTGGAAAAAGAGGCCTTGTATTGATG
Source organism: Ceratotherium simum simum (assembly GCF_057802395.1). Taxonomy (NCBI): domain Eukaryota; kingdom Metazoa; phylum Chordata; class Mammalia; order Perissodactyla; family Rhinocerotidae; genus Ceratotherium; species Ceratotherium simum. Next base: position 56,586,250 of record NC_141904.1, read on the forward strand.
AATAATATGCTTAGCATTTGTAGCACCTTCTCGCCATGTGTGATCTATCAGTGTCCTGACGAATCTTCCTGAGCCCAGAAGAGATAAAAGCAACCCTGGCTATAAGAATATTTCTCCAGGAATAAAACAGAGAGCAAGGATGGTCGAGATCAACACACTACTTGCAACACCCAAACTCTACATGGCAGGAGGGAGTCTGTGCCAGCTCAGGTCTTCTGTTTGGGAGTTTATTTTCCATGCGCCCAAAAGCATGTACTCAGCTTCAAAGGAATTTGAATTGTGCCCTTCAATCACCTTCACTCTATCTTTACAGCTTTGCAGTCTCCTAGAATCAAGAAAAGAAGCCTAAGTGTCTTTTTTTTTTTTAAGACAAAACTCTGACCTGAACTGCATCCAGTTCTCAACCAACATTAGCCCAGTTTGCAGTAAGCAAGTATGACATCATTTCTAAAGTCAAATTTTAACTTCCAGATGGTGCAAAACCACAAGCAGGCGCACTGGCCTTCTGATGCACAGAAGTTTATATTCAGGGAAGACCAGACAAGAAAGAATACAGTCTATCAAAAATTAGAATATGTAGTTCCAAATTGGAGGATTTGGAACGAGCAGGATTAAAGTTCCCTTCACTAATATTCAGACTTCACTCAGTAGTGCACATCATTTAAAAAAGAATTGGAAAAGCCTTGAAGTTTAGATTCTATTCCAACATCAGGTAGAGACATAAACTTAAAATGTTTGGGAATATGAAATACCTTTCTCTGCCTCTTCACTCAACACCAAATAATTTTAAGGGCCCTTGACTCTCTCTCAAACTTTGGCAGTTGACTCAATAATAAAACTTGGCAAAGCAAAGAGCACCATCATTTCCCAGAAAAACAAAAGAAAATTAGAACTGTATGATATCGTTAGCACATAAAGACCCATAGGTTGAATTTCCAGTTTTTACCTATGACTTAACTGCATGGGAGCTAGTCACCTAATGTTAAAACTAGGACAATCTTTTCAGTTTAGGAGAATTACTCATTTCCTTCTAATCCAGTGTGTGTATTTGGGTGTGTGTGTGTCTGTGTGTGTGTAAGAGCATCTAACATATGAAAACTTAACCTTTTATCTGGCAGTATAAACATGAAACATTTGTTATCACTTCCGTTCCAGGTAATAACTTGAAAGAAAAGGACCATGGCAATGAAATTGGCAAAAATTGCCAAAATCAGAGTTAACATTATTAATCTTCATGTCAGCACCCAGAAATTACAACCAGTTCCAATGGTGAGGTATGTTTCTAGAAGTTCTATACATAAGCCTCCTGACCTCTCTGCCATATTTTACATGGGCCTTCAGAAACAGTTTCAATTTTGTGACAAAACACTAGTGCTACTTGATGTGCCATAAATAATTTTTAAAAATCAAATGGTTCATTTCAATCTTAAAATGACTAGAGCAACACTTGAGGGAAAAAAAAAAAACACTTGAGAGAGAAAAAGGGGCCACTTGAAAATTTTCACAGATTAAATACTACTTACTGGACAACATTTCAGGATTTGAATAAACATGCTATCACAAAGAACAACTTTAAAAGAAAATGAAACTGGAACACACACGATAGCTCCCAATATACTTTTATTTTACATTCAAAGTTTCGTTTGTTTGTTTTTCCTAATAGTAGACTTGAGTTAAGGGTATATTTGAATTTGATTCAACTTGCAATCATTCAAATGGGGAGACAGTTTTAAAGTTGGACGTATGCATAATGTACACAGCCTCTGAAGACAAAAACACTAAAAATAATCTAAAATCCAAAACTTGCTGGGATAGTAACCACTAGTTCTCACTCACATCCAGTTCTCCTTTCCCTCCTGAACACAGGGAAGATCTTCCTTAGCAGCCTCCTTGCAGGAAGATGGGGTCGTGTGTTTTATTCATGAAATGTAAGCAGAAGTGACCAATGTCACTTCCCGTCTGTGCCACCCCCATTCTCTTCCCCTTCCTCAGAGATCTTGGAGGCTACATTTTTCAGAGAGTGAAGCTACAAGATGGCAGAAGCTGTATAAATCTGGATCCTCAAGTGACCATGAGAAACAGGATCGCCCCCCTCCTTCCCTGACACCAATCCCCAACCCTCAATGTGGGTTGGACTTACAGTATGATGCGTTAAACTACACAGAAGTTATTACAATAATTTCCCCTGATTTTGCTAATAAGTGGGCAACTTAAAACTAGAAAGGCTTGTTTGTCTTAGAGATTACCACGAACCTAAAGGAAATAGGGCCATTGTACCTCCCTCTACTCCTTTTATGTATAGGACCTCAAAATCAACTTTCCCCTATCCTTTCACTCCAAATCCAAAGAAGGGAAAAAAACAACAGAAAGTTAAATGCAGAGCTAAAAAGAAGTAGCAGAACCCTGAGGAGTGGACACAAAGGTTAAAGATCAAGACCCTGTGGAGAGGAGAAAAAGAGATCAAAGAGGAGGAGTCCCCTTAAGCTCATTGCCTTGAACTTCAGTTTGTATAGACAAGTGGCTCAAGTGAACAACTCTGTCTTGCAGAAGTCTCTGCATTGCAAATATACGTGTTCAAGCAACTCATGGCAATCGCCATGGACTCACCCACAGGCCTTCCAAATGTTGGGAACAAAACTAAGGTGTTATAAGCAAAACGAGGATAATAACAGTACCTCCTTCATCAAGTTATTTTTAGGATTAAATTAAATAACACATGTAATGCAGTTAGCACAGTGCCTGGCACCTAGAAACACTCAATAAATTTTTGCCATTGTTATTATATTTTATTATTCTGCTTTCCACAGTCTCTAACCCAGTGATTTATATACTGTAGGAATGCAATAAAGGTTGCTAATCAACAGCCCTCAGGAAAAGTGGAGAACCAGCAAACAAGGTTTTGTGCTCTAACACGTACCAGGGTGTTATATCGTCTGTCATTTACTTTAAAATATTTCAGCATACACTATATGATATGTGTGTCTGTGTGGAGGGGTGTCTGGGTGGATGTATTTCACAACTGGGGATAAATTCTCCAGGGGTAGTTAATTAGCCTATGAAAGACTTTAATTAAAAGCTGACATGCCAGAATCAGCTACCAAAAGCGCCTCAGCATTCTTTATAGTTGATGAACGCCTGAAATTTGGTCAATTAACATAATTGATGTGAGGAGTGATTTTTCCTTGGTAAAGTGAGATGCGTGGATTGGCTAGAAATGTTGCACAGGCACTCCCACTCTTCCAGGAACAAGAGTTAAGATGGTGTGTCCAATACAAATATGATGCAAACCACATCTGTAATTTTAAATTTTCTAGTAGCCACATTAAAAAATTAAAAAGAAATAGGTGAAATTAATTTTAATAATATATTTAATTTAATCCTCTATCCAAAGTATTATTTAACATGTAATCAATATGAAAAACAAATCCAGGGCCGGCCCCGTGGCTTGGTGGTTAAGTGAGCGCGCTCCACTGCTGGCGACCCGGGTTCGGATCCCGGGCTCGCACCGACGCGCTGCTTCTCTGGCCATGCTGAGGCCGCGTCCCACATACAGCAACTAGAAGGATGTGCAGCTGTGACACACAACTATCTACTGGGGCTTTGGGGGGAAAAAATAAATAAATAAAATCTTTAAAAAAAAAAAAAAAAAAAAGAAAAACAAATCCAGCATTTATTTTACACTTTCAACATATCTCAGTTAGAACGAGCCACATTTCAGGCACTCAGTAGCCACATGTGGCTCAAGGCTACT